>NC_080540.1:157749294-158430722 GCF_028640845.1 Ahaetulla prasina
ATGTCTTCGAAGAAGACATTTGCCTCTTGAAAAAACACCTTTGGGACATGAGAGGGGATAGTCACCAAGGTGAAGAAGCATAGGATCCCACCCTGCCCCACTCACGCTGTTGAAAGTTAACTTTATGTTGCCAGCATCCAGCGTGGCAGCACGCTTGTCAAAACTGATGACATGAGCAAAGTCCTCAAAGGTTGTATTTACTTCCACGCTGAAGCTTCGGTCCTGCCAGAGAAGAAAGGGAAAAGGAGAGAGGCAGGAAAAGGCCATAGTTAAACTTTCCTTCCTTCAGAGCCCTGGTCTTTACTTCTAAAACATTAGGAATCAAGGAATATAAAAATAAATCCACTATAGACTTCAATCTTTTTAAGGGTTCTCTGAAAATATCTTTTTCTCTGGATCAGGTAGTGACTGGAATTGCAGATCAGCTCCAGTTCCCCTTGCCTGCTTTTATTTTAAAGCCAATACAAGCATCAGAACGTGACAGACCTCTGCCCTGTACAAAGAAGGATGCTTCAAAGAGAATGTCTTATGGTTCTCCTGAAACTGATGATGGGGTTGCCTAAAATGGGCCCCAGCTAACTGGAATCGAGAGAGAGACATAATTCCTTCAAGGGAAATCGCTTTCCAGAAATATTTCTAGCCCATATTCTGTTGTTAACCTTCCAGCCGTACCTTGAGAATATCCTTGATGATCTTTTTTTCGTCATGGAACCGGGCCTTCAGATCTTCAACGTAGAATTTAAAGAGGTCGAGCGGGGTAGAGCCTGCGAACAGAAGAGCAGCAGGAAGTAGTCCATGCATGCATTATTAGCGCTGGGCGCAGAGGACCCGCCCAACAAGTTTCCAAGCAGCTTCCAGAACTTCTTAGATTTTGGGTCCAGGGGAATATAAGGCTGTCATTTCACTAAAACTAAGCATGATCCGTGCTTGGTTGGAAAATTATCCCATCGTGTCCATCAGTTTTAAGTTACAGGATAGAAAGCAGCACATGAAGTCGAATAAACAAGCAAGAGATGATCAACAATGCTATCTGAAACAACTGTCCATGCCTCCTATTCCTCTATTACTTATCCCCCTTGGAAAGTCAGCAACCAGGAACGCACACCGCAGTGTGTCCTCTGATGCTCTTTTACTTAGGTGACTTGTCCTTGAGGCAAGAGAACATGCTCAGAAATTCCTTAAAATGGGTTACCGCACAGACAATAATGGAAGAACAATGAAATCCCCACAGTGGAAGTATGGATTGTGAAAAAAAGTCAGAACCGGAAAATTAGCCTGCTGATCAGAGAAAAAACAAACCCCTTTTTGAGGCTAAAAACATTATATATGGACTTTTTGCTGACAGAAAAAAAAGATGATTTATGAGTTTGAAGATTAAGAGAAGCTTGGATAAAATGAAGAGCTAAGGGAAGAAGGATTACAAAACTACCTACCTACTGAAAACAAGGTTGGAAGTCATTATATGTCTTAACGGTAGTTCTTTTCTCTTTTTGCTTCGTGCACTTTTTTGTTTTTCCTTTCCTATCTCCTTTTCCTTCTTTTCTTTCCCTTTCCCTTTTTTTCAATTTGCCTTTATTGTATGGGAAAACTCTTAGTAAGTGTAAATTAAAAACCACCTTATGATGCATATATTTCTAATTCAAGGACACATTTGAGGGGTTGCTTAGAAGACAAGTCAAAATAGAAAACATTTCCCTTAAGGCAGGATGCATGAAAAATCTTGAAGTAAGGCAGGAGATGCCACTTAGTGAAGCCCCTGACTCAACCAGCCTTCTTGGTTCATGGAGTTTAATCCCTGCACTTGGGTCCAGTCCTCAGCTTTTCCAATGGGAAGATCTCAAATCTAATGAATAAATATTTGCAAACCCAAGGGCAACATTTCAAGTCATCCCAAACACCACCCAGGGAGATGGATCCATGCCCATAATTTGGGGAAGACCTTTTCTGGAGAAAGGCAAGGAGGGAGGGTGAGATTCCTGCCTGAGGCTGCTTACCAGGTTGCCCCAACATGTTGGCAAAGCGTCGGTCGGTGCTGAGGGAGGGATACAGCTCCATCCAAGTGGACATGGAGTGAAGGCGTCCGCTTTCGTGAAGCTCGTCCAAGAAGGCCTGAGCAAGAAGCAGCCTGGTTATTCTACGATAGAGTGAGAGAGATCAGGGAGTCAGCCCCTCCCCCAGTCACAGGCCCTGCCAGGGAGGCCACGTGCCCCAAAGCAGGCCCTGAAGCCCACCTCCCTCTGCCCTGACACAGAGGTTTCTTCAAAGACTTCCTTCCATCTACCTTTCCAACGCCCATCTGGAAACTCAAGACATTTCATATACCATAGAGCAGGGGTCTCTGACCTGGGCAACTTTAAAACTTGTGGACTTCAACTCCCAGAGTTCCTCAGCCAGCTCTGCTTTCTGAGGAATTCTGGGAGTTGAAGTCCACAAGTCTTAAAGTTGCCCTGGTTGGAGACCCCTGCCATAGAACACTCCATATACAGTATGAAGGAAGGAAGAAAAAAGCAGGAAGCAAAGACTCTGGGATGAACTGCAAAATTTGACTTGAGAAGTACAAGTTTTAAAAAAAAGCTAGTGTCAGAATTTTGCCCCCAGTTCCTGAAAAACTTACACTCCTGTGTTCCGGCCTCTTTATCATACTTCCCTGGAGATGTCTGGACAATTATTGTGCAATTTGCATTACAGTTTGCCGTTTTCCAGAGTGTCCAGGCAATGCCATGTGCAGAGAACTCATATTTTCCACACTGATACACCTGCCATGCTCTACTCTCATTTTAAGTACAGGTAGCGCTCCACAATTGAGCCCCAAATTTCCATTGCTAAACAAGACACTCATTAAGTGAGTTTTGCCCCCATTTTACAACTTTTCTTGCCATAGTTAATAAGTGGATCACTGCAATTGTTCAAGTTAGTAACGCTGTTCTTAAGTGAATCTGGCTTCTCTGTTGGCTTTGCTTGTCAGAAGGTCACAAAAGGCAAACGCATGACCCTGGGACACTGCCACCGTCATAAATATGAACCAGTTGCCAAGTGTCCAGATTTTGATCATGTGAAAGTGAAGGTCAAATGTGAAAAATGGTCATCAGTGCCATTTTCAGTGCCGTGTTCAGTAAATCTATACATTCACAAAATGAATGTTTGTAAGTGAGGACTACCTGCGATTAAAAAAGTGACAGTAAGAGAAAACAATCATGCAGCATTCCAGGAGGCACAAAAATATGTGAGAAAATAGGACTGGTGAGATATACTGGAACGATCATCACGTATGAGGATGAAGTGGCTCTTTTCTCTACCACAGTAACACTCAGCCAGTGTGGCCAACAATCAGGAGTACTAAAAGTTGTTGTTCAGGGGTATCTAGAGCAGACATGGGCATTTTACGCACACATACCCGGGCCATATATGGCCCTTTGGCTGCCCCTATCCAGCCCACGTGAGATCAATCGGAAATTAGAAATCAAATTAAAATAAGGATACGCAACGTGACTCCACATTTTCACATTCTTATAGTAACATGTAAATTCTAACCCAGGGGAAGTCAACCTTTTTATACCTACTGCCCACTTTTATATCTGTGTTAGTAGTAAAATTTTCTAACTGCCCACCAGTTCGTTCTCACTATCACAACTCTAACTGCATACTGACCAGTGCGACCGCAAACAAGAGCCTGCACCCTGTATCATTGTCTGTGCATGCCTCTCGCGCATCGTGGATTGGGTTTGGGGGAGGGGCGTTGGCTACCAACTCTGTTTGTCTGTTACAGCTGGGTGGTGGTGGTGGGGATGCGCGAGCTATTCTGGGACGAGGCTCTTTTGTTTGCGAACGCACTACAGCACCATTACAGCACTATAGCACGTAAGTTTCACTTACGTAATGTGAACTAAACTTATGCGCGGGCAATACAAATAGCATATTTTCAGAAATTTAAATTGTCACGGGGAATTTTATGAAAAACTAATGAAAATTTTTTTAAATAATGCTATGAAAATTTTTTGAAAAGTCAATTAAATTAAAAAAAAGGAAAGTGCTTCAGTATCGGACAAAACCCCTACCGCCCACCATGAAAGCTGGAACGCCCACTAGTGGGCGATAGGGAAAAAGTTGACTACCGCTGTTCTAACCAATAGCAGCTAATTCAAACCATAGAATTTGGTACTTTTAATTTTTTTTATTTTTTATTTTTTTGTTTACATTTATATCCCGCCCTTCTCCGAAGACTCAGGGCGGCTTACAGTGTATAAGGCAATAGTCTCATTCTATTTGTATATTTTTACAAAGTCAACTTATTGCCCCCCCAACAATCTGGGTCCTCATTTTACCTACCTTATAAAGGATGGAAGGCTGAGTCAACCTTGGGCCTGGTGGGGCTTGAACCTGCAGTAATTGCAGGCTGCTGTGTTTTTAATAACAGGTTATCTTACAGCCTGAGCCACACCGCGGCCCTTATATAAAATTTATATTAATTTTATAAAGTGATAAAATTAATATTGAGCAAAATTCAGTTCAGCCCATTGGTTCAGCTCTCAGGAGCAGTCCCAGTTTCTCATGTGGCCTCTTGGAAAAATTAATTGCCCACCCCGGTTTTACTGGGTCACGCTTGTCTGCCTTTATTATATCACTTGTGGTGCTCTATTGGGGCTTTTATCATCCTCCTCCTCTTTTAACGACCCCATAATCCCTTGTGGGGTGGAGTCTGGGCAACTGAATGGAGCTGAGTGTTTACTGACCGGATACCCTTCCTGTCACCAATGCAGAGTTTTTTTCAGCCGATATTTCCCAGTGTGCCCAGAGAGAGAAATATCTGCTTTTACCTAGGATCGAACTCTATTGGGGCTTTTATGTGCTTCCAAAATCCAAGTAATCCTCACACTGGAGCTACTCGTTTCTCCTCCCTTAAATAAAAGCAACACATTTTCTCAATTTCTCCTGCTTAGCTTTTTTTCTCATTTGAAGAAAACAATTTGGGGAAAAAATGGATCAAAAGGGACTCTGCAAATATTGGGAGAAAGGAACAGGGGCATTCTGCAGTAGCAGTCCAGGTCTCTGAAATTGATTAGGCAAATGCAAGAAAGCTTCATATAGGGAGTATAAAATGGGCACCAGTATTTATGGCTCCATCTTAACTGTTTATCAGAAGCAAG
Source organism: Ahaetulla prasina (assembly GCF_028640845.1). Taxonomy (NCBI): domain Eukaryota; kingdom Metazoa; phylum Chordata; class Lepidosauria; order Squamata; family Colubridae; genus Ahaetulla; species Ahaetulla prasina. The sequence continues at coordinate 157,754,439 of NC_080540.1, forward strand.
AAAGCACTCCATATAGGTAATCCTCAACTTACAACAGTTCATTTAGTGACTATTCAAAGTTATACCAGCACTGCAGCATCCCCATAGTCATGTGATCAAAGTCCAGACACTTGACAATTGACTCATATTTATGACAGCGGCAGTATTCTGGGGATCATGTGATCACCTTTTGCAACCTTCTGACAAGCAGAGTCAATGGGGAAGCCAGGCTCCGTGTCATTAACCACAACAATGATTCATTTAACAACTGTTAGCAAAAAGGGTTGTGAAATGGGGAAAATTTCATTTCACTAAGCAACAGGAATTTTAGGCTCCACTGTGGTCGTGAGTTGAGGACTACCTGTATTTGCCTGTAAATAAAAAAACAAAACACATACAAAACAGAGTTTGCAATTTGGGAGGCAGGAGAATCTGCAATGATGGAAAAAGATGAGCACAGGGGAAGAGAAAGCGCTACCCCTGGTTGTGCTGCAAATCTGCGGGAAGGTCCATGAACAAAAACTGAGATTTTCTGAAGCAGCGTTTCCCAACTTTTAAGAAATATGGACTTGCAACTGCTGAAATTCTCCAAGTAGTCGTTGCTGGCTGGGGAATTCTAGGAGTTGGAAGTCCACCACTTCTTAAAAGTTCCCAAGGTTGGGAAACACTGCTTTGAAGGGTTCAAAGTCAATGGGAATTCCTTTTAACTATGACAGAAGCAATAACTGGCAATTATATGAGCCCTCTCTCTGCCAGCATCTCCTCCCACTCACTTTTATTCAAAAACTAAAGACAGCCAACACTGTTAGGAAGCTAGTCCTTTTCTGGAATCGTAATCAAATAATTAGCTAGCTACAGACAGGCCAAAACAAAATAGTGACAAGTAATGTTCCAGGGCTATTAAAAAATGATTTCTTTCTTTCCTGGTTTGTGAAAATTTTGATCTATTTATCTTCAGGTGATGGACAATAGAAACACTAAATGATGATCATTCTAGATTAATCTTCATCTGAGCAGCCTTGTTCAATATAACGCTCTTCAAATGTGTTGGCGAACAGGTATTAGGATACCCAGCTACCATGGCTGTTGGGAAGTCTGAAGTTTTATTCCTAAAATATCTAGCAAACACTAGGATAAAAAAAGGCTGGATCAGTCCATTCACCATTTAGCTCACTATGGATTGTGACAGTAATAGTAAAAATTTTCCTATCATTTGTTACCTGACTCTTTTAATTAGATTTTCCCAATTTGGGTGCCCTTCTGATGCCCAGATTCAAATCCTGGAATCTCTCAGTTAATATGGTCATTGTTGAAAATTCTGCAGGTTGACTACACCTTTGGATCCCAACAGCTTGAAGATTGCCTTGAATTGTTTCAAGTGCTGATGCCCAAAATCTATAAGGCATGGAATCCTTGTCACTGTTCTTGCTCTGCGAGACAAACCGCACTCTTCTTTCCAAAGAACCCCCAGCAAAAGCCTCCTTGACTCGTGGGCTGCGCTTGCAAATACCTGGAAGGCTTCCCTGTTCTTCCGCTGCTGACGCCTCTCTCGTAATCGACCCCGTTCACGTTCCTCCTCCTCCTCCCTCTCCAACGTCCGGATGTGTTCCTCAAAGCAGATTAAGGCATCCTCCTTGTCCATGTCTGAAAGAGGGAAAGTTGGGAGCAGGCCAGGCTGAGCTAAGCGATAAAACCATGGTGACCCCAGGAGGAAAAGTACAAGATTATTCTGTAATGAGAGGTTGTCAGGATTCAGGCACAGACAAAGGGGAAGAGAGCATAAGAGAGTCCCCTGTGAATGAAGGCTCTAAGCATGGAGTGTTGTCCTACCTAAGATGGGAAGTTGTGGCCCGGCCTGTCAGCAGGGCAGCAGACAGGCCCAGCGTTTGAAATGTTACGACCAGGGTGGGCTCCTGGGGGTTCGGGAGAACCTCTAGCTAAGATTCTGTGCAGTTCGGAGAACCCCCAAATCCCACTCCTGGCTGGCCTCTCCCACCCCTCCTCTCCCCTCCCAGGAGTCCCCACGTACAGGGGGATTTGGATGCAGGTAAGTGCAGGGCACGTAGAGAGGCTCGGGGAGGGCAAAAAACGGGTCTACCAGAAGTTCAGGAAGGCCAGAAATGGACCCGTTTCTGGCCTCCAGAGAGCATCTGGAGTCTGGGGAGGCTGTTTTCGCCCTCCTGGAGGCTCGAGGAAAGCTTCCAGAGTCCAAGGAGGGCAAAAACACCCCGCCCCTGCCATGGTGCAGGAGGCCAACTAGGCCACGCCCACCCAGCAACTGGGCAGAGAACCCCTTGCTAAAATTTTTGAAGCCCACGCCTGGTTAGGACAGCTTGTTACACTTCTAGAATTAAGCTTTTGTGACTTCTAACAGGTAGCAATTAGATACACTGCCCAAATAACCTACATTATGGCTTAATGCGATGATATATGGTTCCCATAGTGTGTGAAGACAAGAGTTAGAAAGATGAAGGTAAGAGGAACCCCGGGGCAATGAGTTGGTGGAAGAGGACTCACTTTGCAAGTCTTCGTCTTCGGCAAAGCTGGGGTTGTCCATGAGGTACTGCTGGGCCTCAGACCAAGTGGTCTGGAAGCTGACACGGCTCATGCTGTCCAGGATACTCTTCAGAGCTTGAATGTTCCTTTTGCGGAGCTGCTTGGCATGCTCCTGGGTGGGATGGAAGGGGCAGCGTTAACGCTAGGACTGTGGGTTTTTCTGCTTGTGAGGGGCAGGGCAAGGGACGGAAGTGCCAGGATGTCACAGTGCAAACCGCAACCTTTTCGTAAGTGAGGACAGACACATATATGTAAGGGGCGGGGCTTTTGTCAAAACAACTTCATAATTCAGATGAAACCGTGGATTGGACTCTTTGTGGATGCTGGTGGCAGGAATTGATTCCTGCCCTCAATTTCTGGGAGCAAGTATCAGGATTAGTTTTTCTGCTGTTACTCAGGAAGGAAGGCTATGGGGGAAGGATGATGCCTGGATTTTTTTTTTTACTGCTATCAAGAACTCCCGCCCTTGACTTTACCTTCTCTTTCTTGGCCAGAAAAAAAAGAACGTCATCGTAGATCTCCTTGCGATCCCTTTCAGGCACCACGGCCCACACTTCCAGCTCACCGAACATTTGCTCAGCTTTCCTGAGGAGGGAAAGAAAAAAGAACGTCATCGTAGATCTCCTTGCGATCCCTTTCAGGCACCACGGCCCACACTTCCAGCTCACCGAACATTTGCTCAGCTTTCCTGAGGAGGGAAAGAGAAAAGAAAGTTGGAGATGGAGGGTAGGGTGACAACCTTCAAGGGAGGACAAATAAAGATCCAAGGGCATCTTAGTCTACGAAGCAGCCAAAGTGAGGTGATCGGGGACATCCATGCTTGGAAGAACCAAGCAACAGTCCCTCTACTTTGATCTGGTGACAACAGAGTTGTGGCAACAGAAAAGAATAAGAGGGGTACCTGTAACAGAAACCTCCGGTTTCATGCCTAAACAGGGGAAACTGGACTGCTTAGCATAACCAAGGTAACATCTCTTTCCTGGTCTTCAAGCTGCAACCCTTTCAGCATTTACATCTCTTATTCTGGCCCACAGGAAATCCAGCAATAAATTCAAGGTTCATTACTGGAAAATGCCACTCCCTGTTCCTCAAAGCGCAAAGTCTCTGCCAGGTGCAGACATGCAACCTCGCAAAATTATTCATCCGTTACAGTTGATGCTATTCAAGGAACTGGGCCAGGCACACCTAACCTATTTCCTTCAAAGGATCCTTCAAGACCTAGCCAGGAAAAGACCAGTTCTCTTAGCAATCACTAAAACAGTCTTGAGAGGACCATCCAGGTTCCCAACCTTCCCCCGCTGGGTTGTTGTTCCACCAAGCATCCTGATCCTCGTGTACCTGTAGCGGGTGGTAGAATTCATTTTGCTGTGTTCTTCCAAGAAGCGCTGCAGTTCTTCCTTTGCCTCCTTTGCCCGCAGCCGGGCCTCTTCCTTTTCTTCCTTGTCCCGTTGAGCCTTGTAGGCATTGAATGCCTGCTTCTTCTCACTCAGCTTGGGCAAAGCACTGGGACACACAGAAGCCGGAGGTCAAGAGCTGGTTCACATGGACAACAGGCAAAGAAAAAAACAGGGGACCCAAAGTTCTAGTTTCCTGAGTGAGTAAATGAGATGGGTGGGCAGGGCGCTCCAACTGAGCTCTCTCTGTAGGGCTTTCAGCATACAGGTCTGCAGGTTGGACTCATTGTCCTGACAAGGGAGGGAGGGAACTAAATGCATCCACCCAGGATCATACCTGAAACGGGAGTCACTGCTAATAAGCTTCATGGCCTGTTCCCAGGATACACTAGCTGGAACACCCTAAAGCCAGAAAATGGGAGTATTTCAACCAAGCTGTACTATCTTCTCCTCTTGGACTACATCAGTTAGGCCTGAACTGCTTTAACTTGGTAGGCTCCTTCTTTTAACAACCCCCACCCATTTTATTTTATTTTTTACAAATCAGTCAGGGTATAACAAGTTTGGTGTTTTATTTTTCTTCTGCTTGAACTTTCAGGCAAAATATTTTCCTCTCCTCCCTGCTATCTGGCAAATAGATGATAGACAGACAGACAGACAGACAGATCGATCAGCCTGTCAGAGGGAGAGGTTCCCTGACATTGTTCTCCTATGGCAAGGAGAACAGATCGTTTTCACAGTGGAAAGCACTCGGGACACAAAACTTCCCACCATTTTCCTGGCAGGGTAAGCAACGGGCATAAGAAATGTTATCATTGACAAACTGGCTCCGATTCCTAGGAAGGCTCTTTAATTCCCATCCTCCTTTCTCTTCTCCAATTATTACCTTGTCTTTGAGCAGCTCCTTAAAAGCTTGTTTAGCTTCCTCTTTGTTGCTCCAGGCATTGCCACTGCCACGATCTTCTTCATCTCTCCGGAGGGGATCGCAACTGCCCAAGGAAAAGCAAAGCAGTTGGACAAAACATGAAGTCAAGCTTCAATTGAGGCTTAATAGTTCAACAGATCACTGCTAGGAATTCCAGGTGGACGGTGCAGCCTTTCATACAGATAAATCGGCAGATGAATGGAGGGGAGCTCCATCTCTCTGCCTTTTCTACCACTCTATTTGTCCCTCAATCCACAGTTTGAAAACCTAGGCAGGCTTAGTCTGGCATTCCTTGATCTGATGCTTTCCTGATGGGCTGGAGTAGAGAGATCCCACTATCTGCTAGACCAGTACTCTCAACCTTGGCAGCTCTAAGATATGTAGACTTCAACTCCCAGAATCCTATTTATTTTACATACTTTTTTACATCCGGGGAGTCCTCAACTTACAATCACAACTGAGCCCAAAATTTATGTTAAGTGAGACATCTGCTAAATGAGCTTTGCCCAATTTTACGACCTTTCTTGCCACAGCTGTTAAGTGAATCACTGCCGTTGTTAAGTTAGTCATATGGCTGTTAAGGGAATCTGGCTTCTCGACTGACTTTGCTTATCGGAAGGTCGCAAAAGGGGATCACATGACCCTGGGACGCTACAAAGGTCACGAATATGAGTCAGTTGACAAGCGACTGAATTTTGATCACACAACCATGGGGATGCTGCAATGGCCATAAGTGTGAAAAATGGTCGTAAGTTGCTTTTTTCCGTTGTTTTTTTTTTGAACGGTCACTAAATGAACTGTTGTAAGTCGAGGACTACCTGTAGTTCTATGATTTATTTTGTATCTTTTTAACTTGCTCAGTGTTGAATGTTATATGTCTGTAACTTGAAGGTGCTTCTGACACAAATAAAGAAAAAACTCCCAGAATTCCCCACACAGGCTGGATAATTCTGGGGGGTTGGAAGTCCACAGATCTTAAAGAGTGGCTAAGATTGTGTTAGAAACCTGGTGACGGCCTGGCTATAGATTAACATCTTCCCTCTACTGTCCCCTCTTCTCGAATTACCTGCTGATGACTTCCTCCTCAACAGCACCTGGGACTCCCTCAGTCCCTGGGGTCTCTTCAACACCCCCAGTGGCTTCCGTGTCTGAGGTGGCTGCGGAAGAAGGGGTGGGACTGGCAGGACCCGACAACGGCGGCTCCGGTTGCTGAGGTAGCTGTTGCCTCCTGGGAAGGAAGAAGATGGCAGCTGTGAATATTTTTCAGCAGGACAATACAAGCCCGATTGATTGCACAGTTTAGAGAACTTTCCACACAATGGATTCCAGCCAGCTCTATCTCATCAAGAAAAGGAAAATGAGAGAAGAGACATAGGACTAGTCTCAACCGGTCAGAACCTCACTCAGCCCCTTTTGGGGATTCTGCGTTTCCAGGGGGATGCTGAGCATTTTTCAGTTCCTTGCCACCATCAAGTAGAATTAGAAATAGAAATTTTATTTGCAAGCAAAATGGCAAAGCTCAGCTTTTCTGAAGGTTGTGTAACCCAGATGCCAGGTTCAGCAGATCTTTGAGAGAAGATGAATCAACCTCTAGGGGAGGCTTGGAAATAAAAGGAAGTCCTCAGCCCTGCCACTGCTCGCTCCGTGCCCATGTCTCATGGGGCAAACCCTGCTGGGTAGGCCTGCCTTTTCTCCTGCCCAGCCCGCTCTTTGAGCTCTTCTTGATGTAATCTGCTTCCGGGAACTTACTCTGCTTCCTCCTCTTCCTCCTTGATCAATGCTGAAGGACAAAAACAGGAAAAGGTTATCAGAGGAAGGTTGTGGGAAGCAGGATCCCACCCTAGATGTGATCCTGGAGACCCTCACCTTCAATGTCATCTAGCTCTCGTGGCCTGGTCCAGCGTGATTCCTTGCTCTGAGTGTTGTAGTAATAGGATTTCCCAGTTTCTGAGCGATACTCACGCCAAGGACAGCGTGACAGTAAGATCTGCAGAAGCAAAAAATTTTTTTAGCAAATGTAGTGTGTGTGTGTGTTTTGTGGGGTAAAGATCCAGAACCTTTTATCCTTTTCTGAAAAATTATGCACTGATGGACCAATCCGTACCTATAATCAAGCTTGCCTGTCTCAGTTAATGAACTGCTTCCTTTTCTGCGTTCATACAATACCCTGAAATCATAACGTTAACCAAATGCCCCAAATGTTTAACCACAAAAGCTTTCTTTTCTATTAGCTCTGACTTGGTTGTGAAGCCAAGAGCAACAGTTATATCCTGTGTCTTAAAAAGCATTTGGTTGTCTGCTTGAGAAACTGAATTTTGAGTGAGAACCAGTTTGGTTTCTTATTAAAGGGTTATTTACAAATTACACTTGTTGTTGCTGTTAGTTGCAAAGTCGTGTCCGACCCATCGCGACCCCATGGACAACGTTCCTCCAGGCCTTCCTATCCTCTACCATTCCCCGGAGTCCATTTAAGGTCATGCCGACTGCTTCAGTGACTCCATCCAGCCACCTCGTTCTCTGTCGTCCCCTTCTTCTTTTGCCCTCAATCTTTCCCAGCATTAGGCTCTTCTCCAGTGAGTCCTTCCTTCTCATTAGGTGGCCAAAGTATTTCAGTTTCATCTTCAGGATCTGGCCTTCTAAAGAGCAGTCATCAGAGAGCATTCTAAATTACACTTACTAAGGAGTTATTTTGCTAATGGCCATGTGATTCTTTTTTCATTTAATAATTCAACAATTCTTTCCTCACTTGGAAGTAAAGCTCCTGATAGCCTTCTAAAGCAGGGCTGTCAAACTCCCAGCTTGCGGGCCAGTTGCGTCACGTGCTGGCCACGCCCATGCTCAGTTTAGCGAAGGGGGAAAAAGTTCTGATATATCATGTGCCGCCACCATGACAACATGAATTTGATACCCCTGTTCTTAAGCATGTATCTGGTTCACATCCAACCAATAGGAGCAAGTCCTGTAGTCAACAAATTCTCCCAGATTCCACAGGATAATCTGAGAGAATTTGATGGACATGGTTAGACTTGAAAGAGATTCTAACCCTATCAATTGCTGAATGCAGGAATGTTGGAATTGCAACTTCCCTGACAGATAGTTTCCAGGTTCCAATTAGCTACCCACAATGAAGTAGAATCCATCATGATCCATGGAGACTTTTTCATGCAGAAGCAACTCTTTGCTGGTAGAAAATTTCCCCCAAACATTGGTGGAGATCAGCCCCCTTGTAAATTCTAGCTGCTGGTTCTGGCCCTGTCTTCAGGAACAAACCTGTTCAGTTCAGTTTAATCTCTTGTATCCCATATCTTGAAATCTTCTCCATGCTATCCATTCTTCCTCTGAGTGACTGTTTTACAGTTCCTTATCGGACTAATCATCTCCTGTGTTTATATTCCAGGAATTCTTAGGATTATGACTCCAACCCTACTTTTTAGAAGAAACACCAGATGGGATTGCTGCCTGAGATGGCTGGTTTTCACTTATCAGCGATCCAATACAAGAGGGGGGAAAATCAATGTCTAAGTTGCTCCAGCAACCAAACATAGGAACAACTCTCACCTCTGCCTTAGACTTGAGTTCATCTGGCTTTTCCCAACTTGATTGTTTGGTTTCTGCATTATAATAATAGATCCGCCCGTCAGGGGCTTTATGATCGCTCCATGCTGGCTTCTGTAAAGAAAATTCAAACCGAACCAAATCAAGCTGAGATCCAGTTGGGCAAATATCCACAAATAGCCCCCCCACCCCGCATTCCGAACAGAGACTGATTCAGAGAAGAGAAACCACTATTCTGTGAATCACAGTGTTTACTTCCAACGAAAGCACAAAAACAAAAAGGCAGCTTTGTAGCTTTTATGAAGTTGTGTGAGCAACATCTAAAGCAAATCTCCTGATTGGGGAGGAGATATTTAGGGGAAGGTTAATAAGAACCGTTTCCCACTGTTAAAGTACAAAAATGGAAAAGTCAGCATCTGGATCTTCCTAGAAGAGGCAGAAAAATGATGAAGACTGCAACAGCAACCATAGGAATACTCTAGAACTAAACTGATTACCTAGCTCTTCCTTTTCTGTGGGCACTCCAACAAGACCCCGCTCCAATTCAATAACCCTGTCAATAACCCTGTGAGATAGGCTAGGCTGAGACCTAATGACTGAGGTCAGCCAGAGAACTTTTATGCTTCAAAATGGAATTGAACCTAACCAAACACTTCACTCTCTACTCTTGAGATTCTCTTGAGCTTATTCTGCAGAAGATACGTTAAGTTGGATTTGAGGTGTGAATTCTGAGTTAATTTCTTGTAGCCCGGAAAATAAACTCACTGGATTTTCCATCCCCTTTTGCTAACTCTGCTATTTGCAAAATGCTTCTTCTAGCTTCCCCTTTACTCTAACCACTGAAGTCCTTTGCCATCATCGAGACCTCACATACATCTTTATTTTTTTTTCCCCTGGGCCTTGTAAGGCACTCCATTTATTGTCTTGGAGAGGAAGGGTAGCTTTTTTAAAATTTATTTCTGAACATCTAATACTAGAGAAGCAGCGTAGGGAAACTGGGCAAAGAATCAAGACTACACTGTTTCCTGGGATAAAACACTAACATAGTTAGGAGTCTCTCTCCAGATGTTCATCATCTGTGCTGGTCATGATCACCAGCACAAAACAATGGAGCTCTTTAGCTTCCTGATGCGCCTTCTGTGAACCATGTTTGGATCAGTGGAATGCCAACATGCAACTCTGTTTTGCATCCTGGAACAAAAAGAGAGGACATCAAGAAACCAGATGCCTTTTCCCCACTGAGACTTTTTACCTTTCGGCCCGTATCCAACACTGGAGATCCACCAAGAATTACATTTTGTTGCAAAGCACCTGCCAGCGGATTGGGGATCTGAAATTTAAAGCGGCGTTTAAATTTAAAACAGAAGAGGAGAAATGAAATAAAATAAAATAAATCCCTGAATACAGGGGAGAGGAAGGAGAAACAAAGGAGGAAAGGACAAGTTGTTTGTTTCATTCATTCATTTAGAAAATATTATTGGCCACCCATTTTACCTCAGGATAACTCTGTTTTAGTGCTTAATTTTATATTCCTACCAGTCATCCTTCCCCAATTTGGTAGCAACTTTACAACTGCTATCCCACCTGGCGTGTTCTTAATCCTCAACCCCCACAACTAAGGGCCGTGCCTATTGGGACAATGGAAGTGGCAAAAGACAGAAAAGAAAGCCTAGATTATAAGAAAGACAGAAAGGCTAGATCAAAACCACAAAGAGTACCAATACATCCCTAGTGTCTCTACCAAAAACACAATTTTGGACTTTCCACCTTTCTGTCATCTTTAATTGTAGGTAAACAGTTCAACCTGCCCCTGCTTTCGGTTTTAAGTAGATTTGTTCAATGGTTAGCTTTACAGAATAGATCAGTCCAATAAATACACATGAGGCTTATGGCATTGGGTGAACCCAATCAATTTCAAGCAAAGTTAAACAAACTATGCTTTGACATCTCTGTAAGAAAAATATAGATGTTACTCCATACTTTGAAGAGCTATTTATCATTTTGAAAACCTCATGATGCATTTAATTCCTTACATAATTCCTTAACTCCACATCTAGGAAAGCATTTGTCCAGATACTCACCACAGGTGGTGCTTGAGTCACTGTGGCTAGAAAAAAAGAACAGAGCTTAGAAAAGTGGAAGAATTGTGGTCAGGGATCACTCACAGAAGAGACCCTACTGTCCTGCAGAGAAGCAGCAGGTGCCAGGGACAGCAAATAGGGCAAACATAGGATCTTAAGATGAATTTGTTGGGTCAAGCCAGTGGCCTGTTTAGTCCAACTTTCTGGTCCAGGAAAGCCAAGCTGATGCCTCCAGGAAGCAGGGTTTCACTGGGCCCTTATTGTATGAGAGGCAATTAGGATGGTTCGCTTGGAATGGAAGAGGATGATATATCTTTGAACCCCATGATGCATTTAATTCCTTACATAGTTCCTTAATTCCACATCTAGGAATTACTGACACAAAATACAAACTAGAGTGAGAAATACAGTTGCAATAAAGAACCAGCTCATGTAGTGTTGCCAATACCTACCTCTCTTCTCCATTCAGAACTTTAAAAATTGTACAAGGGGGAGAAACTCAACTGATGCAGCCTACATTCAGTCAAGTATGCAAAGATAAAAAGGCCCAAATCTCTTTTGCTGGAGGAAACACACCAGATTTAACAAGTATCTCTTGAGCTAGGTCACACCAAAGCTATATTTAAACCCATCCCTGAAGATACTCACTGTTGGATGGGTCGGTCACAGGAGCTGCCTATCAAAGAAAAAGTCAAATCAGATCAAGCAGCTTCAACTTATTTTTTCTTTTTCTTATCTTTCCTTTCATTCCTTATACTAGTGCTGGCCATGGTCAATCTTTCTCTATTGCACTTTGCTTTATTTATTCATTTTAACTTTAAAGAATGAAATCAAAAGTTTTATGTCAATTCATTAACTTTGTTATGGCTACTCATCAGCATTTTATGCAATTATAGAATATCAGAAAGTACAAAATAAAATGCACAGATTGTCAGGGTTGCAAGGAACACCCCCAACGAAATAAAGCTCTGAGGTTGAGGTTCCTCAAAGTTCCAATTTATTAGAGATGTCACGTTGGCACAGCTGAGAAAACCCAAAACTGAAAGCTTCCAGGTTTTCCACACCCAGTTGACAGTTGACAGTTCCGCCCCACACCCCCAAGTTCATCACATTGTCCAATCAACTCTTCACACTCAATTGGATAGAGTCTTCAGGCAGTCTACATCAGACGCAGGCAAAAGTCCTTGAATACAGAATGTTGTTATGACTAACTTTCTACTGCTCCAACAACAACCCCCTCCCAACTTCCCCAGCTAAAATATGTGGCAGTTAAGAAGCAAAAAGAAAACTATCTTCCAAAACTGACACAGATGTTTCTTAAAATCAACAGAAATAAATGAAAGAATTTATTATAGAATTATAATACCAGAATTGGAAAAAAATTAAGACACCTAATATTAAAACTAATGAATTATTTTTTTCATGAATAGTAGAAGTAGAATCTAATAGTTTTTACAGCAGCAACAACAATATGTTTATCAGACTGCAAGCTGAGACCTCAAGTAGCTTACAATTACATTAAAAACAAAGAAAATAAATATTTGGGGAAAGGACAACTCCCACCCCACACTTTCAACAATCCCTCATAAGTCAAGGGGAGTGCAAAAACACACTTTGGCCTATCACTGTTTTGAAAAGCCAAATTTTCAAGGTTTTTTAAAGCATAGGAATGAATGCATGAACAAATGAACGAATGAATGAATGACAAAGAAAATATTAAGTCATTCTCTCTTCAAGCTGTTTGGGGGGATTTTGGTCTCCGAGTTTGTAAAACAGAGATGGGATTTTTCATCGTTCTCTCCATGGTCTAGGCTAGGGCTTTGGGGTATTGTGGTTTTGCAACAACTGGAGGACCATAATCCTAGTGCATGCCTGTTTCCTACCATGTTCAAGTGATGCTAAAGCCTAATCAGCTATGCTTACATCTCTGCACTAAACTCCACACCTGGATCACTTCATCATCCATCAACTGGGTGTGGTGTACCAAATGGTTAAACAGCATCATGTATCCGTTTCCAAATGAAAGAGGCAACCCTGTTATGAAGGGCACTGCAGTAGGGATGCAAGCTCTTGTGCCACGACTTATTCTAATTCCCTAAATCACTGTCCTTTTTGACACTCACCCCTCCAGAAACAGGAACAGGCCCAGCTGGCACCCCCGGCATAATCATCCCAGGCAGCATTGGTGGCACCATCGTGGGCATCTAGAGACAAAAGAGCAAACCAAGCCATTATATGTACTGCAAACTGGATGAACAAAAGGCAAAGAAAAACATGAACCAGCACTACCTGACCCAGGGGTGGTGGTCCAGGCATAGGTGGAATCAGAGGGGGAGGTGGCATCATGCCGGGGGGCATAGGCGGCATAGGAGGTGGCCGTGGTCCCATTGGGGGCAATCCCATGGGTGGAAACGGTGGTGGGATCCCAGGAGGAGGCATCTAGGAAGAAGAAAAGAAGCACATATACCTATCCCCAAAGCAGAATATATTCTGGACAAACCACAGACTAAGTCTCAATCCAGCAGCATTATACTTCAGGAAAGGATGCTGGTATGCTCAGCATTACATTTTTATAATCCTACCTCAGTTATGTGCAACTGGCAGCTTAGATAATGATCCCAAATCTACAATTTACCTTTATGAGCTAATCTGTAGATTATGGCCACTTAAATTCATGAATGGACCAGACTGAGGTAGACTGCACCACAGTAATTAATGCCCCAATAAATACATACAACTTCTTTGCTTCCTTTCCATCTGATGAATTTAGATCACAAATTAAATAAAATAAATAAATTCATTGGAAATAAATAATAAAACAACCAAATGAAATTCCATATTGTCATAGGAAGGATGAGTTTTTGTGTAATAATTAAGATCTGGATTTTATTTTTGAGGTAATTTCATGTTTCACTTTTTTTTTAAGCTTGGTTATTTTCATTTTATAACAGCACTTAGAAGATATAGAAAAAATTGACTTGGCTGCTTCCAAACATAGCAAAAGCGATTTCTGATCCCACCTCAAGTGCAGAAGCCATGAGCTTTCAACTCCCCAAACTGGAACCCAGTCAAAACACGCTTCAGGTTTGCTCCCATTTCTCTAGGCCTTGCAACCATAACCCAGAATAGACCAAGGACGCCTCTCATAATTTCCATAAAAACATTTAGGATACTGTTCAATACAACTTGCTTTATGGTGAACTTACAAATGGAGGGGGTAGAATTGGAGGCGGTGGCCGTGGGGCAGAAGGAAAAGGAGCCGGCTGCCCAGGACTGCCTGAATCTGGAGTTGACTGCAAGCATAAATACATAATAAAAGTATGAGTGGAGATGGAAGGGAAGAATAATTAATGAGTAAGAAAAGCAAAGGCAACTGAGATGTAAAACATTGGTGGTTGGGTTTGAGTAGAGCAAATCTCCATTTAGCCCTGAAGTTGATTGATGCTTGGAAGATATTCCATTCTTGATGAGAATGATGAGAGTTGTAGTTCAGCTGCCTGGAAGAAATCAAGTTGGAGAAACCAAAGCTAATTTCACTCATAATAAAAAAGAAACTTAAATGCTTTAGCAAAACTATAGTGAAAAACAGCGATACCTCAGTACTCATCATTAATTGGTTCAGGGAGACTCAATGGGTAGCAAAAGCAGTTGAGTACCAATCAAATTTTCCCCACAAGAAATAATGTAATGAGTCAGAAGGCAGCTGACAATGACAAGTTCTAGGTTGTGCATTGAGTACCAAACGAATGATGAAAACCAGGACAACATTTTCAAATCAAAATGCGTTGAATACCAAATTCAATGAGTTTCAAAGCAGTTGAGTACTGAGTACCAAGATATTGCTGTATTCCAAATCCTTGAGTTCAACCACCATTTTTCCAAGTCTGCATCCAGGAATTCTATTGACAGGAACTTCAAAAATCTAATTGTGCCAGTTCAGATTTCTAATGAAGGTGGACGGTAGTGTTTGGTAAGGAACACTTGTGTTCCTCCAGTATTTATTCCCCAAATATAGAAATCAACATCAACCCCATGAAGCCAAAGGGAAAAATTAACAGGAAAAAAAAAACTCTGTAAATTGCTGTCCTTTAGTGCAAAGTATGGATACAAAGAGACAATTAAATGCTGGGTCAGACCAAAACTTCACCTGCAACTTTCAGTGACTTGACAGAAAGCTTTATAAACAGACATATCTTCTCCCTCGGCCTGGTTTCGGTATCTGGCAATCATGCTTCCTTTTTACTGAAGACTCTCTTAGCTATTATGAGTAACAGCCACTGGTATATCTTTTTCTCCCTCAATTTTTCTGTGCCTATCAACCCACACGCTGCATTGATTGAAGCTGACAAGAATTATAGCTCAACACTGTCAAGCACTACCAGTTCCCTGCCCCATCTCTTAAACACAAATAAAATCATATACCAGTATCTCTATATCTCATAGAAATACATTCTTTGTAACCTAGATTGGGGCGCATTCCTTCATTCTACCATTTTCCTAAATCTAGTGCCCAGTGAGTCATTTCAAGTTCTTATCTCTCATTTGACAAACCTGCTCTTCAGATATCTCAGCTGCAATTCCATACTCCTCACTAAATGTCCTTGGTGGCTAGTCTTAGGCACTGCAGTCCAACATCTGGGAGGCCCACAAATTTCCCACCTCTGGGTCAGGTGACTTCATGAGAAAAGAGATGTCTAGGCCTGCTCCATTATCCCTCTCCTTGGGCATTACCGTAGTACATAAATATGGTTTTTCATAAATACATTTTACCCTGGAAAATATTCTAACCGATTGGTTGCCTTTTTCTACCTTCTGTTGTGCACTAATCATATTTTGGAAACAAACTATAGATTAAAAAGTATATACAGAGAGAGCAAAAGAGCAGGTTCCAGGAAATCTTCTATTAAAGTAAATAATATTTCCTGGAGCTGCAGTTCTTACTAGAATACCATCTCCTGTATACTTCTCAAAGACCAAGCATAGCTCTTGGCCTTCAAAATACCATAAGTTACCCCTGCTTTAAACAAAACAAAAAAGCTTATAGCAGACAGATAGTTGTAAGTTATGGCTATATATATTGGGATGAACAATCACAGCTGTATATTTGGATATAGTACTAAGTCTGCCCTGAATAAGTCAAGGTCCTATATTATGAAAAAGCAGTTTGTTTTTGTTTTGCTTGAAATTAAAACCTAGAAAGCTGCCTTATACAGGCTTAGATTCTTGGACCTTCTAGCCAATTTATCAATTTTTCCTGCTTTACTTGGAGAATGCACTTTCTAGAGGCAACTAGATGCTTCTCCACTGAACAATCTCATGAACAACCCTCAGAATTCATCTAAGGCTAGACTAGAATTCACACAGGTTTTAAAATATCTTGCATGGTAATTTAACAAAACGTCAGGCAGAAATTTATTTCCATGCATCTTCAACTCCCTTATCTTAACAATACTCTCATTCTCTCCAAAAGCTGTTCTGAAAATTCAGTCCACTCCTTCACATGGCGTTTTAGATTGCCCTGTGAGAAACGGCCTTCTTTTAACGCTTGCCTCTTTAAAGCATGCATCTATGTTTACGTTATACATACAGTTCACATAGAAAGAGCCATCCCACTCTCTGAACCTACAAATTCTTTTACAGGAAACCAACATCCACATAAAGTACACTCTTTCATATGGCCCTACTTTGACATACATATTTAAATGTACAAAAAAAAAAAACCATTCGCATGGCCTTGCACATCTGTGCCTCTTAGCCAGTGTCTCTGCCCATGCTGCATGCAGTCTTGATTGTGTGACCGTTATTAAATGGGTACATTCCCACGCGTCTAATTTATTTGCCTCCTGCTGGGGTTGAGGTGTCTGCAGGTGGTTGAAGATACAGAGAAGAAAACTGACAAAAATGCAGAAGACTTGAAGGTTGAGATCTCTGCTGGCCTTGACCAAAAAGGCTGCCTCAACTCATTCTAGTTTATCCTCGCGCTCAAGGGACGTTGCCCACTCAGATCCTGCTCTTGGAATAAGAAAAGGCAAAGGGATCTACATTTCGTGTGTGGATCTGCACCTATTCCTTGCCGTGGCTGCTTATGAATGCCTCGGTTTCGAGCTGGATGCTTCTGCAATTTCTCCGCACGGCGCACATCTCCCTCTCTCTCTCTCTCTCCCTCCGCTTGCCAAAGCCGGGAGCTTGCAGCCTCCCCGCTGCCCATCTTCATCCCGAACCCGGAGTCTACCTCCGGGGCTCCCCCAAAAAACCCGTTTACAGGCGCCCCGCCACAGACCCGGCGCACGGAAGGAGCAGAATGGAGGCAGATGATGGTTGGGGGGGGGGGGACGAGGGCTTTTCCATCCGGGCAGCGAATCGGGAGACAAACGGCCCGCGGATGAAAGTGCACGCCTTTCCCCCCCCTCCCGTCCCACTCCAGCCCCCACTCCTCCCTCGCAGGCCTGTGGATCGTGCCACAAACGCCCCCCCTCCGCCCCCGAACCGATCTCCGCCCCGGATCTTCGGGGGAGGGGGCGGGAGGCAGAACAAAGCAGCAGACATTACCATGGCTGAGCTTCGGATCAGCTGGGCGTGCAGGCGAGCCGCTCAGCCCACCCAGCAGTAAGGGCGCTCGCGATTGGAGGAGGAGGAAGCAGGAGGGGGAAGCGGGACAGCCGGGAGAAGCCTTGCCCGCCAAGCCCGAGTCTCGCGAGTGGGGGTGGGGGGCGCGAAAGGTATCCCGGCCGGCGGCTCAGCCAACCTGAGCCTTTTTTCCTCCTTTGCCGCACGACCTTTCGGCTACGTCAGGAGGCATCCTAACCTTTGAGGGGAAAAAAAAAAAAAGCTGGGAAGAAGGCATGCCTCTGAGCATGTGCAGAGAAACCGCCTCTCCTCCCAACTCTGCCTCTCCCCTCTCTCTCCCATGCCGTTAAAATACCGAAGCCTCTTGACTCGTTCACAATGGTTCTTCACGTACCCTTCTTACCAAAGCAGAGGCAGCTGAATTAAATCGAGATCCCCCCTTTGGGACAGATAGGATGTCCCTATTCTATATAATAATATATATTGCCTTCCGCTCTTGGTCCGACTGTGTAGGAGCAGCATCCCAAATCGACCTGCCAGGGGAGGAAGGAGGGATGAGCAAGGGCTTGGTTTTTCTAGCGCTAGACTGGCTCATAATTTCAATCCCACAGAATGAAGTGACTCACACTTTCTCAGGCTGTAGAGGCGTTTTATCGTTGGTTATCAATTATTCAAATCGAACGGGTTTCAGCTGCCCATGAATTATGAGTATAAAGTAAAGGTTTTGTGAAAGTGGAATATGTAAAAAATACTTCCCTACCTGGGTTGCAAAAACGTAGTTTGGTTTTTCTGTATTTCTTTGCTACCATTATCTGAACTGCAAATGGGAATTGGAATTTTATTAAATCTGATTCCACCCTGTTTATAATCCAGGTGATGACGTGGCAGCATCTCTCAAAAATTTCATAAGGCTATCAGTCTTCTTTCTACTATTGACCTCACCCCATTCCTAAGAGGACCATAAGGGGCATGCATAAGCGCACAATGCTTATACCTCCTAATATTTACTCATATATATGTTTATATACTATATAATCTTTTATATGATGTTGTGACAAAATAAATAAATAAATAAATAAATAAATAGTGGTCACCAACCAGTGGTAGGTGGGAAAATTTTGGTGGTCCGCAGAAAAATTATTTTCCTTTTTTTATATTGCACTAAATACTATTTATCTTTTTTAAAAGTTCATATTAGTGGTCCGTGGGATTTAAAATTATGAATTTAGTGGTCCCTGAGGTATGAAAGGTTGGTGACTGATATATCAGCCTCTTGAGTTCTGATATATCAGCCTCCTGAGAGGGTCCTATCGGAAGCAGCATGCAGTAAATAATAAAACATGAAGGCTAAATCAATTATAAGGGCCTGGACTCCAATCTGCCCTGCCATAATGTTCAGGAGTGCTATTGCCAATTGGAAATGCTGGATAAGGGGAAATATCATCAGAGAATTTACCCAATATTTCCCTAAAACTATCCTATAATAATATGTGTGGTGTTAGTAATACAACCTAATCTGGTTCAGATATAGTAAAAATAGACTGCAGTAGTAGTACATGGGAGTCAAATACATTCATTTGGCAGTGAGGAAGAGCACTGTGAAGCCCAATCACTAGTAAATGTTTTTTTTAAAACATCACTTTTTAAAACAAAGTGATCTCGTTAATAATATGAACTGAGTTAATACATCAGTTTATACTTGAAAACAAATGTAGTGTATTATGATTTAGTCTAATATGTTTTAAAGCATACCATATCACACTTGGCCAATAAAAAATTCTATTCTATTCTATTCTATTCTATTCTATTCTATTCTATTCTATTCTATTCTATTCTTAAATGCCTTGACTTAGTTCTCAGGTTTCTGAACTTTCTTAAATCACATTTGCTTTGATTAGCTATTTTGAAATTCTGAAAAAGTTAAAAGATATTAGAAAATTGTTTTTTACAATTACACATTCATCTTGTAAATATTACAAAATGATCTCACTATTCGGCTTTTAAGCAGATTTAGACTTCTCTGATAAGGAATCTCACAAAATAAATATTTTCATAGATACGTAGTGCTCCCCTCAAAAGACTGCTGGCAGTTGGGCCCTTCTGTCTCTTTCCCAGGTGACTAGCCCAACCTGCCCCAGGCACATCAACACTGTTAGGAGGGAATTATAGGCTTTAATTACAATAATGATTATTAAGATAAAAATCAAATCAAATTAAGCATTACAAAAATATAAAAAATTAAAATGGTGAGCAAAATGTCCCAGAGCCTGTCCTCTTTGGCCAAATAGCCCTTCACCAATCCTGTTGCCTCCGTATGTCCTCTCAGGCCCAGTAAGAGGTCTATCCAGTCTCCCTCTTGTGGCAGCCAGGATAGTCTGTAGGCTGATGGTAGCCATCTTCTCTTCCTTGGGATGGAAATTTCACAATGTCTTTTTTCTATGCAATTTTCTAGGATTTGTTTTACAATCAACTTGTACTTTTTATTGGCCCTTGCTATTGCAGGTGGCACACATTTGTCAAATAAACATCAACTTCTCCATGGCTCACATCGATATGGAAGATTCTTATAATATTGTCCTTTCTTATGGAAGAAGGACCTGTCACTTAAAAGCGAGCTCAAAAGTGCCTTGGTAACGCCACACTTGGAATATTGCATTCAGTTTTGGTTGCCACAATGTAAAAAAGATGTTGAGACTCTAGAAAGAGTGCAGAGAAGAGCAACAAAGATGATTAGGGGACTGGAGGCTAAAACATATGAAGAACGGTTGCAGGAACTGGGTATGTCTAGGGGAGACATGATAGCAGTGTTTCGATGTCTCAGGGGTTGCCACAAAAAAGAGGGAGTCAAGCTATTCTCCAAAGCACCTGAGGGTAGGACAAGAAGCAATGGGTGGAAACTGATCAAGGAAAGAAGCAACTTAGAACTTAGGAGAAATTTCCTGACAGTTAGAACAATTAATAAGTGGAACAATTGCTCCAACACTGGAAGTTTTTTAAGAAGGTGTTGGATAACCATTTGTCGGAAGTGATGTAGGGTTTCCTGCCTGGGCAGGGAGTTGGACTAGAAGACCTCCAAGGTCCCTTCCAACTCTGTTATTCTATTCTATTCTAAGTGGAGTGACCACAGTGGAGCACGATCCTGGAACTGACCAAGGTCAGCACCATCAAAATCAGGAGCAACCAGTCAGATGTCTCTGGCGATGAGGACCCCGCCTTGCAGTCAGACAAGTAAACTGCACAGCACACTGAAAAACTTCTCCAGTAAATTGAAAGGCCTCACCATTTACAACGATCTGATGGGCAAACATGGCAGCTTTCCAGAGGTCCTTAAGTGAGCTAGAGAACCTCAAGTTGCGAGAGCGGAGAAAAGATCAAAGTAATCAACGAGCAAGCCACCCTCTTCAGGATCATCTTCAATGCTAGGATAAATGCCTTCCTGAATTTTTGAAGCTAGCAGAAGCCCACAGCAGAAAGTAGCAGTGGGCCCTCCAGCATGAATGTGAGCAGCGCATCCGCCTGGAGGAGACCATTGAGCAGCTGGTCAAGCAGCACAATTTAGAACAGGCTTGTCGAGAAATGCCCACCCTCTCTGTGAACTGTGCTGCTCACACACTGCAGGGAGGAAGCATGCAAAGTGGAAAAGCAGAAGCCAATATTGAAGACGAAGTGTGATGGCCCCATCAGATGCCAGATTGGAAGAGGAGGAGGAGGAGGGCATGCAGGGATGGCACAACTCCCCTGGAATATCCAGAGAGCCCGGGGGCTCAGGATGATGCAGCCCCAGGCTATCCAGCAGGAGGAGGGACAATAAATCTCAATCCAGCAGCATCACACTTTAAAAAGGAAGGAATGCTGGTATGTCCAATATTGCATTTTTAAAATTGTAACTCCGTTATGTGCAGCTGGC
Source organism: Ahaetulla prasina (assembly GCF_028640845.1). Lineage (NCBI taxonomy): Eukaryota > Metazoa > Chordata > Lepidosauria > Squamata > Colubridae > Ahaetulla > Ahaetulla prasina. Next base: position 157,775,403 of record NC_080540.1, read on the forward strand.
GGTTTAGATAATGGTCTCGACTCGAGGTTACACTTTACATTTATGAGGTAATCCATAAATTATGGCTGCATAAATTCACGGAATGAACTAGATTGAGGAAGGCTGCACCGCAGTAATTAATGCTCCAATACAACTTCATTTCCCTCCCATCTGATGAATTTAGATCACAAACTACCCAGGTACAGAGATATCCAATCCCTTATACCAGAAATAAGGAGCTTATAGCCCTTGAGTCCTTGCCTAGCTATAATAACTCTTGTCAGCATGGCTAATAGTGAGTGATTATTTTATTGGTAATTCTGCAACACGAAGAGAATCCTAAATGCCTATCCTTTTGTAAAACACGGTTCATACTGAAATGCTATAATAAATATAATGGTAATTTTACAAGTATGTGTCAATATACTGATATCAATTTTACATTAATCCAAAATTCATTCCAACACACATTGTTTAATTATTTGTAGCAGAGGTTTCACTAGTACTATGTTCACTAGTTCAGTAGTACTATGATGCCCTATAGTATACTGATCAGTGAATCTCTATCCCAAATAAAAAAAATATTTCACTGGGGCAAGAAATAAAAGTATGATCTACTTTAAATAATTTGCTATATAAAATAATTTCATTGGACATAAATAAATAAATAATGCTGTATTAGGAAAAAGCTGGGTGGGAGGGAGGGTTGTTGCTTGAAATTAAAACTTAGAAAGCTGCCTTGTTAGAGGCCTAGATCCTTGGGGGAAGAAGGTTACCATGTAACAGCCCAGCCAGCAGTAAGGGCGCTCGCGATTGGAGGAGGAGGAGGAGGCAGGAGGGCGAAGCAGGCCAGCCGGGAGAAGCCTTCCCCGCCAAGCCCGTGGGAACATGAATGCGGGTGGTGGGGCAGGGGCATGCCTGCCGGCGGCTCAGCCGACCTGAGCCTCTTTTTCTCCTTTGGAAAAAAAAAGGCTGGGCAGAAGGCATGCCTCTGAGCATGTGCAGAGGAACCGCCTGTCATCCCAACTCTGTCCCTCCCTCTCTCTCCCATACCGTTAAAATACCGAAGCCTCTTGACTCGTTCGCAATGGTTCTTCACGTACCCTTCTCACCAAAGCAGAGGCAGCTGAATTAAATCGAGATCCCCTTCTTGGGACAGATAGGATGTCCCTATTATGCATAATAATATATATTCCCTTCCGCTCTTGGTCCGACTGTATAGGAGCAGCATCCCAAATCGACCTGCCAGGGGAGGAAGGAGGGATGAGCAAGGGCTTGGTTTTTCTAGCAGCTAGACTGGCTCCAATTTTAATCTCAAAGCCTGAAATGAGTCACACTTTTCCAGGATGAACAGAAGTTTTACCATTAGTTATAAATTATTTAAAGTGAACAGATTTCAGCTACCAGTGAATTATGAGGTATGAAGTTCGTGAAAGTGGAATATGTTAAAAAAAACACCAAAAAAAACTTCCATACCTGGGTTGCGAAAAACGTAGTTTGATTTTTCTGTATTTCTTCATTGGCATTTTCTGAACTGCAGATGGGAATTAGGATTTTATTAAATTTGATTCCAGCCTGTTATAATCCAGGTGATGACATGGCAGTATCTCTGAAAATTTTTATAAGGCTATCAATCTAAACTTGAAAACAAATGCAGTGCATTATGATTTAATGTAATATGTAAATTTTAAATCATACTATACTCTTCCTAAATGCCTTGATATAGTTCTCAGGTTTCTGAACTTTCTTAAATCACATTTGCTTTTATTAGCTATTTTAAAATTCTGAAAAAGCTACGAGGTATTAAAAGTAACTTTAAAAAAAAAACAGCCATTCATTTTGTAAATCTTATAAAATGATCTTGTTTTACAGCTCGCTCTTAGGAAGATTTAAACTTCTCTGATATGAAATCTCACAAAGTAAACAGGCACATTTTCATAGGTAATTTTCACAAGTCCTTTTAGATATTTCTAAAAAATGACCTATTAGTCTGCGAGGATCTTTATAACAAAGAATCATTCCCAAAGCTCCTGAGTCTTCCAGATATGTGGAACTATGGTATAACTCAGTTTATTCCTAGCAAATATGGGGATAAAAAGGAGAAAAATAATTATCCTACAAATTCCTAGAGGAATTTAAGGTGAGATGAACAATAGTCACAAGTAATGCTTGGGCTTGGCCAATGTTTATCCTATATCCAGATGTTCAGAGAGGTTGCAGTCTTTAGAAATATGTATGACAACCCTTTAGAAATCTCTTTTTGCAGAGAGTTTTCTGTTTCTCTTCCTTGCTTCTTTTGGGAATAGCCACAGAATTGGACAAAGTGTACAAAAAGATTCACATTTGGTTTTTTTAAAAACAAACTGGAAGAAGGTAACAAGTAAATCCACTCTCTGAGTGTTCTATTGTGCGGCCCTCAGCTGCTTTTGTCCCTTGCATAAACTGGCTGGAAAAAAAGTCAGAGTAATAAATTCCTGTCTAGACTTCCACCTCTTCCTCCAGTTTGGCCACAATGTGACCAAAATTTGTTTGTTTGGCTGGCGATTAATGTGACTCCCAATTGCTTGATGTCCGTGCTTTCTTTTCCCCACCCATTGATGCCAAGTGATTAAAAAGGGGGCACCTACAGCTCTTCTAATTACTTTGACTACAAGGGTAAATTTGATAAAACTTTTTTTTTGTATTTAGTAATGATCTTTATTTGAAAACTTTCAAAACGCCTGCTCTTCATAGAAGAGGCTGCACCCAAGATTTATAAAAAGTGACAGAGGCCAAATAACTCTAGTAAAACTTGAGTAGTAAAAACGTTCAATCACAGCATAATATTTTGCCTCTTCAAATATTGAGAGGTCAGACAGAAATATCAATATTTGGGGTTTTTTTTTAAAGTGGAGAAAGGAAAAATACACACAACACTACCAGGTACTGGTAACTGGATAAATTTGATATAACTCTTGTGGACTTCACACAATTAAAAGGACACTCTCCCTTAGACATGCATTTCAGATGTTGAAGGTAGGGAAGAGAGGAACAAGCTTTCTATAACAGGCAGTTGACCAGGAAATGGTCATCCAGGGCAAATTGTACGTGTCTGTTTCTGTGTGTAGGGATTGAATGCCTCCAATGCATACACCAGCTCAGGGGTCTGCAACTCGCAGCTCTGGAGCCGCATGTGGCTCTTTCATCCCTCTGCTGCGGCTCCCTGTCACTCAAAATATGTGTCACAACTGCCAATGTGCAACACCCGCCGGCACGTGATTTATTGAGCTTTTCGACCCATCTGTGGGTTTTTTTTTTTTGGAGTTCAAAAAACAATATATGCAGTGTTATCTTCATTTTAGATGTCAAAAGGGTTTTGTGGGACCCAAAATTTTCTTTTCTATGGGAAACAGGTCCAAATGGCTCTTTGAGTGTTTAAGGTTGCCAACCCCTGCGCTAGTCAATTAGTATGGTAGTATTTGTCTAAAGCAACGGAATGAAGTGCAGCACATGGATCAGACCTTTCTGTTTGTGCTAGCTGAGGAGGGAGGACACTACTTTGATGTGGAGCAAGAAAACTCAGGTGGATGACATCTTCCCAACAGTATAAGTGTGGATTGAGGATGCCAGCATTTATTCCTGCCCACTTCAATGCAGAGGGGCAAGTAGGGAAATGCAGAGCAGCCCTCTGTGTATCCCAGCCTATTCTGTCATTTGTTAAAGTGGTTTTTGCTTTAATCCTTATGAGGAAAGGCTGGACTGGAAAACTGTCCTATCGAAATGGCCAGTGAAACAAAGTTGTCATTTTTTTTTCAACTCTGATAGTCCACTAGAAAAAGGAAAGTGTTTTAGTACACAGAAGTATCCTGGCAAAAAAGCCAGCTGTTTAGTTACCTGCACAGTTGCCAGCAGGTGGTGCCTTAAGTCTTCACAATTAACACAGCAGGCCCTCTTGAGTAAACTAAAGGCTTGTTTTTTTGTGATTCTTCTTAAGGATAAGCACCACTTTTCTCACTCTTGGCAGTAAAAACATCCCATTGTGTGCCTTTTTTTAATGCCTGAGATGACAAGCATTAATGCTGGATCAAAAGAGTGCAGAAATTATATATGTTTTACCTCTAAGGGACATTATCACTGCAATTTTCAAGTGAGGTTAAGACAAAGGTAATGAATCATGAGGATATGGCATTAGAAAGGTTGCCAGGACATCATCTTTGCACTCTGGATAGGAGTCTGTAAGATCAGCCTTGACTTGAAAAAATAGGTCAAAATCAAAATCTCCCTCTGATATTTCCCAATGGCCCTTTTATTTTAGAGCAAAAATCTATTCTGACACTTCCCCCCCGCAGCTCCAGTATTTAGTTTCACTTTATTTATTTTTTTACTTCATTGTGATTATTTTTGTTCTTATCTCTTGAAAAGTCAGATGCTGAGAATCTCTTTCCCTTTATCCCTTCCATTTGTAGTAGAAATTTCTGAGAATAAACCATGTCTCCCCTATGAGTCTGTTAGGAATCAGGACCATTTTGGGGGAAAAGTGGTTTAGGACAGTCCCCTATCTGCTTTGGCATTAGCAGTGTCTTTGACTTTGAATTTCAATCAAGCGTCTGATTTAAAAAAAAAACTGTCATGCTTTCAAAATTGCAAATGTGCCACCAAGCCAAAAAGTTGGCCTTCTGTAGACAAATGCTCTGCTCTGTTCCACTAAGAGAACAAGACTGAAATTAGGTGCTTTGAATTTTTCTAATATCTGCTCTTATTTGCAGTGAGCAAACAAGGTAACAGGCCTGCATTGGGGTGCAGAACAATGCCCTTCTTTCCAAGGCTTTGCCTCCAAAAACTCTTTTGTGTGTTTGTCATCTTCAGTTAGCCCAAACAGTGCATCATAACAGAAATATTTTTGACTCAAGGTACCTCAAATTTGCTAACTTAAAGAATGCATACAAAATCTGGGATCCATTTCCCTTATGTAATTGAAATTTCAAGGATTGTCACACCAGTGGTGTTTACAAAGTTATGATCTGCTGCAGTGGCACGGTGGTTAGCCGTAGTCGCATAATTGTGATTTCAGATGCTCCCTTCCCAGAATCAAGGTCAATGGGGAAGCCAGCAGGAATTTGCTACCTCTTTAACATTTTTGCTTTTTTGCCCACCAGTGATCATTCTGTTTGTTTAGATATCTTGTAAAGGATGACCCAATGGTCTATATGGGTTATCTAGTCACATATTAAAAGCAAAGGGTGAGTTCCACTTGGCAGGGGTCAACTCTTTCATCATGAGCTCCCACTGATGAAAATCAGCCAACTATCCTAGATTCCCAGAAAGCAGCCTGATTTGAGAGGATAACTTGCCTAGCCCCTAAAAGCCCCCAAACTTCCGATAGTAGAATGAGACTCATTCCCTTTTCAAGACAACACGAACACATTGAAAGGAATTGTGCTCCTTTAAGAAGATTCTTATAAAAGGTACAAATTAATGTCTAAACTCTTTCCAGAAATAAGAAATAGAGGTTAAGTAAAACAACTACAGCCTCCTACCACCACTTCCAATCAAGTGTCTTTCTCCCATATACTTACAGTAGAGTTGGTAGAAATGAAATATCAACTACCATTAGCTCATTTTCATTTGAGCAGCCGGAAAACAGAACAAAAAGGTAAATCATGGTTTCATCCATTTAATAGGTCTCAGAAAAGGCCATGTGACACAAGATGTCATCTGTAAATCCTTACTAGGTTTACACAAAATTTCATAGTGACAATTATGGATCTGTTGCCAGAGACATGACCAAATGTACTCTCTGTTGGAAGATGAAAATGGGAGTAATCCTGACATGCAGTGAGCTTGTCAGAATTCAACCAATTTGGATGTGTCCCACATGTCTTTATGTAGATTTTCTTCTTTTCTTCTCCTAGGATGTGGCTGAATTTCATCTCAAGGTCTCAATTGCAGCAAAGAAATTCAAGCTCTCCGTCATATATAGATGTTGACATGACTCACTGTTGATAAGACCATCTAAAAGCCCCAATCCATCATTCATTATGCATACCTGGAACACCCAATTACCTCTTTAGCATTTCTGAATATAGCAAACTAAGCAAAGAAGTTTTGCCATCTTAGGAGCATGCAGGCAACCACAAAAACAATCATTACAAGGAATACAAATTTCCAGATAACGCCAAAGGCATACAAACACTAAACAGTGGGAATTCATTCCCATCTCATATCTGCTTCTCTGCTGTGAACTCTTTTGTTAGCAACAGTAAAGCACTGTGGTTAAGATTGAAGCAGGTAACTCTTTAAAGCACCTCTGAATGCCCAAGTGTTGGAATGTCTCCTCTGTTGTGAGATTTAAGTCTCAATGACTACCACTTCAGCTTCCTTGGTGAGTCTCCTGTCCTTCCTCGGCATGCTGATGATGCTCTCAGACTTGATCAGCAAATTTCAGCCTAAAAAATATACTCCAAGCAGGGGTGAAATCTAAACATTTTCCCTAACGGTTCTGTGGGTGTGGCTTGGTGGGCGTGGCTTGGTGGTCATGTGACTGGGTGGGCGTGGCCAACTCAATGTCACTCATGTCAAAGGGTGCCTCGCCTGGCCCCTCCCCTCCCCGCCATTCCTTGTCACACCCAGCCTCAACGTATCTATCGTTCTGTAAAAATGTTGTTCACCTTTTTTCAAGTTTATTATCTACATACTTTAGATGCACTTTCATGGACCACTAAAAGGAGGAAATGGCTTAAATGCTTTGCCCAAGAGTGTGATGGGGAAACAGGCTTTTAAGAAAGTCAGAAAGAAGGGGGGCAATGTATTTTCCAAAGCACCAGAAGGCAAAACAAGAAGCAATGGATGGAAACTGAACAAAGCGAGAAGCAACCTAAAACTAAGGAGAAACTTCCTGACAGTGAGAACAATTAACCAGTGGAACTGCTTCACTAGAAAGAGCTTTCTTTTGCTCCAGAAGAAAATCAGAATAAAGAACTGGAAAAGCCTTCACAAGAAAAGGCTTTTTTGTTCTGCTGTGGAAGAAAAATGGAAGACAGAGAAATTTTGCCTGGCAGAGGCTCTCTGCTTTTGCTCCGGAGGAAGCAAAAGGCAGTTTCTTATAAGGCAGTTTCTCAATTCAGGCAAGGTGGTTTGCAGTTTCGCAACATTGTAAGGAGGTGATAATTGCTCTTGGCTGAACGCCCAGACATCTCATTAAAGCTAGTATTCCTTTCCCTGCTTGGGGTGGGGGAGGGTGGGGGAGCCGCAGAAAGTTTCCCTTTATTATTCTAGCTGAGGGCAAATGAGACTAAGACTCATTTGCTGTTTCTTAGCTCAGCTGAGGCAGCAATCGCTCTGCCCTGAGAATTGGCTGAGCTAATAAACAACACAATATAGGAGGGGAGGGGGAGGGCAGGTGGGCAGGGCCAATCAAAATTTTCCTTACCGGTTCTTCGAACCAGTCAAAATTTTCCGTACCCAGAGGGCAGAACCGGTCAGAACCAGCAGCATTTCACCCCTGCTCCAAAGGTAACTGTTAGGCAGAGCACACAGCGATTGGTACCATTCTGGCTACTGGCTGATTCTTCTGTCCTCCTACAGCTTCCGACAGCCCCCTTACTAGAAAGCAAGAAGATCTCAAGAGAGAGTCCATGGTGGAGGAAACTGTCCCAAAAGGGGAAGAGTCCTTGGTGGAGAAAGTGTTATTCCTCACCTTGGGGCTTGCAAGGGGATGATCTGCAACAGAATCCTCTTCCTCTCAAGGTTCCTTTCAGCAGCCTTTTGCCTGGGTTGTATAGTAGTGTATATTAAGCACTCGCTGAGTAGGATCGTGGCTGAGAGTCATACAGGGAGGGTTTATGCAATACCAAGTGAACACATTATCTTCCAGCTTTGGGTAGAGGGCTGCCCTGCCTCTTTTTTAGAGACACCATACAATCCTGTTCAGCTGTAGAGGACTGAGGGCTCGTAACAAACCTCCCCCAAAAGAAGGGTATGATAGGGGAGATTCTTCTGCTTTTAAAATATGTACTTACACACAACATATGTACTTACCTAATTTCATATTTTCAAACCAAGTAATGGAATCTGGAATCTGATCATCCTTCAAAACTGTCACGTAGTAGAGACTGAAAACAATGTATGACTACCCTGTAGTTAGAAAAATATCTTGCAGACACTGTTAGGGAAAACCTATTGCATGCATTATTAAGCAAAATTGCAAACATAAACGTTTGCACAAAAGACATCCAAATTTAGCAACTTCTTGAAATTGACAGATACCATATATCTATTTCAAAACAACAGTGAATATTTCAAATCTCTCAAATTATTCTCTGACAAGGTTGTTTTTAGGTTCAATTTAAGTTGCCAACATCACTCCTCGTAATCTTCCATTTTTATTAGTTTTTATTTATTAGTGCATGCTTTTTTCTATGTATTCTGTATAATGTTGCCTCCATCCCATCCGCAACCCAGAAGTGAGAAGAGAATTTTGAGTCATTCTTCGCTGTAACAATATTAAAGCAATGTCACTCCCTTTAATCTGTCACCATCTCACAATGTTTAAAATTAATTCCCAATTTTATGACCTTTGTTGGGCAAATCACCATGGTTGCTAAATGAATCACATGGTTGTTAAGTTAATCCGTCTTCCCTCATTCATTTTGCTTGTTGGAAGCCAACTGGGAAGGTCACAAATAGTGATTATGTGACCCCAGGATGCTGCAACCATTGTAGTAATAGTAATAGTAATAATTTAATTTCTTTACCGCCCGTCTCCCGAAGGACTCAGGGCAGTTTACAGCCAAAAATAAAACCAACAATGAATAAATACAATACAATTAAAACCAATATTAAAAAACTTATTAAATTTGGCCCATAATTAAAATACATTAAAAAACCCTAAAACCCCAATTAAAATTAATATAATTATGCCAGTCCTGCGCGGAAGAATAGATACGTCTTCAGCTCGCGGCGAAAAATCCGGAGGTCAGGAAGTTGTCGAAGTCCTGGGGGAAGCTCGTTCCAGAGGGTAGAAACCCCCACAGAGAAGGCCCTCCCCCTGGGGGCCGCCAGCCGGCATTGTTTGGCTGACGGCACCCTGAGGAGGCCCTCTCTATGGGAGTGCACGGGTCAGTGGGAGGCAAATGGTAGCAGTAGGCGGTCCCGTAAATAGCCTGGTCCTAAGCCATGGAGTGCTTTAAAGGTGGTAACCAGCACCTTGAAGTGCACACGGAAGACCACAGGTAGCCAGTGCAGCTTGCGCAGGAGAGGTGTTATATGGGAGCCATGAGTGGCTCCCTCAATCACCCGCGCAGCCGCATTCTGGACCAACTGAAGCCTCCGGGTACTCTTCAAGGGGAGCCCCATGTAGAGAACATTGCAGTAGTAAATTGCATTGTAAATACACGCTGGTTCCCAAGTGCCTAAATTTTGATCATGTGACAGTTGTAAGTAAAAGGATTGATAGTAAGTCACTTATTTCACGACCGCCTTAACTTTGAACAGTCATTAAACAATTGATTATAAATTGAGGACTACCTCTATGAGGGGGAGGAGAAGGAACCTTTAGGAACCAGTGACTTACTGGCTTTAATTGGTCTGGTAGACCTGCTTTGGGATACCTCTCCTTTCTAGATGTTGACTTTGCATCTTCTCATTCATTTCAGCTGTGGCTACAAGAAAAATCGGATACTTTGCCAGTGTTTTATTTATTTATTTATTTGGACATGGGAATATCATCTTTGGGTAAGACTGAATGCAAGTCTACTAGGACAGGAGTCCCCAACCTATTCACAACTGCACTGTGAATTGCACAATTGCACTATTCACAATTGGGCCGTGGGCCAGTGCACAGGTTCCTCCCCACAGCTGGGCAGCCAAGTCACAAAGGTTGGGGACCGCTAGGAGATCAATATTTCCATTAATACAGATAAGGACTCATCCTATGGCAGCTCACTGCACCGTTATGCACAAGTGTGCTGTTAACCTTGCCTGAGGTAATGATTAAGTTATATATTTTTTATTTTTCCCCCAAATTAGAACAAGGAGAGGAGGTTTTTTCCCTATCACAATACTTCTATTTTGTAGGTGATGGGGACTGTAACTCAGGTAATAGTTTCTTCAAAGTTCAACGGAATTATGTGGTTTCAGAAAGATTTTGGTGAATAAAGTAGCCTCACTAGGAGGGGCACATTAATGTTATCAACTCTTAACGCAGAAAATAATCCTGGTTCATTTCAGGAATGGAGTGATGGTGGAACTTGGAATGTTTCTTCCAAATTAATCCAGAACCAGATTGGGAAGAGTAATCCATCCTGTAGCTGTGTAGAAGAAGTGTTGCGCGCGAGCATAAGTGCGCGTGCGCCCACGAGCGAACCAGTAGCGACGGGTTTTGAAACCCACCCCTGTATGTCTGTGAATATTTTTTCCCAACAGGTCAATGGGAGGCTAATGTGTTTATCGAAATGCCCAGAAGAGGTTAATTAATTCAATAACTAACTTCAATGGAGTTAGATTTAGCTCTGAAAGAAACTGAGCATGCACCAAACCTCAGGACAGATTATCTTTCTCACTGCTCCCTGCTGGTCAGTGAAGATGGGTTGCTGATGTTATGAAGCCTTACCAGTACTAGCAGAAGGTCTTGTGCATAGTAGATGTTTTCAGGAGAACTTTTAAATCAGCTAGTGTGACTTGTGTGCTGTTAGAACCTCTGAAAAAGCAATTTGATTGGGTGGATGAATGACTGTATTTGACTGTGGATTTTTTTTTTTTATTCAAAAAGTTTTACAAAAAAATTCCCCCCCCTTTCCCCCCAGCTCTGTGACTGGGTCTTTGATAGAAGCCGGATCTTCAGAAATTAGCAGGTGTATATTGTTGGAGGGATAAATTAGTCTAGAATTAGATCAAGCCACAGTCTAGATCAGTGATAGCTAACTTTTTTGCCATCATGTGCCAAAAACGGGGGGAATGCGGGGGGATCGCACATGCGTGTGCCCACACCCATAATTCAGTGTGCTCCCACATGCATGTGCACGCCCCCCCGGTGCTCCCCCTGCTTTTGATACATGATGACCCGGTGGGCCCGGTAGGCCCATTTTTTGCCCTCCCCAGGCTCCAGATGCTTTCTAGGAGCTTGGGGAGGGTGAAAACAGCCACCCACCCTAGAGGCTGGAAATGGCCTGTTTCCCGACTTCCAGGGAGACCGGAAGGCCTGTTTTTTTGCCCTTCCCAGGCTCCAGAGACTTTCTAGGAGCCTGAGGAGGGCAAAAAGGGCCTTCCCCACCCCCCAGAGGCCCTCCGGAGCCCATTTCCTGACTTCCGGTGGGCTCAGAAGGCCCAAAAATCAGCTGGCCAGCGTGTGCACACATGCTGGACTGAGCTAGGGCAACGCTCGTGTGCCTACAGATATGGCTTTGCGTGCCACCTCTGGCACCCGTGCCATAGGTTCCCCATCACGGGTCTAGATCAAGCCACAGTCAAAGGCAAGGTAGAGGAATCATTTGAATATTTGGCAAAACCTTCACTTGAAGCCTCTTTTTTTAATTTCAAAAAGTTCACAGACTATCAATGGTAGATGAACTCTCAAATATAATTACCGTATCTAGCCATGCCTTTGTTAAAAGCACACAAGCTCCACCCTCCTCAAATTATTGCAACCCACAGAGAAATATGTATTTCAACAAATGTGGAAAAACTTTTAAAGATTTTAAAAGCTAATAGACTTTTGTACAACTCAGACAAATTGCCACTAACGATGTTTTTTGTGTAATTCTCTCGGCAAGTTACATTTTTTTTTGTTTCTTTTAGGCTCTTCTGAAATCAATTCCATTACCAGATTTAAAATGTTTTACCTGATTAGCAGGACAACACATGAGTACTGTACAATATGAAGCAGATGTCCCAGACAACTGGATGCAAAAATGCCACATTTGTTAAGAATTCTCGCTGGACTAGTCAATCCCAATTGTAACCAGTTTTAAAAATTAATTTAAGAACTCAAGGGGATATAGAAACAGAGTTCTCCATATTTAGCCTCACATGTTTATGTTTCACTCAATGTTTGTGACGCCTAAATCCTTAATATATGCATAGACATATATTTGGAACTGGATTCTGCTGGATGCTTTGCCAATGTCATCTTATAAAAATGAAATGTGATTCCATTAGGCAGCAGTCCAAAAATTGTCCCTGATAAAATACTTGCTTTGTACAATAGTAATTCTATTGATTGACTGCCAACATTTCAGCCACTGTTATTTTAATAGCAATTTATCTAATGCAGAGATATTAGCAGTGGTGGGATTTAAATAATTTAACAACCGGTTCTCTGCTCTAATGACCGGGTGGGTGTGGCCATAGTGGGCATGGCCAGGGGGTGTGACAGGCAGCACTCAGCCTCCTGCACCCCCCTGGAAGCAAAAACGGGTGCGGGGTGTGTGTGCCGCACACACACATTCCCGCATATCATTTTGGGCCTAGGAGGTTTCCCTGCACTTACCTGAAAGCCAAAATGGGGCACGTGGGGACTCCTGGAAGGGGCAGGGAGGGGAGGGGTGGGGTGGGGTGAGCCAGGAATTTAATTACCGGTTCGTCCACACTGGCCTGAACCGGCTGAATCCCACCACTGGATATCAGCATATCTCCCTGCCTTGGAAATCTCTTGGCTGATCTCTGCTGTTCAAGATCCATCTTAATGATCAGCTCCTGAACCTTCATCTGGGAGTTGGGGGGGGGGAGACAATCTGCCTGGCCAATGCAAGACGGGTGGCTAGATTCTGTCAAAGAGGGGATTTAAACTGTTAGCAAAGTTATTTTGTCAAACTAAAATCAGTCCTGCAGAAATGAAGGTTCTTTCACATTTTTTCTAATATTTGTAATCTGTCTTTTATAGATAAAGATAGGCAGTGTGCCAATGGATAACTTCATTGGCACTCACCAGCCTTCCTGACTTTAGTTTTTAAGATCCTTTTAGCTACAGAAATCAAACAGGAATCTGGCATTGTCAAAGCATAAACCTTCACCAATATTTGCAAGAATATTGGAGGCTTCTCCCAAGCATCTAGAAAAAATAAAAATGGTGTGTGTATGAGATCATTGCAGCCCAGTGTTTATTTAGCATGTTAGGTACAACTGCAGTGCAGGGCACATGATTAAAAGAGCCACATTATTCTGATGAAGAGAATATAGTTATTTTTTCCACCACAATCCTGGTGAAAATCACTGTTGAGTTCAAATATTGTAAAAAGCCAGGCCTTGTTTCAGTCAAACTCATGTTTGGAATACATTACAGAGCAGTGGTGAAATCTGAACCGGTTTACTGTGGGTTTGCTGGCTGTACATGCGCCCGCACCAAATGCAAGGGGTGTGTGCGCGCAGTGCACGCCAAAAGGAAGCATGGGGTAAGTAGAACTGCATGGGGATGGGGATGATCAGCTGTGGCGCACAATTTTTTTTTTACTTTTAAAAGCATTTTTTATATTCAGCCGAATAGGTTGGTAAAAAAATGCTTTTAAAAGTTTTTTAAAAAAGGCTCTGATGATCAGGCAACTTAGCTGTGATCATCAGAGTCTCTCTTTTTTTTACCTTTTAAAAGCATTTTTTAAAAGAAGCAGCAAGCGGGGAAGCGGGCGACTGGGCATTCAGTGGGCATGGGCGGGGGAGCCAGGGAGTTTTGCTACCGGTTCTCCGAACCACCCGCCACCATCGCTATCGGATCAGCCAATCCGGTCCGATCCGGGAGCATTGCACCCTTCTTACATAGGCCTGATTCATACACAAAATACACTAGAATTCATGAACTAGAATGGCTGAATTTAGACATAATTTAATTTTAATTTAATCTTATTTATTTATTTATTTTTGTCACAACAGTATACACAAACAAATGTCATAGATAAAACAGCATATCTTGAAGAATATATATATATATATAATTAAAATTATGCATCAACTATATTAATTGGATATAATGAAGGGAACAATAGGACAGGAACGGTAGGCACATTTGTGCTCTTATGCACGCCCCTTATAGTCCTCTCAGGAATGGGGTGAGGTCAATAGTAGACAGCTTTTGGTTGAAGATTTTGGGATTTTGAGTAGAAACTATGGAGTCAGGTAATGAGTTCCAAGCATTAACAACTCTGTTACAGAAGTCATATTTGTTGTAATTGCCAACCCCATTAGACACTGGGCAACTTACAAAATCCAGGAATCAGTAAAAGCAGTTAAACACACATCAAGAGGAGTATAAACCATAGAGAGGTGGTAGACCCCGCAAATACATTAACCCCAAGTCTAAGACAAGCAAGTCTCAAACACTTTCTGGAATGTGAGGATACAATGCTGTGGTGGCGCCGTGGTTAGAACGCAGTATTGCAGGCTAACTCACTGTTCACTGCCAGGAGTTCGATTTTCACCAGCTTAGGGTTGACTCAGCCTTCCCTCCTTTTAAGGTCAGTAAAATGTGGACCCAGATTGTTGTGGGGGGGGGGCAATATGTTGACTCTGTAAACCGCTTTGAAAGGGCTGTAAAGCACTATGAAGTGGTACATAAATCTAAGTGCTATTGCTATACCAGCCTTATCTCAGGGTGAGGGGTGGGGAATGTTTTTTTCCAGAGGGCAGGGGCCGCCACAATGATGGCCCACTTCAGTCCACCAGATGGCAGAGGGATGTGGAGTGCACCCACTCTAAGGGTGGGCAGAAACAATTGGAGACAGTTGTCCCTCAGATTAGATCCTGAATCAGGAAAGGTGACAATCAGCACCTTGAAGTGCACCAGAAAGCCTACTAGCAACCCTTGTGGCTTACATAGCAGCTGTGACATGTGGACTTAATTTGAAGTGTCCCTTATTGCTGACGCCACCGCATTTTGTACCAGCTGAACTTTCCAGATGGTTTTCAAGAGTAGACACATAGGCAGCAGAATTGCAATTGTCTAGTTGTGTCATGACCATGGCACGAGTGACCATCTGAAGGACTTTCGAGCCAAAAAGGCACAACTGGTGAACAAGATGAAGTAAGATAGCAATAGCAATAGCACTTAGACTTACATACTGTTTCATAGTGCTTTTACAGCCCTTGCTAAGCGGTTTACAGAGTCAGCCTATTGCCCCCAACAATCTGGGCCCTCATTTTACCCACCTCGGAAAGATGGAAGGCTGAGTCAACCTTGAGCCTGGTGAGATTTGAACTGCTGAACTGCAGCTAGCAGTCAGCTGAAGTAGCCTGCAGTACTGCACTCTAACCACTGCACCACTTGGGCTTTTGATGATGATGATGAAGATGAACTTCATGGTAAGCAAAACTGAAATAATACACGTGGTGTGGTTTGACTATCGCTGCGGTTCTAACCTCTTTATGTTGACATGTTAAAAATTTGACTAAAATATTTGCAATGGTGCTTCACCCAATATGTGAAGCTATCATGTGATTTGTTGACTTTGACCTAGCAGGTTGTGTAAACCCAGCTGCATTGCTTGTAATCCATAGTTCATGACTTGGCACATTTTATGAGCCCAACCAATTGATGTTTATTTTATAAATCTGTAGTGGCAATAATTGTCCATTATCAAAAGAATGCTTTCTGTAATTAGTATAATGGTATCTCCTGAGATTATCTTTCTAATTTTTTTAGATCTCTTACTAAATTTATAGTATCTGCAGTCTGACAAAAGCAGCATTGCTCTTTGATGATGAAAGCCTTTTTTGTATATAAACATGACAATAGGTGCAATAGTGTGATGCTACGGATATAAATTATCACTCTACAGAAGCACATAATCTGAGGGGAACATGGGCTCCTGTTTTAAACTCTGGAAGTCTCTGCTCTTGGGACACAGCAACGGTTATCAACGTGAACCTGCATTTTGATCACATGATCATGGGGATGCTGCAAAGGTTGTAACTGTAAAAAACGTTCTTAAAATCACATTTTTCGGTGCCGTTGTAACTTTGAACAATCACTACATGAACTGTTGTAACTGGAGGACCACCTGTATTCTTTTTCTATTGCAGCCGCACTCAAAGACAATATCCAGACTGGGGTCCTATAAGGATGTGCTGCTCGTCTTGGCTCATGCTCCCTGTAATTGAATAATAGTCCTCTTGCCTGCCTGTAATAATTGCTGTCTCCAAACGTCACTTCCGCTAGGCTCTCTGCGTGACGCTTTCTTTCTTCTTTAATTATTAAGTTTTTTATTTTTAAATATATTTAAGTATTGAATACATGAACAGTGTGGGTATTAATTTTGATACCAAATAATAATAAAATTGACAATTTTGGTAACCTTACATTAATTATATTCACATTGTTCTAATAATATTGTACATAATATAATCATCTTTCAACTTCTTTCATCTACTTACTGATTTTGACATGTTATATAACAATATTCATAGTAGTATTTCCCCTTTCTGATTTCTACCTCTATTTCATATCTTGATAACACCAATCTTACCGTATGCCATTTTCTTATATTGTTTTCCTACACACACACAGATACTGTACACACACCAGCCTTATTGTTTGCTATTGTAAGTGGAGAGTGGGGTGGTGGTGGCTGCCTTTAGACGTCATCACTCTTTGAAAACTCCAGGGTGTGGCTCAATTATTCCGCCAGTGTAGATGCTAGTGAAAAAGTTTTGAGTGAATGAATGAATGCATCCATGTGGGAAACAGAATGGGAAGTGTTTCTGCTTGGCTGCAGTTGTTTTTCCCAAGCACGGACAGCAACCCTAGCATTTTCATGCAATAATATTTTTGTTTTTCCCAGTTGGTATTATTTGCAAGCTGCAGAAATTCAGAATTTTGCTTATGACATCCAAATCTAAGGCTGAAAGAGCGGAGACTCAAAACAAAACATTTGACAAGCCATTACATTTGCCTCTTTAAGCAAGATTCTGCAGATTTCAATGTCATTTTGGTATTTACGGCAGCTCTAAATTTAAGCCCAATTGAGTGATGGATGGTACAGGTATCTCTGGACCAATCCTTTGTTTTCTTAGAAGTACATTTTATTTTCATTTGTTTATTTATAAAATTTATTGGCTGCCCATCTTATCATAGGGTAACTTAGTGAAAACATAAAATGTTAAACCAAACCTTAAAACCAAAATCACATGGAGGGGGGGCAGGGGTGGAGTGGGGCCGGAGGTGAGATGTTATTACTCAATCAACCACCTCCATTGCACTGTTCCCCCACTGGAGCCTTTAAGCCCTTATGAAAAGTTAAGAGGGTTGGAGTCAACCTCGTATTGGCAGGAGGGGGAGGCAAGATGTTCCAGAGGGCAGGAGCAGCAGCAGAGAAGGCCCTCCTCTGGACCACCCCAGCCAAACCTAATAAGCAGGTGGAAGGGGCCCGCAGCATGCTTCCTCTCCAATCCCAGTGGGGTTATAGAGTCCCTCAAATAACCTGGAACAGGGGTCTCCAACCTTGGTCCCTTTAAGACTTGTGGACTTCAACTCCCAGAGTTCCTCAGCCAGCTTTGCTGGCTGAGGGACTCTGGGAGTTGAAGTCTACAAGTCTTAAAGGGACCAAGGTTGGAGACCCCTGACCTGGACCCATGCTATGAAGGCATTTAAAGGCGATCACCAACACCTTGAATTGCACCCAGAAGCAGACTGGTAACCAGGGTAGCTCGTGGAGCAGTGGTGTTACAAGGGTCATTCTTGGGGGGGCCCAAAACTACCTTTGCTGCCGCTCTGCACCAGCTGTAGCTTCCGAGCGCTCTTCAAGGGTAGCCTCATGTAGAACTATTCAAGTAAGTTTAGTGGGATGACTCTTGGAAACCAAGATTACCCCAAACGTCCGTGAAAATTCTTGGCTGTTCAGTTGTTTTGCAACTCAGATGAATAGGGGCTTTTTCCTACTGAGCCTAAAGATCTGTAAACTATCTTCTCTCCAATAGAGGGAAGTGGAAGACAGCAAGAAGGGCATATTAATAAAACCCCTATTCCTGTCTTGTCTGCTGCATCATTCTGAATGGTGTATTCTCATTCCCAGCTCCCATTCGTGTTTTTTTTTTTCCTTTTTTGGATCAGAAAGCCAGTTTCCAGGCAATCATTTGGTATTAATTCCACAAAAAATCGTAATATGGTGACTGAGCACCACCTGGGGAATATGTCCTTTCCTATTCCTTTTTAAAAAACTTCTGTTAATATGCGCAATCCTGTAGAGCAAGGGTGTCAAACTTGCATTGTCATGTGATGTATTGTGGCTTGTTTCCTTCACTAAACCGGGCATGGCTGTGGCCAGTGTGTGACACGTGGGCTGGGAATTTGACAGCTTTACTGTAGAGAATAAGGAAGATGACATAGATGGACATAAGCAAGAGCCATTATCAAAGCAAAGGAGGCTGAAACATTTTTTAAGTCCTAAGAAGGAAGGTAATGTTTGGAATTAGCTCAGGTGGATACTTCTCTGATTCACTCAAGCATAAGATGAGAGAGGACTTGCAAGACTCTGCTATTATAGCCAATCTCAAAAGTAGCCTTCTAGCTTCCCTGTAGAATTGATATCTAGGTGCGACTGACAAATCCAAAATTATGTGTTTATTTGGAAGTAGAATTTTGTTAAGTGATTCAGTAGATTTACTTTTACATGAGCGTTTCTGGTAGTGTAGCACGCAGTTAACAAATGACAGAGTGGTCATATTTATCAGACCTTCCGTATCTGTTGCCCTCCAGCAGAAAGATTGGAGCAAAGTCCTTATCTTCCTAAATTGGAAGGTGTCAGGCCTTCCTTAAAAAGGGAAAACTTTGTTAAGATATGTCAGGACACAAGGAATGCAAATGAAAAAAAAATATTGTAGAACTGATGATTGCCAATTGCAGCCCTGTGCCCGAAAATTGACACCAACCAAATGTGGTTGGGCAATTTGGGAGGAGGTGTTCGCAGTGAGATGGGCACTCCTGACTTGGCAACACCTTGAGGGAGCTCCACACCCATTTAAGGTGTGGACGGATCATAAAAATCTGGAAATCACCGAGGAAGTTGTCTCCAAAACAAGTGAGGTGGGCACAGTATTTCCAAAGATTCTCGTTCCACCTAAAGTATGTTCCGTCTGGGAACATACTTTATGATGAAAGAGTTCCAGCAACTGTCATGTACCATATGCAAGCCAATAACAGTTCAGATTTTTCATTCCAAACTGAAGCCAAGTTCTGTTAGGTGGGAGGCAAACTTTCAATCGTGTCCTGGTCCAATCACGTATCAGGCTGCTTAATTTTACCAGGAAAGACTAGCTTTCCCACAAGAGCTATTATAGTTCTAATCCTATAACAAATGTCAAAATACTGGAAAAACTGGTTTTATTTTCAGTATGACTGATCCAAATATATGAGGTGATAGCATTTGCATATCATAACAATGTCATTTTTCCTCTCCAAATGCCTCTTCTGGTAGCATCTATAGGGAGGCTGT
This sequence comes from Ahaetulla prasina, assembly GCF_028640845.1. NCBI lineage: Eukaryota > Metazoa > Chordata > Lepidosauria > Squamata > Colubridae > Ahaetulla > Ahaetulla prasina. Next base: position 157,794,770 of record NC_080540.1, read on the forward strand.
GTCCAAAGAGATCAAAGCAGTAGTTTGGCATCCCTTTGATGCATTTAGAATAGGGGTGGGATCATTACTATTATTATTGTGACTGTTTTGACTCCCTCCCTTTTACCTTTAGATATCTGTAGACTACAGGAAGTGAGGGACGGACTTGGAGTAGGAGGAATCTAAGAAAGTCAGATGTTTGGCAGTATTATTAGGGAGGTATGAGAAAGGTACAGACTTGGTTTTTTAATACTTGGGTTACAGCATGAACACAATAGGTAAGTTCTAGTCAATAAACTGGCAAGTGAGTGGAATGAATTGATGTGCTAGGAACACACAGAGCTGGGGAAAATTCTGAGTCAGAATGTGCAGTTTGGATGTAAAGGAGTGCTTTGTATTTTGCTGCTCAAGCCGCAACTTCTGCTTAGCTTTTGGTTAAAATAATTAGATTTTAAGTGAAACAATTGCTTTGAAATTGGCTATGATAATGGCATCCATTTTGAATGAACATTCCTCATAGCAACTATTTTCAGAGGTAGCTCAGAGCGGGTAGAGTTCCAATTATAACTGTTGGAGTTTTAGGTTAGTTAGTGCTTAGAAGGGAAGAAGAACTGGATGAGAATTCAGCAGTTAAAGGAATTTGTAATTAAACAGAAGACAGATTTTTATACTCCCATTGAACAGATAGATCTGCAACAAGTGATTTCAGGATTTTGCTAGATGATCATGACAAAGAGGGTCTATTTCTGAGGGATTCAAATCTAAACTAAAGTATGCAGTACTTTTGTTGTATCAACACTGAACAATTGCGCACTACGTAGTCTTGTTGATCCAGAAAATAAAAGCCAAGCTGTTACTGAAATGCTCTCGTGGAAGTCATGGCAGTTAACAATTTATAATTTATACCATTTATAAGCTCTGCTTATATGGTAGCTACCCAAATCAGATGTGAAATATTTTTTGTCAGTACATGCAGGCTGTTTATGCCACAAATTAAGTCCACTTAAAAACATCGACTTGACTAACCTTCAAACTAAAATAATATAAACCATCCCAATCCATAATTTAATTTTATAGTTTCTTCAATTCTTAGTTTAAATTACAGTTAAAGGTTTCTTGCCTAACCTGCTGGTGCTGAAATGGAAGGACATTTGTCCAAACTAGGACCTTATTTGCCAACTTGTCAAGCAGAGATGACTTGTGCCATTCAAGACTGACTATGAAATGAAAACAAATCCAGCTGAAAAGACAGGATTCCCCCCTTGATTTCCAAGTAATTTTATTCCAAATACCTTCGTCTGACCTCCATAAAATGCACGTAAGATTACAGCTTAACTGAAAACACCAAAAACATTAACCAAAATATGGAACTGGGAACAGCATATGGCAAGATCTTGGGGCAGAGTGCATTGAAACACACATTTAGAAATGCTTCTCTGTTCAGAATTAGAGTCTATATTCAATATTCTTCTGTAAATTCTTGTGCGTCAAACTGCAGTCACATATGCTCATTTTAAAGAATAAGAATTGCACAAATCATGTGTGAAATGCAGAAGCTCAACATTTTAAGGGATGACCGTTTTTATTTTAATCAAATTACAACACTTTTTTAAAATTGCTGTCAGTATTCAAAACTTACAAGTCCAATTTTGTTTAAGGGGAATTGTTTGGGAATATTAATTTTTCCCCTCCTTCCAACAGCTTAAACAATTCTATATTATTATTCCAAACTCGAAATAAAAGTACTTCATTCCAACAAATAGTAAGAATACATGAAGTTACAGCCAGCCAGACAGTTGACAGTCATGGAGTCTTCAACAGTTTATTAGAAATAATGTAGACATTAAAAAATCCCCACTGCTTTGAACACAAATTGAGGTTTTCAGGCTTATAAGCTGGTCAAAAAAACAAAAGATCCAATAGTGTATTAACATTTTGTCACTCGCTTTCATACCAACAGTGCAAATACAATTTGGTCTAAATGTACAGATTGATAAGCAACAATGTACAGGCTCCCACCTCCATCGCAAGAGATTCATGAGCTCTGAGTATCAAACAACCAAGTGTACACGCTTCACCCATTTTAAGTTTTAAAGGGGTTGCTAGTTTTAGCTAGGATATCTTGAACACTAACTAGTGATTAAATACAACAAAGTGAAAAGCATTAAACATTAGTGGAACATACCCTGAAGACACCCCTGGAGGTACAGCATTTTACCAACTTAAATTTCAAAAGCCAATTAGAACATTGCTTCAGCCAATTTTGTTCCAGCTACAAAATCGGAAACTTGAGTTGTCTGCAGTCCACAATGTAAGAGGGAAAAATATACATTTACCACTTCATGTAAATTGAGTTTACCCATTGTAACATCTTACGATGAGGCAAAGAGGCATTATACACCCTTTTATTGCAACGGATTTGACTGCCTATACCTCAGATATTTGTGTGATTGGGTTTTTGTTGTTCCTTTTTTGGAAGTCTGGAAACCTTTCATGCTAACATTATTGCCTCATGTAACTTAAGACTGCCCTGAACAATGGTATGCACCAATCAATGAAGCTGCTTAGAACGGGTTGAAGATGAATTAAAGGATGCATTTTCTGTCTTTAGAGCTATCAACTCAGGAATTCTTATCTCAATTATGAAATGTTGTGATGAAGTCTTTCCCCAAACCCCAACATTTTGTCAGTTTCTTTTATTCCAGGTCTGGCATTTCTAAAGGGAAAAAAGAGAGAAAAAGATATGGGTTGTGGCTTATAGCAATAGCCTAATTACTGTCAAGAAAAACTTTCAACCTCCAAAAATATGACAATATACCATTTCATAGTTAAGCTAGAGCACACAAGGGTTGATAGCTTTCACAGATATCTGGATTACTACTCTTTATGAGAATATGTCCTGTTGCATACAGGTAATTCTCAACTGGTGCCTGGTCACTTAGCAACTGTTTGAAGTTTTGATGGACCCCGAAAAAGGGATTTATGAGCCAGAATCAACATTTCAATGTCCATCCCATCACATGACTGCATTATGGACGCTCAGCCCACTTTTGCAGCCATTTACTTCATTTTCCAGGAAAAACCACCCTACAGTGAAGAATGAGTTAATGTAACTGTGGCATTTGCTTAACAACTGTTGCATCCTCTTAATGACTGCTGCAAAAAAATGTTGTAAAATCAGCCAGTCACATGACCCACTTTATGACTGTCACAATTTCTGATTGAAATTGTGGATTCAATTATAGTCATAAGTCAATGACTAACCATACATTCTTTCCCAAATGTGCTAAGGTCTGGATATATAATGGCAATTTCCCACTATCTTTTACATTTTCCAATCACAATCCAAGACACACTAATCCTTTCCTATTCCTCCAGAATTCTTATTCCACAGGACTGGGGGCCAGGGAAGAATAGATTGGTATGCAAATACAAGAGAGGCTACCTAAACACCAAAGGCAGTCTTTATAGGCCCTTGTAGATTTTACATGGGCAATATATTTATAATTCCAACAAACTCAAAAGGTTTATTACACTAATAGTTTATGATATCACCTCTAATTTTACAAGAAGTAGAATACAGTAAATGAATGTCCTAAAGCAATCAACTTACTTTCATCATCGCTATCTGGTGAATCCTGTAACAAAAAGAGACAAAGTTAACAAGTAAATTCAATGTACTGCTTTAAAAAGCCATATAGCAGTGGATATAAAAAATTATTCTGTGGCCTCTGTAAAAAGGCATTTTTAACATCAAATTTAATATTCTAAAATGTGCAAATATCACTTGTGTTCCAAATTAAGGTCATGTACACATTTCCAAAAGAAGTTTCTAGTATGTTGTCCACAGAAATTCCTATACATGTTTACATGATGTTTTCAACATTCATGGTTAATACTTCAGGTGAAATATGCCTTATAGAAAGCTACTTACATCATCTGCTCCATCTACTTCTGGCAAATCTACATCTTCATCACCACCCATGTTGTTCATCATCTAATTACAAAAGCAATATAATATTCAGTAAGGTTTCAGGTTGTTATTTTGGAACTGAGCAACCTAAAGCATGGGTGTCAAACCCGCCCCGTCACAATGCTGTCATGTGTTATTTCACAATGTTTCCCCCCTCGCAGAGCTGGGGAAGGTGTGGCCTGCGAGTGACCCATCCAGCCTGCCAGTTTGATACCCCTGATCTAAAGAAAGATTTGCTCCTTTTTATACCAAGAATTAAACTTTACCATCAATAATAATGCTTAGTACCAATTAAGCCATCCTAAAGCATTGAAACCCTTTTCAGTTCCAATCAATATCACAGAATCTCTCATGATCATATACATAAATGACTAAAATCTCTCTTAAATAAAAATGAAATCTTGTGAAACTGACATTCTTATGTGAAATTTCATGAGGTCACTTCAGCCCTTTTTAAAAAAACACACGACATTATTCTGTGTTACAAATATATAAATGTTCTGCAACAGCATTATAATCCAGCACTCATTGGGGCCATGTTGTCAGCATTTTCTTATATAAAATATTCAACTTACTTCAGAAAAGCGATCAAAATTGGACATATCTTCATCAGAATCATCTTCCCAATCTTTCCAGTTGTTAAAATCCACACTAAGCCAATTGAGCTATGGATATAGAAAGTAAACATTTAATTCAGGCTCCTTGTAATCAAGTGAGCATGTTAAATAATGTGAAAAGTTTAGGAACCTTCAAATGGAAAAATGCTTATTTGCTTCTCTTCTACTGATAAGTTTTTCTATCCTTAGGAAAACTAAGAGGAAAAGGAAATAAAATTATCTCCTCTCCACTTTGCTTATTAGAGCAAACCTATATATCACCAATGATATAGAAGTCTTCTCTTCATTAATGCCTTTCCCCATTGTATTGTAATTCCTTAGTATTTATAATTTCAATCTGATTATGAGAAAAGCAGTTTTAATAGGCCTGCCTCAACATTTATACTTACAAATATGTTCAACAAGTAAGGAAAGGAAGAATTACACCAAAGACCACCCAATCTCTTCCTTAGAGAATGAAAATGTTGAACATGCACCATGAAACATGCAAGAAATGAGTTTGCACATGTGACTGCTTATAAGACATGGAATAAACCCATATAGGACAGTTGTAAAGTAACTGATAAATGTTCTAATCTTGAAACAAAGCACAGGTGTTTCATATATTGTGCTGTGGTTTATTTCCCAGGCAGGTAATATTTTATATTGAGACACAAAGACATACACTTTAAGGTTGTGTAAATGCAAAGCTTTGGGCTGGTTGATTTGTTGAGCTTTGCTAATATGCACTTTTTGTACATTCTTTTTTATCTTATTGATGCTGTGCCTCAGGGTGCATTGCTGGTTTAAACGGGTTTCTTCTAGTAGGCGGGTTTTACTCTATGTATATTTCCATGCCCTTTTTGTAATTTCTAAAATGCTTTTAAATATATCCAAGACTGAAGAATATCACTGTGGAATTGTCATTAGGCAAGCTCTCTTTTTAGCCTGCACTGAGCTTATGTAGTTTACTTTCCACTGACTCAGTTCTATATGACTACTTTTTTCAACATGGCTGATTTAGAACTTGGGGCAGGTACTTATTTATTATTGCATTGTACAATATAGGTAATCCTCAATGTATGACCACAACTGAGCCCAAAATTTCTGTTGCTAAATGAGACATTTGTTAAGTGAGTTTGTCCCATTTTAGGATTTTTCTTGCCACAGTTGTTAAGCGTATCAATGTAGTTGTGAAGATTCATACAGTTAAGTGAATCTGACTTCCCCATTGATTTTGCTAGTCAGAAGGTGGCAAAAGATGATCACATGAACCTGGGACACTGCAAACATCATAAATATGAGTCAGTGGCCAAGCTCTGAATTTTGATCACCTGACCATGGGGATGCTGTAGTGGTCATAAGTCACCTTTTCCAGTGTTGTAACTTTGAACAATCACTAAATGAACTGTTATAAGTTGAGGAATACCTGTATATTAATGGAATATATAGAGGATTTCAATCAGCACAGCTGCACTGTAAACTAAAATTAATTATTTTTAAAACAATAAAAAGTCATAACAAAGGCTATCATTTTATTAGCTGGGTGGTTTCTTTAGTTTTTCCTTCCTGGGGCAATGGAGATATATTCTACATTATTTGAACTAAGTGCTAAATGAAATAATGCTGAGATTAGTTCTCTTTGTCCTATGTTAATGCATTTGCCAAGAGTCTAGGTATTTAGTTTAAGGAAGAAACTGGTGAAAACGGGATTAGGTTTTTAAAAATAATAAATTCAACTGTTGAAGGATTTTAAATTTTGAAGCTTAGCTATTCTGTTCAAGCTCAATTAAAATATATTTCTATTTTATACAAACCCCAACATATTGTGTAGGGCTGAGTATTCAAAAAATGCAAAGTGTGTTTAGAAGGAGGGCTTGTTTTAATAGTTTAATAGTGGTACAAAATGGTACAGTGAAACAGGTTTTACCTTAGCTTTCTCTTTTGTTAATCGTGGCCATGACTGGCCGGATTCTCCTTTTCGTAAACAACATAAAACAGATCTGTCTGTTCTTTTATGCTTGGATTCCTAAAAAAATTTAAAAAGTTCCTTTATAATCAGTATATGTCTAGTTTTATAACATGAGACAGAATAAAACTACTCCTAGGTTATACTATAAAAAAAAATCAGATTTACCCAATTAAATGCCCTCCCACCACATATTTTTTTATATAATTTGCCATTACATGGTTTTTCTGAATGTAAAAAATACCATTTTAACATGAAAGTATATTCAATCACATGGCTCCCAGCCCATAGTATGATACAATAAAAATGATGCAAATGCATAAACGTAAGACTATACCATTGGAAATACATAAGACTAAACTCATTTCCAGTTGTATAGAAGAGCCTGCTCTTTAAATCCAATCTAATGAACTCCCGAACAGCATAAACTCTTCAATGTATATTACTCGGTGTTAACAGAGACAGCCACTAATAATTATTTCCCAATAAAATAACCATGCAAGCTGTAATTAGTCACCCTCTCTCTAAGAGGAATGGCAGTAGTTGAGGTGAAGAAGAAATACTAAATCAAGTGCATCAGTGAAGGGATTTCAAACTAAAGTGCCCTGAAAATTAATAGTAGTAAAAAAAAACACCAAATATGTATGCAGAATTTCTTATGGTAACACATTTCTAGAAATTTTACAAACAAGCAGATATGTATAATGAGCTTTGTTAAAAAATTGGCATTATACAAATAAATGAGAATAAACAATAAGGATGAGAATTTGGCAGGTTAACTTTTCTACATAATCATAGCCTTGGCTGTCAAAAGTGTTAAAGCAGTGTTTCTGTTAAAACTAAGTGTATGATTAAGAAAGGAACTTACGTTTGGATCAATGGAATTATAAAGATCAATTTCATTTAAATGTTTGTAATTATCATTTCCTCCAAGACAACTGCAAGAAAATAAAAATGAAGTACTCTCAATATCAACAAAAGAGCCAATTTATTCGTATCAATGCAGTTCATGCTCAGCTTTCAGTCTGTTAGAGTGGGCAGCTATAATAAATTTAATGAAATAAAATGATTTACTTACGTGAATGTAAGTTTGACTTTGTCAAATTTTACATTAACATCTTTACTGTCTTCAACACAAAATTCAATAAAGACATAATCCCTTCGGTCATACCACTTTGCTGAAGCAGGCTGCCTAAAAATAATTTGAGAATTAGATTAATACTATTATCCAACAACCATCTGACATATAAATAATACAATACAATATTGGTTGCTAATATAACTACTAATTTTTCATTTTCCCGATTAGTTTTTTAAATAAAGCCCTATTGTTAGTTGTTGTTGCCCTCCTATTTTTTACATGAAATTAAGACTGCTTAGAAATTCTGTTTTAGTTTTCTAGAGTATACAATTATGGAAACTTGCAGTTTGGGGCTGGACTAAATTGACTGCCAGGCCACCCCTGCAGCTTTGGCCAAATGCAATAAGAGCAATAAAGGGAAGTGTTTTTGTTTTTTAATAATTGCTTTAAGGTCAAGTGTAAAGGTAGGCCAAAATCTATGGATGTATTTGAACAATTTGCAGTTGTTCCCTCTAAGTCAAACTATTAAAATATAGAAACTGAAATTCTGTAGATGAGAATATTAATACTAAACCCAGAAAAAAGACAGTTTGTTCATTAATCACAAGCTTATCTACTGCATCCTCTTCTTTTGTCTCTAGACTGTTGAATATTGGGACTTGCATTAAAACAGCAACCCCCTCCCAATCTTTTTGGTGTCAAGGAATGGTTCTGTGGAGGGCATTTTTTTCTGTAGACAGGGGGAGCATGGTTTCACACATTGCCTAGATCCTGAGAGTACACGGATGAGGCTTTACTCATTTGCACGACCCAGTTTCTGGAGGGCTGAGGACTACTGCATTAAAAAATGGAAATGGAAATGGACTCCAAGTTATCCTTAATTTATAACCATCTTCTTTTGCCATATTTATTATAGGTAAAATTTAATTTCCAAAGTTTGGTAGTTCAATAATTACCAGGTAGACTTTTTTTTGGAGTGGGTGGGGAAGCACCATAATTTTTTATCTAGTACTGAAGTTACCAGCATATGTTAGGAATCCTAACATTTTTATAGCTAAGTATAGTAGAAGTTAATGATTTCTCAAGTATAAGAAACTTGCAACTTTTCTAAATAGAAGAGGAATGAAATTAAGAGAGAGATAGATGATAAACCCAAAACTTCTCTCTACCAGTTCTAAAACTTTCATCCTGGTTTGCTACAGGTATTCTTATAAAGCTAGGAATGAATCTCTCTCTCTCTCCTAAATCCTGACAAATTGAAAGTCATTTAGAAGATACAAGAATCTATAGCCAATTTATAATAAGTGGCACACAGCAAACGCTAACTTCTAAACTATAAACTTCTAAACTATACAGTAGAATTTTTTCTTATTATAAGCATCATATCCAATAAAAGAGTACATGTAGTTCAGGATTGAATTGTAGAGTCACTTGTGCTCTTGGCACTTGGTTGTTTCCTTGCAGATGTTTCATTACCCAACTAATTAATCATTGTTAGCTTTTTTTGTTGCCTGTTTTAGAGTGTGTGGATGTGATTTATTCTTATGTGTCTACTGAAAGCTGAACATACCTCAATGGCTTCTGTTCAAAAGCTAATATTCAAAAAGCTAAGGCGAAATCAAAAAGAGCAGAACACAGTATTTACAGCAGCCAACACCAGACAATCAAGCAGATATAGAGTATTCTACCACAGAGAAAACCACACTCTTAGCAACTGGGCAAGCAACTTTATATAAGCAAGGAGCAAACCCCACACTCACCAGCACTGATGATGTTACCTAGTGTGCTAATGAAATACAAGAAAACAGCCAAGATCAAAGAGCACCAAAAACTCCACATATCTTCAGATTCTTGATTCAGGGAAACTCCAAATGAGAGTGCTATAGAACTACAGCACAATCCTTACTGAGTTAATTACTGCTAGTGAGAGATGAAGCATTCCTTCACATTTATGCTATTGTGATTCACATTAAGGTAATAAAACCTCTTGGTTCCACAATAAAGTAAATAAGATGGCAATGATTTGGACAATCCTTGCATTAACATACTAGCTCTAAGAACACCTATTTAAATACTTTTAGGACTGGATTACTGCTATGTTCATAAAGGACTCACAATGGGATCCTAAGTTTTACCCAGGAATCCAATTATACCATCACATACCGTATTTTTCGGAGTCTAAGACACACTTTTTCCCCCCATAAAAAAGGGTGAAAATTTGGGTGCATCTTATACACCGAACATAGCCCCGCCCACCCCACTCCCCAGAAAATGGGGGCACGGAGGTGCAATAGGCTATGGCAATCCCTGCAGCCTGAAACAGCTGATCTTCGGGAGGCTGATCCAATCAGCTGCTTGTGCTAATCAGGCTGTGCTGAAGCTGAAATTGCTACAAGGGCTGTTTGCTACAAGGAGGCAAAGGCAGATTCCCCCCCCTCCGTTTTCCTTTCCAAAAAAGGTAGGCGCATCTTATACTCCAAAAAATATGGTACTGAATATTGTGAATAAGAGGCAAAACTATAAAACCATGATGGCGAACCTATCTCTGCTGGCACGTACACTATCGCCCCAAGTCATATCTCTGTGGCATTTCTTTCGTGAGCTTCTGTTTCCTTGCAAACAACGAAACAGAACCTAACGAAAGAAAAACATCTTACCTCTTGCCACATTGCCGGTGTTGGGATGCCCCGCCTCCTGCTGGCCAGCTGGTCTTCAGGTCCCTGCTGGGCATTTGCGCATGTCAGCATATGCATGTATGCTGTCCACGCACATGTCTACACATGCATGCGAGCACGTGCACCTTTCAGTTTGGGCATGAGCATGCGGTTTGGGCACTTGGTATCTAAAAGGTTCGCCATCACTGCTATAGAATATCACAAATTCGTAGCATACAAGTTCTATTAAGCAGTTGCTCATGTCACAGCCTATAGCCTAGTTTTGTTGCCATGGTCTTGACATAAACAAAGACAAAGCCACCACATCAAGAGAACTGTTGCAATCAAAGCAATAAGCATCAAAAGGAAGCATACAAGCTATGCACCACTGCATCCTCTTTTACTGATTATTTAACACCGAGTTGAATACTTCATATTGACTCTGAGGTGCAATTACTACAAGGACAACCATTACCTTGAGAACAATGGTTCATTTTCTTTTTTTGGAAGGATTCTTGAATCTGGAATTTCCATATTTAAAACAAAATCTGTTCAATTCCAGAATGGTCTTCAGATGGTCTTCAAAAAAATAAGGGATTTTTTTAAAAAGGCTATTTTGATTGTAGGTGTCTCCCCCCCCCCCCAAAATTCTCTGTAATCCACAGAGGTGCAATAATCCAGATCTACTGTAAACTTTTTGCTTTAGTGTTCATAAGAACTATGTTGTTCAGGTTGCCCAGTCACTTATTTCTTCTCAGGAGGAGGCAAAAACTTTCCATTATGCCTGAATTCTTGCAGCTGTTGTACCCTACAAACTAGATTGAAATTATATTTGAATTTGATTTCTAATTCCTGGTTTGGGAAGGGTAAAACTAGTTTGCCTCCTCATTAATTTTTTGTTGGTTTAGCAGAAAGAACCAAGTAGGGAGAATAGGGAATGGTAGAATTTTCAGCAATTGTGGCTTAATATTAAATCCACAGGTTTTTGCTGCTTTTAGGCCTACTCAGTATTGGGGCAAATTTGGAAGAACAATGCTACAGTTTTTCAAATATTTAGTTCTGTAAGAATTTATATTTTACAAAATTCTACAATCTATTTGTCCATTTAAACTTACTGTTCCAGTAAAGCAGTTTTTAAAATGCAACCATAATTCTAAAGTTTTATCAATGATTCTCATTTTAATTAAGACTCAGTTTTGAAAAAAATGACTGTAGAATATATTTAAGCTTTAAGACCACATTAACATAATTATAAATGGGAAAAATAGTTAAGACCTCAAAAAAGAAAAAGAAAAAAAAAAGCGTATTTTATTTTAAATTACTAAGAATTTAAATCAATTCAAATTGGGCTTAAGAGTTTTGGGAGTTTTAATGTTTCAGGTTTTATATAAACCTAATTTTTCAATCAACTGCTACCATCAGAGTTAAGCAATTTACTTCCCTTGATTATCAAGTAAACTTTTATCTTTAAGAAATCCTACTACCTTGTTCATGAATTGTAGTCAACTAGATGGACAATATTATTTCTCTAATACTAAAAGAAGTCAATTCTATCTCAAATGTATTTCAAAAAAGTACTAAAAACATTTGGCATAACATGTAATTTTCAACAGTACAAAGTACTTCTTCATATTTTGACAAAGATTTATACTCTAAAAGCTAGAGCCTTTCAGATCACAAGAGTTATCTTAAATACTGTATGTGATGCTAAAAAGTTAAACAATTTCAGTTTTTTGACATTAGCATCATACAATTATTGTTTAATTTCCTTTACCCCTTTTCTCACCGAAATTATTTGTGCAATGTATTAGTTTCTGAAATCTGCTATGGGGTGAGCAGTCAAAGCATATGGATTTTTTTCTGAGTTGTTAGGACCTGTTGCCATTGTATAGGACCCATATAGCACCCATATTTTCTTATAGATGTATACATGTAGTCCTTGACACGATCATAATTGAGCCCAAAATTTATGTTGCCAAGTGAGACATTTGTGAAGAGAATCACTGCAGTTGTCAAGTTAGTAACACAGTTGTAAAATGAATCTGGCTTCCCCATTGACTTTGCTTGGCAGGTTGCAAAAGGTGATCACATGACGCATTGTAGTCATCATAAATGAGTCAGTTGCCAAGCGGCTGAATTCTGATCACATGACCATGGGGATGCTGCAATGTTTGTAAGTGTGAAAAATGGTCATAAATCACTTTTTGTGTCATCATAACTGATTACTCACTAAACAAACTGTTGTTAAATCAAGGACTAACCGTACTGCAAGGAAGATCATTAATAGCATGGGTTTTTTCCCCCTAAAAGCTTATCTAACATTATTGATATTCTTCAATGAAGGGACTTTCCAAAATGGTTCAAAATAACTTTCTTATATGAAGTATTTTTAAGCACTCAAATGAGATTTAAAAATACAAAACAATCAAACCCACTGTAGATATTGATGTACATGGCAAAAATAGAATTTGATATTTTAACCACGTTCCAGAAATGTATGTGCTGCCATTCAATTCAAATTCAACATTGTGCCAGAAAGGAATTATTTTGGTTTATGTTTTACATAGTTTAGGAAATAGTTTACCTATTGTCTCCTCAAATGATTCAATTTAACAAATCTAACCACAAAATAACCAAAAAAAAAAGAATATACTGAGCTCATTTCCTGGACTTTAAAGCACCAGACTGTATACAGCTAAGAAACGAATTTTAAACGCTTGGACTTGCATTCAGTAGGGTTAAGAATACTAGGTGATCATTACAAGTATCCTTACAAGGTCACAAATTTTGCTTGGAACGATACAGAAAATTAAATTTGGTCAGTAGAAATTTATTTACAGGAAGATTTCAACAAACTACCAAGCAACAATCTTATATAAAAACAAATGGCAAGAAATAGGTGTCATCCACAGTTAAACCTCAAAGAAGTGAATAGTTACTTTTCACTTTATGTTTTAAGAACAATACTTTAAGAACTGTTAAAGATTACTGAAATTATACTAATTTCCTCCTAATGCCATTCTTCCAACTTCTTATATAATGACAAAACTATCCTTTAAAAGGTACTAAGAAGTTCTCAACATCTTAAATTATCATTTGAATTGCTATATACAGGGTTACTATTTCATTCTGGAATACCTAGCAGCAAATACTGTTAGCTGTAATTCAATAGAACAGTAAATCTTAAAGTTGTGATGCATGTGAATTAGGAAAGGGAATATGGGAATCACAGCATGTTCCATTTTCCTTACTACCTATACATTCCTAACTTCTGACACATTTAACATTGGGATGTTATTTTGTCACAGAAGCTCCATGTTCTTAAAGTCACAAGTATGTACAATCCTGTAGGAGCATCCTATTTCTAAATTATGTTCCTAACAGCATTATATGACAGCAGCTAATGATTTAATATGTTTTCCATTAAAGACTCCAGATCCCTATAAAAAGTCCTACATAGGACTTAGTTGTTGGTAATTTCAATTATCAATTATGGCAGTAGTTTATCTTTAAGAGAGCTTTTAAGTGTGTAAGCATAACTAATATAAAACTTATGTATGGGCTGCAGAGTTAGCCCCAAATGAATAGTTCATTCTCTTGATATGGTGAATATCACACAAGCCATAGTTTACGTAAATCTTACCCATAAAACATGAAGACCACAATTTGAAATTGGCTTTCAGTTCTATTTGACGACAAAGGCTTATACAACTTATACAGAAGGACTCAAATATATCAAGTATTAGTAGTTTATCAAACCAGAAAGTGAACAATGCAGAGCCTTTTTCAACTTGGTCTCCCTTGAACTTCGATTTCCAGAAGTCCTACTTCAGCATGGCTATTACTAAGAATTCTGAGAGCTGAATTTCATACTTAAGAGGATAACTGAATCAAAACATTTTCAGGGAGGAGATAGTAGGAGTATGAGCTTGCAGACTCAGATGTTTAAGCAATAAAAGTAATCCTTGATTTACGACCACAACTGATCTCAAACTTTGTTACTAAGTGAAATATTAGTTAAGTAAGGTGTGCCCCATTTTACCACATTTCTTGCCACAGTTGTTAAATGAATCACTGCAGTTGTTCAGATAGTAACATGATTGTTAAGAGAATTTGGCTTCCCAATTGACTTTATCAGAAGATCACAAAAGATCACATGACACCAGGACATTGCAAGTATCATAAATATGAGTCTGTTGCCAATGGTCATAAGTAACTTTTTTCAGAGCAGTTGTAACTTCAAATGGTCACTAAATGAACTGTTGTAAGTCAAGGACTAACTGTAGTGAGTACCATATGGCTGTAGATCCTGCTTTCATCAGAGATCAATAAAATTTCTTATATTAATCTTATTTGAGAGTGATGGTCTCTCAAATGGTCAAGACCACTACCAATTGTACTAAGCCAAAATGCTTCAATCTTTTAGATCTTCCAGGTACAATTTCAGAACCATCTTTAAAATAGTATGTTTAACTGCATATTACACCTGCACAGCAAACAGCATTTTGCATTCCTGTCAATGTAAATTTATTTTGTCATTCTCAAAAAACTTTCTGGCTTGATTGAGCTGAACTTCCTTCCCCAATCAAGCAACAGCAATATATTCTAAATACAAAAATCTTCACTCCCCCCTCAAAAAAGTATTCAGCCCCAAAACATGTGCCAATACTGATATTTAAAGAGAACATTTATTTCTAAGTGTTCTTAAACCATTAAAGCAGAGCAACTGCTCTTTCCACACTAGTTTGGGTGGAAACAAGGGAGCAGTCTAATGTGGAGTTTTAATCTGGAATCTAGCATAATTGTTTCTGTTTTTGGTAGAAGTTTTCATCTCCACCACACATTCTCTCCTAAAATTTTGCTTCCCTCAACTGTTTTATGCTAAACTGAAATCCACTTTCAGCTTGGATTAAAGCTGCTATTCTATGATTAGAAACTAAACAAATTCTTTGGAGAACATTTGGAAGGTGAGGCCTCCCCTCTTACACCTACAGGAAAAATGAAAATGGTTACGTGCAAATAAGATAGTTATAGCAAACCCTTAGGCAAAATCAAAACTGTAATGCAACTTCAAGATATTAAGATTAAATCTTCAGTTATAGCATAATTCTTGCTGACTCCATGAACATATCTATGTAATTTTCCTGGGAGTATGATACAAATTGTATTTTTCCAGGATTTCTGATTTTCCCACCTAGCATACAACTATGGTACATCTTAATGGTCCAGGCAGTCACCTGGAATCAACAGACACACACATATTTAGTACTAACTAGGTTTCTGTTTAACTTTAAACTAAAGGTTAATTAGATACCACCAGTAATCTGACTGTAACTTTGTTGCTGGCAATCCTTATGATTTATATTGATATATTGACCATCAATTGTGTTGTAAATGTTGTACCTTGATGAACGTATCTTTTCTTTTATGTACACTGAGAGCATATGCACCAAGACCAATTCCTTGTGTGTCCAATCACACTTGGCCAATAAAAATTCTATTCTATTCTATTCTATTCTATTCTATTCTATTCTATTCTAATCTAAGCAAAACATACATTCTTATATTGGCAAGTCCTCTCAACCTAAAGAATCTTTAAAAGGCTAGGTAAATTTCCATCATCTTATATCAGAACAAACTGTTTCCAGAGCAAGAAAACTTATTCAAAAACGGATTCGCAATTTACTTCAAGATTGTTACCAGCACTGCAACTCATTCCCAAGTATTCTCATTTCTTATAAATCTACCCATTATCACTCCAGGCAACACTAAGTAGGATTTGCCTTTCGTTTTTCTCTCTTTCACTATTGCTCATGGGAGTTCCCCCCCACCACTCCCCATTAGTACAGTATGTACAAGCACATTCTTCAGCCTGATCTCCATTATTGTTCCTTTTACAAGCCCACAATTCTTATTCCCATTTTTAAACATACTTCAGTACAATAAGGAATACTGTGGGGGGAAAAAAACACCCAGTTATGTTCTAACCCATCCCAGTAAACCTCAAGAAGTCCACGCTGTTTCATTCACATTTTGATCTCCTCAGCTGCATTATTCCCTCCCCTCACAGAAACCTTGTCTCCTATATGACCTTGCTTCTCTTAGCTTCTAAAATAAAAGCTGCTTTAAAGCTCTCTTCCCTACGAGTAACTCCCCCTCACCCACCTACCCCGTTTAGACAAGTAACCATTTCCCTCACAATTTCGCCTGCTTAGTTCTCTATAACAGATATTACATAACACAACCAGGTTTTTAGTTCGCCACCTTCCCAAGGATTTTGACCGCTCCAAGCAAGAACCACCTTGGTCGGGAATTTCGATACCGATGAAAGGAAAGGGAAAAGAGAAGATCGGTTTAAGTTGGAGCCTATGACGGTGGCGAGGTCTTCCGAGGCAGTGGCGAAGAAAGTGAGCTCCGCACGTGCACAGAGGCACTCTTCTCCTATAGATTTAAAGAAGCAACGCCCGGGTAACAGAAGGAAGAAGGGGTAAAAAAAAAAAACCGCCCCACACGCCAGAGCAAACTCCGCGTTAGGCCGCCTTTCTCTCACCGCTCCATCATTAAATACTACCGTCCACACACCCGCTCCTCTACCAGATCTAGGCTCAATAAAAAGCACGGGTGGGTCTCTGAGGGAAAGATTTTCGCCATTTCCACATAATACACATTCATCCATCCGGCTGCCACACGCCAGAGACCATCCGAAGCCACTTCGACCGTTCCCGGCCCGCCTCACTCACTCACATGGCGAGCGATGTTAGCAGCGACGGCGGCTCCTACTCGTGCTCCTTCCTTTTTCTCCGTCTCTCCAAAGGTCTCGAACCGGAAAAAACGAAGGCGGGACTGGAGGTCTCCCGGCTAGGACGAGGTGGTGGCAGGGTGGCGATGGGAGCGGCGGCGACGGTAGGAGCGGCGGCGTCTCGTCCTCGGGGCTGAAAGGCCTGTTACCCACAATGCCCCGCGCGCGCGCGCTCTCGCTCTCTCTCTAGCTCGCTTGCTTCTCCAGCAACGGCGGCTCCCAGGCAGCTGGTGACGCAGCAAAATGCTCACCCCCCCCGCCCCACAGCCACCAACCCTTTCAGTCGTGTTAATGTACGCATGCGCACTACTCGCCACCACCTTGCCGCTTCGTCGTCCTCAACGGCGCGCTTACCAAAAGCCGCCGGATGTTTTCTTCCGCGCATGCACGTTCTGCCCCCACCACCACATATACACCTTCCCAGTACGCATGCGCAAAGCTGTCTTTCGCGCACATTCTCTTGCACGGCCCGCCGTCACAATTCAGATAACGACGCATGCGTGTTTTTAACTTTCGCGCAAGTTCTCGTTTTTTCTGAACCTTCTAGGCTACGGGGGGGGGTTGACCCCTATTTTAGCGCATGCGCGGAAGAGAAAGGTTTACAGTTTTAGTTGCCAGGCCACCGCTGGTCGGCTTAGGGTTGGCTGATATACTTGCTTGGTTTGATTTAGGCCACTCTATTATAAAATGGTACGATTTAATTTCAAATTCATTGAGCTGTATGTGAGAAGAACTCTGATTCCCAAAGTACATGATTAAACTTGCACTACTTGAAAAATCCTGAATTCATGATATTGTATAAGTGCACAAAAAAAGAATCATATTGTACATGTCAGAAAGTGGGAATAAAGGTGTGTAGGAATTTAGCACCCACCCCCTCCTAGAAGAATGAAATATTTTAGAAAATATTTAAAAGGCAGAATATATTTCCCTGGATGAGAAATGGAGAAACATGTTTTAAAGAGGAAGCAACTCCCCCCCCCACCTTTGTCAATGGGCCATTAACGCCTGAGCCAGTCCATTGTCTACATGACAAAGATAGAATTAGCCTACCCATCTAGCAACAGAATCTTACCACATGGCAAGGCTCAAGCAAGCTTGAGAGACAACCTACAACATTAGCTAAGACTCCCACCCCCTGGGAGTCTGACAACCAATCAGGATACTCTTCCTGTGCCCCAGAAAGTTCAAAGCTCAGAAAAAGCATAAAACCAGGGAGCACACAGGATCTCACCCCTTTTCTGTTCAGGAACTCAAGCCATGTGATCCTGACCACCATTAAACCATCTTTCCAAGCAGTCTCCATGTTTCCAGTGTCTTTGTCCCCACTTGGAACTGAACCCAGATGGATATTTCTTCCAACAGGTGCTATACCATATTTAAGCTGCAATTTCTAGACAGCACCAAAAGGAAAGAGCAAATTATAGCTGCTGCCACCCTCCGGTTCTGATTTTTGTAGTTGGGATCCGAGCCCTTGCTGTTTTATAAACCTTGCAGCACAATTTAAGACAGGGCCATAGGATGGTTTAGCAGATGAGAAGCCCAAAAGTGCTATAGCTAAAAAACCCTAGAACTAAAACTGCACATAAGCAGATGTATTGTTTCAGTTTTATTAAATAACAATGCAAATTAAGCATACTTCCAAAGCAGTAAGACCAGCTGAATAGAATAGAGTTTAGTTTGGGCCATGAACACAACTGTTGATCAGAAACATCTATACTTTTAATTCCTATGAAAACGTTGGTGATAGTTTCTCGCACACAGCTTCATTTCACCTCATGTTAAACTGCAATTCAGCTTAGCATGAGATGGGGATTTGAGACACTGACTGCAAAACCATTCCTGTGGCAGTTCAGTCACTTTCCCATTCAAGTGAGACTCCTGAGTTTGTGTGATTGTATGGAAAGTTACACAATCAGAAATACTTCTACATGGTATGGCAGACTAACCCAGACTGCAAAAATCCTGATGGCCAGAAGATGGAAACAGTGATGCAGAAAATTGTGGCCTGGTTTTTTTGGATTTTGTAGCTTGTATTTGATAGCCTTCTTGTAGGCTTTATATTGCAGACAATTTAAAATAATGTGGTATTTGGATATTCAAGGTGAGGGCTAGCAGCAAGATCTTGGTCCCAGAAACTATGCCATGGTCCTTCATTCTAGGTTGAGGTGTATATGAATTCAAATCCAGTGACGCAAGTCATTTGCTGTTCTGGTAACATAAATGCAGATAGTTTTAGAGCAAATGGATCCTATTTATCAACCACCGCTATAGTGGTTAAATTGAAATGTTTTTTTTAAAAGATCTTTTTATCCAGCCTTTTTCATTTTTCATAAAAAGCTAATTTTTAATACCTTATTTTCCTAGTCACATTCAAAGCAATCTGAAATTGGAAAGCATCTATAACAGCTTCCTAAAGTTATTGCTTTCCTTAAAATAATTGTATGATAAAGTCACCTTCAGTTCCCCAAAGAAGTGAATTGTGTGATCTGAAATGGTTATCTCTTCTCCGTTTTACATTTTCTTTGAAACTGACAAAGCAATGGGACACATGATGTGCATATATGCACAGAGCATATACATAGGGCATATAGATATACAAAAGAATAGCCATTGATTTGAGTCTCAACCTGTAAAAGCTTAACTTTTCTTTTTGCAGTGGTTAGTAAGACAGTAATGAACCCACTAGAAAGGTGCCAGGCTTTGAACTACAATGGACAATCCTGAATAGGATTTGCAGCTCACGTGGCTGTTTTCTGGGACTCTCTGTATAAATGGGGCATAATATTGCCCCTTCAGTATGACTGAGGGATCCTGTCAAACTGTAGATCACATCGTGACCAAGGACATATACCGGCCCAATATCTGACATTTTTAATATAAACGATGCTGCATTTCAATGAGATGGTCAAGACATTGGTATTTGAACATAGATCTTTTTTAACATTTATATTTTATTGTGTTTTACTATTGCTTTAATCTAGATGAAATGTTAATATATATTGCTAGTCCATGTATGACATGCCATACATTAAGTGAATAATTTATGATTGTCTTCTTAGCCCATGCTATGGGTCACTCACACTCCATGGTTGTGCTTCATTAATGAACCAGATGTCGTATGAAGAATCTGCATAGAGAATAGTTTAATTCCTTTGAAACTGGATCAACTATTGGAATAGTGGTTGTAGGTTGCAGTTTATAGCCATAGCTGGAGTTGACTAATGTGGTGAAGTTATGTAGGTAAGATAAAATGGCTACAGTGCTGTGTGAACTTCTATCAAAGAAACTCCCCCACTTAAAAGCTAGTTTACAAAGAAAACATTTAGTGTGTTGTCATGATTCCTGAAATCTCTTGCATTGTTGACATTCTGCAGGGAGCAGTGCTTGTATTTCAACGTAACACTTGAAACACATCTATGATGCCCTAATTCAGTGGAGAGGAATGAAACTGGGGAAACACTTTAATTAACTTCCCTGTAGTTTGTGAAAACAGATCAGCCAGGGTTAAAAGAAGAAACAACGGAGATGTTTAGGAACATATTTGTTTAAACAAATTTATAAAAGGAGTAAAATCTAATAGTCCAATGCAACCTTTCTTGAGCCAAAAGTCATATTTTCCCTTTATGAGGTCTGCTTGGGGATACAAGTTTAACGATTTAATCTTTATATTTGACTTATAACATCTACCCCATCTGCTATTTCCAAATGTTCAATAAATATGAAAACGTTATAACAGCAATTTACATCTGTACAATGTTGCAGATATTATTAAATTCAGAAGTCTTTACCTCTTTTATAGATTAGTTCAGATACAATAGATTTGCCATTTTGGGAACAGAGAGGGATATCTGAATGGAAATATTTTTTTAAGATTTTTTTTTAAATCCCACCTTTATTATTATATTTTTTATAAATAATTCAAGATGGCAAATATACCTTACCTCTCCTATATTTCCCACAATAACCACTTCGTAAGACGAGTTGGACTAAGAGTGACTGGGTGAAAGTAACCCAGCTAGCTTTCATGCCTCAGCCACTAGAACTCTTTCGGGTGCAATTCAAGGTTTTGGTGACCACCTTTAAAGCGCTCCATGGCTTAGGACCGGGATACCTTCGAGACCGCCTTCTGCCGCCGATTGCCTCCCAACGACCTGTGCGCTCCCACAGAGTGGGCCTCCTCAGGGTGCCGTCGACCAAACAGTGTAGGTTGGCGGCCCCCAGGGGAAGGGCCTTCTCTGTGGTGGCACCAGCCCTGTGGAACGAGCTCCCTCCAGGATTACGACAACTACCCGACCTCCGGACCTTCAGACGGGAACTGAAGACGCTATTGTTTCAGCGTGCAGGACTAGCCTAAGATAAAAGGTTTTAGCATATCTTAATGGGGTTTTTATAGGTTTTTTATTTTTTAGTGATCAGGCCATGATATTATCTAGTTTTAATTGGGTTTTAATGTTTATTTATTGTACTGTTTTAATATGCCTGTGAACCGCCCTGAGTCCTACGGGAGATGGTGCGGTATATAAGTTCGATTAATAAATAAATAAATAAATAATAAACTCAAGTCTCCCAGTTTCTAACCTGTTGCCTTAACCACTGGACCAAACTCCCATAGCATCTAAAATCCATTAAAAGGGGCTTGGTTAAGTTGAGGTTTTATTGTATTACTCGTTTTATCCTACCACTCTAACCTATTGTTTGTTAACAGTTAATGATAGGAGTTCCTGTTATATGTTGGGTACATCAAGCTATATTCTTTCATAGTCAGAGATGCTGTGTTGCTATGTTTACTTCATTAAATGTATTAATGCTTAGTGTAAAGCTTATATTTCTTCACTGTATCTGAAAATAATAAGTTGTTAAAACAAAGTAAAACAAAACACATTACTGTAGATGTGTAAGAGAATTTTTCCTGTCACTTCCTTTCTTCAGGAGGGTAGAAGAAAACAATACAGCATCTCACTTTGTTTCAGTAAATTATACTCTACAGTATTTTGTAATAATGTGAACTTCTAGATAGGGCATCATCAGAAATTGGGAATCATAGCCAGATTATTGCCCCTATCTGACGTTGTAACTGCTGCACCAAAAGTGGTTTTTGAAGCAAAAACAAAACAAAAAACAATAACAAAAAAAGTCCACTTTATCCAAGCCAGATCATCACTGATTTTAATCTTATTAACTTGTTTTTGAATGATAGCTTCATAATAGATTGTAACAAATTTTTATTTATAATTTTAAGAAGTCAATTTTAAAGAAAATTGATTTCTTAAACCATAAATGTCATTGATATTTAAGTAGGGGATGGGCAACTTTTGAGGGTTTGGAAGTTGCATTTAATACTTTGACAGGTGAGGACCATGAAGTACATGTACTCCATCAAGGACTGAGATTTTGTCTTTGGAAGGGATTTGGGGTGGGTCACATAACCCAAGGAATATTTTAGCACTGACACTTATTTCCACACATTTTCAGTTTTGTTAAGGACAGGAAAATTTCAAGAGGGAGTCGGCAAGGTCCAAAAGAGGGAAATTGGAGGACATACATAAACAGCCCCTAGGACCACAAATTGGTCACCCTCATTTTAAGCCATATATGTTGAGAGATTAATTTTAAAATTGTCCCTATAACTCATTGTTTTTTTTTGTAGCTGGGATATATTTCTAAAGTAAGCGTTGTTGCCAGAATGGGGTTAAATAAACCCAGCCTCTCCTCCTGGCAACCAGATAACCATGAATGCTGACTTGCAATGGGAACAGAAAACATTGAAACAGGTGCATGTTCTCTCATGGAGCCTGACATAATGGCTGGGCAGAATATCAGGCCAGGATTTCAAGATCTGTATGACATTATCATCAGGTCATTTACCAGTTTCACATGAAACCTGGATTACTGATGCAGACAACTGCAAATGAATTTGCAAACTACAAGAAAATTACCTTTTAATTCAAGAAAGTGGGAGGAGTGCTAGAAATCAAGTCGATCATGGCAGTATCCAGTGGATTGGGAATGATGGCTCCCTTTTGGTTTGTTCTTTCAACTGACTTCATCACCAGCTTTCCATTGCCAGGACATTTGTAGTCATCATCAACTGTACCATATTTGACATCCATTAGAGATCAATGACATTAATTTAAGCTTTTAACCTAATTATTAACTGCACTGTTATTTCCTCAAACTGTTTATAGTCTTTACCCACCACCCTTGCTAGTAGTGTAATGTGCAACTGATACTTAATGCAGCAGATGAAACCACTTAAAATGTAATTCATTTCTTCATCTTATTTAGAGAGGAGTCTAAATTAGAAACCGAGTTTACAGACAAGCTAGCATGTTTATACCCTCATAGAATTTAAAACTATAATGAGAAGCCTGAGACTACCCAGATGTTCTACTCTCATCTTTTTCATTCTGGATTGGGATTGACAGGAACCAGGAATTCATGGTAGAGGTCCCCCACTCCCATCTTAAATACCTGAATTATGATAGGTAGTATAAATTAATATCCTTGATACTTTTCAGACTATGAAACTGACAACTTAATTCTAGGGATCTGCCATTATTTTTGGTACATTCAAGCAATAGGATTTAGAATAATTTTTCTTGTTAAATACAGAGTGCACCTAAATATGCCTTCATTAACACAAGTGTGTGTTCTCTCTTGTTGCTAATTCATTTGAAGATGACCTCCAAGGACCATACATATAGGGATGTATTACGAAAACTAAAAAAATGAAGGCAAAAATGTTACCCATATGTACAATAGTAACTTTTAATTTTTTTAAAAATAAATAAATTTTATTTAGCTATTTATTTTAACATTTACTAATTTTTAAAATTGCCTTATAAATGGTCTTTGGAAAAAAACTGTATTACTTAATCTTTCTAAAGTTATAGATTATACAGACATGTAAGCATACAAACAACACTTCTCCAAATAAGCACCTTCCCTGGATCAGGTTACTTTATCATAAAACGACTGTTCATTTGGTTCATATAATAAGAGATATTAGCAAACATTTTGCAACTACAGTACATTGGAAAAGTAAAAACATGAATTCTGACACTGCAGGACTGTACTTTAAAAACACACCTATATTTTAGTTACATTACATTTTAATGTAATTCATTAATCAGATCAGGTAGAAAATTTAAAATTTGTGTTTTTATACACACACACACACAATTCCAACCCTGCCTTAGATGTAAAGCCATCTGAGGAACTTTGGGCCAAACACTCTCTCAGCCCAACCCAGAGTTCTGGGGAAAATAAGATAGTAATAATGTGCATTTGCCGCCTCGAGTTACTTATAAAAATAAAGGTGGGATATAAATAAAAATAAACACACAAAGTGTAAATAAGTTCCTACATTCATGTTTATCTAAACTTAAAAACCTTTTTGCACATGGCTTCAGCTGATGAATCTCAATGTTTTGAAAAACCCCAAAGTAGATTTTAAAAACCCAGAATAAAACTCTAAACCCATTCCTTATGTTAGAAATTAGTCAATCCTCATACTCTCAGTAGAAATAACACGCAATTTCAACAGTAGATAAGCCAAGCCAGCTGAATAAAATTAGACATTTTGGAGCAAGCAGAATTTTTGCAAATGGTACTTAGAATATAAGAAGGATTTAAAAATAATTATTTCAACTGTATTTTTACAGGCTTCAGGGTTAGATGGTTGGAGTCAGCCTGTGTAATTGTGGTTTTGAGTTTTTATGTTTTTATATTATTTTAACTTTTATCTGGCTGGGGTTGCTACAGCAAGATGGATGGCCATACAAGTTGAAATAATAAAAATAAAATAAAATGTTTTGCTATAATATTTCTGTTCTGTAAGGTTGCAGAACAATCTTATCTGGAAGGGCATTAATGCAAAAGAGATCCAAATCATTTTTCTATCTATTCTGTGGTGGAATATACATAAGCGATCCAGATTTATCAACAGGTTAGCATATTGGAGGTGTCATAATACTTTGCTAAGATCCACAAAACAATAATCTTGCATAGTTGCTGTCCTACCATTTTTATCAGCAGGGAAACAAACGGAATCCACAAACGAAGAGCTATTCCCAAAAATGCAAAATCTCTAAGTTGCACATTCTTGTCCACTTTGCCAGGTGTTTTTTCAAGCAGAATCTTTCTCCTTTTATGTGACTGTCTCTGGATTTATTGCAAGTGAACTTATCATCTTGAAATGTTTACATTTTTATACTATAAATAAATTAGTTGCATGCAGCAAAATACCCAAAGCATCAGAATTTTTGAAAGGCAAATACACAGATATGTTATCTAAAAACAACCCAATTTCTAGGGTTACATATTATACGCTGTATGTATTGTTATCTCAACATTTTATCTTTAGAAACTCTGATTCCATTGCTAATAATCATTTGTCAGTTGGATAGCCATATAAATGTGTATAATGAAATAAGTAGTTCAAGGTAGTCTGTATTTTCTTTTACTATAAACTTTGAATTGGTTACACGAGCCATTTAACCACTATGACCAAGGGCATCTGTATCAAGCCACAATGGTTCAATTACTGTATGAAATTATATTTGATGTAAGTACCAAAATCATGTAATATGCATATTGACATCTTAATGCATGTGTCATTTGCCACTCTGCTCCCCCATGAATACCTATGATTGTAAGAATCTATCCTCTTCAAGAGACCTGGGAACAAATACTGTGTTTGCAGTTCATTCTATCCCAGAATATTAAATTAATATTAAAATATATTTTAAAAAATGGTTTGAACAATCCATACTGACCAAACTTTGTATCATCCTAAAGCATAATGGCTTACTACACACCTTAAGCCAGAGGAAAACCACATTAATTAGCTTGTTGGGGAACCTAGTCATTACACAAAGAGTTGCATTCTAAACACAAACATTTTTTTTAATCTAATACCAAATAAAACTGTTGGAATATAGCTCCATCATTATTCACAGCCAGCACAGGACAATGTACACTTTGAGTGGTTCCTTTCAAGTTTAAGGTAACGATGCTTTATGACAAATGTGGATCACTGAGAACTCTAGAAAATGGGATTATAAAACATGTGTACTGATGCACCAGCTGTTTGAAAGCTCCATTTACAGCAGGCCTGTCAAACTGGTGGCCCACGGGCTGGATGTGTCATGCCCACTCCTGCTCCACAAAGGCAAAAAACATTGCGATATGTCATGATACATCACATGACATGATCAAGTTTGACACCCGTGATTTATAGTATTTTTCTGTATAAAATGGATCAACAAATGTTTATAAGGTAGCTGAATAAAACCCCCAAATATCAGAAATCCATTATATACATGATAATTAAGAGCACCAAAATGTCATACTTTAATATGTCTGCTTATATTAAAGACTTTTTTCTATTTTTTCCTTATTTTTTTAAAGCCGCATGTTTAATGAATCTGAAAAATGTGCAGTTAGTTAAATAATTTTCCAGGGGATAGAAAAATGGCATATACTTTACTTCTAACAAAACAAATGTAAAAATCATAAAATTATGCAAATTTGTTTATAGAAGGGACAAAATCTGTTTTCCCACTGAAATTTAATTTTCCGCATGACCGCTCAAACCAATGTATGATAAAGAAATATTCAAGATAGGAAAACAAGCAAAACTGTAACTTACTGCTTCCTTAGCATGAGGAAAGACAAGCTATCATTCTGTCATATTTACTACACATATTTACTGCTTAAATTTCAGTTATTTGTAAAATCAGCATCAATGTTGCAAGGATGAAATCTGACTGTTCAAGAGCATGTCTCTCACCTACTTTTCTGCAGGATTTTTTTCTTTGGTTCTCTTTCACAAATTGATTCTGCATAAACAAAATTAAGTAATGCTACTCCTGAATTTCTAATGAGAAGCTATAGTGACAGATCCAGTATTGTTTGGTTTGCATTTTAGGTACAATACTTCCTATATGTATTAATCAACAAGGATAAACAATGAAAGGAGTCCAAATTATGAATCAGCATTATTAGTAAGACCTATTGTAGCCCCAGAAACTACAGCAAAATCTTTTTAGGGTTTGCTGAAACAGAGACAACATTTCTCTATCAAATATATTTTTAGTGAGATCATTAACAGGAAAATTGTGATTACAACCACTGTTTCTATGATTGCAGCTGCATCTACCAGTATTAAAAAAATGACTCACATCAAGCCATTTCTTTGGCACTCTAGCAAAATTTCAAAGAATCAGTAGAAACTTTCCAGCAAATAAGGAATTCAAACCAGGATCATTAGCCACTATTTCCCCCTCCCCCAATTTGAGGATTCTAACTTGTTGTGGAAAGCAAATAGGTGTAAAATCTTTTTAAACCATCACCTTTATTTAACTGATAGAAATAGTACAAATTTTCAATTCAGCTGTAATATAACACCAAAAAGTCCTTTCTGGATGGCTACATCGTCAATTCCTGGAAAGAAACAGAAAAGAGCAAGTGAGAAACAACCTTTTTGTTTATTCCCTTAGGCGGTGGGATGGGAATGTTCACAGCAAATTGTTTAGTCACCCAGCACCGCCAAATGACCCTGAGGGCTATTATTATAACTGCCTGTGAGGTCAAGGAACAGCAAGGGTGCAATTGTTGCTGTGACAAAGCACAGGCAAAGATACAGTGCCTAGTTCCTGAATAGTTGCCTAGGATATAACATTGAGCACTAAGGCATTTATGTAACCCCCGGGGAAACAATATTGCTGTATTTGTATTAGAAGCTTAAAGAGGTTTAACTGGACTATCTGGAAAAAGACGTTTCTCCTATAAGTCACTTCTCTGCTTCACTGCATAGTTAATCTACAGCAGTTAATCTAATTTTTAGAACATATGGCATCTTGATATCTATTTCCCTTGTACTCTAACAATTACTAGCAAACATACTGAATAAAAACAGAACATTATTTTTGTAATGAGCTGGATAATCAAGTGAAATAACCACTTAAAATGCCGATGGTCAATTCTCCCAACTATCTTCTAGATTTTGGGGTACAGCAGCCTAGTCATATATAGTACTCAATCAGGCACTTACCATAATTGCATTTACGATATCGTTACTGTTATTCTTTAGGGCACGAACTGCTTTTGCCCGGGAAACATTTGCTTGGGACATAACTAACTCAATGTCTTTCACCTCAACGCCAGTCTCATCAACCTGGAAGGAAGAAGATAGATAATCTCTCAAGGCATCTGCCAGGTTTTTGTGTCAGTCAGGAAAGTATTATTCTTTAATCCTCAAAATTTCACAGTAACTATAAGAACTTCTTAAGATGCCACAAAATATACCCTAATGAAACCTTATAGATTGTTAGAGACATTTTGGTAAACTTAAAAAACCTAATGTTTTCATTTTTTAATCTCATGAGTAGAACGGAATGACAAGCTTTCCTAGTCTGGTGAAAAATATACCAAAATAGAGAGCTTGTTATAAAATCCAGGGAAAAGAAATCAAGAAAAAGAGCAAAATGGAGACTTATCGCTGTATGTAATTGTGCAAGCACAATTATAGTTATTAGGATCATGCACGGCACAAAACTTAGTTAACAAATGGAGGCCTCTAGCAAAAATTCACTGAAACTAAGATAAGGGAGGGAGATACTGAAGGAGAATGTTCATTGATAAATAGGGTCCGTTTCTTTCTGCCCGCCCCTTAAACAGAAGAAAATATTTAAAAATGATATTTGAAGTTTCAAAAAGGATGTTGAAAAACTGGTAAGAAGTCAAGTGGTATGGCACTTTCCTGGTTGCAAGAATAGAGGTACATGTATACTGTAAGTACTACCATGACATAACCATGAAAGAAACCTGGAATGAATTATACCACCTGCCTATTGTGGACCTGGAGATATATAGGAAGTGAGATGTTTATGAGAAATGGAGAAGGTCAGCACAGGCTGGCCACTATACATAAATAAAATACAAAGCAGTATCAGGCTCTTTCTCACTGCCATTTCAGTTTGATACCTCTTTTTAGCCGGATACTACCCCCAGTAAGTAGTTTTATATCCACCGGTAGGCTCTTCTAACCATACATGTCTCAGCAGACTAATTAGCAGCAATGATTTAGCATAAACTGCTAGATGCATGTCTCAAACTTTCTGGAAAGTTCACTTCACACATTTAAGAGTGACGCTTACCTCCTCCTCCTCACTTTCTTCTTGTACAGTAGGAGTCTGTGTGTTTTCCTGAATGTTTGAAATAGCTTCTCCTTGCACTTTGAATTTCTCAGCAGCAGCCAGCTGTGCTTGCTGAGAGAGATCTTCAATCTGGTAGAAATGGATGAGGGGGAGGAAAAAAAAAGCCAATGACTTGTAGATTTTTTGATTATCTACAATCAGGCAGTTTATAACTGACAATGCTAGTGGAATGCATGCAAAGAAAGCAAAACAGAGAACTTTATAAATAGTGTTACTGATAGGTAACGTTTGGAACAAATTCTTCCCTTTCACCAAAAATAATAATAATAAAAAAAAATTAACTGTTTCCATGAAACAAACCACACTGATCCATATGAATCTGTTGTCAGACAAGTCCTGTAGAGTAAATGTTCTTTGTTTGAATGGTAAGCCCAAAATTCTAACTGGTAGCAAATCTACTGATAGTTGCAGAAACAAATGGCAAAGACTTCCTTGCTGGGGATTCCCTAAATTAAGCTTACCTTCGCTTCTCCAAAGACTATATAGGTATCTGATGCAGGACTTTTATATACATCTGGCTTGGTGATGACAAAGAGGATGTTCTTGGATTTCCTGATGGTAACTCTGGTTACACCTGTGACCTGACGAAGGCCAAGCTTGGACATTGCCTTAAAAACAAAACATAAATGTTCAAGGAAAAGATTTAGATGCAGAGCACCTGAGCTAGACTAGTAAATGAATTGCAGACAATGAGCCACAGTGAGATCAGAACACTGTACTTATCAAAAAGGTCCCTTTTCTACAAAGCCTGGTTTTCATGATTACTTTCGTCATGTGGGAAAATGTCTAATTCATTGCAAAATTACTCCTAGTATTTTATTTCACTATTTAATTTATATAGCCACCTACTTCATATCTGTGACTCTGGGTGGCTGACAGTAAAATAGACAAAAACAATTAAAATATATAAAAGTGCATGGCAACTGAGCTTCATAAAATAATGGTCAACAAAATCAAGAGGCAGCCTCCATCACAGTTTCGGGTTGCAGGCTGGGCACAAACCTAAGTTTTTAATTTTAAAAAAGGCCAACAGGGTCAGGGCTAAGGGGGAATGAAGTTCCATAGTTTAGGTGCCCTGGCATTAAATGCCCTCCTCCTGCATCCTGCCAGCTCAACTGATGGCACTCAGAGAATGTCCCTCCTGCTGGACTGGATGGGTACAAACCATTGGGAAAGATAGTCCCATAAATTAACACAGTTGTGAAGGGCTTTAAAGGCAACTACCAGCACCATGAATTGTGCTCAGAAGCCAATGCAGCTTGAGAAGCACATGCACTGAAAAAACAATGCCATTAACTACCTGTGCCACTGCATTTTGCATCAGCTGAGGCTTCCAATTGTTCCTCAAGGGCTTCAGGTACAGCATATTGCAATGGTTATGATCTGGAGGTCATAAGGACTATAAGATGGCCAGTGCAATGGAAGACACACTCTTTACTATTTGATGAACGTAGAACACCTACATAATCCTTTCCTGAAAGAGAAATGGCACCTCCCTCTCAAAACCCAGAATTTTGTGTCAGTAATGCGGTCAACCATGGGTTATCTCTGTTTCACCTTCTTCTATAAAATAAAGACTGCACTTCAGAGCTTGACTATTTTTAGAATAAGACTTCTCTGGGCACAAAAATTCCCTGAAGAGAAGCCAACAGAGATGTATTCAAATATATTCTTTTCTTTGATATTATACAAAAATTTGGAATTTTTGACAAGTTGAGTGTAAAAGTTTATCTCATGCCCTAAACATTTCCCAGTAGGACAAGCAGGGGCTTTGCCAAAAGGAAATGGAAGTAATGGGTTCATTGGTATCTTCTAACTCACCCTGAGCCCTCTTTTGATCAACAGCTTTTGCAAAATAAGGATGCGCTGTTAAGAAATGACTTGTAGAAACAGCAACAACAAAAATCAGAGTTTTGATAATTGCAGTAGAACAGGCACTGCAAGACAACCCTACCTGGTATATGTTTACATGATTAAAGATTCAGGGGCACCAACAGTTTTTGTTGGCTGAATCAAGCAAGCCACCAGGGACTGTGAATTTAATCTTACCTTCCGTGCTTTCTTTTCACTCCGGCTCTGCTTCGCTTTGCTAACTGGTTCTTCATCTATTTCAGCTGCTGCTGCAAGCTGCCAAGAAAACCACATACTTTTTTTAAAAAAAAATGCTGATCGTCATGAGAATGTGCACATTCATATCTTCACCAAATACTAAAATACAGGGCCAGAGTTCTGCCAGACAACTCCCAGTTTGTTTAATTACTCCCAGCTTCTTGCACAACTTCAAACTGTTATTTCAACTCAGATCACAATGATCTGTGGAGAAGCAAGTTTGTTAGATAGTGTCCTCTGTCTTTTGGAATTTTCCCTGTGCATTCTTCAGAAGAGAAACAAGTTCTGGTAAAGCTGAGTGAGGTCAGAGATAGGATGGCAAACATTACAATCCACAACAGGGAAATCCCTTATTTACAACATTATCTATAACTACACTCAAATGTTAAAACAAAGCCAACAACGAAAAAGATAATGGAAAGGAAAGGAAGCAGGGCATAGTGAAAAACCCAAGAACAGCAATAGCGTATCTCTATATTTTGGAAAAAATATATAGCAGAAACAAATTTAAAAAACTGCCCAGTTAGCACCCATTGTAGTTTATCTCTCTGACTCCTGAAATATTCTGTTCTTCGCATGATTTATTCAAAAGGAAAACACCCACTTTTCAAGTTGTATTAGGTATATTGGATATTCTTCCCCTAGTTTCATGTTTGGAAATCGTAGTGTACCAATTTTAGATACTTATCAATTGTATTTACTATTTCTCTAACTGGTATAGACAACATGAATAAAAAATGTGTTATAATCATGGCACAAATCAGAATGTGCACTAATGTGCAAAATTAATTATTGCAAATCAGGGCACACAACTTTTTTTTTTGAGCTGAGGTCTGCGCATTGCCTTTGAACTGATGGATACAATGAAAGCTAGGGAGGAACTTACGGGACCGCCTGCTGTTACTGAATACCTCCCACCGACCTGTACGCTCGCACAGAGAGGGACTCCTTAGGGTGCCGTCCGCCAAGCAATGTCGGCTGGTGGCCCCCAGGGGGAGGGCCTTCTCTGTGGGGGCTCCCACCCTTTGGAACGAACTTCCCCCTGGACTCCGGCAACTGCCGGACCTTCGGACTTTCCGCCGAGAGCTGAAGACCTATTTGTTTGTTTGCGCAGGACTGGCATAGGATTTTAATAGGATTTTAATTAGTTTTAATGTTTTAATATTCTATAATTCGGGGTTTTATTTTAAATGTTTTAATTCGGCCATTTGTATAATAAGTTTTTTAATTATGGTTTTATGTGTATATTGCTGTTGTTTTTTAGTATGGCTGTAAACTGCCCTGAGTCCTTCGGGAGAAGGGCGGTATAAAAATTTAATAAATAAATAAATAAATAAAACAGGACAAACACTAAAGTTCCAGTGAACTGATCATGGCTAACTTTTCATAATTCTCACCTCCATGCTAGGTAGGTGATACATGAGAATTGAGATGTAGAATGAGTAAGCATTATCCAAACCTGATATTGCTGATGCTGACTAAGTAGCTGTGCAATTTTTTTTACGTTGCATGTTATTTTTAAAGAGTAGTAGAAAGTGTCAGCATCTCAGCAGCTGGGAGTCCATCAAAGATAGCTACCATCTGACCCAGGATATTCCAGAGCATCTATTATTAATTAGCAGGTAAGTGTTTACTTTGGTCAGAAAAGCGCAATTGCAGTTGTGCCAATGTAATAGTATCATCTCCTTACGATTTACTAATTTTCTTGGTCTTAATAAAAATTACAATGCGGTGGCTAATTTTGGAGAGAGCCAGGGCTAGTGAGTGGTGTTTACATGCAGTTTAGATCTCAAGTTGTGATCACCTGTTGTAATGGATGTCTTGAATATTATGGTGTTAGATCTTACCTAACTAAATTATGTATTCACAATTGCTATGTGAGTTTTTTGAGGTTGAAATATACTTACTTTTACAGCCCTGCCCAAGCATATGAAATACAGTTTACCGTGTTCTTTCCCTTTCTCACCTGCGCCTGCTGTGTGGTGGCCTGCGTGGAGTCCTGTTCTTCAAGTTCTGGCACTGATTCATCGCTGTCGGATTCTGTTCCAGAACCTACAAAAATCAACATGCACAATTTCTTTCCAACTTGGTCTCTCTTGGGAGTGGCAGGCAGGCCCAGGCAAAACATGCAGAGCTTTGCAGCTTGGTTCATGAAGAAACTATTGTTCTTTTATTGTGCCAACATTGTTAAAAAATACTTTGAAGCCAACATACTTCAGAAATGTCTGATAGTAAAAGAACATATCCCCAACATTCTCCACACACATAGAAAAGAAGTAATTTATAGACAACAAAATTCCGAAATGGCAGTGATTTAATATAATAGTGGTTTAACTTATGTGGCAATAGGACAGGGAGTTTATCTTTGTACAGTCAAGGTTCCCAGGAAGAACAAGTTTCTTAGAGCAAGGTGTTGATCTCAGGGTAAGGATATCATTTGATTTAACTAGTAAGTTTTTTTTTAAAAAAAGAACATGACAGTTTCAATCTGGCATAATTTGGCCCATGATTGGAGACTTAGAAATATGCTATGGACCTGAACACCTTTCCTCATTATACATAGATTCCCTTCCTTTTACAATTTGTGAGACCTAGGGTCTAGCATGAGGTGTACACAGGACAAACAACAGCTAGCACCAATTAAGACTGTTCAAAGTGGATTCAGACATCCATGTTTTAATTATGAGTTATTGATCAGTGTCCTGAAGCAGCTGGGTACACATGGTGAGCCAAAGAAATACCGGTTTAGTACACAGTATGTCATTCAGAAGTATCGTTTAAATTTGTTCTTGCAAACTGGTTATCCTGCATCAAAGAACAAAGGAACATGAGGCAAGGGAGAGGAAGATGAAGACTGCTCAAGTTCATGGCACGTTCCCAAGGTTTTAAAACAACCAAATTTATGAAAGATGTTTGCAAGGACTAAAGTGAACACTAAATGATTACTCACTTAAAAAGTAAAAGTACTTTAAAATCTTGTAATTATTTTGTATTTGTATCTTTCAGAAAGATAACTTCAAGACAATCCTCCCCACCACCATTATATGACTGCCATCTCTGGATGCAAGTTTCAGTGAACTGCTAGCTCACATGCCTTAACATCTGTGTGACTGCAATGCAAGAAGGGAATAAATGTGATTACTGACAAGAAAGCATATTTCAGGACAGAGTTTTTCTGGAACAAGCACAACTGATGTCCCCATCTGTCTCACTAATACTACATTAATTCCAAGTGATGCTAAATCCTGACACCTTTACCCCAAATTGCATATGCATGTGACTACATTTAAGTGACCGAAAACTGGACAGAAACATCAGACTACTCATTTCTACTCTCTAACTGACAACACATGAATTTAACACACCGTATATGCAAATATTTAACAGAGCTCTTCCTATTTATACACACCCATCCAAAATGCAGTTGCAAATATAGACACTGGACAATAAAGTGAAAGAGGACATCAACATTAGACCACAAATTCTTCTAGAATGAGGGTAAAGTACCACCTCATAGCACAGAACATATCATGAAATGCATCTGCAATTAACAAAATCTACTAGATATGCAACCACAGGCAAAACACTAGAAACAAAAAAGCAGGCTGAAATGACAGTGTGCCATTGAAAACAAAGAGGTGATTACAGTTTCTAGGTTAGTTCTCTCAGAAATATCAGCTCAGACAAGGCTTATGACACATCTATTAAACACACACATCATGCCCAGTGATTCAATTTTCACATTAGTAGTGTATGTTCTTAAACATAAGTCACAAATCACAGTGTGCACCACAAACTTCAACTATGATAACTTAATCTAGGTTTATTTTGACTTAGTAAATTTTAAATCCTAAATGGCGTGTTTCTAGTCTAACAGTTAAAGCAGAGGAAATTCACTCCATGCCTGTACAACTAAGTTAGTATTCAGTGAGTGGCCTTTGATATCCATGCACACAGCAAACCGAAGAGGCAAATACCCTTGTCATTCTTCAGGAAAGGCTGTTTGACAGGAGGAGGTGGTGGTGGTAAAGGAGCAGTTGCTGGAACCTCAGCAAGGGGCACAGCTGTCTTAGGAGAGAAGTCCACCAGGACTGGCTGCAGAGGTGACTCCTCAACATGTACCTCTGGAGGGATCAAGGGTGGCAGCTCGTCGTCTTCAAAGGTAGTAGAGATAGGGCTGGGGGTAACTTCAGGTGCTAAACCAGGTGCGGGTGCAACAGGGGATGGCTTGGGAAGCACAGAGGAAGGCTCTAGCTTTTTCACAGGGGTAGAAGGAGAGGGTGCAGGAGAAGCCGGCTGAGTGAGGCTGCTTGCAACAGGAGGAGTAGAAACAGAAAGATCAGCAGGTGCAAGAGGCAAAGGTGCCATTTTCTGGGGAGGCATCGCCTCCCCAGTTGAAATGGAAACCTGGCTCATGTCTAAGGCTGAGACAGGGGGCAATTTGGGGCTAGAGACAGGACTAAGGGTTACTGGAATAGAAAACGCTGCTGCGGGGGAAACGGGAGGAGTCACTGCAGAAGACGGAGGCGCAATGCCAGGAGGAGGGATGACAGAGGCTACAAGGTCAGGAGAGGAAAGAGGTTTAGGAAAAGCAGCAGGGGTTCCAGGAACGGTCACTGGTGCAGGCACCATAGAGGGTGCTGTCTGAGAAACTGCCATTGTTGGGCCCACAGGAGAAGTTATCTGGGCAGGTGCAGCTGGTGTCACAGAAGCTGAAGCAGTCTCTGCTACCGCTATAGGTGATGCCTGAGGGTCAGGAGGAGGTACCTCAGAAGCTGCTTCTGGATGGGAGGCAGGTGCCAATGAGTTAGGAGTAACCTCTTCAGAGGCCACAGGAAGGGCTGCGGATCCAGAAATAAGTGCAGGGATATGGGCAGGAGGTGTTGCGGGACTAGAAACATACTCTGCCATAGACAAAGAGCTAGAAGCAAGTTCAGAAGTTGAAAATGGCTTCATAGCCGATGCCGGTGAGACAAGAGCAGGCTCTACTGCAGCCACAGGGCCAGAAACAGCCGCAGGCTGAGAAACAGGTATCCCTGGAGTTACAGAAGCAGATACTGAAAGAGCAGGAGCTGGTTCCAAAACAGATGGAACCATCTTGGAAGCAGGTGGCGAAGGGCCTATGGGAGGCATTATTGGACTAGAAACAGGGGCTGGAAGGGGAGCAGATTCCACAGGGGGTCCCGGAGGAGTCACAGGACTAGATACAGTTTTCACAGGTTGCCCTTTGGGTAGTCCTGGAGCAGAGACTAGTCCTGCTGCTGTAGCCGAAGGGAAAATGGGCTCAGGAATAGGCACCGAAGAAATAGATTTCATTGGGGGCGATGGAGGAAGTGGAGGTGTAAGTACAGAGCCTGATGAGGACACAGGATCTGAAGAAATCTCTGAAGAGGAAGCCGGTTTTAGTGAAGGAAGTACCATACCCAGTTCTTTAGGCTTAGACACTGCCGTGCCCAGTGAAGGAGAGCCAGAAATAGGAACTGAAGTGGGACTCTCTGGCTGTGAAGAAAGTGGCACAGGACTAGAAGGGCCTATTGGGGTTCCAGGAGGGGCTACAGACCCAGAAGCAGGCTTCAGTATTGGATCTGCTGTGATTATAGCATCAGCAGGATGTTCTGAGAGAGGAGGAGGTTTCACAGGGGACTTGGCAGGAGCCACCTGTTTAGAAGCCAGCACTGCTTTGTCTAGAGAAGTAGTTACAGAGTCGGGAACGGGCGCCAGAACAGGAGTTTGTAGCTGGGAAGAAACAGATAGTGGACCAGACAGAGGGCATACTTCTTGGGCTGCAGGATCAGATGCCAATTTCACAGGTGGTAGAGAACCAGAAACAAGTTTGCCATGAGGACCTTCAGGTAACAATGGTGCAGGAGCAGGCTTTGCTGGGGACATGATACTGGATTCAGGACCGGAAGTAGATTTTGCAGGCGGTATTACGGGAGCAAGCTTTGCTGGAGACGAAGGATCAGCCCCAGAAACTTTAGGAAAGGAAGCCGGGATCTCAGAACTGGAAATAGGTGCCAAAGGAGTCACAGGATGAGATGCAGATTCTGTAGGTGACCCTGCAGGACATCCCGGAATTGATACAGGCATTGGAGAAATAATGGGGCTGGGAACGGTCATAGAATCAGGAAGAGATGGAACAGAGCTGATGGGTATGGAAGGCTGGCAAGGGGGAAGAGAGGATGAAATGGGAGCCATTGGATCGAGGGTAGGACTTGCAGTGTTATGGATAGGAAGTGTTGGTGATAAGGCAGGAGCATCTGCAGAACTTGGAAAGGAAGGAGTTGGACCAGAGGGTGAAGCCACAGTAGGAGCTGGAACTTCAGCGGGGATGGGAGGTATAGCCATAGAAGGAGACACAGGAGCAATTGGGAGAATGAAAGGAGCTGGGCCAGGAGATGATGAAACTGGAGAAACTGAGGCTGCAGAAGCTGTCCCTGCTGGGCTTATAGGAGATGTTGATGGAGCAGAAGTAAGGGATTCAGAGGAAATTACTGAGGATGGGGGAGAAGCTACAGGCCCTAAAGGTAGGGATACACCAACAGGTGCAATACCAGCCATAACTGGTGGTTTCACAGGAGAAAGGGTCTGAGATAACATAACTGAGTCAGCAGAAGACAAGGCAGCATCAGGAGTGGCTTGTACTGTAGAGACAGAGGTAACCAGTTCTGGTGGAGGAGTAAAGGAACAGAGGCTAGCAAGGGGAGAGTTAGCATCACGGCATGAAGAGGAAGGGTGGAGGGGGCTATAAGTAGAAGAGGTGGAAACAGCTGCTAAAGGAGAAAAAGGAAATCAGCATTGGAAAAAGAACATGTAGGAAGAAAAATTAAGTTATCTATAGAGCCTCCCACATGGAAGCGCTAGTACTTGTCAGGGAGAAATTATTACAACTGTTGCCAGAAAAAAATTTTTTCTCCCATCCCAAGAAACATTTCTTGGACGCTTATTAATCTTTAGCCAATATATTATTGGCTTGCTCTTGTGTACTGTATTGTATTGTATTACTCTTTATTATGTAAAATGTTATTATTTTAGTGTATTCCAATTTGGCAGCATGCACATTTGATGAATAAAACAAAACTGTCTTTGCAGCCGTAACACTTCAGAAAGACTGAACATTTCCCATGAAGACACATGTAGAATTAAGCACTCGAAAAGCAAAAGTATAAATGTTCTTTGAGTTGAACTCATTTCCTAGTCACTTTAGAGACATAGCCATGTAATTCTTTCGAGATACTACTTTCTCATAGTTTCCCACCCAACTTAGTTTTTTTGAGATCAGCTAAAGTCAGCCTGATGCTGCCAAATAGCCGGGCAAACTACTATACCATAGCTAAGCTATTCAGGTAGTCATTGGTTAACAATAGCCTAATTCTGCATCTCTTCAAACTTGCGTACAGTCTTGAAAAAGTAGATTATGACTGGTCCTCAAAATTATGGCCGTTGCAGCATTCTCAGTCATTTGATCATGACTTGGGCGTTTTGAAACTGGTGGGCATCTACAATGGTCACAGCATCCCATGGTCATGGTATTGCTAGTTGTAGCTCTTACTGGCATACTTATTTATTGACAAATAAAGTCAATGGGGAAGCTGGCAATAAGCCACAAGTTGTGGTCATGTGACATCAGGTTTAACTACCATGGGTAATTTGCTTAATGAATGCAGTGGAACTGTGTAAGTTGGGTACAGTCGTGAAGTTTCACTTAACCACATTGCTGAATGCTAGAATTGTCAGTCCCAATTTCGGACATTACATGAGAATTAATTGTAGTTATCACTCCTGACACAAATGAATCTTACCATAAATCCAACCCTTTAACATGTACTAGTAGACTTTTCTTTCTATCTCTTTCATTTTAAGATAGTAAAGCTGCTAGTTCAGGAAACATATTGCAGCATTTAAGCTTGAAGCATTCAGTCCTCTGTGGTGCACTGGAATTCAGAAACTTTTGTCATCTTTTTTAATGAGGGAAGCCTCTGTGATTTCAAATTTCATGTTTATTGCAGAAGCCTCAAGTAAATCAAATCATACCGTATCAATGTGAAGCATCCCCATTTCAGGCAAAGCATTATAATTTATGAACCCAGGCATCTGAAGGACAGAACTTGAACATAGTTTTGGAGCCTGGCCTTCAAGTGC
Organism: Ahaetulla prasina; assembly: GCF_028640845.1. NCBI lineage: Eukaryota > Metazoa > Chordata > Lepidosauria > Squamata > Colubridae > Ahaetulla > Ahaetulla prasina. The sequence continues at coordinate 157,834,296 of NC_080540.1, forward strand.
AGTAATACCAACTCCCATCCACTCCCATCAGACTGTATGCCATATTAAAGTAACTGTATTAGTCCAACTCTATAAATATACTGTTTAAAATGGCATATGCTAAGAACAAATACCTGATGCTAGAATGGGAGGCTGAGAACAGACTGGAGGTGCTTCAGCAGCACCAGGAAAAGAAGCAGGAATGGCAGATGCTGAATGAGCAAAATCAAGAGTTATTAAACAGCACATCCATAAAACAGGAGCTAGAACAATTGAGAAGACTCTATTCTTTCAGCTCAATCAATACAACCAATAAGACCTCTACAATTAAAGGACTTTGGATCAATTCATGGAAGTTGTGAAGATTCAAGGCTATTAGTTTTTATGGCACCGTAAATGCCTCTGAAGCCAATTTACTGAGAGACAATGGGCTTCCTTCTACAGTTGGTTGATTTTGAATACAGATTGCAGGACTAGATGAGCCAGGGTTGTGATCCAATAGGCCACTTGCCTATGATATACTTCACATAGCACAGAAAAGCAAATAACTGCATTAGTGACCTGCAAGTCTCTTCCGTGAAATTATATAGAAAAAGCCAGAAGCATGGAACAAGGAATCTGATGTGACTTAAGGGCTCTGGTATCTTCAAATCTTCCTCTGGTTTATTTTATTTGACATTAATAGAACTTATATGGCTACCCAACTCATAGTGACTTCAGGTGGCTTACACAAGTAAAATCCCAAATACAAAATCCAATATACATTACGTTGGACTGGCTTTTCCAAACTAAGGCAAAAGAAAAAGAAAAAGATGAGAAAATAGTTTTATAATGAGGACTTGCAATTTCATTTTAAAAGAATAATACAATCAAGAGTCCTTTATTCCTTTATCTAGACTAGTGAGTCAGCTGAGCAAAATCTTTTGCTAATGTAATAACTCTAATAGTGTGAGTTGGGATGACAACAGGACTGGGATGACATCCAGAATTCACGGCAAATATAGCAAAAAAGTGATGTAAAAGCTAGATCAAGCATGTGCTCAGACTATCAGTATGGAAACCAAATCTATGAAACTCAATCCTATTCCATTTTGAAGCTTATGCCTTTCTGCTGCTTGCACTTAAAGCTCATATCTCAATTCAAAATATTCCAGAAAAAACGCTGGAATCCACAAGATGGAAGGGATTAGCCTCAATCTCCTCATAACTGGCTGTTTTATAAACTATGAACTCACCTGGTCTATATCTTTCCATTAGGCAAATATAAGAGAGAAGGCAAAAAAGCTCACTTAACTGCTCCTTAACAGCTCATTTAATAAGGAAAACAGTCACATTAAAAGATTAGTGCTTCATGTCAATGCCTGTGCAACAAATCTTAGCAAAACTGGTGCAGCAGTTATAACATGATTGTAGGAGAATTGAACATATATTCCAAAATAAAGAATAAAAAAAGTTCTGGAACAAGGTAGCAAAGCAGCCCAGGATAAAATCAGAAAGTGGTAAGGTTCATCTTAGTAAGTAGAACTATTTCTCCATGAAGGACTGTACGTAGCCATGAGTCTAGCATTAATTTGAAAGGTTTATTTATTGATGCTTCCACCATTAGAAACGTTTTAGACAAGATTTAAGATACAACATTTCATCTGACTTTCCAAATAAAATGCCTATTGGAAATGAAAGAAGGTAAACCTAGTACAAATAGTCCTGGATTTACGAGTCGCTTAGCAACCATTTGAAAATATAACGGACTCCCCCACCCCACAAAAAAAAGAAAAAGAAAAAAAGGTTCTTATGACCTAGATTCAAAGTTCCGATGGCTGCCCCCACCATCATATGATCTCATTTTGGGTGCTTGGCAACTAGCCCGCATTTATGGCTATTGGCAGTTTCTTGCAATCACATGACCATGATTTATTACTCTTTTTTTTTTTTTTTTTGCCAGAAACTGACATTGACTTCTAGCTTCTGGCAAAAATGCCCATTGGGGACAATATGTTTGCTTAATGACCATGAATTCACTTAATGATTATGGTGATTCCCATAATAACTGCTGCAGAATGTGTTTTAAAATTGGGTCAGTCATTTAACAACTGGCACAACTTACGAATGTCATTCCGGGCTTTCGGCTGTGAGTCAAGGACTATTTGTAACACTTTAGGAAAGGATCAAATACAGTACTGACCAGGTGAAGAGCGTCTAGTTGTTTTTTCAAATTTCTGCAGTTTATCAAGAAAGAGGGAGAATCAAATCTAAGGCATCAGATTAAACGGAACTGGCCTTTCAGAAACACTGGTGTGTCAGTGCTTTTCATTCATTTTAAGTCAGATCTATGCGTGGCAATTCTAGTCTGCTGCTTTAACTTCAGACCTACCTGAAGACTCTAAAGCAGTCCCAGCCTGAGAATCCTTGCCTCCTCCTACCTCAGGATTCTTGGCAGCAACTGGCTGGCTCATCGTTTCCATGGGGGCCCCAGGAGCTGGAGCTACAATAATAGTTTCAACCATTCAGAAATCCTACAAGGCTGCTATATATCTTTTGAGGGCAGTTGGTCAACTGGAAATATATCCAATCGTGCAGAAAGATGTGAGTTAAACTCAGTTGCAAAAGTCAAAAAGCACAGGAATAAAAAAAGCACTATAGAAAATGTCAATTCTGTTTATATTAGAAATGAATTTGACAAATCAAATCATCTTTCTAACCAAATTAGTGCCATTGTACTGGCAGATTTGAAGTAATTAAATGCCTACCTTCATGGTTTCCTCAGATTGTGACAAGATGTTTACATGCACTCATCTGAACTCAAGTTAACAGCAGTTGCTGAATGTTAATAATGATGCATCAAAAGCCAATCTAGATGAACTCATGGTGCGTTAGCAGGCATGATTACAACACTGGATAAAAGCCAGTAAAGGATAACTTTAAAAAAAAAGAGTAGTCAGAAACCGCTTACTATAAAATATACTGAAAATCAAAGTAGCTTGTTTAGATTTGAATTATCAGCTAGAAATCCATTTTGGATTTATAATGAGGTTTTTTTTCCAGTACTAGAGACAGGCCAGTTTAAAACAGATCTTTACCAATCTCATAATTACAGGCCAGTTTACAAGCTTAGATAAGGAAATCTGAAGTAATTGGAATATGGTAGAGACCAATTAGAGTCCATGATTGTGAATGCAGATGGTCCTCGTTTAGTGACTGCCTCATTTAGTGACCATTCTCAGCTAAAATGATGATTAAAAAATTTAGAACCAATCCTTGCATTTTTTATCTTTGCAAGCCTGTGAAGCGAAGCGAAGCTAAACTGAAGTTTATAAGCAGAGTCATAGTTACTTAGCAACCGCTTCGCTTAATAACCAAGTTGCTAGTCCCAATTCTAGTTTCTAAAAAAAAAGACTACTTATACTGGTAGGTTCACTAATCCAGTGGTCTCCATCTTTTTGGCACCCGGGACCGGTTTCATGGAAGACAATTTTTCCATAGATTGGGGTGGGGTGAGGAAGAGAAGGAGCAGATAACCTAGATCCCATGCATGAACAGTTTTTCTTGCCTGCCACTCAGCTCCAGCTGTGCGGCCTGGTTCCTAACAGGCCACGGATCGGTACCGGTCCGCAGCCCAGGGACCCTTGCCCTTAATCTTTCCCCTGTTCTCAATATTTGAGTGTTCCAGACACTCTGTTTCCACTATAGAGAAAAGTCTACTGCACCTTTTTCCTATAATGGGGTAAGGGAATTTTCTCCGAGAGAAGTCTAGCTTGGGCTGTGAGGATGGGGAAATCATCCTTGTTGGGTATTTTCTGCGTTTATTTATGTATTTATTGGCCAAACGATTGTTTTAATGAACTGTAAGTACTGGGCAAGTACTTCTAGAGTTAGAGGAAGGTATGATCTGGCCATTCATAGATAGCAGAGAAAACTTCCTTAAAAATATCTTGGTGTGAGATTGGCAAAGAGCTCTTCATTGCTCTCCAGTGCTAGAACTGAGGGACAACTTCTACATGCAGAGGGTTTGGTTACATTACCTTGTTGATGTCTGCATGTAGGAAAGGCAAGATCTGGGAATAAAATCTGATGTTGTAGAGCAGGGGTGTCAAACTTGTGTTGTCACGTGACTTATTTTTTCCCCCTTTGCTAAACCAGGCCTGGGTGTGGCCAGTGTGTGACGCATCCGGCCTGTGAGTTTGATAGCCCTGTTGTACAGCCTTCCTTCATTTTGACCTCAGTAGAGACAGCTGCCCATGCGAATTCAGGTGAGTAGATGGTAGAGAGTCACTTGGATTCTATAATAGTATGTATCATTTTGTAACTATTTCTAGGTTGGCGAGATAAATCCAATCTCCTGACACATAACTGTAACCAGGTGATCCCCCTTGATTTAGTCTAGTGATGTCCAGAAGCTCTTTTTAAGAAACTGATAGGTTGCCTAGATTGAAGTATCAGTTTCCTGGCACAGTTGGGTGCTATTAGCACACTCAATATAATTCTATTCTCCAGTTCTGAACTAGTCTCAGGAGCCTGAGTTAATGGGGATGGGGAAGGTATGTAGCAGGTCTTTGGGCCATGTGGATTTAAAGAAGTTTACTGCCCATAATTCCTGAGATAGGGAGCATGAGATTTTATTACTTATTTTGCCTTGAGCCGATGGGAGCTATCAGAACATCCCTTGTTAACTCAACATAATTTGCTTAAACATCCTGAGGCTGAGGTCTATTACCTGAGTTCTAAACCTCAGCAGTTGAACTTATCTGATGCCCAGCCCAGAAGTTTGTCTTATTCATAAGCTTTGATTTACTTAGCTTTGGTGGTGCTGGTTAAAATATACTCTTGACTCTTTGAGGGTCTAATCAAGATTCATACGTCCCTCTTTGCCTGTTCAGTCAAAGGGAACTTGAGTAGGTTATTTACCCAGAGGTACATGTACTCCCTATGATTTGAAGTGGACTATGGTAGTTACTATCTCCTTTGTGTATATTCTGCAAGCTGACTGGCTAAATGAGAAATTCCCCGATGCTGAAACCCAAGGAATGTTCTAGATTGGAATGTGTAAATGGGCCACCTGTTAAGTCTAGCAAGCCTATGCCATGTATTTTTTTTCCTAAAAACTCACTGGCTATTATGTTTTCCATCTGGAACATACAGTATTTGATATGGTAAGTTATTCTGCTATCCTGTTCTTTTTAGATATTATTAATATGGAGAAGAAACTACAAACTCTCTTAGCCATGAGATCTCTAAGGCTACTGAAGCGGCCACGTGGGCGAGAGCCTGTGATTTGATGATAGCTTATAGCAGATGTTTTGTTGATTTATGTGACCAGGAAGAAATGACATTCTTGGGAGGAGAGGGCCTGCTAAATGCGTGAGATTATTTTTAGGAATGTGGTATGTTATATGAATTCAAAAGTAGGGCCGTATGGTGGCCATCGTGTTACCTAAAGGAGCAGTGATAAATCTGCTGGATTTGGGCACCACTATGTTGGCTTAATTCTCTTGAAATGATTAAGTATGGACTTAGAAAATCAGAAATTAAACTTCTTATTTGGCCTCCTCACAGAAAGCTCCAAGGAATCGCCAGATGCTACATTGCTGTCCATTAGATTGCTGACTACTAGGTTAACGTCTCCAAAAAAAGTAAAGTGAAAGCCATGAAAACTAAAAAAAGGAAAAGGAAAAAGTGTCACCAGGGTGGTTCTAGTCATGCTAGCTTGCAGGCTTGTCTACTCTCCAGGGGAAGCCAGGATCAGGGGAACTACTGCTTTCCACAGGAAGTGACTTCAGAACCCTTTCTAGATCTCTGGAATCAGGAGAGGTGTATCTAGTTCTGAATGCCCTTGCTCTGGTGTAGGAGCAATAACAGGTACTTGCTGGCTGCCCAGAAGAACATCTCTGCTGCTCAGACCACTCTTCACAGAACACTCAATGGAACCCCAAAGTTCCCCTAAGCTTTCAAATCACACCTCCCACCATCGGGATAGAAACCACTATATTAAAAATTCAGAACTGGACAGTAAAATAATGAAATTTAGGTTTTATGATAATTGTAAAGCCTGTGTTTATTTCCTGCCATATTACTCTATTGGGTAAGTCTCCCTCTCTCTCTTTGTAGCTCTTTGTTTCTTAAAAGTTTTAATAAATACATTAACTTATTTATAAAAAAGAAATAACAATCCAGTAATGGACAACAGCTCCACTATGCGTGTGTGTGTATAGGAGAAGCCAAGTCATACATCATGCAGTATCCCTTAAGCTTCCAGCCAGAAATGTGGCAAATAATGAAATCAAATTATTTGCTATCCAGCATCCAAAATTCCCTCAAGGCGTATCACTTGAAACATAATAGATAGTAGAGTTCAAAGTTAGTAAATCCAATATAGTAAAAGTATGCACACAACACAGCCAAACACACTAAAATACAACTAGGATTTTTAAAAAGTTCATAGCTCACAATTCTAATTCACCAAAAATGAGGCACACTTTTTGCCAATCTCATGTATAGCCAGCCACAGCACGCTTAATAAATGGCAATCTTGAGATTTTTTGAAACGGAGTTCCTGATTTCTTTAGAGTTTAACAATATGATGGTTATATTTTTCAAATTAATTAAATATCACTTTTCTTTCCTGAAAAAAATCTCAGACATTTACTAGCAATATCATTTTAAAGCATTCCAATTATTCTGTAAAGTCACTGATATAAAAGCTAAAATATTAAGCGAGTGTCTAACATCTAACATGTGTTACAATATTAAGGCAACTCTAACATCTCATCTGATAATCCCAACAAATAAATATATGAAGAAAAAAATCCAGCTTAGATTAGTGTTATCCTTATAATACACTTTAAAGGGCCTAATGTCTTCCCAATGTTCTGGATTAAAGCACAAATTAACACTCAGTTAGCATTTGTGGGGAGTGGAAGGAAAGCTGCTCCAAAATTTCAATGAAATAGAGCATTTAGTTCCAGCTTGCAATCATGCAGTTGCTCACTCCGAAAACATTGTATCCGATCCCCAAAACATGTATATAGTCATTTCTAATGTTTACCCTAAATTAACCATACAACAGCTCTATAAGGTAAATCTCTATTTTTAATACCACTACTACAGATAAGAGGATTAAATTAACAGATGATTCCCTTAAGGCTATTGGTAGAAAGCATGGAACTCTCTCCACAAAGGACTTCTATGGGTCTCCATGCTGATGCAGAATGTATTCTAAAGGTATATAAATCATCCAAAATACTAACCTGTCTCAGCCTGAGGCTGGGGCAGCTCCTGTTCTGTTGCTGGGACAGTTTCTGTGGCTTCTCCAGGCATTTCTGACGAAAAAGGCACAAAATAAAAGCTAAGTTATTTTTGCCCTATCATCTATTATAACATTGTAGAATACTTTACTACAATAAAGTCTTAATCTGTTGCAGTCACAATACCTAGGCAAACCACTTACACATGAGAACTTTAGGTACTGAAGTTATTTAGTTAGATACAAAGTTAGTTATTAATCCTAAAAAGCAAGTTACGGTAGTCCTTGTCTTACAACAGTTTGCTTAGTGACTGTTCAAAGTTACAACAGCACTGAAAAAAGTGACTTATGACCATTTTTCACACAACTGTTGCAGCATCCCCATGGTCACATGATTTACATTTGGATGCTTGACAACTGACTCACATTTATGACGGTTGCAGTGTCTTGGGGTCATGTGAGCATCTTTTTGCAACCTTCTGACAAGCAAAGTCAATGAGGAAACCAGATTCACTTAACAACTGTGTACTAATTTAACAAGTGCAATGGTTCACTTAACAAATGTGACCAGAAAAGTTGTAAAATGGGGCAAAACTCACTTAACAAATTTCTCACTTAGCAACATAAATTTTGGGCTCAATTGTGGTCGTAACCTGAGGAGTACCTGTATTTCTCTATTCAGCTAAAAGTTTTAAAGTATTCAAAAATGCTGATCTATTTTTCATTTTTGTAGTCTTATAACTGCCTTATTATCTCAGTTAAATGGTCAATGCTTTTGATCCAGTAACAAAAAAATAAAAATAAAAAAATCAGGTCCAATTATTGGTCTGAAGTTACTAGTATATATTCTGCCAGTTCAACTGTGGAAGTGCACCTAAAACAAGCCTCCACAGCCAAGTTTCATTACCAGATATCGCTCATACTTTGAAAAGCCTTTATACTAGCGGTTCCCAACCCTTCTTTGGCCATGCCCCACCTAAGCATCTCTAAAAGCTCAGGCTGTTAAGAAGCCTGTTATTAGAATACAGTAGCCTGCAATTACTGCAGGTTCAAGCCCGGCCCAAGGTTGACTCAGCCTTCCATCCTTTATAAGGTAGGTAAAATGAGGACCCAGATTGTTGGGGGGGGCAATAAGTTGACTTTGTAAAAAAAAAATATACAAATAGAATGAGACTATTGCCTTATACACTGTAAGCCGCCCTGAGTCTTCGGAGAAGGGTGGGATATAAATGTAAACAAACAAAAAAATCCTGACACCCCACCCCCTATAATTCTTTCTTTACTCAAAAAGTGCACTCTACTCAGAGGGAGGAAGCCTAAACGGCCATTAACTTGGTTTAAACAAGGTTCAAATTGCCCCCATGTGGGGCGTACTCCCCCACCGTTGGGAACCACTGCTTTATACCCACAGCTTCTACTCCTTCCCTAATGAAGCCCGCTTCTGATTGAGTCAAGCTCCTTGTTTTTAATTTTATCACACCTCCATCAAGGAGGTACTTTTTACCAAGCCGACATTGCTTCGGAGGCCACTTCAGAAGGATGGGTTGAACACGGGGGCAGTTTCAGTATTCTCTCCCTTCCACTTAAATATACAATTGCCTGCGTGTTACACCATCGTTATGGTATTCCGCTTATTGTCCTGCCAGTTTTCTGACTAATTTTTGCCCCGTCTTCGCTCACTACCTTGATACGACGGGACCGCCTTCCAAGAACAAAGTTTGTCCATGTGAGAAGAAGCAAAGAGGTTCACCCTCCCGGCAAAAATCCCGTCGCCCTGCTTGGACCACAGGCAGAAAATCTAGGCTAGGCGTCTGCAAACTTGGCTCTTTTAAGACTTGTGGACTTCAACTCCCAGCAAACTCTGGGAGTTGAAGTCCACAAGTCTTAAAAGAGCCAAGTTTGCAGACCCCTGACTTAGGCGGTCGCGAAAGAGTCCACCCCAACTCTGACCACAACCTCCCCCCTTCAATGCTTTATATAAAACAATACTAGGGGAAAAGAAGGGACCGTTTAGCAGAAACTCCAGTCCAGCCACCGACCACAACTGAGCACAAACCAGGACCGGCCCAAGAATGTAAGTTCTCCCGTTTCCAAAGTGAAGACCTCCGGCTTTGTTGGAAGCACCGGAGTCTTCCTAAGGGACGGCTTGCTTCTCGCTGTGCGTTCATTACCGAACATCCTTCTTCCGTCCCCAAACCCCAGGGAGCCTCTCCACTTGACCCGCAAGGCCGCCCTGACTCCGCAGAACCCCCAGCGAACGGCCCGAGCGGCCTATCCAGAGCCCCCGCCGAATCTAAACGACCCAGGCCGCCCCGCCGCCCTCGGCCCATCCCTTGGAGCCGCTTCAGCTTTACCCATTTCAAACGGTTCCCCGCTGGCCGGGTTACGGAGCCGTCAGAGGCAGATGCGGGCGGATACAAACGACGAAACTCACCGTACGAGACGATCCGGGCGCAAGATGGCGGAAGAAAAAGGCAAGAGGGGGGGAAGTGAACCCTACTTCCGGTAGGCGTCGGAACAGCTTCCGGGTCCTAAAAGAGTCTGTTTTTTTTAGCACGTGCTCTTTCGGCCTCGCTTCCGGAGTCTTCAGAAAGTTGCATGTTAAAACTTATGTATGTGTCAATCGTATATAAGATAAAAGGTAAAAAGTATAAACATAATTTGGATACATGGAAAGAGTAAGTAAAAAAGGAATCTTAGGACAGGAACGGCAAGCACGCCCGCCCCAACTTCTACCAACAAGTTCCTGACTCACGGAGGACCAAAAAAAAAACTCAACAAACTCCCACCCATCGGTCATCCCAAAAGTGCTTTTTTTTTCAAGAGGCAACTGGACTTTCTGGTTTTTTCTTTGAAGTCGTTTCGCTTCTCATCCAAGAAGCTTCTTCAGTTCTGACTGGATGGTGGGTTGAAGCTTCTTGGATGACAAGCAAAACGCCTTCAAAGAAAAAAAACCAGAAAGTCAAGTTGCCTCTTGAAACAAAGCATCTTTGGGACAACCATGACCTGGATGCCTGAGAATCTTCATAGACGCCCATCAGTTATTGATGGTAGGAAAAATAAAGATGAATTAGTTTGGTAATGAATAAATGGGTCTTAATATTTGCTTTTATTGTGTAGTATCCATTTACTTACTCAATTGCTGCACTGCCCGTTTCACTTAAGCGACACGATACAAAAGTATAAGCAGATTAAAAACAGACAGGTTAAAGAAATGTATACTCCCAAGCTGCCAGGGTTGCCTATTACTCTTTATATCGCCACGCTAATTGGCAGAGCCGGGGTTCTGATCATCTTCCGGAAGGCTGAAAGAATGGGGACCGTCTCATCTTTGGGGTAAGATATAAGATGTTCCAAAGGGTGGGAGCATCAGCAGAGGAAAGCTCTCTTCCTGGATCCCATCAGTCAGAATTCTTTAACCAATGGGATTCGCAACATACCTTTTCTGCCTGACTGGCTGGGATGGATGGATGGATGTAACAGCAATAGCAATAGCACTTACTTATATACCGCTTTGTAGTGCTTTACAGACCTCTCTAAGCGGTTTACAGAGTCAGCCTATTGCCCCCAACAATTTTACCCACCTCAGTAGGAAGGAAGGCTGAGTCAACCTTGAGCCTGGTGAGATTTGAACTGTGCCACTGTGGCTCAGGATGAGATGGTTCATTTCCGAACATCAGTTACAGTGGTGATTACATTGTTGGTAGACTTGAAAGACCAGGTTAAGGATAAGTTGTGGAGAAAATCAACGTAGTTGCTAGGAGCTGAAAACAACTAGATGGCATTAGTCAATTTCCCCCAGTTCAGACAGGTTTGCAAGAACTGGTAGTAAAACCGTCGGGAGGCTCCGTCCACTCACCTGGACGTCATCATGAAGGTTCTGCACATGTGCAGCCCCATTGCGAATGGATAGTAAAGGTAAGTAGAACCCACCGCTGCTCTGGTGGTGTCGTAACTGGCAGAAGCTGGGCTAGAGTATCAGAAAGATGCGCTTGTCTTGAAAAAGTCAGCAGGGAGATGTTGGATCGGCGGAGAAAATCCTAATATATCTTACAGTGCGGTTGTGAAGATAAGGGGAGACAAAACGGGAGAATATACTGTTTTCCTGCGCTTGAAATAGATTTCAGGCAGGAGTTACTATCAATTTCAGGTCGGGAAAGCTTATCTTGGTTACAACAGAACCAGATTCAGTTCCCCAGCCTCGGATCCAAATGGGAGACTCCCTAAGTGGGTCCTGCTTTTTCTTGGAGAATTGTCCAGAAGTGGCGCTGTCAGGTTGTTTCTGTTAAACAGATAGTACATAAATGTGCTTGCATTGGTGTTTTGTAAGTGAGGTATCCACCTCAGCCATTAGATTTCACAAATTCTCATCCTTCCTCTTTTTAGTCTCTTTTTTTTTTAACAGTGTCTTGGAGTAAGGGGATATATGTGAGATCTAGATGGGAAGCCTTCTGAGCCTCCACGCAAGATTATGTGTGGAGATGAAACAGTAATATGGAGAAAATAGTGGGCGAAAGGTTTTAAGTTTTTGACTCTGCTCTTTTAACTTGCTGCTTTTAATTCTGGGTCCAGCACCAAAGTGGATAGAGAAAAGGTTAAAAGTTTAAGTGAATGGGGGCAGTATTGATGGAATTTGCCTTTTGCTTTACATGTTAACAAATGTACTGTACTGTTGGATCATACAATTACCCCATGTCTGATTTACTTCTCAGACATTTAAAGTTAATGCAAACCAAGTCTGAAATTTTGACCTGCCCTTCATTTTTTTCAGTCCAGAACGTGTAATATAAAGTTCTTTGAATCAATATCCATATTGGACTTGATAAAGCACACTACCAAAGCAATGAAATGCATGCTGTAGCAGTCTTGAACTCAATAGGAATTAATTCCAAGTAAACATGCATAGGATTAAGGTGCAAGTAAGGTTCTTTTCAGTAGGCTGCATGGTATGATTTCTTCCTGTTCTAGAGCATTATAATCTCCGCAGACTTCCATGTTGCCATAAACCTAAACCCATATGCTAATCATGTTGCATGTCAACAGCAGCTTCTATAATCTTGAGTGTCCTATACATCTATGGACAATGTACTGCTCTTCCATTCTTCCATAATAGCGTGTTTTAATTTTCCGTGCTCTAAACCAGTGAAAATGCAATGGGAACCCCACTGGCTCTTTTCCAGTCCTCTGGCAGTGCTCCAGGACCAAAGTTGCATGTTTGGATGCAGGAATAAGTTAACAAACCATGGAGATTCTTCTAAACCTTAAATCTGTGTATCTAAGATCTTTTGATAAGATCTTTTGCTTGTGAGAAAAGTAGAATAGAATAGAATTCTTTATTGGCCAAGTGTGATTTGTCTTGGTGCATATGCTCTTGGAGTACATAAAAGAAGATACATTCATCAAGAATCATAAGGTACAACACTTAATGATAGTCATAGGGAAACAGTCAATATAAATCTTAAGGATATAAGCAACAAGGTTACAGTCATAGAGTCATAAGTGGGAGGAGATGGGTGATAACAATGAGAAGACTAATAGTAATGCAGATTTAGTGAATAGTTTGACAATGTTAAGGGAATTATTTGTTTAGCAGAGTAATGGCATTTGGGGAAAAACTGTTCTTGTGTCTAGTTGTTCTGGTGTGCAGTGCTCTGTAGCGTCATTTTGAGGGTAGGTATTGAAACAGTTTATGTCCAGGATGTGAGGCGTCTGTAAACATTTTCACAGCCCTCTTTTTAACTCGTGCAGTATACAGGTCCTCAATGGAACGCAGGTTGGTAGCCATTGTTTTTTTCTGCAGTTCTAATTATCCTCTGAAGTCTGTGTCTGTCTTGTTGGGTTGCAGAAGTAAACCAGACAGTTCTAGAGGTGCAGATGACAGACTCAATAATTCCCCTGTAGAACTGTACCAGCAGTACCCCATGAATCATGACACAAAACAATGCAATTCTTCAAAAGCTTAGTAGTGCTCCTTCATGGTGGTCCCGAGGTCTTCTGTGCACACTAACTATCCACTGGGATAACTAGTGAAACAGGTGTTTTGGCCAATACCCTAAAGCAGGGGTGTCCAAACTTGGTCCTTTTAAGACTTGTGGACTTCAAAGCTGGCTGAGGGACTCTGGGAGTTGAAGTCCACAAGTCTTAAAGGGACCAAGTTTGGACACCCCTGCCCTAAAGGGTGTTGTTCTGTGTGCAGATTTACTGAACCATGAACCAGCATAGACATGCTGGACCTTTCAATGGCTAAGACTGCTTTGCAGGGTGATGTTAGAAAAATATACGAGGCCTTGTATGGAATGCCTATTGCCAAGGAAACCAGGAAAGCAATTATTTGGTCAACCAAAGGAGTTAAATAAATCCCTTCCAGGCACATGCTTCAGGTTGTTGTATATTCTACAAGCAGCTCCGATGGGTATGTAAGGGTTAAGCAAACTTGCCACTTTTCAGAACTTTTAATTTTTTTTAATGAAACGTTTTTTAAAAAATAAATTATGAAGATTTGGTGCTTAAGTAGAAAAAGAAACAGACTAAACGAGTTCAAATGAAAGAAAAAGAAATTAAGAATGTAACAGGCACATAGGTTTTACACATTTATAGAACCACCTTTTACAGTAGCCTTTTTTTTAAGAGAAGGGCTCATTCCGGAGGTTCACATCAGGCCAATTTTCATCTGGTTAAGAGATAACAGAAACTAAAGGACAACCATCTCTGCTATCATAGGAAAGACTGCTTTATTGGAAGTAAAATAGAGCTGAAAAGTCTGACTTTTAAGTATTACATTAGATGGCTGCATTTTACTGTTATATTTTGCCTGATTTCAAATTATGGACATATTTTTTTTTTACTGTAACACGGTTGTGCACTGGCCCAGCAAAGATTCCCACTGACAATGTTTTTCGGCATGTGTACCTCCATTCCCCCCCCCCGTAGTATATATAAAATGTTATGACTCATTCAACCAATTTCAACAAGGATGATGTCCTCTGAAAGCTATAGTTTGCAATACTTGTATGTTTTGATTTTAGAAATCCCCAACATACAGTTTTACTTTGAAAAAGTGAAAGTCACACAGCATTGAGGTGAAATCCATCTAAAAGTGGGCTGCTTTAGCTTTTTGGTGAAGGACTGGATGATAAAAATCAGATCCACAGGCAAATCTTTGGCAAATGACCCATTTGTTCATGACTATTTGAAATTATAATGGCGTTATGACCAATAGTTGACCAGACCATGACCAGATTAGTTGCATGCCATTTACAGCCTTCCCTGCCGACTTCCCCAGTAAGTCAATGGGGAAGCCAGCAGGGAAGGTCAAAAGTCACTTATTTATTTATTTATTTATTAAATTTTTATACCGCCCTTCTCCCAAAGGACTCAGGGCGGTGTACAGGCAGAATAAAAACAAAAACTTGGGTAAGCCTCTCCTACCTGTGCACCCCACTTCAACCCCTCTGTGCTTGTGCTGGCTGCTTATGTACGCTTGCATATCCTCCCCAGTTTTCCCCTAGCCTCCCTCACATCCGACACAACACACACCATGCCTTTCGCACCTGATATACACTCACTCCACACACACACACACCCCAGCAGTAGCCACTTGCCTGCCTGCCTGGGACTTGCAGCTTCCTTCTGGCCTTTCTACTGACTTTTGTTGTGGGAGGTAGGCAGGAAGTTGCCTCACCTAATGACCTTGGGATTTAGTTAACAATGGTAGCTGGGACTACAGGGATTGCTGTTGCTAAGCAATGCTAACGCACTTCGTAACTGCACTGCTTAGCAATGAAAATTCTGGTCCCAATTGCCATTGTAAGTCGAGGATTACACGAAATTCTTTAAAACCATAGTCACCAGTCACAACTGCCTGATATTCGCTTGTAATGTCATGTCAAATAAAGCATAAACGCATACGTTACATACTGTATGCTGCAATATAAACCCCTATTGTTTCCTGTTTGACAAATGTGTATCCCACAGATTATACACCCCCATGTTATTCAAAACCAAATATTTATTTTATGTGGCGCTCAGCTGTTGGGACCTGAATGGCTATTAACACTTTTATCGCGTCTTCTTCAGTAAGAAAAGCCTGTTTTGACCTTGTCTGAAAGTGGCTGATTTGTGCACGAATCTAGCAAAACAGTCGAGAGTTCTACTGTATTTGAATACCGTTATCTGGCCACATGAAGCTGCCTTGTGACAATGCACTGTGTCTTCAAAACTTCAGAAATCCATCTGCATGTCTTTAAGGAAAAAAAAAGGAAAATTAATTTTAAACGCAATTAAGGCACACTGTGAAGAAACTTAATATGCACGGTCACTCATGCTCTTGTGACATCTCGCCTGGATTACTGCAATGTTCTCTACATGGGGCTCCCCCTGAAGAGCACCCGGAGGCTCCAGTTAGTCCAGAATGCGGCTGCGCGGGTGATAGAGGGAGCCCCTCGTGGCTCCCATGTGACACCTCTCCTGCACAGACTGCACTGGCTACCTGTGGCCTTCCGGGTGCGCTTCAAGGTTTTGGTAACCATCTTCAAAGCGCTCCATGGCTTAGGGCCGGGCTACTTACGGGACCGTCTACTGCCACCGATTGCCTCCCACCGACCCGTGCGCTCTCACAGGGAGGGACTCCTTAGGGTGCCGTCCGCCAGGCAGTGCCGACTGCGACACCCAGCGGAAGGGCCTTCTCTGTGGGGGCTCCCACCCTCTGGAACGAACTTCCCCCAGGACTCCGCCAACTTCCTGACCTTCGAACCTTCCGCCGTGAGCTTAAAACACATCTATTTATCGGTGCAGGACTGGACTAGAATTTTAATTTTAAATTTAATTTTAATGGGGTTTGTATCATTTTAATTGTAATTTTAAATTTTGGCCTATTTAAATAAGTTTTTTAATTTAGTGTTTTATCTTGTATTATATTTGTATTTTTATCGGGCTGTAAACCGCCCTGAGTCCTTCGGGAGATAGGGCGGTATAAAAATTTGATTAAATAAATAAATAAATAATAAATAAATAATACGTTATACAACAAATTATGTCAATCTCCTCCAAACTGCAGATGAATTCGCTATAATTCCTTTCCTGCATGGGCATGTATACAAGTGGCAACTGATAGCGATCGTAGTCCAGCATACTTGGAAAGGCTGTTTCAGTTACAAGTAGTCCTCGACGTACAACCACAATTGACCAAAATGTCTGTTGTTAAGTGAGGCATTTGTTAATTGAGTTTTGCCCCATTTTATGGCCTTTCTTGCCTTAGCTGTTAAGTGAATCACTGCAGTCGATAAGTTAGTAAGTAACCTGGTTGTTAAGTGAATCTGGCTTCCCCATTGACTTTGCTTGTCAGAAGGTCGCAAAAGGTGATCACATGACCCTGGGACACAGCAACGGTCATAAATATGAACCACTGGCCAAGCACCTGAATTTTGATCACATGATCATGGAGAAAGATCGTAACTGAAAAATGGTCATAAATCACATTTTTCAGTGGTGTAACTTTGAATGGTACTTAATGAACTGTTGTAACTCGAGGACTATCTGTAGTTGTTAAGATTGAAGATAGTAGAGAGGAGTAAGTATATTTTGCAAAAGTTTTCTTCTTTGAACTTGAAAACACAAATGATTTGGAAATGTCTACAGTTTCCTCACAATAGGCAATAAGCGGCAACCAGATTGTATTTAGGTATAAGCAGTGGTGAAATCCAATTTTTTTTTTACTACCGGTTCTGTGGGTGTGGCTTGGTGGGCATGGCAGGGAAAGGATATTGCAAAACCTCCATTCCCACCCCACTCTGGGGCCAGCCAGAGATGGTATTTGCCGGTTCGCGGAACTACTCAAAACTTTTGCTACCGGTTCTCCAGAACCCGTCAGAACCTGCTGGATTTTACCCCTGGGTGTAAGTATTTATCACGTGAAGCCAAAATTACTGTGCAATACTTTGGATTAAATTCCAAAAAATGTGCTTTAATGTGGTGCAGGATTGCAAATACAGCACCTGTTTACAACTCTTTACAGCAGACCCACTGTTCTGTTTCCCTTCCCCCAATACTCCCAGCAAAGAGTCCGTCAGAGGCCTTCCTTTTTTTTCCCTTTTATTTACATAGATACATGTCCTGGCCACGTCTACCCACGGGCCTGCCAAGTTTCTGGAGATAACGAGGAAATTATAGATAAGGCCAGAATTACTCACGAATATATTCTTCCCTCCATGAATTAGCTTGCGCCAAATTCATTGCTTTGTCCGAGACAAAAAACCAGGAAGTCCCGCCTCCTATTTATAGTCTCTGCAGATGTCACTGCATGACAATTATGACTTGGCTTTGTCCCAACTCTTCCGCTGCTGCGCACGCCGATCAAGCCTTCGTAATCTTGCGTCCCTCCAAAACTGTTCTTGGGGCGTTGCCAAATCAGAAGAAGGCCCGGGAGAATCAGGCCTTGCCGGCCCCTCCCTTTGAGTGGGTGCCAGGGAGGGAGAGGGCTCAAGAGAAGCAGGGCTTGCCAGGTCTTCTCCTCATTTTCTGAATCATCCGAGTCCAGGAGTCTGGGTCCAGGAACCTGGGTCACAACACTATCCTCACCGCAGGGCCCTTCCCCGGGCTGACGATCGGGATGCGGTCGGGCTGGGTTCTGCTCATGGAAGGCCTGCACCAGGTCAGGGGCATGAACGTCGGAGGCATCTACCCAGGAGAAATCAGTCCCGTATCCCTTCCACGCGATCAAATATTGGAAACGACCCTTTAGCCAGCGAGAGTCTCGACGCTGTGGACTTCAGATTCCTCCGACCCGTCCTCGGCGACAGTGACGGGTGCTGTTGGGCACCGAAGGGGACTCGTGTGGCCTCAGGAACCAGAAGGGACCGTGAAAACGGGTGGATCCGCATGGATCGTGGCAGGGTCAGTCGGTAGGCTACCGGGTTGATGACTGCCTCGACAGGGAACGGGCCGATGAATCGGTGGTCCAACTTCTTTACCGGACGGGAGGTGTTTGGTGGAGAGCCACACCCGGTCTCCAACTGCCAGCGGGGGCGTTGCCCGTCGGGAGCGGTCAGCGGACCGTTTGTAGTCCTCCTTTGCCCGATTCAGCTGCTGACGTACCAACTGTTGGACCGCATGCAATTCCGTCAGGAAGGTCTGCGTTCGGGAACAGGAGAGTCCGTGGTGCCAGAGGAAGAGCCGCGGATGGTACCCCACATTGGCAAAGAACGGGGTCATCTGAGTAGAGGTGTGCTGAGAGTTGTTAAAAGCAAACTCCGCCAGAGACAGGTAGTCGGCCCAGTTGTCCTGTTGCTGGTTGATGAAGCAACGGAGATACTGTTCCAGTATACCGATGACCTTCTCTGTACCCCCGCCGGTCTCCGGATGGTGCGATGACGACAGACATACCTGCACCTCCAACGCGGCCATCAGGCTCTTCCAGAAGCGGGCTGTGAACTGAACTCCGCGGTCCGAAACCACCCTGTCCGGTAGACCATGGAGGCGGAAGATGTGCTGCAGAAAGAGACGGGCCGTTTTTGCGGCTGTGGGCAGTCCGCGGCATGGGATGAAGTGTGCCATCTTGGTGAGCATGTCCACCACCACCAGCACCGTGGTGAACCCAGAGGACGGCGGCAGGTCTGTCAGGAAATCCATAGAGATCGCCCCCCAGGGTCTGTCGGGTGTCGGCAAGGGTTGGAGGAGCCCGGAGGGGGCCCCCGTGGCGGTCTTGGCTTGCCGGCACGATACGCAGGATGTCACGTAGGCATGTATATCATGCCGCACTCGGGGCCACCAAAAGGTCCGTGTCACCAGGTGGAGGGTCTTGAAGAACCCAAAATGTCCTGCTGCAGGGTTGTCGTGGCACTGGGTCATGACGAGGGCTCGGAGTGGTCCTGTGGGCACATATAATCGCCCGAAACTTGAGTAAGTCCTCCTCCAAGGTCCAAGGAGACGTGGGGCCCACCTCCGCTCTCCTTTGCTGCGACCAGGCGTCCTGGCGCTGCGCCTCGCACCTGGGCCCGCAAGTCCACTGGCTCCGTGCTGCGGCCAAGGCTTCTGCCGCAGCACTGTCCGTGGAGGAAGGGGTCCTTGGCGCAGAGGTACTCTGGCTTGGGACAGGCCACCCGCCCTCCGGTTGTGACCGCTGGGAATGTAGGTCACGCGGAAGTTGAACCGGGCAAAAAACAACGACCACCGGATCTGCCGCTGGTTTAACTTCCGAGCTGTGGTGAGGTGCTCGAGATTCCGATGGTCCGTTCGGACCTCCACCTGATGTCGGGCCCCCTCCAGATGGTGTCGCCAAGCCTCGAATGCAGCCTTGATAGCCAGCAACCCTTTTCCCAGATAGTGTAGTTGCGCACGGAAGGGTTGAGTTTCGGGGAGTAGTAAGCGCAGGGAAAAGTGTGCCGCCATTCGTCGGAGCCTGTAGCAGCACCGCTCCCAGAGCCACATTGGACGCGTCCGTTTCCACCACAAAAGGCCGGAGCGGGTCGGGATGCCTCAGGACGGGTTCCGTGACGAAGGCTTTCTTGAGGGCTGTGAATGCTTCTTGCTGCGGGGGACCCCACCGAATGCAACCTTCTTCCTGAGGAGCTGGGTAAGTGGAGCTGTCAGTGTGGCGAAGCCGGGATGAAGGTCCGGTAGTAGTTGGCGAAGCCCAGTAGGCGCTGAACATCCTTCACCCGACGAGGGCTTCCCAGCTACACAAAGCTTCTACTTTACATGGGTCCATGGCTATGCCCTCGGGCGAGATGATATGCCGAGGAATTCTATGGAAGTCCGGAAGAAGACGCATTTCTCCAGCTTCGCATTGAGTTGTTGCTCCATAGCGTTGCAGAACCAGACTGGCGTGTCGAAGGTGGCTTTCCTGGACCGGGAGTAAATCAGGATGTCGTCGAGGTAGATAACCACGAACCGATCCAACATGTCTCGGAACACGTCGTTCATGAAGTGCTGAAAACGGCGGGAGCATTGGTCAACCCAAATGGCATGACAGTGTATTCGTAGTGTCCGTATCGGGTGCGAATGCCGTCTTCCATTTCTCCTTCTCGTATCCGCACCAGGTTGTAGGCCCCGGAGATCGAGCTTGGTGAAGATCGTGGCCTCCCGCAACCTTTCCAGTAGCTCCGGGATGAGCGGCAGGGGTAGCGATTCCGCACCGTAATGGCGTTTAGCCGGTAATCACAGCATAGGCGCAAGTCCCCTGTCTTCTTCTTCACAAAGAGGACCGGGGCCGAGAGGGACTTTGAAGGCGGATGAACCCTCGGGCCAGGTTTTTGTCCAGGAAGTCCCTGAGGCGGCCAACTCGGGCTCCGACATGGAATACAGGCGTCCCACAGGCAGTGGTGCGTTGGGCAGAAGGTCCACGGGGCAATCGTGGGGCCGATGCGGGAGTCGGTCCGCCTCCTTCTCGCTGAACACGTCGGCGAAGTCCGTCAGCTCAGGAGGCAAGGTGATGGCAGCGGTGGGGACGTTCTGGCCGGCACAGGTGTGGCGGATGTGATCGACGCACTGCAGACTCGGGAAAGAGATGGCGTTCCGCGACCAGGCCACCTGAGGATCGTGGGTCCGAAGCCAGGCCAACCCAAGGACCAAGGGAAAATGAAGGTCCGCCGTGACATAAAACTGGATCGCCTCCTCATGGTCCCCAATAGCCAGGCGCAAAGGCTGGGTGGCGAATTTAATGGGGCCGGACACCAGTTCTCGTCCATCAATTGTCTCTACCCGCATCGGAGGGTCCACCGGAACCACGGGGACCGCAAACTGGGTCACAAAGGCCTGGTCCATAAAGTTTGTTGTGGCCCCTGAGTCCACCAGCGCATGCGCCTGGAGCCCGTCCGACTGGTTCCCCAACCATATCCGTGTGTCCAGAATCAGATGCCGAGGGGGCCCAGAGTCTACTTCCGCAACGCCCAGTGGGGGCTTAGTACGTGCCCGACCTAGGGTTTCCCCGAGGTCGGGCCTGCTCCGTTTCCCGATTGGTCACGCTGTGATTCGGGGACCGGCGTGCGTGCCCCACTTCGCTTTCTGGGGCAAGAAGCGGCGAAGTGCCGGGCTCCCCACAGTACAGGCACAATCCCCCTTGGCGCCTCCAGTTCCGCTCCTGGGCTGTTAGGCGAGGTCTGGCGCTCCCAACTCCATGGGCTCTTCCGCAGCGGTTACAAAACGTGGGGCGACCCTGGGTGCTGGTGGTGCAGGAAGTGGGGTGCAGATGTCGACGGAGGGTCCCGGGGTGCGACGGGACGGTCGCCGTTGCAGACGGGCATCGAGGCGGAGACAAAGGGCACCAAGTTGTCGAGGGTCCGCGCGCCCACGCGGGCCAGCTCGTCTTGCAATTCCTCTGAGAGTCCCTCCTGAACGTCCACCAGCGCTGCATCATTCCAGTCAGAGTCCTGGCACAAAAGACGAAATTCGCGATGTACTCCTGCAGGGGCGTTTCCCTTGACGGAGTTCCTTAAGGCGCCTGGTTGCCGTCAGCATTGAACGGGTCCTCATACATGGTGCGAGGTGCTGCCAAAACGCTGTTGGTCCGCCAGCAGGGGCTGTCCTGGAGCAAGAGGGCGTGGCCCATCGAGCAGCCGAGCCGGAAAGAAGGTTAATCACGAAGGCCACCTTAGCCCGGTCGTCTGGGAAATCCTCTGGCCTCATAGCCATGTAGAGCTGGCACTGTCCCAAGAAGGTCGGGAACATCTCAGGCTGCCCAGAAAACTTATCCGCACGGTTATCGGGCACTGCGGCGAGGAGGAGGTGGGAGGATGGGGGGCTGCAGGCACATTCCTGGCAGCAAGTTGGCCTGCCAAGTGAGCCACTTGCTGCTGGAGCTGTTGATTAGCCGCGTAGCTGCTCTAACTGCTGCTGTACCTGCTGCTGATCCATCTTTGGTGGAAGATGTTTTAGTCAGGTCTCGGACAAAATGTTCTGTTTCCCTTCCCCCAATACTCCCAGCAAAGAGTCCGTCAGAGGCCTTCCTTTTCCCCCCCTTTTATTTACATAGATACATGTCCTGGCCACGTCTACCCACGGGCCTGCCAAGTTTCTGGAGATAACGAGGAAATTATAGATAAGGCCAGAATTACTCACGAATATATTCTTCCCTCCATGAATTAGCTTGCGCCAAATTCATTGCTTTGTCCGAGACAAAAAACCAGGAAGTCCCGCCTCCTATTTATAGTCTCTGCAGATGTCACTGCATGACAATTATGACTTGGCTTTGTCCCAACTCTTCCGCTGCTGCGCACGTCGATCAAGCCTTCGTAATCTTGCGTCCCTCCAAAACTGTTCTTGGGGCGTTGCCAAATCAGAAGAAGGCCCGGGAGAATCAGGCCTTGCCGGCCCCTCCCTTTGAGTGGGTGCCAGGGAGGGAGAGGGCTCAAGAGAAGCAGGGCTTGCCAGGTCTTCTCCCTCATTTTCTGAATCATCCGAGTCCAGGAGTCTGGGTCCAGGAACCTGGGTCACAACACCCACCCTTTCCTGGGTCTGCCCTCTCTTAATGACTTATTTAATTATCCAAATGTTCTGAGCTAACATAGCACTGAATCATAAACTGATCATATGATTTATATCACCCACATAGTTACAGAATTGACTTTTGTGATTCAATATCATGCATCAATAGGCTAAGAGTTTCTGTCCCAAATAACCTCAAGTCGACATCTTTGCTCTGTAATACATAATACTGATATTGCTACCCAGCCACCCAGTTCACCATCTGAAGCAAGAATAGAATAGAATAATAGAATAGAGTAGAATAGAATTCTTTATTGGCTGAGTGTGATCAGACACACAAGGAATCGTCCTACATTGCTAAACTGTTTCATTAAAGAAGCCATAGATGCCCGATTCCCACATCCTACCATTTACGAAGCACAATGTCAAGTTCAAAAAAGCGACTTATTTAATGCAATGTGTGAATTTAGCTTCTCTGTTACCAAAAGCCAATAAGGAAGAGAAAAAACTGTATATTTTTTGTATCAAGTTATGTCGCTGCCCATGTTGCCATCACGACCCTGATGTCATTGAAACAATTTGGGGAGGGGGAGTTGGAGCAGGCATCCTTCTGAAGCAAGTCCTTACCACTATCTTTCAAACGCTGTCCTTTGTAAGATTTCTCCATTTCTTCTAAGAACTGTTCAAAGACTTTCACGTATGGAGCCAAACTGGTTTTCTTATAATCTGTTAAAAAAAAAAAAGATTGGGAGGGAGGAGAAAAGACTTGTTTTATTTTCAAATTTTAAAATCGCGACTACTTAAGCAGAATTAAGGAATTAAGTTTGGCTCCCAGCTGTCCATTTGCTCCAATCAATATGAAAAAAGATTAACCTCACTTCCAGGTCAGATCCTTTATGCATACCTGATTTGACCCCAAGGACATACCAGATTTAATACTAATCATGTCATATTTTTCTATTTGTAAACATTTCAGAAAACCGACCTGTTACATCTCAATTAATCATCTCTCTTGCTATGCTGCTCATTACTATTATTATTATTTTTTTTTACAACAAATGGGGTAGCCTTCATCAAATGTCTATCCTTCACACACTTCCCAGAAAAGGCAAATCTCTCACAAAAATGTCCCAAAAGGTGCTTTTCCAAAAGGCAACTGGAATTTTTTTGTTTTTACTTCGAAAAAAAGTAACTTTGGCAACACATATACTAAAATTGGAACAATACAGAAAGGTTAGCATGGCCCCTGTGCAAGGATGATATGCAAATTCATGAAGCATTCCATATCGTCTTCAAAGAAAAAAACCCCAAGAAAGTCCGGTTGTCTTTTGGAAAAAGCACCTTTGGGGATAGCCATAACCTGGATGATTGAGAATCTCCATAGACTCTCACAAAAGATACACTCACTTCCCTTTCGATTCAAATACATAGGAGAGAAAACAACTACAATGTTCCTCTTTTTCGCACTACTGATATTCAACAGGAAGTCACCGAATGACAGCATTGGGGCAGAAGGAAGGAAAGGCATTAAAACCGAAGTAGGTTTGGTGCACTTATAAAGTTTGGTTTGATTTGCTGATTACACAGAGGGGGGAATTTGTCTAAAAATTGAAGTTTCAGTGAGATACAGTGGTATCTAAAATTAGCTGAGTGGATCCTTTGGCAATGAAAATAATTTTAATAAGTAGTTATAATCTTGTTTTCAAAAAGCTTTACACTAAAAACATTTCCAGCCTATAGTTTTGCAGGGCTTTTATACAGGGTATAAAATAAGAGCAATTATACATAACTGAAGAATTTAGTGCTACCAACACAGCATTTTAACCTGTTCCTCCTCCTTTCTATCTATGAATCAAAGAAATGACACACATTCCTAATGATAACAGAATTGGCTAAAGATCTGTCCTGATCTCTTCTATGACAGCACTCACCTCTGCTTTTACGAGAGCTTTCTGGTAGACCTTCAGTTTCCTTTCCATTTCCTTCATCTTTCCCAATCATGTCCAGCTCATGACAGAGGTGGCTAAGGAATAGAACAAAAACATTGGAAATCCCACAGAATTTGGCCAACATGTATTGATCATGATCATTTCACTCTAAGCTTGGATCCAGTAAATTGAGCTTATGCAGTAGAATTGATCAATTCACTCTTGATTTGTGTTTAAAGAGACCGATTGGGTACACCTATCACATTAAATGATATTATGCATTTTCTTTTGCTTAAGCCACTGAGTGAATGTAGGCACTATGATGTTTAATTCAGGGGTGCTATTCAGCAGGTTCTGGAGAACCGGTAGCGGAAATTTTGAGTTGTTCAGAGAACCAGCAAATACCACTTTTGGGTGGCCCCAGAATGAGGTAGGAATGGAGATTTGGCAATATCCTTCCCCCAGAAGTGGGGAAGGAATGGGGATTTTGCAGTATCCTTCCCCTGCCACACCCACCAAGCCACGCCCACAGAACTGGTAGTAAAAAAAATTGAATTTCACCACTGGTTTTTAATCCTACCAATTGTTGATTATGCAACAAAACAGTGGATAAAAAAAAACGTGTGAACCTAGGCACCATCTCATTCCTACACTTTCTAGGTGCATGTTTGTCATAAATCCCAAGGAGATGACCCATACCCTATCGTGGGGACAGCAAATGGATCAAAGTCATCCAATTTCTTCAGGTCAATTGGAACTGAAATGCGTCCTGAAAGAGATCAAAAGCAGCATTACAGCTTCCTTTAAAACAGTTCCCCAACCTTTCTGGCTTTGCAGACTGGGGGGAGAGGAAGAGAGGGGATGGTTCCATGCGAGTGAGGAGGAAGCCCGCACACACACACACACAGCTCCACTTGTGTGAGGGGTGGGCACGCACGCATCCTGCTCGCGCAAATGGAACTGTGCACATGCGCTTCCCTGCTGCTCACACAAGTGGAGATGCGCACCCATGCGTGAGCGTTTGCCTGCCATTTCTGCGGCCTGGTCCTGAAGGGTTCCAGGCCCAGAAGTGAGCTGCGGCCTGGGGGTTGAGGACCCCTAGTTTAAAGACGACTAGTGAGAAGAGAAAAAAGCGTGCAGCAAGGGACTACATTTCTGAACAGCTCCATGAACTGGCTAAATGTCCACATGGAAACTTTCCCAGATCTTGGAAAGGTCAACTTACTATTATTAGTGCCTTTTTAAAGTTACAACATCACTGAAAAAGTGACTTGTTACTATTTTTCACACTTACAACCATTGTAGCAGCCCCATGGTCATGTGATCAAAATTTATGACAGTTGCAGTGTCCCTGGGTCATGTGATCGCCTTTTGCCACCTTCTGACAAGCAAAGTCAATGGGGAATCCAGATTCACTTAACAATGGCAGTGATTCACTTAACAACGGTGGCAAGAAAGGTTGTAAGGTGGGGCTAACAGATGTATCACGTAGCAACAGAAATTTGGGGCTCAATTGTGGTCATAAGTGGAAGACTATCTGTATTGTCCTATACTCAAAAGCACACGCTGGGAAACTCAAAACAGCAACTTCAAGATTTAATCTCTTAATACAGAAGAGTTAAAAAAAATGTTTTATCTGTTTTTTGGCCCTAGGATCCTGATGGTTCTTCCTAAGATGACATAGTAATATAGGACTTATTTAATGCCTTAACAGGATTCTCAATCTAAAACATTGCTTTAGTTTGATTAAAACTCACAAACTCCACAGAGACAACATGCCCATTTCTATAATTACAATTTTATCTTAGCATTATATGCAGGACCCATTTGTTTTTCACAAAATGACACCTTTAGGCACCAAACCACATTTGATTTTAGCATTATTTCTTTCTTCCTGCTCATAACTGAAAACACTAACAGGGAAATGTATATTTCAGAAGCAGCAGAAGGAACAACTGGTACTTTAGACAAAGCAGTATGTTGCTACTGATGCTTACTGGTAAATCCTCCCTGTTCTCTATGTTCAATTTTGCATACATAGATAAAGGTAAAGGTTCCCCTCTCTCATATGTCCTAGTCATTCCCAACTCTAGGGGGCAGTGCTCATCTCCATTACAAAGCTGAAGAGCCAGCACTGTCCGAAGACGTCGTGTGGCCGGCATGACTCAACGCCAAAGGCGCACGGAATGCTGTTACCTTCCCACCAAAGGTGGTCCCTATTTTTCTATTTGCATTTTTTACGTGCTTTCGAACTGCTAGGTTGGCAGAAGCTGGGGCAAGTTGCCTACATAGCATTACCTTATTTTTATCTTCCAAAAAGCCTAAAAGTAAGCCAGGCTGAGAGATAGCAAGGGGCTGAATATCAAATAGTGATCTCCATGATTGAAGTGAATTACCCGTGTTTCCACCTCCAGCTTCCCCTGCCATTTTAGGCCCTCGTCGGATTTCCACCAAAAAGAAATACGCAGGAGCATCGTTCAGCAACTGACCTGTTTTGGGATGAACGCTGAAAGGGCTCTTCAGCAAATGATTGATGCCTTTGCTAACGTTCATATCCAGGCGGGGAAAACAGTATTGTAACATAATCTCCCTTTCAGAGTGTACCATTTTCTTCAGAATGAGAAAGAAAAAAGGATTAATGCGAACTGGCCTAAGTCAAGACAATGCCCAGGTCTAGCTCACTCACAACAGGTAGTCCTCGACTTACAACAGTTCATTCAGTGACTGTTCGAAGTTACAACGGCATTGAAAGAAAAAGCGACTTTATGACCATTTTTCACACTTATGACCATTGCAGCATCTCCATGATCACGTGATCAAATTCAGATGCTTGGCAACTGGCTCGTATTTATGACGGTTGCAGTGTCCCAAGGTCATGTGATCATCTTTTGCGACCTCCTGACAAGCAAAGTCAAGGGGAAACTAGATTCACTGAATTACGGTGTTGCTAATTTACTTAACAAGCGTGGCAAAAAAAATCGTAATGGGGCAAATAACAAATTTCTCACTTAGCAACCTAAATTCTGGGCTCAATTGTCATGAATTGAGGACTACCTGTATTGCCCAGGCAAATCAGCTTCCTGCCTTTCTAAGATTTCAAATCCGAGTCTTTCTTTCTTGTTTGGAGACTGAACTTTTAGGTGTTTTAGTATACCCAAAGCACTTCTTGTACTAAGATACATCATCATCATAATTTTATATATATCCACATTATCATCAACTGAATTTATATGTCGCCTGACTTCTTATAACTCTTCTCTAATCACTGTTTGGGCTTTTTTTTTTTTTTTGTAATTCAGCAGCCAAAAAGCTTTCAGAATAATTGTAGCTCCCTCTTCAGACGCTCGATTTTCAATAAGCTATAAATAAACCTTTTATGGTGGAAGAAAGTGCAGTAGGGAGAATCAGCCTACTAAAAATAGAAACTGTCGTCGTATTCTGGATATGTCAACTTTCTGTCTTAATGAGTCTCATTTTATCTCCACTTATTGATTTTTCACAGGCCCACAAGGAGTCCTTGTGCTCTCAAAATCCAGGGCAACTTCAAAAGGCAGAAGCACCATGGTTTAATAGCAAAGCATCTTCCAGTCTTGAGTTCTTGACCTTTTCAGCACTACAACTTAAAATAAAGCGTCTCACTCACCTATTAGCAAAGTTCTACCCCAGTGTTAATTTTGCATATAAGTACTATTTAGTTTACCTTTTTTTCCAGAACTTCCCAGCGCTGCTCTGAATTATGCTTTTTACGGAATTCCGAACGAAGACACTCTTGCTCTGGTGGCAGAATGGCTAAGGACTTTCCAGGTTAGGCTCTGAAGCGAAATAGCCAACTTTCGGTACCTTCTCCAAGGGGGATAGCTTTGCCTTCTTTCAAAAAGACTTGCATGCCAGTCTGCTGTTCCTGGTATACAGGAAGTCAGATGGGCCCACTCAGGGGTAAAATCTAAAAATTTCTGTGGGTGTGGCTTAATTGGTGGTCAGATGGCTTGGTGGTCAGATGGCTTGGTAGGCGTGGCCAATAACAATAAATAATAAAAATAATAAACAAAGTATAAAAAAACAATAAGAGGTACCAAAAACCAACTTTCACACTTTACACACACACAACACTACTGACTCACAATGTAAAAGCAACTGCACTTCACACTTCACACAGCCACAAAAAGCTCAAAAACCAACTTTCACACACACAACTAACACACACACACACAAATACAGCTTTCTGAGATTTTGTGTGTTTGTGTAGTTAGAGTGAAACACTACAGAAACACACCAAATCTCAGAAAGCTGCACAAATATTTTATTTTATTTTATTGTGGACTTCAAATCCCAGAGTTCCTCAGCTAGCAAAGCCAGCCAGTTGATCACCGAGGAAATAGATTAGCAGAATAGATTGATTCTGTCTGGGCTGAAACTGAAACTGCTTTCGGGCTGTGGCCATGCGTTCCTCAGTAATCAGGTAAGTGCCTTAGAATCTCTACTCTTACTTGTAGAAAACCTGTTTTCTACAAGTAAGAGTACAAGTAAGGTTTTGCTGTTTTTTACTTTTAAAGGCCTGTTTCGGCTGAAGCAAAACTGGCTTTTAAAAGTAAAAAAAACCTCTGCTGATAGTGCGGCTCAGCAGAGGCAGGGGGTGTGGGGCTAGGGATTTTTGCTACCGGTTCTCCGAACCAGCAGCCGCCATCACTATCGGATCACGCGATCCCCTCCGATCCGGGAGCATTTCACCCCTGGGCCCACTTCCAAACAAATCAGTTCTCTCTAATTTAATGTTTCTCAACTTTGGCTATTTTAAGATGCGGGGATGATTTCAACTCCCAGAACTGTCAGGGTTGAGAAACTCTGCTCTAATGGGACTTACTCGCAATTAAGTCTGCTCAGAGCTGATGCTTTAAATTATATACCAATCTTGTACGTGCGCTACTGAAGAATAAGATGGGAAGAACAGACTTTCCCCCCCTGTGCATGTGAAAATATCTCCAATTTTGGAGCAGCCCTCCGGAAAAGCTCTCTTCAGGAAGAAAATTAGACCAGCAAGGAAACCACAGGCCTGTTTATTCTTGACCTTTTCTATCTAAACATCCTGTTCTACTGCCACAAATAATTTGGGAAAAGATTACCTTAGGATATCATTTTAGGGTATCAGTTGGGAACCATTATTCCTTCTGTTGTTGCCAGAATACAATTGCTATGGGAGTTGTAGTTGAACATCAGGAATTTAATAGGTTTCCCACCCTATTGCAAATAAGCCATTTATCCCGTTTTCAAACACTGATGGTTTCTTATTAAACTTCCTCCATCTTAATCTTCTCTGCCATCTCTAAATAATGTCACACAACCAAAAACCAAGTACAACCACACACTGTCTATTAGAAGGAAGAAGAAGGGAGAGGTGAAGAAATTGTCTAAGGAAGATGTTGTCCAAGAAGTTTACTTGCTTCTGCCTGAAAGATGCCTTGGCCAATTAATGGATTCTGTGTTGATGAGGGTTTTTTTGAGAGTGGGAGTTTATTACATGCTGTTAGAAATAATTTTACCTCCTGGGCTACTGCAACAATCCAGATGCTAGATTGTAGATATCTGGATTATGTTTTACATGTTGTCTTGACCATTTATGGATAGTCTGGCCAGAGTGTCCTACAAAATATGCTCCTTGCCTATTTTTGTATAACCTCGACTCCATTTTTGACAATCTCAAAAGGATATTCTCTGGAACCAAAGCTAACACCTTTTCCCATTTTTCTTTATTTCCAAGTATGTCCTGACCAACGAGAGCATATTCTTTGAAGTAACGTTTCACTATATCCAACGATGCTCTGAAGAAGAAAAAAAAGAGAGGAAAGCATCAGAGAGACAAATGGTTCCTAAATGTTTTAGGATTTTGTAAGACAGAGAACGTCAAGCAGATGCAACTTTCTCACGCAGAGAAAAATAAAACAAGTTCTGCTGAAATCATTTCATCAGCATTTAATAATAATAATAACAGAGTTGGAAGGGACCTTGGAGATCTTCTAGTCCAACCCCCCGCCCAGGCAGGAAACCCTACAGCACTTCAGACAAATGGTTATCCAACATCTTCTTAAAAACTTGCAGTGTTGGAGCATTCACAACTTCTGCAAGCAAGTCGTTCCACTGATTAATTGTTCTAACTGTCAGGAAATTTCTCCTTAGTTCTAAGTTGCTTCTTTCCTTGATCAGTTTCCACCCATTGCTTCTTGTTCTGCCCTCAGGTGCTTTGTAGCATAGCTTGACTCCCTCTTCTTTGTGGCAACCCCTGAGATATTGGAACACTGCTATCATGTCTCCCCTAGTCCTTCTTTTTATTAAACTAGACATACCCATATATAATATAATATAATTATTATAACATATATATATGTTTTCTGAGGTTTTCGCGGGTGTTTGTATGTAGGTCTTTGGTTATTTGGGTTTTCTCCCGCGTAAAATTGGAACTGTCTTGGCGACGTTTCGACGAAGTCTCATTCGTCATCTTCAGGCTTCAGCTTCATGCTTCTGGGAACTGGGCTGAAGCCTGAAGATGATGAATGAGACTCGAAACGCCGCCAAGACAGTTCCAATTTTACGCGGAGAAAACCCAATAACTAAAGATATATATATATATATATATATATATATATATATATATATATATATATATATATATATATATATATATATAATATATATATATATATATATATATAAATATAATATATATAATATATATTATTATATATTAATATAATATAATATAATATAATATAATATAATATAATATAATATAATATAATATAATATAATATAATATAATTAAGATTGCCGGAAGAAATATCAACAACCTCAGATATGCAGATGATACCACTCGAATGGCAGAAAGTAAAGAGGAACTAAACAGTCTCTTGATGCGGGTGAAGGAGGAGAGTGCAAAAGTTGGCTTGAAACTCAACATTAAGAAAACTAAAATCATGGCATCCGTCCCTTTCAATTCCTGGCAGATAGATGGTGAAGAAATGGAGGTAGTGACAGATTTTATTTTCCTGGGCTCCAAGATCACCGCAGATGGGGACTGCAGCCAAGAAATTAAAAGACGCTTGCTCCTGGGGAGGAAAGCTATGGCAAATCTAGACAGCGTACTAAAAAGCAGAGACATCACCCTGCCAGCAAAAGTGTGTACAGTCAAGGCTATGGTTTTCCCAGTTGCAATGTATGGCTGTGAAGGTTGGACCATAAGAAAGGCTGAGCGCCAAAGAATCGAGGCCTTTGAACTCTGGTGCTGGAGAAGACTCCTGCGAGTCCCTTGGACTGCAAGGTGATCAAACCGGTCAGTCCTAGAGATCAACCCTGACTGCGCTTTAGAAGGCCAGATCCTGAAGATGAAACTCAAATACTTTGGCCATTTAATGAGAAGGAAGGACTCACTGGAGAAGAGCCTAATGCTGGGAAAGATTGAGGGCAAAAGAAGAAAGGGACGACAGAGAACGAGGTGGCTGGG
Organism: Ahaetulla prasina; assembly: GCF_028640845.1. NCBI lineage: Eukaryota > Metazoa > Chordata > Lepidosauria > Squamata > Colubridae > Ahaetulla > Ahaetulla prasina. Next base: position 157,866,349 of record NC_080540.1, read on the forward strand.
CGGAGTCACTGAAGCAGTAGGCATGAGTTTAAATGGACTCCAGAGGATGGTAGAGGACAGGAAGGCCTGGAGGAATGTTGTCCATGGGGTCGCGATGGGTCGGACAACACTTCGCAACTAACAACAACAAGACATACCCAATTCCAGCAACCGTTCTTCATGTTTTAGCCTCCAGTCCCTTAATCATCTTTGTTGCTCTTCTCTGCACTCTTTCTAGAGTCTCAGCATCTTTTTTACATCGTGGCGACCAAAACTGAATGCAGTATTCCAAGTGTGGCCTTACCAAGGCATTATAAAGTGATATTAACACTTCACATGATCTTGATTCTATCCCTCTGTTTATTAAGCCCAGAACTGTGTTGGCTTTTTTGGCAGCTTTAATTCAATTTGCTCCTGCTTGAAACTGGAGGCTTTAGTTTATAGCATTTATAGCAGGTGTGCAAAAAAAGCAAGCCCTAACTCTACATCAACCCCACTTTTAAGTATAAGGGCAAAAAGGCATGGAAAGAGCAACACTTTATTCTCCAGATTTTGCCAATATGCTAAGCACTTCTTTCAGGACGTGTGAGCATATGCAATAAAGTAATGTAAAAAAATGCCAAACAGTAGTACGTATCATCTGAAAATCCAAAATACACATCTAAAGGTTTCTAAGTCTAAGCTAGTTTCTTTATGTCAGCATTGGGCAAAATTAGTGGAAAAATTTTAACCAGCACTTTAGTATCACTGCCTGGAGACCTTTATCCACCTGCTCATTCAAACCAGAGCTATCATCAGGGTAGTATTAAGTAGTAAGGCCCCCTTGGCAATTGCCAACAAGCTTACCTGTGGTTAAAAGCTTCAGATTCTATACTCAGTTTTGTCAATGCTTCTTCTAGAAAGCGGCAGCTGAGTTGGAAACAGACCAGAGCAGTAGGTGGTCTCCTCTTTAGCCACACCAAGAATGGCATCCATCCTGATTCATACCGCCACAAGGCAGAGTGCTCTATTTACCTATCTATATGTATTTATTTGATCTGATGCAACTTGAGTCCAAATAATGCTAAGCTCTTGCTTAGACCACACTTCCTTAAATCCTACGCTTCTCAGTTCAGTTCAAAAACTGTTTCAGCTTAGAGTGAGCATCCACGGCCTCTCACTATTGTTGAACAGTAACAGGTATCATTGCCCAAAACAAGGAAAATTGCAATTCAACCATTTTTGGAAGGCTCCCTACTCAAATTGTTAAAGATAGATTTTAACTGGAAACCGGAAGGCACCACGTTCCTTTTATGGCACCTGCACACGATTGAAAATCCAAAAGTTACATGAACTGACCTGATGAAAGGATGAATGTGGTTATCCGAGAGGGTTACTTTCTTGATGGTTCCTTCACCTCCCTAGAAATGTTCAAGGAAAAGGAAGGTTAGAGTCTGTTTATGCCTGCTTTCCCTCCCCTCCCCCCATTGGACATGAAAGTCTCAGTGGCACTTCTGGCTACACATGTCACAGAATTGGGACATCGTGCTGAATTTTCTGCCTCGCTTGTCTTTTCCCAACATTTTAGTTGCCCCTCATGGCACCATTTAGTTCAGCATCAATATTTAAAAAAAAAAACCTGAAGGAAACGCTAAAGGTAAACTTCAGCTAGTGAGCAAGCATTTCCTTAGATTGGAAATTGATTTCTGAACAGAGAGAACATAGAGAACTGATTCACATTGTTTTTCTTTAGGAAAATCAAGAAATGGCAGTCCAAGGCACTAGCTTAACAATGATCGATGCGTTGGATTATTTGCTGGGGGAAAGAGTAGTATTGAAAGCATCTGCTGGAGTCCTGTACTTTAACAGGGATAGGGAAGATAGAATATTTAAAAGTGTATCTTTTTCTGATTTGTACAAGTGCTGAGAATGCTTTCTTCTACCCTATTATTAATGAGGAAAAGGACTGGAAAACAGCTGATGTAGTTCTCATCTTCAAAAAAGGGAGAAAAAATATATCCAGGAAACTACAGACCCATCAGCCTGACCTCAATATCAGGGAAGACTCTGGAAAAGATAATCAAACAACGAATCAGCAAACACCTAGAAGCAAACAAAGTAATAACCAAAAGCTAACGTGGGTTTGTCAAAAACAAATAATGCCAGACTAATCTTATTGCATTCTTTGACAAAGTGACAAAATTAGTGGACCAGAGGAATGCTGTCGATATAATTTACTTGAACTTCAGTAAAGCATTTGATAAAGTAGACCATAAACTATTACTTGATAAAATAGAAAAATGTGGGTTAGACATTATCACCACTAGATGGATTTGTAACTGGTGACCAACCACACTCAACATGTAGTCCTCAATGGAACTGCATCTACATGGAGAGTATGCGATGGGGTATCCCAAGGCTGTTTTAGGCCTGGTACTCTTCAACATCTTCATCAATGATTTGGATGAGGGGATAGATGGGGAAATCATCAAATTTGCAGACGACACCAAGCTGGTAGGAATAGCCAACGCTCCAGAAGATAGGCTTAAGATACAGAAGGATCTTGAGAGACCTGAACATTGGGCACTATCTAACAAAATGAAATTCAACGGTGAAAAAAGTAAGGTTCTACATTAAGGCAAGAACAACAAAATGCACAGGTACAGTATATGTGGTACCTTGCTCAATAGTAGTAACTGTGAGGGATCTTGGAGTCCAAGTGGATAACCATTTAGATATGAGCCAGCAGTGTGCAGCAGCTGCCAAAAAAGCTAACACAGTTCTGGGCTGCATAACAGAGGGATAGAATCAAGATCATGTGAAGTGTTAATACCACTTTATAATGCCTTGGTAAGGCCACACTTGGAATATTGCATCCAGTTTTGGTCGCCACGATGTAAAAAGGACATTGAGATTCTAGAAAGAGTGCGGAGAAGAGCAACAAAGATGATTAGGGGACTGGAGGCTAAAACATAGGAAGAACGGTTGCAGGAACTCGGTATGTCTACTTTAATGAAAAGGACTAGGGGAGACATGATAGCAGCGTTCCAGTATCTCAGGGGCTGCCACAAAGAAGAGGGAGTCAAGCTAGTCTCCAAAGCACCTGAGGGCAGGACAAGAAGCAATGGGTAGAAACTAATCAAGGAGAAAAGCACCTTAGAACTAAGGAGAAATTTCCTGATAGTTAGAACAATTAATCAGTGGAACAACTTGCCTCCAAAAGTTATAGATGCTCCAACACTGGAAGTTTTAAAGAAGAAATTGGATAACCATTTGTCTGAAGTGGTGTAGGGTTTCCTGTCTAAGCAGGGGATTGGACTAGACCTCCAAGGTCCCTTCCAAATCTGTTATTCTCTTTCTGTTTCTAAAAATACTGGAACTGCATCTTTCTGGGCATCTAGGCAATCTGATAAAGTATACAACTGGCTTTAATTTAAAGGGTTACTGCTAAGAGCTAAGCTAAAAGCATTTTGCGCTGAGAAGTCTAAACAACATATGCAGGGAGTGGGAGAGAACTACGTTGATTTCCAAACATGGAGAATACACTGAACTTATTCATACATTGTGCTAAGTCCTGATTTGTTGAATAAACTGGGTGTGTGGGTCTCTGTATGTATCACACACTGCACTGTATAGAACTATACCAGTGGTTTTCAAACTATAGTTGGGCAGATTCACGTTGTGCAAAGACGAAGCTAACTAAGCCACATTGACCTAGCAGCTAGATTATTAAATAGTTTCTCTGTCTCATAAAAGGACAAAGGACAGGCTCATGTAATAGTTGTGTAGGCAAGCATTTAACCTGCAGAACTGCGCTCACATTGGCAGCTATTTCATAATCGCATTGCTCCTCCTTCAGGTTCTCACATTTTTTGTTGACTTTTTATTTTTTTGCCTAGGATTTCCAAAGAACACAGAAATCCTTCTTTACCGATTCTCTGCTTTTCCCATTAAACAATTAGAGGCAGAAAACCTTTCCTTAAACGATTTCCATTCCGAGTAGCTGTGGTAAAAATAGCAACAATGCATGGCTGTATTACAGCAGATAATTTATATTGTGAATTTTATTATACTAAGAATTTATTTCTCTTGTTTTCTTGGTTTCCCCCCTTCTTCCCATTTTCTCGTTTTGTGTGCTTTCTTTTCAGTTTGAAAAAGGATGGGAAGGGCAGATTTTTATGGATCCATAAACCATTCTAGGAATCTTTGTGGTTGAAGAATGGATTAAATATAATGTACGCAAATCAATAGCACCTCCATTTACTGTCCTTTCTCTTTCCGGATGCAGGCTCTGATATAACAGCCTATTGCCAAGACTGTACTCATGTGTGATTAATCAAGGTTGACTCAGCCTTCCATCCTCCCGAGGTGGGTAAAATGAGGACCCAGATTGTTGTGGTCAATATGCTGACTCTGTAAACCGCTTAGAGAGGGCTGTAAAAGCACTATGAAGCGATATGTAAGTCTAAGTGCTATTGCTATTCCCTCATACTTTTGATGTGAAGGTCTACTTATTTCCTCCGGTAAATGACAGATAGTAACTTGAGTCCACAGGATAATACCCAAGCTGCTGTTCTGTAACTCCCAGCATCCACACTAGTTGCCCTGAGAAAAATTGGAGATCAAAACGGCAGCTATTAAAATCTGCCACTTCAGATCTGGGAAACTGATTCTTTTGAGTTGCATTAGCTGCATGGTTATTTTGGAGAACTCTCTCCTGGTGTTGTGGTCCCCCAGCAGTCTGTGGAGCTGGCAGTGGAGTCGGACAGTGAGGAGGCTGAGGAAGAACATGGCCCAGTCCTGGAGGCTAGGGAAGGCCCGGATGAGGGCTCTGCGTCGGAGGCAGAGATGGGGCCAGGGCCATCTGGAAGTGATGTGCGGACTCCAGAACCTCCAGAGGCTAACAGTAGTGAGGGAGAGGAACAGGAGGAGCCTGTTTCTAGTACACACACGAGAAGAGCTGCCAGAAGGCAAGAGCAGCTAAAGCAAAAAGGACGACTCAGGAGTAAGGCCAGGAGATGATTGGCCCCTTTTATAAGGCTTAAAAGACCAGCAATGGCGTTTGGGCTCTTTGTTGGAAAACAACATTGATAGTTTTGCTCCTTGTCTTGCTGCATTTATTTCTTGTCGGCATCTTTTACTTTTGAACTTTTGCCAAGAAAAGCCTTTGGCAGTTTGCCTAATTAGACCAAGATTGGTGATAAGACTGAAGAATTGTGTTATGAAGAATTTGCTTTGATTTAATTTGGATGACGCTGAGAATGAGTTAATTCTCAGCTGTTCTAATAAAGCCTGTTTGTTTTTGAACTGATTGCGTCTACTACTACCTACTTGGGCCTGGGTCACAACACCTGGCCCGGCCCACTGCAAATCTCATTGCAAAGTGTGGCCATGTTCTGTTTCTCTCTCGTGACAGGAACACACCTTGACTAGGGAGAGATATTCCACTGCGGCTGAGCGGAGAGTTGTAGACCACTTTCTGACAGCATCATCACACACCCAGCAATGGACCCCTCTGCGTCCTGAATACACCCAGAGTCTATGCTGAATGCCAAAGTCCTCTGCAGGGACAGAAGAAAAGCAAAAAATAAAATAAAATAAAAATTAAAAATACACTATTTACATTACCAAACTTAGAGCTTTAAAAATTTACATTTATTCTGTTCAGTACAAATCTGGGACTCAAACTATGGCAATCTGTAAACAATGATTTATTATAGAATGTGTTGAATGAACCCGATTACGGCTTATTTATAGTTAAAGCCATGGCTCAAGACAGCCGATCAAAGAAAATAGCAGCTTCCTTACAGCTACAGCAAAAGGCTGCACTGCTGAGTCAAAACAATGTAAATAAGGACAATAGACAGGAATGGCAGTTGCCGGTTTGCCATTTATTTGTAGCTTATTTGATACTGTAAATTTTGGTGTTTTACTGTATAGTTTAATCTTCCGTTTCAATTGTTTTGAGTTTGATTGTAAACCGTTTTAAGATTTTTTTGGAGTTGAAGCAGTAAAAAGATGTTTGAATAAAGACTCATCAATATTGAAAGACCACTAAATATGACCATTTAAAAGAATACATGTATTGTTCTCCGCTATAAAACATGTGAGGAGAACCAGTGAGAGTAGATCACACAGCTCTTTATAAAGGTAGCAGCCCCCGACTGATTCTGGCTGGTCCTGAAAAACCTAAGCAGAGTTGGACTTCATTCATCCTTAGATGGGAGACCACCAGGAAATCTTGGGACTAGTTTGGGAAGACAAAATAGTCCCAGAAGGTGGCAGTGAGATACTGTTTCTGAGCAAACTACCGTATTTTCAGACTATAAGATGCACCTACATTTAGAAGAAAAAATCAACAAAAAAAAGTTTTTGGCCTCCGCATGCCCCATTTTCCAGCCTTTTTCCTGCCCGTCTTCTAGGCTTTTTTTTCCCAGCCCATTTTCAAGGCTTTTTTTGGCCCTTTTTCGAGGATATTTTTGGCCCATTTCAAGGCTTTTTTGGCCCGTTTTTAAGGCTTTTTTCAGGCCGTTTTTCCCAAAAATTTGGCCAACCCCCCCAAGAAAACAGGCCGAAAAAAACCTCAAAAATGGACTGAAAAAGCCTCAAAAACGGGCCGAAAAAAGGCCTGAAAAAAGACATTCAAACATTCAACAGCCGGCGGGTGGGTGGGTGGGTCTTCGGCAATATTCGGTCTATAAGACGCACAGACATTTCCACCCCCTTTTGGGAGACAAAAAATGTATCTTATAGTCCGAAAAATATGTTATGTATCCTATCCTGATATGTTCACATATTACCAAGGGTGGTGCTCTACTCAAGAACAGGCAGAAGCATCCTCCTTCAGATGGGAGCTAAGACATGTATGAACTGAAGGATAGAAGAGCTGAGCACTGCAAAAACTCAGGGAACATGTCAAACCAAAGACTATTTTGCACATATGTACTAAAAAATAGAAATGGGCCTATCCACCTTTCCTATTGTCAAAACGATAGATGAGGTCAATTCTTCTCAATCCAGTGCACTCTAGATGTCTTAGAATTGCTGCTCCAATAATCTCCAGCCAACATGACTATAGTTCCCCAAAGGGCCACTATTAGCTACTGTCCAAAAATATCGTGCCAATTCACGATGACTCTGACAGCCATGAGCCAATATCTGTTCTTCCTTTCTCACATGTAATGAGCGTGCAAATCTATAGGTTTCTCCTACTACTGTGCAGGACCAAGATTATGGAGCAGGAGGCTAGGAATAAATTAACCTTGATATAATTTTACAATAAGGGATGCAGTGGCTCAGTGGCTAAGACACTGAGCTTGTCGATCGAAAGGTCGGCAGTTCAGGTGTTCGAATCCTTAGTGCCGTGTAACGGGGTGAGCTCCCGTTACTTGTTCCAACTTCTGCCAACCTAGCAGTTCGAAAGCACGTAAAAAATGCAAGTAGAAAAATAGAGACCACCTTTGGTGGGAAGGCAACAGCGTTCCGTGCACCTTTGGCATTTAGTCATGCCAGCCACACGACCAGAGACGTTTTCGGACAGCGCTGGCTCTTTGGCTTTGAAATGGAGATGAGCATCGCCCCCTAGAGTCGGTAACAACTAGCACATATATGCGAAGGGAACTTTTACCGTTACCCTTTTAATTTTACAATAAATCAAAGAAATATAGTTCACATGATTATCCCCGTACAGTTTATGAATTTCCTACCATATTAAAAATTGCATTTGGACACTAACATGTTTTGGAAGGACGCTTGGAGGCAACCAAGGTAATTCATTGCTGTAAAGGGAATTATAGAACCTAACATCTGTACATCCCTCAATAATCTCCTACCTTTCTATGACTCACCATTAATGTTAACTTGCGCAACATGGAACACGATTTAAAATTTGCTAGCAATTAGATATAAACGCCCCCCCCCCCGCCTGCCCTATTGCTAAAGGATGGGGAACATCTTGAAACAAAGACATGCCTTCTCTTTTCTTTAGGCCAGGCACCTTGTGCAGTCAAGAGGGTTGAAGAAATCACAAAATTCTGAAATACTTCTAGGCTGCTCAAAAGCGGATAGGTTCTAGCTTTGTTAGAGGAAGAGGATAGCCATAGGGATTAGAAAGCTATCAGCCACTTACCTACAAGGGCTCGATCTATAACGCGGATGGCAATGGTCATGAGAGTCCAGCATTTGGAACAGATCTCTGCGGAGCTGAAGGAGACAAATGATTCCTACTCGTATAAAGGACTTACAAGATCATGTAAACATCGTAGTCAATAGGTAATCTTTCGCTTATAACCACTCGTTTTTAGTGACTGTTCAGTTACAATGGCACTGAAAAAAGTGACTTATAATTGTTTTTTACGGCCATTGCAGCATCCTCATGGTCGCTAATTGAAATTCAGATGCTTGATTCATATTGGTGACAGATGCAATATTCTAGGATCACGTGATCCTTTGATAAGCAAAATCTATAGAGAAGCCAGATTCACTTAACAACTGTATTACTAATTTAACAACTGTAATGATTGCCTTAACAGCTGTGGCAAAAGTCATAAAATTGGGCAAAACTCACTCCCAGCTGTCTCGTTTAGCAACAGTCGTAAGTTGACCTGTACCGTACAGTCTTGAATTCTCTTCCGGCTTGTCAATATGGCCAGTGGTAAGGATGGAATTTTTAGTGCCACAGTATGATTTAGGTAATTCATGCTAATATACCTACCAATAAATGCACTTATTAGAACCAGCTTTATTTCCAAGCACTGGTTTGAGTTGCATATGTTGACTTAATCACATGGCTTACAAAAGAAGGCAGAAAAGCAGAATGCCTTCCCACCAATGTCTTGGACAGTAGAATTGTGGTAGAATTGTTGCCTTGAGATTTTAAAAATAAATATAGCTAAACGAAGCTGGGAATGAGAACTCTTTGTTCAGGATGGGAAGATCTAGTTTCTCAGAGGCAACTGACAATACAGGAAGTCGTTTTTATTATCTTGTCCCCTGGCAATCTTCCCTTCCTGTTGACATAAAATATATCATAAAGTTTGGAATCAGGTACAATAACCGCGTGTATGTTTGAGTGAAAATAAGGTCAATTGTGTGCAGTGGGGTTTACTGTTGAGAAGTATTTATAATACTGCAGCCCAAGGGATTCTATTATTCAGAAAACCAATCTTTTTGTAGCTCAGAGGCAGAGACTTTTCCAGGAAGGGCCATCTGAACAGTCTGTAGATCCAAGTACAGTACATCATGTTCTTTCTGCATAATATTTTTCCCATTATGAATTGGCTAATGAATATCAAATAATGATCGCAGAAAGGTAAGAGTACCTGCAGCATTGCCTAACATCATCATAATCTGTCAGATCTATATCAAACACCAATTCCTTTTCTTGAGCTTGAAAAGCACCCATGTGGATGGTGTTATGCTGGACAGGCTGCAAAGAAACAAACAAAATACAACCCAGAATGAGCTCAAGTATTAGCATGATACTATAATTTATAATCTAAATTTCATTCCTTCATAACATTTCAGGCTTCTGCATTTTTTATTTTGTTAAAATCATGCTTGGCCACTGATATGCTGTTGTGTCATTTTCAGCCATTCAAACAACACATCACAGAGGAAAGGTTTGAGGCAGGGGTGAAATCTAAAATTTTTCCCTACCGTTTCTGTGGGCGTGGCTTAATTGGTGGTCAGATGACTGGGTGGGCGTGGCCAACAACAATAAATAATAAAAATAATAAACAAAGTATACAAAACTATAAGCGGTACCAAAACCCAACTTTCACACTTTACACACACACACAACACAACACGACTCACACACACTGTAAAAGCAGCTGCACTTCACCCAGAATGGCCCCTGCAACAAGCAGGAACCTCACACTTTCACACTTTACACACACACAACACAACTGACTCACACACACACAAAATGCCACATACAGCTTTGTGAGATTTTGTGTGTTTGTGTAGTTAGAGTGAAACACTACAGAAACACACCAAATTTCAGAAAGCTGCACAAATATTTTATTTTATTATTTTTATTTATTTTTTTAGATCGGGGGTCTCCAACTTTAGTAGCTTTAGGTTTGTGGACTTCAAATCCCAGAGTTCCTCATTCAGCAAAGCAGGATGTAATCAGTAGCTGAAGTAAGCATTGCGTTGCCAGCCCGAAAGGAGCAGTATGCAGTAATTATAGGTAAGTGAGGAGGGGGAATTGGCTGGGCATGGGTGGGGGCTCTTGTAAGTGGGGGCTGTTAAAAAGTGATTTTAAAAACCTGCTAGGATCAGGAAACTCCTCTGGGATCGCCAGAGGAAAAAAGTTTTAAAGTCAGCTCCTCTGACGATCTCAGCTGAAGTTCCCTCATAGCAGCCCAGAACTTCTTAAAATAATTGTTTTAAGATGTAGAAAACATGAACTTCCGGTTTTGGCTCCGCTTCGTGAAGAAGCAGCAATGATTTAGCTGCTAACTCCCTAGTCTGTAAAGCTGTCAGGACATCATAAATCTGAGTCCGACAGCTTGGATTCTTTCCTTCGGGCAAAGGAGGAAAGTTGAGCAATTAGGTTTGAGGTAGAGATGCCCTAATAAGCTTTTAAAGCTTGTGGGAAGTTCTCCTTCTATAACCTGAGATGCCCTAATAAGCTTTTAAAGCTTGTGGGAAGTTCTCCTTCTATAACCTGATAAGCTCCTGGCTAGGAGAGGCATTTGCCTTTATGGCAAACAAACGAAGCGTCCAATCTCCACGACAGGAATTGCTTTAATGATGGATTGGAACGTGGACGGAGCAGAAACTGGCGTTCTAGCACCTGTTTGTAAGAAGATTGTGAGCCCCTGAGGATTTATTTGCTGCGAAGATAGGAGAGAAGAAAGCAAATGGCGGTTTTGTGGAATGTGTGTTTTGAAAACGAAAGTAGAAATGCTTACTAACGGCTAGTGTTGAAATAGAAGAAAGAAGATACACAGAAACATACTGACTAAACGGAAGATATGAGAATTTTATGATTTATATCTTTTCTTTTTCTTTGGGATTATACTGATTTAGAAGAAAGGTTTTTTGAAATTTTTTCTTTTCTAAATATTTTTTCTTTTCTCTTGACCTGTTATTAAGTTATATTTTAAAAAAAAAGGCTTTTAAGCAAATAGTGCTAAAAGTGTGTTGAAAAAGAAGATATATAGGAAGATACTGACTAATTGGAAGAAATGAGAATCTTATGATTTATATTTTTTCTTCTTCCTTGGGATTATAGTGATTTAGAAGATAAGTTTTTTGAAACTTTTTTTTATAATTTTTTTCTTTCTTTTTCTTGGTCTATTATTAAGTTATCCTTTTTTTAAAAAATCGCTTTTAAGCAAATAGTGCCAAAAGTTATTAAAAACTTTGAAATTTCTTCAGCTCAGATTCAAAAATTAAAAGAAGAAATCAAAAAGGAAGTAAGAAATTTTTTACAGGAGATTTTGGAGAGTCACTTTTAGAAATAGATCAAAATTTGATGAAATAGAGAAAGAGATGTTGGATTTCAAGGAAGTGGTGGAAGAGCAGAAGAGGAAATGAAAATGGTAAAGGATGCAATTGCAAATATTAAGTTCTTGTATTCAGATGCAGGATGATCTTGCAGAATTTAATAAAGCTAATTTAGAGCTGCAAAGGAAAATAGAAGAAATTCAAAAAGATCAAAACAATTGGAACTTAGATAATAAGATGGAAGATATAAAGGCAAAGGTAGATAGGGCAGATGAAGAAAGAGTAATATTACAATATAGATTAATGGAATATGCTATAAGGGTGAGGGGGTTGAAACAAAATAGGAAGGAAAACTTAAAGGAGATTTTTACGCAAGCCTTTGCACAGATAAAGGGTGTGGAGCCAGAAGATTTTGAGACTAATATTGAAAGAATTTATCGTGTTAATTCTTGGTGGGCAAGACAAAATAGAGTACCTAGGGATGTGGTTATTTATTTTACAACTAAAAAGGTTAGGTATGAAATTTTGCAAGCCTTTTATAAAAATAAATTTCAGATATTGGGACAAGATATAAAAATGATGAAGGAAATTCCTCCTAAAATGTTAAGAAATAGAAGAGAATTTGCTTTTTTGGTGGATGAGTTTAAGAAATATCAGATACATTTTAGATGGGAAGTCCCAATGGGTTTGTCAGTGAATTTTAGAGGTAGAAAGTATTTTCTTAATTCAGTTATGAAAGCGAGACATTTTTATATTAATGTTTTAAAGAGTGGGAATCCTTTGTTGTTAGATGCTAAGTTAACTGGTTTGGAAATGATGGAAAATAGAATGGGAGAGGGGAGGAATGTTTAAGATGTGAATAGGATGATTATGGTTAATTTTTGGAATTGATTTGTTTAGGATATAAATTATAGGATTTTGTTATTTGCTATTTGTATGGTATAAATCTATAGGATGATATTACTCAATTGTGAAGGTTGGAAAGTGAAATTTATGAATTTTAGATAATGTGGACGTAATGATTTTAATTGTTTACTGTTATATTGTGGATGTAGTTTAAATGATTATTTGCTTGATATTTGATTGATGGAGTAGTATTGGAAGACTGAATATTAAATCTTATGACAATTGAAGAAATATATAAGTGATGAAAATTTGAATTTGAGAAGTTGGATTGTAACTTAAGAAATGGACTTATGAAATTTGAAGGAATATACAAGTGGTCGGAAAAAAAAAATTTGAACTTTAGAAGATGGACTAATTTTTAAAATGGACTGTAAGAAGAATGGACATTAAATGTTATGGCAATTGAAGAAATATATAAGTGATAAAAATTTGAGTTCAAGAAGATGGACTGTAATTTGAGAAATGGATTTATGAGATTTGAAGGAATGTACAAGTGGAAAAAAAATTGAATTTGAGAAGATGGATTAATTTTAAAAATGGACTGTAAGAAGAAATAATATGTGAAGTTGGTATTGTTTCTTTTCTTTTTTTATTATTCTTTCCTATCTTTTTATTTTTATTGTGAGGGGATCTATAGTTTTAAATTTTTTAAGGTGGGAGGTTATGTATATTTTGTATACTTTAGCTTGTGATTGTTGGTCATAATACCCGGTATTTGCTCTGGGAAGTCTGGGGGGAGGGGAGGAGGGGAATTGGCTGGGCATGGGTGGGGGCTCTTGTAAGTGGGGGCTGTTAAAAAGTGATTTTAAAAACCTGCTAGGATCAGGAAACTCCTCTGGGATCGCCAGAGGAAAAAAGTTTTAAAGTCAGCTCCTCTGACGATCTCAGCTGAAGTTCCCTCATAGCAGCCCAGAACTTCTTAAAATAATTGTTTTAAGATGTAGAAAACATGAACTTCCGGTTTTGGCTCCGCTTCGTGAAGAAGCAGCAATGATTTAGCTGCTAACTCCCTAGTCTGTAAAGCTGTCAGGACATCATAAATCTGAGTCCGACAGCTTGGATTCTTTCCTTCGGGCAAAGGAGGAAAGTTGAGCAATTAGGTTTGAGGTAGAGATGCCCTAATAAGCTTTTAAAGCTTGTGGGAAGTTCTCCTTCTATAACCTGAGATGCCCTAATAAGCTTTTAAAGCTTGTGGGAAGTTCTCCTTCTATAACCTGATAAGCTCCTGGCTAGGAGAGGCATTTGCCTTTATGGCAAACAAACGAAGCGTCCAATTTCCACGACAGGAATTGCTTTAATGATGGATTGGAACGTGGACGGAGCAGAAACTGGCGTTCTAGCACCTGTTTGTAAGAAGACTGTGAGCCCCTGAGGATTTATTTGCTGCGAAGATAGGAGAGAAGAAAGCAAATGGCGGTTTTGTGGAATGTGTGTTCTGAAAACGAAAGTAGAAATGCTTACTAACGGCTAGTGTTGAAATAGAAGAAAGAAGATACACAGAAACATACTGACTAAACGGAAGATATGAGAATTTTATGTTTTATATCTTTTCTTTTTCTTTGGGATTATACTGATTTAGAAGAAAGGTTTTTTGAAATTTTTTCTTTTCTAAATATTTTTTCTTTTCTCTTGACCTGTTATTAAGTTATATTTAAAAAAAAAAAGGCTTTTAAGCAAATAGTGCTAAAAGTGTGTTGAAAAAGAAGATATATAGGAAGATACTGACTAATTGGAAGAAATGAGAATCTTATGATTTATATTTTTTCTTCTTCCTTGGGATTATAATGATTTAGAAGATAAGTTTTTTGAAACTTTCTTTTATAATTTTCTTTCTTTCTTTTTCTTGGTCTATTATTAAGTTATCCTTTTTTTAAAAAATCGCTTTTAAGCAAATAGTGCCAAAAGTTATTAAAAACTTTGAAATTTCTTCAGCTCAGATTCAAAAATTAAAAGAAGAAATCAAAAAGGAAGTAAGAAATTTTTTACAGGAGTTTTTGGAGAGTCACTTTTTAGAAATAGATCAAAAATTTGACGAAATAGAGAAAGAGATGTTGGATTTCAAGGAAGTGGTGGAAGAGCAGAAGAGGGAAATGAAAATGGTAAAGGATGCAATTGCGCAAATATTAAGTTCTTGTATTCAGATGCAGGATGATCTTGCAGAATTTAATAAAGCTAATTTAGAGCTGCAAAGGAAAATAGAAGAAATTCAAAAAGATCAAAACAATTGGAACTTAGATAATAAGATGGAAGATATAAAGGCAAAGGTAGATAGGGCAGATGAAGAAAGAGTAATATTACAATATAGATTAATGGAATATGCTATAAGGGTGAGGGGGTTGAAACAAAATAGGAAGGAAAATTTAAAGGAGATTTTTACGCAAGCCTTTGCACAGATAAAGGGTGTGGAGCCAGAAGATTTTGAGACTAATATTGAAAGAATTTATCGTGTTAATTCTTGGTGGGCAAGACAAAATAGAGTACCTAGGGATGTGGTTATTTATTTTACAACTAAAAAGGTTAGGTATGAAATTTTGCAAGCCTTTTATAAAAATAAATTTCAGATATTGGGACAAGATATAAAAATGATGAAGGAAATTCCTCCTAAAATGTTAAGAAACAGAAGAGAATTTGCTTTTTTGGTGGATGAGTTTAAGAAATATCAGATATATTTTAGATGGGAAGTCCCAATGGGTTTGTCAGTGAATTTTAGAGGTAGAAAGTATTTTCTTAATTCAGTTATGAAAGCGAGACATTTTTATATTAATGTTTTAAAGAGTGGGAATCCTTTGTTGTTAGATGCTAAGTTAACTGGTTTGGAAATGATGGAAAATAGAATGGGAGAGGGGAGGAATGTTTAAGATGTGAATAGGATGATTATGGTTAATTTTTGGAATTGATTTGTTTAGGATATAAATTATAGGATTTTTGTTATTTGCTATTTGTATGGTATAAATCTATGGGATGATATTACTCAATTGTGAAGGATGGAAAGTGAAATTTATGAATTTAGATAATGTGGATGTAATGATTTTAATTGTTTACTGTTATATTGTGGATGTAGTTTAAATGATTATTTGCTTGATATTTGATTGATGGAGTAGTATTGGAAGACTGAATATTAAATCTTATGACAATTGAAAAAATATATAAGTGATGAAAATTTGAATTTGAGAAGCTGGATTGTAATTTAAGAAATGGACTTATGAAATTTGAAGGAATACACAAGTGGTGGAAAAATAAATAAAAATTTGAACTTTAGAAGATGGACTAATTTTTAAAATGGACTGTAAGAAGAATGGACATTAAATGTTATGGCAATTGCAGAAATATATAAGTGATAAAAATTTGAGTTCGAGAAAATGGACTGTAATTTGAGAAATGGACTTATGAAATTTGAAGGAATATACAAGTGGGGAAAAAAATCAAATTTGAGAAGATGGATTAATTTTAAAAATGGACTGTAAGAAGAAGTAATATGTGAAGTTGGTATTGTTTCTTTTCTCTTTTTTTATTATTCTTTCCTATCTTTTTATTTTTATTGTGAGGGGATCTATAGTTTTAAATTTTTTAAGGTGGGAGGTTATGTATATTTTGTATACTTTAGCTTGTGATTGTTGGTTATAATACCGGTATTTGCTCTGGGAAGTCTGGGGGGAGGGGAGGAGGGGAAGGGAAATGAATCAACAAGTGATACATGGACTGATTATTAATGTACAGTAATTTTGAAGATATGAAATTAAAAATTTAAAATGATATTGGGGATGCTCGACTGCCATTTCAGGAAGAAAAGGAGAGGAGTAGAAGGAGGAAGAAAGTAGATAGGAAAGTGTAGAGAAGGAGGGAAGAAAGTAGGTAGGAAAGTGTAGAGAAGGAGGAGGGGAATAAGAGGGTTAGATAAGGTGGAAGAAGGGAGGAGTGGAGAAGGAGGAGAGGAAGTAGTAAAGTGAAGGGGATGAAGGATAAGGGAAAGTAGTAGAGGGTAGAGAGGGAAGTTGTGTAGTAAGGAAGTGGCAGTCGGGTAGGCCTGAATTAGTAATAAATAAAAATTAATGATTAATGATGGATAATAGTTTGTACATAAATATGATGTTGAAAAATGGAAATAAAAAATTATGTATAAAAAAAAAAGATGTAGAAAACATGTTTTTTAAGGTTCTGGTGATGAGGAACTCAGCTGGGATGGCCAGAGGAGCCTTTTAAAGCCCCCCCCCTTTTCCTTTTTTCCCCTTCGGCTGAAGAAGTTTTTTTAAAAAAACTTTTAAAGTGTTCTGATGATCTCTGCTCAGCCCCGCGATCATCAGGTTTTTTTTTTTTTTTAACTTTTAAAGGCATGTTTTGGCTGAAGTAAAACTTTTAAAAGTAAAAAAAAAAAAAACTTCTGCTGATGGTGCGGCTCAGCAGAGGTGGGGGGTGGGAGCAGGGATTTTTGCTACCGGTCCTCCGAACCAGCAGCTGCCATTGCTACCTAATCGGGAGAGCCGGTGCGAACCAGGAGCATTTCACCCCTGGTTTGAGGTCTGGATAGGAAGCATTCAGGAATGGCTGCAGAGATTTTTCAGGGTCATTCGCTGTTATAGGAGGTTGGATAACAGTTAGTTGATGTTCCAACTGACATACAAGAATAAATAATAAAGAGTGATAATTATTCCCAGATTATATATACTGTATTTTTCAGAGTATAAGACGCACCGGAGTATAAGATGCCCCTTATTTTTTGAGGAGAAAAGTAAGAAAAAAGCTGATTGGCAGGTGGATCGGCCTCCCGGAATACCCCCAATCAGCTGTTCCCAGAGGTGAATTTTAGCAACAGGTTCCTTGGTTGTGAGCTCTGTGCCTTGCTTTTTTTCTGTTTCAGAAAACTCTGAACTTTTTTCTGCCTCTGAAAGCCTCCGAAACAGAACTTCAGAAAAAAAGCCTCTGAAGCTCTGTTTGGAGCTTCTTTTCTGAAGTTCTGTTTGGGGGCTTCTTTTCTGAACCTTCGTTTCAGATGCTTTTTTCAGTCTCTGAAACCTCTGTTTGAGAAGCTGGGCGGGGCTACATTCAGAGTATAAGATGCACCCAGATCTTCACCCTCTTATTTTGGAGAAAAAGGTGTGTCTTATACTCCAAAAAATACATTAATCGGTACAAATCCTTTTCTAAATTCTTATTTAGAGTATAAAAGCTGAATGACAGCACTACCAAATTACCAATTTTCTGCATGTATCCCAATATAGGTAATCCTCGACTTACGACCATAATCAAGCCCAGAATTTATGTTGCTAAGCGAGAAATATGTTAAGTGAGTTTTGCCCTATTTTATGACTTTTCTTGACGCATTTGTTAAGCGAATCACTGCAGTTGTTAAGTTAGTAAGAGGGCTGTTAAGTGAATCTGGCTTCCCCATTGAGTTTGCTTGTCAGAAGGTCACAAAAGTGATCACATGACACAGCAACCATCGTAAGTATGAACCAGTTGTCAAGCATCCAAATGTAAACCATGTGACCACGGGGATACTGCAACAATCGTAAGTTTCAAAAATGGTCATAAATCACCATGATCAATTTGAACGGTCACTAAGTGAACTGTTGTAAGTCGAGGACTACCTGTACTGTATACTTGTGAATAGTAAACGCATGGATGTTCAGGTAACATACCAGGACAGCTTTCATCTGTTAATCCCCATAGGTTTGACATATTAATAACATCAACAAAGAAAAAAGGAGACTTTATTTGGCCAAGTGTAATTAGACACACAAGGAATTTGTCTCTGATGCAGAAGCTCACAAGTGTACATGCAAAGCAATAGAATCATCATCATGGTTGGAGTAAAGAAGATAAAAAGAATAAGTGATAATACAACAGCCATACTACATGGGTAAATATACATAGACATTGGACAGCACTGTAAGAATTTGGTGTTCAGATTGATGGCATGAGGGGAAAAACTCTCCCTGTGTCTAGTTGATTTGGCATGCAATGCCCTGTAGTGCCGCTCCAAGGGGAGGAATTAAAACAGTTTATGTCCATGGTATCTTCTCAGCCCTCCTTCTCACCCACGCAATATACAAAATAAATATACAATATATAAGTAAAAGACAAGAACTGTAAAGTTAATTCTGTAGTTTATCTTGGTTTAGCATTATGTTCACATGGGCTTCCTGAATGGCTTATTTTAGGGAAGTTTACTGATTACAACTGTGGCTTAATGCAAAGAACTAATTATATTTTTTGATTTTCTGATTTGTACTTGAACCATACAAATCTCAAAATAATGCTTAAGAAGTAAGAGTAGAACAGAAAAAAAAGCAGAAAGTCAAAGCAGCATTCCTACACCTATTTTTAACATTATTTATTTATTTATTTATTTAATCATATTTGTATACCGCCCTATCTCCCGAGGGACTAACAGGCACTTAAAAACACATAAATACAGAGTAAAAACAATTAAAAAACTTATTCTAAAAGCCAAAAATTTAAAAATATAAAAATAAAACCCAGTTTAAAACCCGTAAATTTAAAATTTAACTCAGTCCTATGCAAATAAATAAGTGTGTTTTAAGCTCGTGGCGGAAGGTCCGAAGGTCCGGAAGCTGACGAAGTCCTGGGGGTAGTTCGTTCCAGAGGGTGGGAGCCCCCACAGAGAAGGCCCTTCCCCTGGGCGCCGCCAGACGACATTGCCTCGCTGACGGCACCCTGAAGAGTCCCTCTCTATGAGAGCGCACGGGTCGGTGAGAGGTATTCGGTAGCAGTAGGCGGTCCCGTAAGTAACCCGGCCCTATGCCATGGAGCGCTTTAAAGGTGGTCACCAAAACCTTGAAGCGCACCCGGAAGGCCACAGGTAGCCAGTGCAGTCTGCGCAGGATAGGTGTCATGCGGGAGCCACGAGGGGCTCCCTCTATCACCCGCGCAGCCGCATTCTGGACTAACTGCAGCCTCTGGATGCCCTTCAAGGGGAGCCCCATGTAGAGAGCATTGCAGTAATCCAGGCGAGACGTCACGAGTGCGTGAGTGACCGTGCATAGGGCAACATGATACATGAATGTAACAGAAATCTGACAAACATTGTATATACTTGCAATATGTTTATGTAGGGACAGCACATTTTTCATGGTACTTTTGTTCAACATTTGAGGGCTTGCTTATCTAAAGATAGGCTTATCTGAGAGTATATGGAATATATGGGTATTTTTTTAAAAGCTGAGGGAAAAACCTATCGTATATATTCATGGATAAGACCATCTGCAGGTAAGCCAAACCCAATTTTTGGGGTGTATTTTGGCACATAAAATTGTCATCTTATCTGTGATTATATACATGCTAGTAGTTTCAAAACTAAACTGATATTATCTGAGGGATGAACGAAGTATGTTTCTATTTGTCTGTTCACAGAGAAAAGGGGATCAACCTTTCTCCAAAGCACCTGAGGGCAGGACAAGAAGTAACAGATGGAAGCTTTTCAAGGAAAAATCCAATCTAGAACTAAGGAGAAATTTCCTGACAGTGGTAACAATTAATTAGTGGAACAGCTTGCCTCCAGAAGTTGTGGATGCTTCCTTACTGGTTTTAAGAAAAGATTGAACAGCCATTTATCTGGAATGGTACAGGGTTTCCTGCTTAAGCAGGGGGTTGGACTAGAAGACCTCCAAGATCCCTTCCAATTCTGCATTAAATCTCCTTTACAAACCATCAATAATCATATTGCACAATAGCAGCCTTCCTTAAATGTTATCCTCCAAGTATGCTGAGATGCTCTAGGCACTTTGGGGGATTATAATTTGAATAGATTTTGTAGGCACCCGGCTGAGGAAGACTGTTTCATATCAGAATATTCCATTCCATACCTTGTGCGAATACACGGCTCCAATGTCAATTTTATATGGACACAATTTTTGGATTTCTTTTTCCAATTCCTGTGGGGTGTTGAAAGACTGATACCGCACATAGATATCATCACGGAGTGTGAATGAGAACTCCCGTCGCTGAAAATAGTTCTTTGACACTACAAACGGAAAACACACAATCCCATCTTGGTTTCATGGCAGAACATAAGAGTAATTTTCTTACATCTCAATTCTTCCACAAATCCATGAGATGGTTAATCACTAAGTATTCGATTCTCTACATCAAACTTTTCCTAGACTCATTTGAAGCATATAGGCAATGCATATGATGCAAATGGAAAGCTCTGAAAAATGCTACTTATCTACAGTAGTGACCAAAATTGTGGAAACCTTTTAGGAAAAGCGTATTTTTGTGGTTTGATGGCTAATAATACCACTTTTTTTTGGAGTTTCAAGATGATCATATTCTACTGCTAGAATGGCCTGGGAATAGCCCAGACCTTAACCCAACTGAAAATCTATGGAGCCGACTAAAGAAACTTGTTAGTCAGAAGTGACCCAGTTAATAGACACAATCATTCAATCTTGGTATTACATTATAACAGCTGCAGAACTAAAAGACTTGGTTCACTCCATGGGAAGACATTTTAAGGCTGTAATTCATGCTAAAGGTTACCCAACTAAGTATTAACTGAAATGATGATTTTTGTATATCTTGTTTTTTTCTATGTGTTTCACTTTTCTTCTTTATACCATAACTGCTATTCTAATAGCAAATCCTTCATAAAAGTTATTGCATTACATTCTTGATTAAATTATCTTTCCATTGATATATCATTTTATGGTACTACTCCAAAAAAAAAGTGGTGTTATTAGCTAGTTTTAGAAAATACACTTTTCCCAAAAGGTTTCCATAATTTTGGCCACTACTGTATTATCCCAGGTCAGTCTTTTGATATAGGCCAAGTCAGGAGACAGACTCTATGGGAATTCTAGAACTCCATGTTATTGATACACCTGTAGGCTACAAAAATAGAATCTTGCTTATACTAAAGTCAAGCAGGCTAAGTTTATGTCTCACGCTTTTTTATTGTTCAGACCAGGCCCCCATTTTGGTAATAGTTTTTTTTTATTTATTTGCATTTATATCCCGCCCTTCTCCAAAGACTCAGGGCAGCTTACATTGTGTTAAGCAATAGTCTTCATCCATTTGTATATTATACAAAGTCAACTTTATTGCCCCCAACAATCTGGGTCCTCATTTTACCTACCTTATAAAGGATGGAAGGCTGAGTCAACCTTGGGCCTGGTGGGACTTGAACTTGCAGTAATTGCAAGCAGCTGTGTTAATAACAGACTGTCTTAGCAGTCTGAGCCACCAGAGGCCCCATTACCCCAGTTGGTAATGATAAAGAATGCAAATTGGACCAGGTGCAGAGGACAATTGATCAGACCTATTATTTGCAGTTAAAGCTGAGAGACCAGATTGTTTGGGTTCCTCTTTCAGAGTTGCTCCCAAGCAAATTTCGTAACTTTTCAAAATTACCAAAAATCCTTGTAAAACCCTTTACAGCTGCTAACCAACCTTGCTTCCCCCCCCCCACATTTGATTCTTTCATAGCATATATTCTAACATGTTTTTTTCCTTAAATACTGTCTCTAAAATCCAGTTCTAACGGGGGTCCCTTTCTACCTATTGTGTAACGGTATCTGGTACTCAAAAAGATAGAAGTGCTATCCAAATGATGGAGGATGCTATGTTCCTGCTTCCTGAGTCAATTGAAGTGGTTTGGGGGGAAAAAAGCCACCCACACATCTTGCATCAGTGAAGACATCCACGCAGTTAAGAGTAGACACAGTGTAAAGAAATCTGGTCAGCACTTGTTGCAAAATGCCCTCATTCAGAGAGACCCACTAGCCCAGGGCTCTCCAACCTTGGCAACTTTAAGCCTGGCGGACTTCAACTCCCAGAATTCCCCAGCCAGCAAAGCTGGGAGTTGAAGTCCTCCAGGCTTAAAGTTGCCAAGGTTGGAGACCCCTCCACTAGCGCCAACATCAATGCCCATGTCCCTATTCTTACCTTAAAATCCCACAAAAAGCTTGTTGACCTCCCTGATTTAACCCATTTAAATCTCAATCCCTTTCGATTTTACAGCAGTGGAGTGTTCAGCGGCCGAACTTTGCACATGCTCGGATTCGCGCCTGTTTCAACTGATTGAGCACTTTCCCGCGGACCATCCCTCGGCCCTCCCACCGGCGTCCCGAAACGCCTCGCCCCTTCCTCACCATCGCCGTAGCGGAGCCACCGGCCGTAAAGGGCGAAGGGGAAGAGGCGGCGGTAATAAAGGCGCAGCAAGTCAGGCAACGAACCGGGATCGAAGCTTGCCATGACCGCGGCAAAAAAAAGGAGAGCGCGGGAAAAATTAGGCACCACCCCTTTGCCGCTTTAGAGCCAATCCGAACAGCGGACCGCCTCGTCTGACGGGGACGTCTTGGTGCTTCTGGGAATTGTAGTTCCAGGGGAAAAAAAGTCGGGCAGAAGGCGCTTGCTGGTTCTAAAGCAGGAGTCTCCAACCTTGGCAACTTTCAGACTTTGCTGGCTGAGGAATTCTGGGAGTTGAAGTCCACAAGTCTGACAGTTGCCAAGATTGGAGATCCCTGTTCTAAAGTGGCCTCTGTCAATCTCCAGTGGTTTCCTCAGGTCGTGAAGTGTGGGTTTTCTCTGAGAGTTTGTCTATTCATTTAGATTCTGACTTTCTACTTCAGTGAATACTTAGGACCAGTGGATTATTCGAGGATTTAAAAACATGTAACCAGAAGGAATAGGGACACAGTGGCTATAGGGACCTAGTGGGTGGCTTAGTGGGTAAGACCCTGAGCTTGTCGATCGAAAGGTCGCCTCTGTTCAGCGGTTCGAATCCCTAATGCCGCGTAACGGAGTGAGCTCCCATTACTTGTCCCAGCTTCTGCCAACCTAGCAGTTCAAAAGCACGTACAAAATGCAAGTAGAAACATAGGGACCAACTTTGGTGGGAAGGTAACAGCGTTCCGTGCGCCTTTGGCGTTGAGTCATACCGGCCACATGACCACGGAGACATCTTTGGACAGCGCTGGCTCTTCGGCTTTGAAATGGAGATGAGCACCGCCCCCTAGAGTTGGGAATGACTAGCACGTATGTGCGAGGGGGAACCTTTACCTTTATCTTTAACCAGAAGGAAGAACACTGGCAGACTAGCCAAACTTTCTTTCCGTCTGTGAAGGAGCCTTTGCAATGGAAGTAATTTGCTGCATCCTTCAGACCAGTGTTTCTCAATCTTTAGCAAATTTAAGATGACAGTATTTGTTAAAGTTTGATGATAGGTGGATTTTTGCATCCATCCATCGTATTTCTTGAGTTATTCTAATACAGAGAAAAATCCCCGGAGTTTTTAAAAACGATTTTTGCAGTATCCTATGGCATTATTTTGCACCTAATCTCAGCACAAACATGCTCTGATAACAGCATTTTTTGTCTGCTTTGTCGCTATGACATGGTTTTAATTTCATTCCCAGCCCATGAGTGATGTCGGCTGAAGTCATATATACCTGAATATTTTGAATTAAGGACAATTGTTTTTGTACATGGTAACTGCATCGAGACCAGAGGTAGGTTTCAGCAGGTTTTGACCAGTTCTGGAGAACCAATAGCGGAAATTTTGAGTAGTTCAGAGAACCAATAGTAAAAATTCTGACTGGCCCTGCCCCCATCTATTCTCTTCCTCCTGAGTCCCAGCTGATTGGGAGGAAATGGAGATTTTGCAGTGACCTTCCCCTGGATTGGGGAGGGAATGGAGATTTTACAGTATCCTTCCCCTGAAGTGTGGTGGGAATGGAGATTTTACAGTATCTTTCCCCTGCCACGCCCAAGCCACGCCCACCAAGCCATGCCACGCCCACAAGCCACACCCACAGAACCAGTAGTAAAAAAATTTGAAACCCACTACTGATCGAGACTATTTCATTCATTCATTCATTCTGGTGCCAACATAGCTTCCTCCTCCTATTTTTCCCCATGATAATAACCTCTCAGTTGGACTGAGAGAAGGTGATTGATCCAAAGTCACCTAGCTGTCTTTTGCAGCTAAGATGGGTCTAGAACTCATGGTCTTCAGCTTTCTAGTCTTGCACTTTAACCACTAGGCCGAGCTGCAGACTAGCAAAGTGGCAAACATGCAGAAAGATGGGAAGACTCTGAAACACCCACTATGGAGGAATAGTTGGTGAAGATGACATAATTTGTAGAGAGGACAAAATTGATTGGTGTGATTTAGGGAAAATTTAGTTAGTGATTGAAGTCCACTTTATGGAGTTTTTGCTGAAAACAGAAAAAGTGAACTTGAAATTTATGGGTCTGATGATTAGAAAGGTAGAATATGAAAGAAGGGAATCATGATTTAACCTTAGAGAATGAAATATGACTGTATACTATATAATGCTGTAAAGAAGATTAGAAGCCACTCCTTTCATGTCTTTTTTCATTGTTTTCTATTAATCACTTTTTCTTTACTTTCTTTTTTTTAATCTGTATTGTTTTTACTTTGTAAAAAAACCTGCAATAAAAATCAACTTTAAAAATGTTAGCTATTTTTACAATATGTGGATTAGACTACTGTAACGTTGGGATGATTTTAATTTTAGTATTGAATATTGATTGTGTTGGTCAATGAGCAAAATAAATGACGATGACAATTGAATGCCAGACACCTGTTAAGGTAATATTTTCTCTTCTATTCTAACACCATCGAAATGAAGCTTCAAGGTATGTAAAATTTGCTGAGCATTGCCCCCTATTGCCTTGGAGAGAAGTGGAGGGACTGCCGTGACTTCAAACAAAAGCAGGATTGGGATCAGCAATGGGATCAGCAAATCCTATGCAGTTATGTTGTTTTGCCAGCTCAAGGATGACTTAGCAATTAGGAAAGGTTCAAAGTCTGGTGAAAGCTTATTTGAGGCTCTCTGCCAAAACTGGAGTTTCAGAGCTACATGGAAGCCTCGGGGAAAACCAAATTGGCAAGTTTCTATCCACCTTGAAATGATATATGGGATTATGAAACTGGAAAGAATGAGTTGTGAAATTGACTATTGATGTACTTAAGTAAGCTTAACTGCTTAACAACCAGTATGTGCACCTTTTTAACGAACGAGTACAAACTAATTATAAAAAGGATGACTTGTGTATCTTTGCTAAGGGTACAAATTCCAAACTGTAAATCGTCGCTTTCTGCTCTGCAAGCACTCAAGACACCCCCCCACCCCCCAAAAAAAATTTCAATACCAAGACAATATAAAAAGTTTTTAAAATAGATTAAACGTATCAATAAAACAAATAATGAACTCACTTAATGGTGAAAAGTCTATGACAGAGATGCCTGTTTACAGTGTAGGAATTTAGCACCCACCCCCCTCCTAGAAGAATGAAATATTTTAGAAAATATTTAAAAGGCAGAATATATTTCCCTGGATGAGAAATGGAGAAACATGTTTTTAAAGACAAAGCAGCTCCCTGCAACTTCCTGCCACCCCCCACCTTTGTCAATGGGCCATTAAAGCCTCAACCAAGCTCACTCATTTCCCCCCACCTTTGTCAATGGGTCAGAGGTAGAAACTCAATCCCCCCACCTTTGTTAATGGACCATCATTTGCAACACAATAGAACAGAAACTCACCACATGGCACCTGGGAAGATTACATCAGCCAGCAAGGCTAGCTAAGACCCCCCACCCCCTGGGAGTCTGACAGCCAATCAGGATACTCTTCCTGTGCCCCAGAAAGTTCAAAGCTCAGAAAAAGCATAAAACCAGGGAGCACACAGGATCTCAGCCCTTTTCTGTTCAGGATCTCAAGCCATGTGATCCTGACCACCATTAAACCATCTTTCCAAGCAGCCTCCATGTTTCCAGTGTCTTTGTCCCCACTTGGAACTGAACCCAGCTGGATATTTCTTCCAACAACAGCACTCCTAATTTTTGAGAAAGTGCTGGCCAAACTCTTCTCGAGGAAAGACATTCCATGGCTTGGGAACAACTTCGGATAAACTCTTTCCCACATGCCAGAGTGGCAAACCTCTGACAGTGCAGAGGCCTGTTTCTGCTGAGCTAAACAGCCAGGTTGATATCAGGACAGCCAGCCCTTTAGGTAGTCAGACCCCAAACAATTTAAGGCTTTAAAACTGAATACAACACATTTAATTGTGCCCCCTAAGCAACAGGCAACCAGTGCAGAGTGTTCATGACAGAAATCTCACACTTTCAGTGGTTAGAAACCTGGAAGCTTCATTTTGCATCAACTGCAACCTCTAGACCCGTGAGGGCGAACCTATGGTGGCACGCGTAGCCATATTGGTGGGCACGCGAGCTCAGCGGCGCGCATGCGTGTTCCGGCAAGCTGATTTTTGGCCCTTCTGGGCCCACTGGAAGTAGGAAAACAAGCTGTTTCCTGCCTCCGGAGGGCCTCCGGGAGGGGTGGGGAAGGCCGTTTTCACCCTCCCCAGCCTCCTGGAAAGCCTCTAGAGCCTGGGGAAGGCGAAAAACAGGCCTTTCGGGCCTCCTGTGCCATCGTATGCCAGGAGCGGGGAGGCAGGGTGGGTCGAGTGTGCATGCGTGGGGGCGGGGCGCATAGAATTACAGGTGTGGGCATGCGTGCATGCGAACCCCCCCTCTCCTGGCACGTGATGGCAAAAAAGGTTAGCCATCACTGCTCTAGACTATTTCCGTGGTGTGGCTCAGGCTGTAAGAAGCCTGTTATTAAAACACAGCTGCCTGCAATTACTGCAGGTTCAAGTCCCACCAGGTCCAAGGTTGACTCAGCCTTCCATCCTTTATAAGGTAGGTAAAATGAGGACCCAGATTGTTGGGGGGGCAATAAGTTGACTTTGTAAATATACAAATAGAATGAGACTATTGCCTTACACACTGTAAGCCGCCCTGAGTCTTCGGAGAAGGGCGGGATATAAATGTAAATAAAAAAAAATAAAAAATCAGGAATAACCCTGTGCAGTGCGCATAGTGGCGCGTTTCAGTTTAGCTGTGACCTGTACATTATGGAGATGGATAATAGTGAGATCTACACGTCTAAAGTTCATCCTGACTTATAACCGTAACGGAGCCCGCTCAGTGCAGACATAGGTTGTGACAGTTGTAAAGTGGGTTACCTATGTGACTGACTGATCCAATTTTATGACCTTTTTTTGTGGTAGTCATTAAGCCACCGTGGCAATCGTTAAGTGGACCAATTGTTTGCTAAGGGCCGGTTTTACCAAAAACCACAAGTAAATGCTGTTTTTTGGCAAAATAGCATAAAATACACTTATGCGATTGCAGGACCCTACAAATAGTTGTAAATGTGGACCAGTGGATGAGTGCCTGATGTGGTCATGTGACCACAAGGGGGGCAGCTGTTGGAACTTTAAAACTGGAATGAAACTAATCCCAGGGAGGTCCATTATAACTTCAAACAGCTGCTAAACAATCAATTGCAAATTGAGGACTACTTGTACAAAAGTACCAAATTTCTTGACATGGAACAGTAGTTTATTTGCAGCAGGAGAGCAGTGAAAATCCACCTCTAGTGTGTCTCTGGAAATTCTCAGTCATCAAAGTCATAGTTGTCTCAAGAGTACCTTTCACCTCTAGTAATATTTCAATTTTATTCCAAGTAAAATTGCATAGACAGAATTGGCCACACTGCTGAGGAGATTATTTGCTAAAGGGAAGGTGCAATGAACTACAGAGCAGCTATAGCAAACATCATTTCATTAACCATTAATTTGTGAATTGGATGTTCCATACCAGTTCCCCATGGGAACACGTTGCTGCCCATTGACATCTGAAGGACAACAGATCGAATAAAAAAGACCAGGAAAATTGGTTCAAAAACAAAACGAAACGGGAAAGCAAAGACTTTAAATTTTGACTTGTTTTAATACATAGCAAGCATGTGGCTCTACCTGGCATTGGCAGTTTTCCTGTACTTTGTGATACGGTCCTATCGGGAAAGACAGCAGGTAGACAACCTGAGAGAGAAATACGTATTCATCACTGGCTGTGATTCTGGTTTTGGAAACCAGCTGGCCAGGCAACTGGACGCCCGGGGTCTGCGGGTGTTGGCTGCTTGTCTCACCCAGAAGGGAGCACAGGAACTGGAGAGACTCACATCGGATCGTTTGAAAACCACCCTGCTGGATGTCACCAGTACTGAGAGCATTGAGGCAGCTACTCTATGGGTAAAAGAATGTGTGGGGAACAAAGGTACAGTAAACAGGTTTCTCAATAATCTGGAATAGATTATAAATTGATTAGGAAAGTCTTTTTATGAGATTAAATATCTCAGAAGGCTTATAATTAGGAAGATTTTTTTTTATGATATATATTTAATCCTAGATCATGGGATTATGTAGTGCTGATTAAAACATTATTTATGTTTAGGCTCTTAATTTAATTTTATTCAAGGAAATTTCCCCTTAGGCTAAGAAACACACAGAGAAGATTTTTGAGGACTCCCAGGTAAACTAAAGATACTGACATGAAGAGGAAAAATAAATTTGTTTTTATATTGACTGATTCCCCCACCCCACCCCAAAACTCTGGTCAGCCTGGGCCAGATTTTCAGTCTCTTTCTTGTATAAAGTTTTACATACTTGCTGTCTTTTCTTTGCAGGACTCTGGGGCTTGGTAAACAATGCTGGAATTGTGCACCCTATCTCCCCCAATGAATGGCTGACCAAAGAGGACTATATGAAAGTGCTGAATGTTAATCTAATTGGGATGATTGATGTGACACTGCATATGTTGCCCTTGGTGAAGAAGGCCAGGGGAAGAGTGGTTAACATGTCCAGCATCATGGGTCGACTGAGTACCATGGGAGGTGGCTACTGTCTCTCAAAGTATGGAGTGGAGGCTTTCTCTGACAGTCTCAGGTAACCTCATGCCACTTTAAATAGCAGATTTTATTTATTTTATTTTTTTTTATTTTTTTTTGTCACAACAATATATATAAGCATAAGCATGAAAGTAGCTATATAATATCTAAGCATATATATAAGCATAAGTATGTAATAACTATATTAATTGGATATAATGAAAGGAAACAATAGGACAGGAACGGTAGGCACGCTTGCGCTCTTATGCATGCCCCTTACAGACCTCTTAGGAATGGGGTGAGGTCAATAGTAGACAGTTTTTGGTTAAAGCTTTGGGGATTTTCGGAAGAGACCACAGAGTCAGGTAGTGAGTTCCAAGCATTAACAACTCTGTTACTGAAGTCATATTTTCTGCAATCAAGATTGAAGCGGTTAACATTAAGTTTAAATCTATTGTTTGCTCTTGTATTGTTGTGATTGAAGCTGAAGTAGTCTTCAACAGGAAGGACATTGCAATACATGATTCTATGAGTTAAACACAGGCCCTGTCGAAGGCGGCGGAGTTCTCAGTTTTCTAAACCCAAGATTTCAAGTCCGGTGGCATAAGATATTTTGTTGTATTCAGAGGAGTGGAGAACTCTTCTTGTAAAATATTTCTGGACATGTTCAATTGTATTGATGTCTGAAATATGGTATGGGTTCCAGACAGGCGAGCTGTATTCAAGAATTGGTCTAGCAAATGTTTTATAAGCTCTGGTTAGTAGATTTATTTATTACCTCCTCCTCCTCCTCCTCCTCCTCCTCCTCCTCCTCCTCCTCCTCCTCCTCCTCCTTCTTCTTCTTCTTCTTTATCTGATTTGAGCAGATGTTTGAGGAGTAAATGTTTCCACGTTCCTGTCCCAGATAGATGATGATGAGGAAAGTGGAACTCACTCAAGGGATTTGCTAGGTGTGTCTATTATATCTGGTCTAATCTAAGAAAATGGGCCAAGCTTTTAGTTGGTTAAACCAGTGGTAGTCAACCTGGTCCCTACCGCCCACTAGTGGGCATTCCAGCTTTCATGGTGGGCGGTAGGGGTTTTGTCCGATACTGAAGCACTTTCCTTTTTTTAAATTTAATTGACTTTTAAAAAAAATTTCATAGCATTATTTAAAAACATTTTCATTAGGTTTTCATAAAATTCCCCGTGACAATTTCAATTTCTGAAAATATACTATTTGTATCGCCCGCACATAAGTTTAGTTCACATTACATAAGTGAAACTAAATGGCGCTATAGTGCGACCGCAAACAAAAGAGCCTTGTCCCAGAATAGCTTGCGCATCTCTCCCCACACCAGCCAGCTGTAACAGACAAGCAGAGCTGGTAGCCAGCGCCCCCCCCTCAAAACCCAATCCATGATGCACAAAAGGCATGCGCAGACGATGATACACGGCGCATTACTGTGGAACCGGTGGGCGGTTAATTTTTTTTACTACTAACAAAGATACAAAAGTGGGCGGTAGGTATAAAAAGGTTGACTACCCCTGGGTTAAACTGTTGAGGAAAATAGTGTATTTTCTGAAAATCAACCTGGTTTGAAAAGTTTAGCTATACAGTTAATATATTTATTTCCTCATCTTTTGAATATATAACGTGCCTTTCCTTCAGGAACTTAAACTGGCATATATACATAGCACCCAGATATCATTGCCATAATAACTCTGCAACATAGGCAAGGCTGAGAAAGGTATAGTAGGTGGCTTTAGTTCAGTACATGCTTGCCAAAATAGAAGAATCTCTGCCATGAAATCCAATGCAGAGAGCAATAATTTATTAGTATTCATTAATAATCAAGTGAAACAAAAGATGGGAATTGTTTAAATGGCAAAGAGAACATTTCCATGGTAGGAAATGTCTCACCAGATTGAAAATGGTCAGATTGCTTGAAACGTCTCATGCTCTGCTAGAGGAAGTAGCAGCACTCTCAGGTAGTGATTCTGAACCGATAATTTCTTTCTAGGCGTGAGATCCACTCATTTGGGGTGACAGTAGCCATAATTGAGCCAGGCTATTTCCGCACATCCATGACTGATATCCAAAAAACTCTTGAGCTTCTGGAGCAGCAATGGATCAAAGTCCCAGAGGAAATCAAAGAGAGCTATGGCCGGCCCTACTTCGACGCATGTGAGTCTTTACGTGGCTTGCAGGCTAATTGGGGAAACCTTACCAGGAGTCAGAAGTTGGGAGGGACTGCTGCTCAGCATCAGTGGCATCCATCATATTTTATTTATTTGTCACAACAGTATATGTAAGCATAAGCATGAAATAACTATACGGTATATAAGCATATATATAAGCATATGTATAAAAAAACCCTATATGAATTGGATACAATCAAAGGGGACATTGGGACAGGAATGGTATGGGTGATTGAAGGCCACCCTTTTGTCACATGCATTGAAGTCCATTTTTTGGACCTCTTGGTTGGGTGTCAGTGCTCAGCTGTATCAACACCTCTGATCTAAGGTTGTCCTTTTTTTTACCTCTGGTTATGAAAAGAACTGTCTTGCTCACAGCATGGAAAGCAATTGGCACTTAGGTTCCTGATATAGGTGTGCATGTGAGGGAAGAAGCACCAATGAGGACAGTAGCGGGTTGCCCCTGGTTCGGACCAGTTCTATAGAGCCAGTAGTAAAGCTGGCGGGAGGCTCCACCCACTGACCCAAATGTCATCAAAACTCTTCCGTGCATGCGCGGAAGAGCGCATGGGCACAATGCGAACCGGTAGTAAAGGTAAGTAGAACCCACCCCTGAATCAGGGGCCATGTTCACTCAGTTCTGGACAGAAGCCCCAGACATCATAGTGGCCAAAGTGGATGAATGAGTTGAAATCTGGAGGGGATTTTTTTAAACAGTCTTAATTTCCAGATGCTTTATAAAGTCACAGGGTGAGGAAAATTATTCTGGGCTATTTGAGGAAATAATGCGGCCTGGGAGAGTCAGCCAAGAATGACTTTGAATTTTTTGGTGTCCTAACCCTTGATGTCAAGGCATCAGTTGGACCATTCATGGGCTGAAAGTCCTCTTCTAAAACCCAATTCTGCTTTTCCATGCTGAGCTGTGATAACAGAGCTCATAGAGCTTACCTGTGCTTTGTTTTTTTGTAATAACTCTGGGGAGAGACTGACTTTTCCCATCTTAGAATCTTCTGAAAGTCAGAGAAAGCTGTCCTTAAATTTAAAAGCTATCACAGTCTCATTCATGTAGTAATGAGGAAGCTCTTTTATTTATTTATATTCTCTCTGGTATTTTGACCCCACATCTCCATACTGACTTCCTTTCTTTCCCTCCCACCTCCCCCTCCCTGTCCCTTTCTCTCTCAAAACAGTTTACGAGGGTTTCAAATACAATCTTGCAACTCGTTGCTGCACAGACCTCTACATGGTTACCGACTGTATGGAGCATGCTTTGATATCCAAATACCCTCGTACACGCTATTCCGCTGGATGGGATTCCCGGTGGATCTTCATTCCTCTCTCTTACTTGCCCACTTCCATCACCGATTTTGTACTGACTCGAGCTTGGCCTAAACCCGCTCAAGCTCTGTAAAAGGAATAGGGTGGAAAAGTTGGGAGGAAGGAAGTTTATGAATAGAAGTTCCAGCTGCCACCTTTGGCCAATCCATGCAGTTAAAAGTATTCCGGTGCAGTCTTTGACTGTAAGGGTGCTTCCAGACCAAGCTCTTCCAATCCAGCCATACTGAGGCCTGTCATATCAGCAGACTTCCTATTGACCGATCATTCACAAGGCCCCTTGTGTTCACCATTTGCAGATCTCCAATGCTTTAGGGATATGGGATCCGTAGCTGTGTGTGTGTCTGGCCTGGAGCTTGCTGAGAAAATATTCAGCCAATTGTAGTTCTCACTTCCTTCATCCAAGCTAGCCAAGGACAGAGAATGCTAGCTAATCATTGTTTGAAGTTTCTCTTCTAAACCTATTCAGTCACTGATATTCTGCCTCTGAACTTCCAATGCTCCATGGGTTAATGCATCTCCTTTTATCCTTTCTTCGCAAAAATAGCAAATAACTGACTAGCATCTTCCCTTACACACACATGCTGCCCATGGATTTCTATATGTGTTATTTGCGTATGTTTACATTCTGGTAGCCCGATACGAGGATGGCTGCAAGAGAAGATCGTTGTTAAAAAAAGAATTAAAAAATACACTGAAAAGCCTCAAAATGCTTCAGTTTATAATTGTGAAAGTAGAACAAACCACATAAAGGCAGATTTTTCTCAAACCTGGTGACAGTAGTCTAAATACATCGTATACAGGTAGTCTTCCACTTGTGTCTGCAATTGACCCCAATATTTCTGTTCCTAAGTGAGACAGTTGTTAAGTGAATTCTGCCCCATTTTATGACCTTTCTTGCCACAGCTGTTAAGTGAATCACGGCAGTTGTTAAATTAATGACATGTGAAGAAGAGAAATTTGGCTGAGGCTTTATTTATTTATTTATTTTATTTATTTATTTTGTCACAATAATATATGTAACTATCATACAGAAAGGTTATATAGTATATAAAGGTATAAACATACATATATATATATATATATGTATATGTATGTATGTATATAGGAAGAAGAAAAGAAAAACAATAGGACAGCAATGGTAGGCACGTTTGTGCACTTATGCACGCCCTTATGGTCCTCTTAGGAATGGGGTGAGGTCAATAGTAGAAAGTTTTTGGTTAAAGCTTTTAGGATTATGAGAAGAGACCACAGAGTCAGGTAAAGTATTCCAAGCACTGATGATTTTGTTACAGAAGTCATATTTTCTGCAATCTAGATTAAAGCGGTTGACATTAAGTTTAAATCTATTGGTTGCTCTTGTATTATTGCAATTAAAGCTGAAGTAGTCTTTGACAGGAAGGACATTACAATAGATGATTCTATGAGTTAAACTTAGGTCTTGTCGAAGGCGACGGAGTTCCAAGTTTTCCAAGCCCAGGATTTCAAGTCTAGTGGGATAAGGTATTTTGTTGTTTTCAGAGGAATGGAGAACTCTTCTTGTAAAATATTTCTGGACTCGTTCAATTGTATTGATGTCAGGTTGCTGCTTGGAATGACCAAATAGCAACCTTGGATCGGGACACACCTATGCGGACTCTCCACATACGTGGATCCCAGAGGGTCCACTCCACTCATTTTCGGAAAGACTACAGGAGATGAAGTAGCATAAAAAGTTTCTAAGGAGATTCTCAGTCACCCAGGTAACGGTCGTCTCAAAGGTGCTTTTTTCAAGAGGCAACTGGACTTTCTGGTTTTTCTTCGAAGCAGTTTCACTTCTCATCCAAGAAACTTCTTCAGCTCTGACTGGGTGGTGGGGAATGGAAGGATTTATACTCCTAGCAGACAGCTGGTCAACTGCATTCTTTTAGCGAGTCGTTAAGGCCACCTGAAAGTTTTTCTGTGTCATCAGGGTCACCCAGAGCACCACTGAAGGAAATCAAAGAGTGAGTCTGACCATGCACAAGTGGAGAACTTGCATTAAGGGCTACCTACTGGTAATAAGGGTGGCATGTTGGAATCTCCAGCTGAAGTGAGGGGAGGTGTGAAGAGGGGGCTGAGTTTAGAGCCCTTGCACAGCAAAAGGAGTGCAGGCCTTACCTCCCCCAGTCCCTGAAGTCTTACCTGACTGTTCCTAAGAGAATAAAATCAGTCTGGTGAGACTTTTGTAAGAAGGCCATGCAGCAATAAGAAAGTCCATTTCATTAACTATGGAATGGCCTTGGTTTCTTGCACCTGAGAGGTGATGAAACATATGTATTGCATCGACTGACAACCGCCTGGCCATCCTATTTCAGAAGATTTACCCCTTGTTAATAAGAAACCGTCATGGGAAGCTTTGTAGGCTGTTTTGAGGATTATGCAAAGCATCTGTCAGATATTGGCTCAGATCTTCTCAGTGTTAGCCTCAGGTTGTGGTGAGCATTTCCACGATCCTTTGATATTGTCCCAGAAAGAAGAGGAGGAGGAGGAGGAAGAGGAGGAGAAGGAAGAGAAGGAGAAGAAAAAGAAAAAAGGAAGAAGGAGAAGGAGGAGGAGGAGGAGGAGGAGGAGGAGGAAGAGGAGGAGAAATAAGGAAGGAAGGAAGGAAGGAAGGAAGGAAGGAAGGAAAAATGTTTTTGAGAAGTGGGCAGGGGCAGGGAGAAAAAAGGGGGACGCCCTTGTTGTGCTAAATCAAGAGCAGATTAAAAGTGGGGCGAGGGAGGTCAGCAGGAAAGCAGCCACAGCTCCAAAATGGGGTGTGTGTGTGTATGTATGTGTCGCCGCTCAACCCAGTTGCTTGCCTTCCAGAATCTGATCGATTGACGTTGTCACAGTGGCTGAACTTTGTTGAAAAGGAAGCCAGGAAGAAAAGAAGAAGAAGAAAAAAAAAAGGGGTGGGGAATCATTTTAAAGTAAGCCAGCAGCATGCTGAAACCCACCTTTCCAGCCAGAGACACGCACCAACACACACACACACGCACACCCTTCCGTGGCCAAACCCAAAGTTCATCCCAGCCAACCAACGAATGAAACATGATTAAACATTAACGTTTCATTTAAATCAGGGGCGGGTTTCAAAACCCATCGTTACCGGTTTGTTTGTGAGCGCGCGCATGGGCTCGATCTGGGGCTAACAGGTAGCAACCCACCACTGATTTAAACCCACAGAAAGGGTTTGCGCATTGATGCATGTTCCTTGCTGGAAAAGTAGGTAACAGATCCTGGTAATAAGAATAGTACATTCCAGCCACTCTCTTCATCTCCCACCCAGCGCTATCCAAAGGCAGCTGGCAAAGCCTCTCTGTCAACCCCTCCCCCACCTCGCCATCCAAACACTGCTGGCAAACGTGACATCGCAGCCCCCCCAGCCCTCCCTAACCACCGCTGCTTTCCAGTACCGCTGCTGCCATCGCCCCCTGTGCCTCTCTCTATCGGGCATGTGCCAGAAGCTAGAAGCCCCAGAGAGGCGTGTTTAATCATCCGCAGGGGAGAATTGGCCATGAAGATTTGGCTTGCGGTGCATCGGTCACAATTAGACACTTCTGAGAAGTTGTGGTGGCGGTATATCAGCGGTGGAGGACCAGCCGTGGTCTGGTGGGTGGGTCAGCCATGCTGGAAAATCCAGGGTGAAATGGGCAGGGTCATGTGGCCGTATTAAGGCCTCCATGGAGGTGACACATATCCGGGTCACGTAATGAGAATGACCTATTATTTACAGTTTTATAGACAGTGCCGTTCGAAATGCTCTTGAATCTGTAGAAGAGTTAAAATTCTATAAGCAACAGTAGAATAAAACAAAATGATAAAAAAATAATAAATTAATCTTCCTCAGATGAGGGCCAATAAAGATTTAGCTGGAGCAAGAAAAGTGTCTTTAATGATCTTACAAAATCCATGAGAGTTGGAGCTTCACAGACATCTGGAGGCACTGTATGGGGGCCAACACAAAAATGTTGTGTTATGGACTCCATCT
Organism: Ahaetulla prasina; assembly: GCF_028640845.1. NCBI lineage: Eukaryota > Metazoa > Chordata > Lepidosauria > Squamata > Colubridae > Ahaetulla > Ahaetulla prasina. Next base: position 157,902,901 of record NC_080540.1, read on the forward strand.
GCAGTCAGTAACTCAACAAGGCCTGAAGGGAGAGAAGAAAAGAGAAAAACAAGCAAACTGAGCAAGAAGACAAACAAAGAACAAAGCTATCCAAAGAACATGGAGATGCAATCCAGTAAGTGGCCTAATTTAGATCAGATGAAATCAGAAGCTGGCCCAGCGTGAGGTACTGACCACCAGGCAAAAAGCAAAGCATAGGTATGCTTAAGTTGCTGGCCAAGCCACCTTCGGAATCCCAGATATAATTACTTTCAGAGGGCGCCAGGTGCTCCTTCCCTATTGGTTAACAATTCCTGCAGCATCCAGAGACCTACTATACCTTCCTCCGACCAACGTACTTCAACAACATCAGTAAAATAAACCCCTGTGGCTTTCCATCAACATCCACCTTTCTCTGTCACTATGTCAATCTTAATCCCCCCTTCAGTTGGAGTTTCTCCCTTTTGCCTGATGCAACCTCTGTTCCAGAATCCCCAAATCTTGCTCTGGATAGAGGAAATGTGTTGTGACCCAGGGCCAAGTAGGTAGTAGTAGACGCAATCAGTTCAAAAACAAACAGACTTTATTAGAACAGTCCAAACTAAATCAAAGCAAATTCTTCATAACACAATTCTTCAGTCTTATCACCAACCTTGGTCTAATTAGGCAAACTGCCAAAGGCTTTTCTTGGCAAAAGTTCAAAAGCAGAAGATGCTGACAAGAAATAAATGCAGCAAGACAAGGAGCGAGGCTATCAACGTTGTTTTCCAGCAAAGAGCCCAAACGCCATTGCCGGTCTTTTAAGCCTTATGGGAGGGGCCAATCTTGGCCCTACTCCCGGGTTGTCTTCTTTGCTTTAGCTGCTCTTGCTTTCTGGCAGGAGGAGAAACATTGTGAAATAACAATGGCAAACTCTAAATTTTTATCCTGCCAAGCACAAACATGCTTCCCTCAATTAGGGGCTTTTAATGTGATAGGGTTCTCTGATTTTCCTGCAATCAAAATGCAATTTCTCTCTTTTACAGAAATGCAAGGATATGGATATTTACCTGACCGTTAACATTAAAAGAAATAATTCTGATCATGATTATAACTAAAAGATTGGTGTGAAGGGCTGACATTTCTTGCTTTGTAATTTGTATAAATTATTAGCACCTTAAACAGTAGTATTAGTCTGTAATAGTCCCATAAATTATGTTGATAATACCATAATTTTAATTCAAATAAGAGTAACAAAAACACTGTAAATTTTCTGGGTAGGATAGCTTTGTTATAAAGTGTTGTTCTTCTCTCTTTTTTCCTATCTTCTAAGAAGGCAATACATTCTTCCTTTGATATTCAAACAAAAGTGCCTATTCTATGCCACACGCAAATCTTTCATAAAAGTATACAGTGGCATTATTATTCAAAACCTTTGCAGTATACTGTACTGGATCTTTAAATTCAGTAAAAGCAAGTTCTCTATGCTTTTTCTTTTCTCCCTGTCCAGAATCAGGACCTATAATTATTAGACTAAAATTAATTCCATGGAAACAGAAAGTTTACCATAATTTTGTCTGTTTTGGTTAGTTCGGTTCAGCATGAATTGGTACCCTATTTATTCTTGAAGACCTAAAGTCAAACAACAGGAGGGCAAGAGTTCCCACTGTTTCCTTAGGCCTGAAACAACAGTTGAAACATTTCAGGTATTGTTCTGACAAACCAGCTGTTTGAAGGGATGCTGCCAGAGTAGCAAATTCCTAGGAGAGCTTAAGGCCTTACTTCATATTTCACAGGGCTCCAATTATTTATTGATTAGGTTTTTATATCGCCTTTATTACTTTATTGTAGGCATATTAAGCACAGTGGCTCAGTCATTAAAGATGCTGAGCTTGTCAGCTGTAAAGCTGACAGCTCAGGTATGAGACCTGAGTGTCACATGACAGGATGACTTCCTGTTCCTGCTACAGCTCCTGCCCACCTGGTGGTTCAAAAGCATGAAAATGCGAATAGATAAATAGGTGGGAAAGTAACAGTGTTCCCTGCGCCTCAGCATATAGCCATACTGGCCACATGACCATGGAAGCAACTTTGGATAATGCTGGCTCCCTCACCTGAGCACTGCCCCATAGAGTTAGAGATGACTGAATAGGGGAAATTTTTCCCTTTCCCTTTATTACTTTATAAGTCACTCAAAGCAGTGAACATAAACAATATAGGTAGTCCTCAACTTAAATAGTTCATTTAGTAACTGTTCACAATTACAACAGCACTGAAAAAAGTGGCTTATGATCATTTTGCACACTTACGCTCATTGTAGCATCCCCATTGTAACGAGATCAAAATTCGTTAATTGACTCGTATTTAGGATGGTTGCAGTGTCCCAGAGTCACATGATCACACCTGTGAAACAAGCAAAGTCAATAGGGAAGCCAGATTCACGTCTTAACTAATTTAACAACTGCAGTGATTCACTTAACAAGCGTCTCACTTAGCAACAGACGTTTTGGGCTCAAATAACTCAAAGACTACCTATACTTATTCCTCCTACTTCCCCTCAACGGCAACCTTGTAAGTGGGTTGAGGTGAGAGAAAGTACTGGCTCAAAGTCACCCAACCAGGTTTTGTGCCTAAGGCAGGACTAGAACACACAGGATCTGGTGTCCAGGCCAACACTGTCAACCCTACGACATACCTGTGTCTCCATCCCTATGGAATGCATACTTCCTAAATGTCTAAAAGCAGAACTTTTCTTTTCAGAGAAGGTTGACAAATATCTGAATAAAACGGTGTAGATCAAACCACCCTCTTGCTGACTTTTTTTTTTTGCCATTAAGAAATTTTATTTGGGAGTTGGGGTTCCACTGAAGACTATTCCAAGACAGAATTATGAAGATGCTCGTGAATCCCACTCCCCCCCGACTCTCACAGGACTTTGGGGGTTAGTAAACAACACAAGCATTTGTTATCTGGTTGGTCCGAACGAGTGGCTGAGGAAGGAGGACTTTGCCAAGGTGCTGGAGGTCAACTTGCTTGGGCCGATTGACGTGACACTCCAGATGCTGCCCCTGGTGAGGAGAGCCAGTGGGAGAGTGGTCAACTTGTCTAGTGTGTTGGGAAGACTCGCAATCCCCGGAGGCGGGTATTGCCTCTCCAAGTTTGCTGTGGAAGCCTTCTCAGACACTTTAGAATAGAATAGAATAGAATAGAATAGAATTTTATTGGCCAAGTGTGATTGGACACACAAGGAATTTGTCTTGGTGCAGATGCTCTCAGTGTACATAAAAGAAAAGATACCTTCATCAAGGTACGACATTTACAACACAATTGATTAAGGTAAAATGTAAACTTAGTAGCTATTTTTCTTGCTTAGCAGCAAATGTTTTTCCCCTCACTACACTTGAAGCAGCAAGGCACTTTGTCCTTCTGGGCTACAATTAGTGGGGACATGTTTCAGATAGAAATTTGGCCTGCAGGTTGCAGTCCTGAAGTTCTCAGAATATTCAAACAGTTGCAGATGCACAGGTAAGAATAAGATTTATGGTAGATAATAATAGAACATTGAACACACAAGAACAACCCTGTGAGGTAAGTTGGGAGAGGAGAGGGACAGATTCAAGTTCACTCAGCCTGCTTTCATGCCTATGGGAGGACTAGAACTGAGAGCCTCTCCATTTTTAGCTGGTTACCTTAACCACTATGCCTAACAGTAAATGTATAATGGCTAAAATGAATATATGTTTTGTGAAATTTGAAATGGAAGAAGAACAAGTGAAAACATGCATGATAAAATGGGCTAGGGACTTTGGACATAACTGATGCAAGAGTGGGAAAATATGTGGACTGAAATTCACATTGGGTTATACTTAATTTTGTTTTAAATAAAGTGATGCAATGTTGGTATATGACTCCAGAAAATTGTCTAAAAAATATCTAAAGGTTTTAAATCTATGATGGAAATGTTGGAAACACAAGGGTTATTTTATCAGGCTTCGTGGACTGGCAAAAAAGCCAGGAAATTTTGAGTTCAAATACACAAAGATACAAAGAATTATAGAGATCAATATTCATTGAAACTAGGACTGGATAGACAATTATAAAAGAGTTGTAGAAGATTGTTTTTATATATGATAACTGCTGCGATTTTTTACGTGTGCAAAAATGGAAAGACTCTGAAATACCCACAGTGGAACTCAAGGCAGAGTATATATTGCTTCAACCACCTATTTCTCCCACAAAAATAACCTTGGGTGTTAGGTTGACTCAGAGGAAGTAAGCAACCCAAGGATCATTTGTGGCTGTAAAAGCTCAGTCTCTGAGCTCCTAGTCCAAGACCTTAATCTCTCCACCCTTCCAGCTGTCTTTATGCAAAGGTAATCCTTTTATTACAGGCGAGAGCTTTTTCTTTTCGGAATCAGAACCAGCATCATTGAACTTGGGGGCTTTGCCACAGATCTAATCAATAACTCAAAACAGCACTTACAGAGTGTATCCAGCCGAATACCTCCACACATCAAAGAATCTTATGGACAACAATACCTGGATAACTTCCTGGTTGGCTCCGTTGGCAATGGAGGTGATCTTTCTGGTCACCAACCTCTGGATCATGTTGGACTGCTAAGACAGCGACAATCAGCTGTCCAGCAGTTCGGAAACCCCCCTCTTCGGGAGAAGAAGCGGTGGTGAGCAAAAAGAAGCAGAGGTAGAGCTTCCCTAGAGCTCCTGGAAGATACCAGGGGGCTCGAAGGGTTAAGCCCCCTCAGAACTTCAAAGTGCTCCAGATCTGAGGCTTTTTTCCTGCTCCGGCAGACCTAATTGCCGCGACCAACTTCCGGGACCAATTTTAACTTAAAGAAGATAATACCGGACTGAACAGAAACAGGAGAGCTCTAATTATAAAAGCAAGTAATCAATCAATTCCCTGTTATTTTTTTTTTTTTAAGTTTTGGATTTGACTTCAAAGTGAAAATGGCGATCGTTCTTTAATGAGCTACGCAGTTGAAAACGAAAGTGTTACAATTCTCTGTTTGCTGTTTATTGCTGAAGGCCAGCTGGAAATTTTTTTTAAACATTGTAATGAGAAGGGAGAAGAGATCGAGATATTGAGACTGATTTAAAAAAAAAAAAAAGACTTAAAAGGTTTATACGTAATATTAGCCGGGACCAATTTTAACTTAAAGAAGATAATACCGGACTGAACAGAAACAGGAGAGCTCTAATTATAAAAGCAAGTAATCAATCAATTCCCTGTTATTTTTTTTTTTTAAGTTTTGGATCTGACTTCAAAGTGAAAATGGCGATCGTTCTTTAATGAGCTACACAGTTGAAAACGAAAGTGTTACAAGTCTCACTGTCTGTTGTTTATTGCTGAGGCCAGCTGGAAATTTTTTAAACATTGTAATGAGAAGGAGAAGAGATACTGAGACTGGAAAAAAAAGACTTAAAAGGTTTATACGTAATATTAAGTTAAAGAGAAATTTTAAGAGATGGCAGCAAAACAATTAAAGTCAACTGTTACAAAACCCCAGGAACATTAACACCGGGAGTCTCTCCAGCACATACAGCAGATACAAAATCACTAAATTTGGAAGCACTTCAGGATAACCTGAAAGAATTTATGAAAGAATCTCTTAACGATGCTATGAATTGGCAAACTTCCCAGATAGAGGATAAGTTTAAATTAATTACAGAAGAAATGTCAGAGATGAAAAAACAGATGTTAGAAATTCAGACTGGAAATAAAGAAGTTAAAGAAGGTTTGGTGTCAGCAGTACAGGGTCTGGCATCAAATGTGATTTTATTGGAGCAGGAAGTAGAAGAAATAAAGCTAATTTAAAATTGGAAAATAAGATTGAGGCAGTTCAAAGTAAAATGGATAAAGTTGATGATGAAATTGTTTTGGTACAATATAGAGCAATGGAACTTGCTTTACGAATCCGTGGACTAAAGAATGTAAAATGAGAATTTGAAGCAAATTTTTCGGAGGCCTTTGCAGAGATTTTGGCAGTTCGGCCAGTAGATGTGGCATTTTATATTGATAAAATTTATCGTGTGAATTCCTGGATAGCAAGACAAAGAAATCTTCCCAGAGACATTGTTATTTATTTTACTACTAGAACAGTGAGAAATGAGATTTTACAAGCTTTTTAAAGGAGACAAGATTCAAGCAGCGGCCAAGATATTTTAATACTAAAGGAAATTCCCCCCAAAATGTTGAGAGGTAGGAAGGAGTTTGCTTTTTTGGTGAACGAACTTAAAAAACGTCAGATTGAGTATAGATGGGACATCCCAATTGGTATAATAGTTTACTATGAAGGGAAAGCACATCGTCTTAATACAGTCAGTAAAGCACAAGAGTTTTATGCTTATGTGCTTAAGGCTGAAGTCCACCATCTCCGGATGGTAGGAGAAAGGAAGGTGAAATTAAAGAAAAAGAAGTGATAGTAATGGAAGAAGACCGTTTACAAGCGTTGGATGTGTCTAAGATGGGATCAGAGATTCCAAAAGAGCCAAGGATGACAAGAGCAGCTGTCAAACGCAAGGAACAAGAAGAAAAGGCTCAACAGGCTCAATCTGCTATTACCAAGACGGAAACAGTGGGAGGAGCAAGGCCCAAAGAAAGATATGATTTGCGGCTGGTGCTTCAAAAGTTTCCGATTGCTGATAATGGCAATTAGACTTTTATCTTGGAATGTCAATGGATTAAACTCACCACAAAAGAGAAGAAAGATATTTCATTATTTGAAGCAATTTAAAATGACATTGTATGTTTACAAGAAACACATATTAGAACATTAGACCAGAAATATTTGATAAATTCGAAATTGGGAATACATTTTGTTGCATCTGCTACAGAAAAGAAGAATGGACTAGTTGTTTATATAAAGAGTAATTTATCTGCAACATTAATTGAAGCGGATAATCAAGGAAGATATATTGCTATTGAACTTTTATTGGAAGGAGAAAATACTTTTAATAGGAGTTTATGCACCAAATCAACAACAAGAAAAATTTTATAAGTTTTACATAAAAGAATAACATCTTGGGATTATAAAACTTATATATTAATGGGTGATTGGAATGGAGTGATGGATACCCAGAAAGATAAAAGAAGTCTTAGAAATATTTCCAATCGTGTAAAACTGCCAAAGGCATTCTTTGATTTGATGGAAGATTTAGAATTGAGAGATGTATGGCGAGAACGCAATGAAAAGAGAGAGATTTTACATTTTTTTCGGACAGACATCAATCTTTTCTAGGATTGATTTCATTTTAATTACTAATGATTTGTTTTCAGAGTGAAGAAGACAAAATTTGTTCTAGAACCTTGTCTGATCATAGCCGGTATGGATTGAGTTAGATCGGGAAAAAGAGGCCAGGAGGTCGTGGAGGATGAATGAGAACTTGTTTAAATATGAACAAAATGTAAATGAATGTAAAACTCTAATGAAGGAATTTTTTTCTTTGAACATGGATAAAGGGACACCTATAGAGATAGTTTGGGACACCAGTAAAGCTTATATGAGGGGAATTTTATTAGAGATGAATAATAAATATAGAAATAGACTGCACAAAAGGCGAAAAGAACTAGAAGAGGAAATTAAAAAGGAGGGAGCAGTTATTGGTAGGCAATCCAGGAGATAGTAAAACAAAAGAGTCAATAAATATATTAAGAGGTCAATTTAATATGTTAATGGCAGATCAGGTGGCAACTAATTTACAATATGTAAGACATAATTTGTTTAATAATTCTAATAAACCTGGAAGGTGGTTAGCATATTTATTAAGAAAGAAACAGAAACGACGTATAATTGATAAAATAGAATATAGAGGTAAGGAAGTATATCAGCAAAATTTGATTAAAAAAGCTTTTTTAGAATATTATACTAAGTTATATTCTAGAGATGTGATTAGTGATAAAGATATAGATAGATATTTACAGGACCACGGTATTTTAGAAATTACAGTAGATCAAAGCGAAGAGTTGAATCAATTAATTTCTTCAGAGGAAATAGTGTTTGCAATTAAGCAGCTTAAAGCGAATAAAGCACCAGGTACAGATGGCTTGACAACTACTTATTATAAAAATTTACAAAATGAGATGATTGTACCACTTAAGGAGTTATTTAACAGAATACAAAGGGGAGGAGAAGCTCCTCCTTCATGGAGGACAGCTTTTATTTCATTAATACCTAAAGAAGATCGAGATGGTGTTAAACCAGAGAATTATAGGCCAATATCGCTTTTAAATACTGATTATAAGATATTTGCTAAGATACTAGCGAATAGATTGATGCCACTGATGAATCAATTAATTCATAATGACCAATCAGGATTTATTAAGGGGAGACAGATGAGATATAATATGAGACAAATTGTAAATTTACTTGAATATTTGGAAGGAAACAGCCAGGTTTCAGCAGCATTCCTCTTTTTGGATGCGAAAAAGCTTTTGATAGATTGGATTGGCAGTTTTGTTTAAAGTAATAGAAGAAATGCAATTTGGGGATTATTTTATTCAAGCAATTAAGGCTATATATCAAAAGCAAACAGCTCAAATAATAGTAAATGGTGGATTAACAGAATCTTTCAAGATTGAGAAAGGGACTAGACAAGGATGTCCCTTGTCACCATTATTATTCATTCTAACTTTGGAAATATTATTGAGTAAGATACGTGGTTTAGATCGAATAAAAGGAATTAGAATTAAAAATCAAGATTATAAATTAAGAGCGTTTGCAGATGATTTGGTTGTTTCTTTATCTCAACCAATACATTCAGCTGTATATTTGATGGAGACAATTGATCAGTATAGTAAGGTATCTGGGTTTAAAGTGAATCAACAGAAGACAAAATGATAATTAAAAATATGAATACACATCAGAGGAAGAATTAGAAAGAATAACTGGATATGAAGTAGTTAAAAAGGTTAAATACTTAGGAGTATACATTACAGCATCGAATGTAAAATTATATAAAAACAATTATGAGGTATTGTGGGGAAAAGTAATTAAAGAAATGGAGAAATGGAAGAAGTTACAATTATCATTGTTGGGAAGAGTGGCAGATATAAAATGAATGTTTTGCCTAGATTTTTATTTTGTTTCAAATGATTCCAATTTTGAAGAAAGATGCAAATTTACAAGAATGGCAAAAGGATTAATAAATTTGTATGGAAGGGTAAAAAACCGAGGATAAAGTTAAAAATAATGCAAGACGTTAGGGAAAGAGGGGGTTTAAAAATGCCTAATTTGAAATTGTACTATGATGCAGTTGTTTTAACTTTAATTTCTGATTGGATTAATTTAACAGAGGAAAGGATTTTGAATATAGAAGGTTATGGTTTGTTATATGGATGGCACGCATATGTAATATATGACAAGAAAATTGATAAGACATTTAAGAATAATATGGTCAGAAGTGCGTTGTTGAGGATTTGGAAAAAATATCAATATAAGTTAGATGGAAAGATACCAATATGGACCATCCCCAGACATATGATAGAGAATATAATATATTACAAAAATGGAAGTTATCACTTACAAAGAGCTTTTGACTATGGAAAAGGGGAATTACAGTTGAAATCTAGGGAGAAATTGAGGATGAAGGAAGAGATTATACATGGTTCCAGTATGGACAATTGCAATCTAGATGGAAAATAGATCAGAAAATTGGTATAAGGCAAAGTGATGATAATCTGGTAAAACAAATAAAAGATCAAGGTCAACAGCATATAAAGAGATTATATAATGTATTGGTTGAAATTGATTCAGAAATGGAGTTGGTTAAAGATTGTATGGTAAAATGGGCACAAAATTTTCAACAACCTATAATGTTAGAAACATGGGAAAAAATTTGGGTGAGGAATGTTAAATTCACAAAATTTAAGAGAAAATTTTTATAAAATGTTTTATAGATGGCATTTAGATCCTAAAAAACTGTCATGTATGTATCCAAATGTGAAAGCAAAATGTTGGAGATGTGATTGTGAGGATGCTACCTATTATCATATATGGTGGACTTGCAAAAAAGTTAAAGCCTTTTGGATTAAAATATGGTGGATTATGCAGAACATTTTGAAAAAGATCAAGTTTGTTCCACAGTTCTTTTTATTAGGAATAATCTCAGATTGCACTGTTATAGAGACAAAACTGATTCTGAATTTAATAACTGCTGCAAGATTATTGATTGCACAATATTGGAAGAAAGAAGACTTACCTACAATTGGAGAATGGATTAGTAAAGTATCAAATTTAGCAGAAATGGCAGAATGGCAAAAATTTCTGCCTACTTTTCTTGTACACAAGAAAAATATATATTGGAATGGAGGAAGTGGATTGATTATATTCAAAATAAGTATCAGATTAAAAAATATCAATTAGTTTTTGAGTGAAGTTAGGAATTATTATGTATTAGTTTAAGAAAGAAGGGAATTGATAGTGTGATGGTGTGAAATGGAATATGTTTTATGTTATATTTTAGATTATGTTTGTTAGTTACAATACCCTGTATTCTGTTCTGGGAAGTCTCGGGGAAGGAGGCGGGAAGGGAAGACTATAAATTGATTGGTTGCCATTGTACAGGAATAATGGTAGAATTAAACAAGTTGGAATGGTGTAATGTCGGGACTGCTCGGCAAACACTCCCGAAGGAAAGGGTAAGGAAAGAGGAGTAAAGAAGGAAGAAAGTAGGTAGGTAGGTGGGTAGGGAGGAAAGAAGGAGGAGAAGAAAGGATAGGAGGAGGAGAAGAAGGAGATAGAGGGTTAGAAAGGATGGTAGTGAGAAGTGGGAAAGAGGAGGAAGTAGGAAAGCGAGGAGAAGGTGGTGGGGAAGTTTAAGAAGGATGAGAAGGGAAGAAAGGATTAAAGGGGGGAGTGGCAGTCGAGCAGTCCTGACTGAGTATAATTTGAGTATAGGACTGATTGTTGGTTAAGTGATTGTATTGTACACTGGTCAAATTGTGGGAAATATTATGGAAAAATAAAAAAAATTTTGCAAAGGGTTTTAATAATAATAATAATAATAATAATAATAATAATAATAATAATAATAATAATAATAATAATAATAATAATAATAATAATAATAATAATAATTTAATTTCTATACCGCCCTTCTCCCGAAGGACTCAGGGTGGTTGACAGCCAGATAAAATAACAATCAAATACAATACAATAAAACCAGAATTAAAAAGCTTATTCAATTTAGCCGATAATTTAAATATAAAATACATAACATCATAAAACCCCATTAAAAATCCTAATAAAACCCGTTTTATGCCAGCCCTGCGCGGAAGAATAAATTTTGTCTGTGTATGTGTTATCCAGAAGCAGCAGGAGCAGGAATCATAAAGGTAACCAAAGCCAACACAAGACATTTGGCTGCTTGAAGTAAATCAGTAACAGCTGACCTTCATCTCCTCATTGGGAGTGAAGATGCTAACTAGCCAAGTTATCTTCCCACAGCAGGTAGAAAATCCCATGTTTCTCCATCTTGGGATATTACAAATAAAATAACACAATAAATAACCACAGATTGGCTGACAACAACAACACTTTATTCATTTTGCTTAAAGTGACTTTGTCATGTCACCTCATAATAGGCCAAAGTTTTGAGTTGAGAGTCCCTACCAATCGCATAGCCATTCCATTTTTGAAGCATCTTATCTTCAGCTACTCCTTGGGATGACAACCAGAGAGGACCTTTCTGTTGCTCTTCATTGTACACACACGCTGACACCTTATCTCCCACTATACCTTTTTCCCAGAATAGAGAGTTCAAATCCTCATATTTTTTCTATATAAAATATAGCATAGAAGTTACTACAGAAAGATAATCTATGGACTGATTTTTGTTTCAAATTTCTTAGATCTCAAATTTATCCCCAGTCTGATGAAGACAAACAATATGGAGCTCTATTTGGTCACCAATTGCATAGAACATGCTTTGACATCTCACTATCCTCGTACCCGTTACTTGGCTGGCTGGGATGCAAAACTCCTTTACCTGCCTGCCTCTTATTTGCCAAGTGCAATAACAGATTACTTTGTAGGTATTTGTGTTTCAAAGCCAGCACAAGCCATGTAAATTCTATTGCAGAAAAAGTATTACCATTGTCCAAATGAACAAACAAATTAATTTCAGTCTTAGTGAAAACTGGTAAGACAATTTCATTGATGCAAGAGTAATGTATATTTTCAGCCACGTTGTTTAAGAACTAAAAAGTCTTCAATCTTTAAAATAAAGGATCAGAAAGATTTGCAAAAAGTTATTGTTTGTTTATTCCTCTTAAAATAAGAGATTAGGAAGTCGTCTACTATACCTACTATGCTTTCATTTGGATTTCTGGATGGAGTGGGTGTTGGAATAGATGCCCTAAATCAGGAGTCTCCAGCCTTGGCAACTTTAAGCCTGGCGGACTTCAACTCGCAGAATTCACCAACTGGTTGGGGTATTCTGGGAGTTGAAGACCAAAACTGAACTAACTAAATGACCTATGTGATTCTAGGAAGGGAGGTACCTTTGTACTAATATTCCAGACTGTCTACATTTCCTGCGTCGGATGAGGAGAGCACATCTTTTTCCTTCTGTCTTGGCCAGTTTTTACTGAGGCACGACTGAGAGCATTTTAACAAACAGCATCTTAACACCCTGATTCACTGGCCATTGTTTTGGGAGATCTAAACAAGGCAAACTTAAGGAAAGAGCTACCAAAATACTTTCAGCATGTCAATTGTCCCACCAGAGGCAAGAATACTCTAGACCATTGCTACACAACACTAAAATATGCTTATCGGTCTTTACCATGTGCAGCTGTAGGACACTCTGATCATTGCATGATTCACCTTGTACCTGCTTACAGGCAAAGACTTAAAACCACAAAACCAATAATTAAATCAGTGAAGACCTGAACAGAGGAGGCAAAATTAAAGCTGCAGGCATGTTTTGACTGCACTGATTGGAATATTTTTGAAGATACCTCTGCAGACCTGGATGAACTCACAGATATTGTACCATCATATGTCAGCTTCTGTGAAGACCTATGTGTACCTACAAGGAACTTGCGAATATACAGTAACAACAAACCTTGGTTCACACCTAAACTTAAGCAGCTACAACATTCCAAAGAGGAAGCCTACAAAAAGGTGATAAAATGCTGTACAATCAGGCCAGAAGTGCACTAACAAGGGAGATCAGAGCAGCAAAAAGAAGCTACTCTGAAAAGCTAAAGAATCAGTTTTCAGCAAATGAACCAGCAAACTTGTGGAAAACTCTTAAAAATATCACCGGCTATGGCAAACCTCCTTCCCAGGCTGAAGGTAATCAACAACTGGCAGATGACCTGAATGAGTTTTACTGCAGGTTTGAAAGGAAACTACAGCCACCTATCTCCACAACCCCCATCTCAGACACACCAACAACAGCCAAGCCTCCTACAACTGACCCCATTTCATTGGGTTCACAACCTCTAGTGATCACAGAAAAGGAAGTGCAGGACCTATTTCATAGACAAAAGCCAGGAAAAGCTCCAGGCCCAGACAAGATAACTCCTTCTTGCTTAAAAGTCTGTGCTGACCAATTGGCCCCCATCTTCACCCATATTTTCAATAAATCACTAGAGATGTGCTATGTTCCTTCTTGCTTCAAACGCTCTACCATCATCCCAGTGCCGAAGAAGCCCACCATCAAGGAACTGAATGACTACAGACCAGTTGCTTTAACATCTGTAGTCATGAAAACCTTTGAAAGGCTAGTGCTTTCCTACTTGAAAACCATCACGGATCCGCTGTTAGACGCCTTGCAATTTGCATACCGAGCAAATAGACCAACAGATGATGCTGTTAATATGGCTCTGCACTACATCCTACAACATCTTGAGTCTCCAAAGACCTATGCAAGGGTCCTTTTTGTAGACTTTAGTTCAGCATTCAATACCATCATTCCAGACATTCTTCTAACTAAGCTAAACCAGCTACAGGTACCGGAACAGACTTGTAAGTGGATCACAAGCTTCCTAAAAAACAGAAAGCAGCAGGTGAAGCTAAGCAAGATCAAATCAAATACCTGTACAATTAGCACAGGGCCCCCCCAAGGCTGTGTGCTCTCCCCACTTCTCTTCTCTCTGTATACCAATGACTGCATCTCCAACGATCCATCTGTTAAGCTACTGAAGTTTGCAGATGACACAACAGTGATTGGTCTCATTCGAGACAATGACGAATCCGCATATAGACGAGAGGTTGAACAACTAGCCTTGTGGTGCAACCAAAACAATCTGGAACTGAACACACTCAAAACCGTAGAAATGGTGGTAGACTTTAGGAGAAACCCTTCCATACTTCCACCTCTCACAATACTTGACAACACAGTATCAACAGTAGAAACCTTCAAATTTCTGGGTTCTATCATATCGCAAGATCTCAAATGGACAGCTAACATCAAAAACATCATTAAAAAGGACAACAAAGAATGTTCTTTCTGCGCCAACTCAGTAAGCTCAAACTGCCCAAGGAGCTGCTGATTCAGTTCTACAGAGGAATTATTGAGTCTGTCATTTGCACCTCTATAACTGTCTGGTTCGGTTCTGCAACCCAACAAGAAAAACACAGACTTCAGAGGATAATTAGAACTGCAGAAAAAATAATTGCTACCAACCTGCCTTCCATTGAGGACGTATACTGCCTAATCAAGAAGAGGGCGTGAAAATATTTACAGACCCTCGCATCCTGGACATAAACTGTTTCAACTCCTACCCTCAAAGCGCTATAGAGCACTGCATACCAGAACAACTAGACACAAGAACAGTTTTTTCGAAGGCCATCACTCTGCTAAACAAATAATTCCTGGCTCAGTGGCCGCGGTGTGGATTCGGCCTGGTTCCAGCTGGCGTGAATCCGCCCGCCGTCATCGGTAGGCCCGCCAGTTCCATCGGCGCCAGTTCCATCGGCGCCAGTTCCATCGGTGCTGGTTGCGCCCGGGCCTTGTGGACTGCGACGCCTGTGGCGCCCTGTATCTGGCAGTTCCACCGGTGATGGGCGTGGTGAGGCCTCGGTGGGAGAGGAGGCCGGAGCCGTGGCTGAGGTTTGTCCCCTCTTCTGGCCTGTTACATCGCATTTTACATCGCGTGTCATCAAATGGCCCCTTGTGGCCTGGCTTGTTCCATCGTATTTTCCACCTTCCCCCCCCATACCGGACTTTGGGTCACCTAAACTGGGTGGTCATGCATGTTCATCCGCGGGTCTTGGACTGGATTGGACTAGTTTGGACTGGTCTATGGACTTTGACAGACCGATAGCCATTTCTACTTGATCAAGAGCTATTGTAGAACTGTTTTCCATAGGCTCACTATGGAGACTGCCGGCCTGTCTGTTCCTGCTTTGTCATCGTTATCTGGTTCCTGCTCCATCTGTCCTCCTACCAACTGGACAATCCGCTGGAAGATTCACCATTTTATTACTCTGGGATTTTACCATCTTAGCATCCCTCGCCGATTCGCACTTTTCTATGCGCTACACTGTACATGAACTCTGCGCTATGAGGTGCCCCTCACCGCAGGAATGGCCCATCGCTACCAAGGGCGGCCTCAATGACGGGTCTTGGGACCCACAGAGGTGGCAGAGAAGAAAGAGCCTTTGGGGTTTTAGACAGGGTATTTTAAGGGGTGGAGGGTTAGGGCGGTGATGGGGGTAGCTGCCGTCGAGGGAAACCAGTTCCAGCGCATGCTCGTGGCGACTATCAAATGGGTTCGGAGGTTATGGGGGGAGGTGTTCCTTTGTGAGGGTGAGTCCATCTGCACGGTAAGTGGAGGGGCAGATATGGCGGAAGGGGGATCGACGATAGGGGTCACGCTCGATGTATGCAGGCGATCGCGTGCCCCGATCCTGACTTTTCCTGCCCCCGGATGGTCAAGACCTCAGAGCCTGGGCCTTCGCCTGATGTTATGCAACGCACGGTCCGTGGTTAACAAGGCCCCTAATACATGATCTGATTCAGGGGTGCGGATATTACAGGCGCACGGAGACCTGGTTGGGCACTGAAGGGGTGTGCCCTGGTTGAGAGATGTGCCCACCGGGTTTCCGGCATTCCATCAGCCGAGGGCCCAGGGTAGGTGAGGGTGGCGTTGTTATTAAAGAGAGTCTAGAGCCGAGGGAGACCACTGTACCTCAGATTGCCGGGTGTGAATCCTCTTGTGAGGTGGGGTCATAGATGTCAGATGGGACTGGCTCCTTGCTGCGTGACAGCTGCCTGCCCGAGCTCCTGGAGGTGCTTGCGGGTGAGGAGACCCCAGACTTTTAGTCATGGGGACTTTAACTGCCATCTGCCGTCGTCACATAGTAGCTCGGGAGTTCTTGGCTTCCATGACGGCCTTGGACCTGACTCAAGTAGTGGATGGCCCCACTCACATCGGGGAGGCACACTGGACCTGATTTTGTCTCTGGTCAGTGGTTGAGGATCTGGACTTAAAGGAGATATAGTCAGAACCTTTGTCATGGTCAGATCACTCTCTCCTTCGCCTGGACTTTCTGACCGCCACCCAACACCGCAGGGAGACGGAACCATTACGGTGGTACCGCCCCAGGCGCCTGATGGACCCAGAGAGGTTCCGGACGGAGCTTGGGCCACTTCCTGAGGGTCTGGCTCACGGCACGGCAGAGGAACTAGCTGCAGCCTGGGAACGGGCTGCGGCTGGGGCTTTAGACCGCGTCGTGCCTCTGCGGCCTCTGACCCGGCGCAGATCCCAACCGGCTCCTTGGTTCTCCGAGGAGCTGAGGGGGATGAAACGCCGGAGAAGACGCCTAGAAGGTTCTTGGAGGTCCAGCCGCCCAGAGGTTGATCGACACTAGTTAGATCCTATACTAGACCTACCTAGTGGCACTGAGGGAAGCGAGGCGCTCACGCCTCCTCATTGCGCCGGCAGATAACCGCCCAGCTGCCCTGTTTGGGTGACCCGCCCCTCCTTCACCAGGGGAGGGATGACCTGCAGGGACGTGCTGAGGAGTTTAACGGATATCTATACGATAAAATCGTTCAGCTGAGGGACGGTCTAGACCAAGATTGTGGCGATTCGGACGGGGCATCTGAGGGCGGTCTTGGTGATGTTGTCTGGGATGAGTTTGACCCTGTGACTCCCGAGGACATGGACAGGTTGCTGGGTAGATTGAATGCCACCACGTGTTTACTGGACCCGTGCCCCTCCTGGCTGGTGCTGGCCACTCAGGAGGTGACACGAGGCTGGCTCCAGTGGGTTACGAGCTTCCTTGTTGGAGGAGTCTTTCCGGCCGCCTTGAAAGAGGCGGTGGTGAGGCCCCTCCTCAAGAAGCCTTCCTGACCGGGCTGTTTTAGGTAATTACCGTCCGGTCTCCAACCTTTGCTTCGCGGCGAAGGTTGTAGAGAGTATGGTGGCATATCAGTTTCCCCTGCACCTGGAGGAAACTGTCTATCTGGACCCGTTCCAGTCCGGCTTCCGACCCGGTTACAGCACTGAGACGGCTTTGGTCGCATCGGTGGATGATCTCTGAAGGGCCAGGGATAGGGGTTGTTCCTCTGCCCTGGTCCTCTCAGCGGCTTTCGATACCATCGACCATGGTATCCTGCTGCTGTTGAGGGATTGGGAGTGAGGCACCGTTTATCGGTGGTTCTCCTCCATCTCTCCGACCGGTCGCAGACGGTGAAGACGGGGCAGAGGTCGACCCGGGCGCCTCACTTGTGGGTGCCGCAGGGGTCATTCTCGCCTTCTGTTCAACATCTATATGAAGCCGCTGGGTGAGATCATCAGTGGCTTCGTGTGAGGTACCAGCTGTACGCTGATGACACCCAGCTGTATTTTCCACACCGGCCACCCCAATGAAGCTATCAAGTGCTGTCCCGGTGTTTGGAAGCCGTACGGGTCTGGATGGGGAGAAACAGGCTCAAGCTCAAGGCTATGGATGCCGGCATCCCGGTACAGTCAGCTGAGTCCACGGCTGAAGCAGTCATTAGCCCCGATGGAGAGTGCGCAACTTGGGTGTTCTCCTGGATGAACGGCTGTCTTTGAAGACCACCTCCAGGAGAGCTTTCCACCAGTTCGCCTGGTGCGCCAGTTAGGGATGCCTTGTGCACAGTCACACACCCTTGTGACGCTCGTCTGGACTACTGCAATGCTCTCTATGGGGCTCCTTGAGGGGCATCCGGAGGCTACAGTTAGTCCAGAATGCAGCTGCGTGGGTGATAGAGGGCCTCGTGGCTCCCAGTGACACCTATCCTGCGCAGGCTGCACTGGCTACCTGTGGCCTTCCGCTTCAAGGTGTTGGTGAACGTCTTCAAAGCGCTCTATGGCATAGGGCCGGGCTATTTACGGGACCACCTGCTGCTGCAGAATACCTCTCACCGACCGTGCGCTCACAGAGAGGGACTCCTCAGGGTGCCATCGGCGCGACAGTGTCGTCTGGCGGCGCCCAGGAAGGAGCTTTCTCTGTGGGGCTCCGCCCTCTGGGCGAACTTCCCCAGGACTCCGTCAACTTCTGGACCTCCGAACCTTTCGCCGCGAGCTTAAAACTCACTTATTCATCTGCGCTGGACTGGGTTAGTTTTTAAATCTATGGGTTTTTAATGGGTTTTTATCCTAAATTTTTAACTTTAGCCAATTTAATAAGTTTTTTAATTGTATTTTAATTGTATTTATAGTGTATTGTGTATTTTTTATCTGGCTGTGAACCGCCCTGAGTCCTTCGGGAGAAGGGCGGTATAAAAATTTAAATAATAAATTTAAATAATAATAAAATAAACTTGTTGCTGGCAATCCTTATGATTTATATTGATATACTGACCAGCAATTGTGTTGTAAATGTTGTACCTTGATGAACGTATCTTTTCTTTTGTGTACACTGAGAGCATATGGACCAATACAAATTCCTTGTGTGTCCAATCACACTTGGCCAATAAAAAAATTCTATTCTCTATTCTATTCTATTCTATTCTATTCTATTCTATTCTATTCTATTCTATTCTATTCTATTCTATTCTCAGTGGTGAAATCCAATTTTTTTTACTACCGGTTCTGTGGGTGTGGCTTGGTGGGCTTGGCAGGGGAAGGATTCTGCAAAATCTCCATTCCCACCCCAATCCTGGGGGAAGGATATTGCAAAATCTTCATTCCCACCCAACCAGAGGTGGTATTTGCCAGTTCTCCAAACTACTCAAAATTTCCGCTACCAGTTCTCCAGAACCTGTCAGAACTTGCTGGATTTCACCCCTGCTTCCCCCCTTCCCCTTCCTTCTCTTAACAAGCGTCTGAGGCCATTTGGCTGCAGCACCTTCTCCAAAGCCTCCTAGCTCCTGCATTGATCGTGTCATGGCTTCTGGCTGCCAGCGAACTGTCTTGTTCACCCAAAAGCCCAGGGTGAACTGTATTTTGGCGAATGGGCCGCACCAAAGGGCCTGGAACAGAGGGGCTGAGGCCCATTGGCCAGGGTGAAAGAATGGGGGTGGGCCAGCTGAGGAGAAAAGCTGGTGATAATGCGCAGAGGCGGAACCTTGGAGGAGAAGCAGGCGTGGCCAATAGCAGGAGCCTAAAAGTCCCATTCTGCATCCACTTCATGGTCTGTTTCTGTTGCTTCCCTCCAGGAGGAGGTTTTGAAATATTTCTATCAGGACTACCTGATTCTGTAACAGCTTTGCTTACTACGCCATCCATCTGATAAACTCGCAAGGTTCATTTTTCTTGAAGTAGACTGTGTTATTTCTCTGTGCCATATAATATATGTGGGTCTGTGGGTATATGCATATTTTTTAAAAAAATTAGGTATTTATTTATTTATTTTGTCATGTTTATGTAGTGTATATTGGAGGTGGTGATCCTTTGACAGCTGTATGCAATGAAATTTCATTTTAATGTATGCTGTTTAGTGTACATTTAAAGTGACAATAAAGTTATTCTAGGTTCTCTACATCAACAACGAGGCCAGGAACTGCCTGAGAAATCAAGTCCATTTTCCCAGAAACCAAGTGATGTGTAGTGAGGTAGTCTTTAAACTTAGCGAGCAAGAAAGCTCGGGCCAGGCAGAAGTTGCATGGCAGCACTTTAATGGCTAAATGAACCTGCCAAATCATTTGGGCTGCAGTCAGTTTTACAGTTCTGAATGACCTGGGCAAAAAAAATTCCCCCTTCCTTTTAGTTTCCTTATTTTTCTGGGAATATTGCAGATCTGATTGGGTGGCTGAGGTGGGATAAGTCACATTATTTTCAGTCTCTGTTTTTGCTCAGTATGCTACCCTATCACCTCCACTATCACCTATCACCTCACATCCCTGATTTTGCTCCATGGGAATGGGTGACGAACAGATGTTACACATATTGAAGCTGCCTTTAAATAACGTCCAGATAAGAGAGAAAATCCCGATTGGATTACTGCGTGCATAAGAGCACATAAGAGCATATTGGCGTGCATAAGAGCACAAACGTGCCTACCGTTCCTGTCCTATTGTTTTCTTTCATTATATCCAATTAATATAGTTATTGCATGCTTATGCTTATATATATATGCTTATATATTATATAGTTACTTTCATGCTTATGCTTATATATACTGTTGTGACAAAATAAATAAATAAATAAATAAATAAATAAATAAATAAATAAATAAATAAATAAATAAATACATGGGGTTGTCCATAAAGATCATCTATAAATTGCAACTCTCGCAGAATAAGCTACACACATACAACTTTGCCGTTTATTATTATTATTATTATTATTTATTTGATTTTTATACCGCCCTTCTCCCGAAGGACTCAGGGCGGTGTACAGGCAAGATAAAACCAACAATACAATATACAGGTTAAAATGCAATTTAAAAAACTTATTTAAATTAGCCTGAACATTAAAATTTGCCATAAACTAAAAAACTCCGTTTAAAATTAATAAAATTTAACCTTAAAATTCCATTTAAGCCAGCCCCGCGCGGATAAAGAGGTGTGTCTTCAGTTCGCGACGGAATGTCCGAAGGTCAGGTATTTGACGTAAACCCGGGGGAAGCTCGTTCCAGAGTGTGGGAGCCCCCACAGAGAAGGCCCTTCCACTGGGGGCCGCCAGCCGGCATTGTTTGGCGGACGGCACCCTGAGAAGTCCCTCTCTATGGGAGCGTACGGGTTGGTGGGAGGCATGTGGTAACAGCAGGCGGTCCCGTAAGTACCCAGGTCCTAAGCCATGGAGCGCTTTGAAGGTCGTAACCAACACCTTAAAGTGCACTCGGAAGGCCACAGGTAGCCAGTGCAGTCTGCGCAGGAGCGGTGTTACATGGGAGCTACGCATAGCTCCCTCTATCACCCACGCAGCTGCATTCTGGACTAACTGAAGCCTCCGAGTGCACTTCAAGGGGAGCCCCATGTAGAGAGCATTACACTAATCCAAGCGAGATGTAACGAGTGCATGAGTGACTGTGCATAAGGCATCCCGATCAAGGAAGGGGCGCAACTGCCGAACCAGGCGAACCTGGTGGAAGGCCCTCCTGGAGATGGCCGTCAAATGATCTTGAAACGACAGCCGATCATCCAGGAGGACACCTAAGTTGCGCACCCTATCCTTTGGGGCCAATAACTCGCCTCCAACAGCCAGCCGCGGCTGCAGCTGACTGAATCGGGATGCCGGCATCCACAGCCACTCCGTCTTGGAGGGATTAAGCTTGAGCCTGTTTCTCCCCATCCAGACCCGTTTATCCATATTATACTGCTGTTGTATGAGCTACACTGACTCTCCGTTGTTTCTGGGTGAAATTCAAGGTGCTCCTTATCACTTTAACCTAGCACAGGCAGTGGTGGGATTCAGCCAGTTCGCACCTATTCGGGAGAACCAGTTGTTAACTTTCTAAGCAGTTCGGAGAACCGGTTTGTTGGAAGAAATCTTATTTTGTTTTTTTCCCCATTTTACTGGGCTAATCCTGTAAGGAAGGCAGGAAGGAAACATTCTGGTGTTGTTTCTACCCTAATCTTTATTGCCTTGCTTACAGGAATTGCCTCTCTGGTTAACCCTTATTACATTGTAACAGCTAAGGTGAAGCACCCACCTGAGTGACATTGAGTTGACCACGGCCACATGGTCACATGACCACCGAGCCATGCCAACTCAGCGGGTCATTTAACTGGTTGTTAAATTATTTGAATCTCACCACTGAGCACAGGGCTATGTTATTTGTGGGACTTGTCTCTCCTGAAAGGCAAGTGACATGGCTTTTGTAATTTGTTTACTAACATAATTACTTTCTATTTTAATTGGATTTATTTTCTCTCTTTTAAAATGATGTTCAGGTTTTGTTAAGTTCGGGCAATGAAGAGGCAGGAGACAATACAAGTGACAACAGCTCTTTCGTTTATTGTGATCCCAGCAAAAGCCAACAGGCAAAAAACCCTCTTTAAATAGTATTTTGGCTGAGGCATCAGCCAATCAGCAACGTGCATTTTCCCGCCCAAATTTCCCTCCTAAAATTCAAATACATTACACTCCTCCCCTCCCAGAACACATTGTACCATATTTACATAGTTTTTTGCATAACATTTGCATGTTATTTTTCCACGTAGTCACGCAGGTAGACAGGGCGTCTCCTAACTCTTTCTGACCTACGCAATTCATTCCCTGGGAGTGAGTCGAGCTGGTCGGAGGGACTGTTTGTTCCTCCCAGCTTCTCCTCTGGGCCATCAGGCCCTGGATTATTGGCAGAGTCGTCTCTGCTGTCCTCTGGAGGAGCCGGTTGGCATCACTGGACTTCTTCAGACTCAGCTAAGTCCTCCGATGAGTTAGCTGTTGGTTCACATATTGGGTAGTCAGGGTCTGGCTGTTTGGTTTCTGGATTGTTTTGTATTCTTTTTCATAATTGATCTATGTGGCGTCTCCACACTCGGCCATCCCCCATGTCCACTATGTATGATTTTGGGCCCGTCACTCCTACAATTGTTCCCTTTAGCCACGCTGGGCCCTCACTATAGTTATGTGCCCATACTGGGTCACCTGTTGTCATTGTTCTGGTTCTTCCCTTTGTGCTTTGGTACCCATCAGGGGAATATGTTGGGTTTAACCGATCTAGGGGGCACCGGAGTCTTCTACCCATTAATAACTCCGATGGGCTGCGGCCGGTGGTCACACAGGGAGTTCTATGTTGAACTGCCAGGAAGGTATCAATTTTGGATTGCCAATCTCCTGGGCTAATTCTAGAAAGCGCTTCCTTGGCACTGCGTACGAAACGTTCTGCAAATCCGTTCGTCGCCGGGTGGAAAGGCGCCGAGAGGACATGTCGGATGCCCTCTTCTGCCAAGTACCCCTCAAACTGGGTGGCCGTGAATTGTGGGCCATTATCGGACACTAGAGTGTCGGGCAACCTGTGTGTCACAAATAGATGTTTCAATACTGTGATTACAGCTTCCGCTGTTGTGGTTTTCATGAGTAAAATTTCTAACCACTTTGAGTAGGCATCTACTACAATTAAGAAGGTCTGCCCATAGAACGGCCCGGCAAAATCTATATGGATCCTGGACCAAGGACCCTGGGGTTTCTCCCAATCCCTTATGGGGGCTGTTGGGGGTAGTGGCCTTGATTCTTGACATGCTTGGCATTTCCCTACCCGGTCGCTAATGTCTTTATCCATTTGTGGCCACCACATGTAACTTCTCGCTAGGCTTTTCATCCTCACAATCCCCGGGTGGCCCACATGCAATAGTTCCAACACATGCCCTCGTAATTTCTCCGGAATAACCACTCTATCCCCCCATAACAGACAACCCCCTTGTACCAACAGTTCCGAACGCTTTTTTGTAAATTCTTTGAAACGATCCCCCGGTGCAGTGGGCCATCCCCTCTGCACCCAACCGATCACAGTTCTTACGACAATGTCTTTGTAAGATGCCCTAGTCACTTCCGTAGATGTGATTGGGCCAGAGTCCAAAGAGTCAATTAACAAGACGGGCGTCACTGGGGTCGGGTCTTCAATAGTCTCTGGCAACGGGCATCTACTTAAAGCGTCCGCATGTCCCAAATCCTTGCCCGGTTGGTGAGACAGTTTGTACGAATATGCTGCCAGGAAAATAGTCCAACGGGTCAGCCTGGGTGATAATGCAACCGGTGTTGGACGGTCCCCCGCCAAGAGTCCCAATAAAGGTCTGTGGTCTGTGACTATTTCAAATTGCCGCCCAAACAGGTACTCGTGGAATTTTTTAACCCCAGAAACTATAGCCAGGGCTTCCCGGTCTAGTTGGCTATAGTTCCTTTCCGCTGCAGACATCGTGCGGGAAAAATATGCGATAGGAGCTTCTGAACCATTTGGTAACCTGTGGCTGAGGACAGCCCCTACCCCGTAGGGTGATGCATCACAAACTAGTACTAGTGGCAACGTCCCATTGTACTGAATTAGAAGGCTATCGCTGGACAAAAGATTCTTAACATCTTCAAATGCCTTAGCCTCAACCCTGCCCCAAGTCCAAACAGATTTTTTCGCTAGCAGTTTATGTAGCGGTTTGGCTACCGTTGCCTTATTTTTTAAAAATACCGCATAGAAGTTTACAAGCCCCAAAAATGCTTGTAATTCTGTTTTGTTTTTTGGGGTTGGAGCCTTTCTAATGGCTCGCACTTTGCTCTCAGTTGGGTGGATGCCTTCCTTATCTATCCGGTAACCCAAGAATTCTACAGATTCAACTCCTATCTGGCATTTGTTGAGTTTAACCTTAAGCCCCGCAGACCTGAAAATGCCCAAAACCTTCCGCAATTTGACCCCTAATTCTTCCAAGTTTTCTGCTGATACCAGTACATCGTCGAAATATGGAATTACTCCCGGTAGACCTTGTAGGAGTCGTTCCATTAGGTTTTGGAATAACCCGGGGGCTACACTAACTCTGAACTGAAGTCGAGTGCATTTAAAAGCACCCCCATGTGTGACAATCGTCTGCGCTTCGGCTGTTTCGTCGTCAACTGGTAATTGTTGGTAGGCTTGAGCCAGATTGAGTTTGGCAAAAATCTGTCCCTGTCCTAACGAGTGCAACAAATGTTGCACTACGGGAACGGGGTAAGCACTCTTTTGCAATGCTTGTTAAGCGTTGCCTTATAGTCAGCGCAAATCCGGACTGATCCGTCCGGTTTGACTGGGGTCACTATTGGTGTCTCCCATTTTGCATGGTCGACGGGGACTAGTATTACCTGGCTTACTAATTTGTCTAGTTCCCTGTCAATCTTGGCTTTGAGGGCGAATGGGACCCTCCTAGCTTTTAATCTAATGGGAGCCACCTGGGGGTCCAAATTGAATGAAATGGGGGTCCCCACGTACTTGCCCAGGCAGTCTTGGAAAACGTCCTTGAATTCTCTCAACAATTCGTCCTTCAGGTTGACTCCGCTTCTGTGAACCCCGGTTACTTCCATGCCCAAGGCTCTGAACCAGTCCAGACCTAACAAACTGGGCAGGTTTCCATCTACGATGGTGATCGGCAGGGTTTTCTTGAATTGTCTATATTTCACTCTGACGGACGTGACTCCTCGAACAGGGATTCGGTTCTCCTGGTAGTCTTGCACTCTCAGCTTTTGGGGTTGCAGCTGGCGTTTTGCGACGTCTGGCAGGTCCCTTGCGATTGTGTCCCAAGACATAATCGTGATTGATGAGCTGGTATCCACCTCCATTTTACACTGCACTCCTTCGATGTATGTCTTGGTGAATATTTTCTTTTCTAGCCGTGTCGATGCGTGGCCCACTCTCACAATGGTCTGATTCAACTTCGCGCCTTTTTTGAACTGACCAATCCCTGGCCGCTTCGCGAATCCGCCGCCCTGTTGATTGGCCGGTTTGAATTTTGGGCGGGAAGGTTGAGAGGCTCGGCAGGCCTGAGCTATGTGTCCTTTCTTTTCACACTGCCGACAAATTGCGTCTTTGAACCTGCAATTCTGTCGTTGGTGTTGGCCTCCGCAACTCACGCACTTGTCCCGGTCGCCTCTCTCCAGCCTCCCGGTGTGGAAAACCTCTTCCTCTTCTTCACCGTCTGATTCGGCCTGGATTTCTTCGCTGTGGACTGCCGTTGCTTTCGCCGCGCATTTATTTCGGTTTTTGTAAGGCTCCCGCTGCTTTGGTGGACTTTTCGTGTGCCCTGGCCTCACCCAGGGCTATTCCCAGGGTTAGGTTGCTTTTCGACAGCAGCCGCCTCTGTAGTCGGATGTCCCTGACTCCACAAATGAGTTGTTCTAATAAAGAGTCCTCTAAGTCTCTATACTCACAGTGGTTTAGACATCGCTATGTATCCGCCCTTGATACTGGCTGGGTTTGAAATTACGTTGCTCCTTCAGCTCTTTTTTAGAATAGAATAGAATAGAATTTATTGGCCAAGTGTGATTGGACACACAAGGAATTTGTCTTGGTGCTTATACTCTCAGTGTACATAAAAGATGATATTAAATCCAGAAAATTTACAACTGGCTTTATCATTAAACAATATATCAATATAAATCATAAGGATTTTCCTAGTCTCACTGCCTTCAATATCCCACCTTTGTCGCCAATGTTAAGTTCGGGCAATGAAGAGGCAGGAGACAATACAAGTGACAACAGCTCTTTGGTTTATTGTGATCCCAGCAAAAGCCAACAGGCAAAAACCCCTCTTTAAATAGTATTTTGGCTGAGGCATCAGCCAATCAGCAACGTGCATTTTCCCGCCCAAATTTCCCTCCTAAAATTGAAATACATTACAGGTTTATTAGCTTTTAACATTTCTAAACTGATAAACAAGCTGGAGACTAGCTCCAGGTAAGAAAAAAATGTTAGTACAACTTGGGGTCTGGCTTATCTCTTTTGTGAACTCTCAACAACCCATTTCCTTACAATTATGCCCCTTCTGACATCAGGCCTCATTTTAATGAACGTGTGATATTATGGGAGGCAAATATATAACATGTCTGACTCAGTGGTGGGTTTCAATTTTTTTTACTACCGGTTCTGTGGGTGTGGCTTGGTGGGCGTGGCAGGGGAAGGATACTGTAAAATCTCCATTTCTTCCCCAATCCAGGGGAAGGTTACTGCAAAATCCCCATTTCCTCCTGATCAGCTGGGACTCGGGAGGCAGAGAACAGATGGGGGTGGGGCCAATCAGAATTTTTACTACCAGTTCTCCAAACTACTCAAAATTTCTGCTACTGGTTCTCCAGAACTGGTCAGAACCTGCTGAAACCCACCTCTGGTCTGACTACATGTGACCAATTTTTGTGCAAAAAAGGAGTGAAACATGGGGCTTGAGGTTCTCTCTTCCTTTTTAATAGAGAGACCCCACTTTATCAGGGTACCCTAATAAACTGCTTTTAAATGATTTTCTGACTCGGTTGCTTATTGGGAAGGTAAACTGAGGCAGAGCCTAGGGCCAGATTTGGCTTTCACTCCCCAAGACTATCTGCCTGTCCCACTAGGTCAGTTTGTGTGGATCCTTCCCTTTAACACTCTCATCTGATGAGGCCTCACTTCGTTTCTGTAGCCGTCTCAGAATAGACTCTTACCTGAACTTCAGGGGATTCCTACCATTTTACACTTCTGGAAGACCATGAAGATCTGGTTCTTTCCTCAAGCATTGAGCTAGGAAGTGGGTTGAATCAAACACTCAATAGTTTGGTTGGTTTGGTGCTTGGTTCTATTCTATTGTTTTTATTGATTGCAGGAATGACTTAGGATTGCTATGTGAGATAGGCCACCATTTTAGTTCTTTAAATAAATAACATCACTTCAGCACTGTATGCTAAGAATATCTTATAGCTGTCTCAGTAAGAAGTTGGGGACAAGAAGAAGACATAAGAGGAAAAAGAAGATATTGCCACAGCATGTTCTGACAAAGTTAGGTACAAATGGAAAAAAGTATTTTTAAAGTTTTGTGTCCACTTAAAAAAGGTTGTTTCCAGCTACTTGTCCATGTGTGTGTTCCTCTTTATTTCCTTCCTTGGAAAGGTCTTGGACTAGGAGCAGGAAGACTGAGCTTTTACTCTACTCCAACCACAAATGGTCCTTGGGTTATTTCCTCCATCTCAGTCAACCTAAGTCACAAAGTTATTTTTGTAGGAGAAATAGGTGGTTGAAGCAATATGTACTCTGCCTAGAATGCCATTGTGGGTATATTTTTATACACATAAAAAATTGCAGCAATTATCATTTACAAAAACAACCTTCCAGAATTCTTTTCTAATTGTCTATCCAATTTTAACTTCAATTGAATATTGGCCTTTAAAATTTTTGTATCTTTGTGTGTATTTGAACCCAAAATTTTCTGGCTTCCTTGCAAGTCTACTTGATATGATAAAATGACCTTTTGTGTTGCCAACATTTGCAATATAGATTTGAGGTACCTTCAGACATATTTTAGATAATTTTTCTAAAATGCCAACATTACCTCATTTTCTAAAAAGTTCTTTTAAAGTATAATCTAATATGGATTTCAATCCTTTTTAACATTTGTTCTTCTACCATTTCAAATTTCATGAAAAAGTGTATACATTTTAGCCGTTATATGTTCATTTGGCATAGTAGTTAAGATAACAGGCTAAAAATAGAGAGACTCTGAGCGCGATGTCCTCCCTTAAAACATCAAAGCCGGTTGAGTAACCTTTGGCCAATCTCTTTCTCTTCTTCCAACTAGCCTCACAGAGTTGTGCTTGTGTGTTCAGTGTGCTATTAGCCACCATAAATCTTACTCTTACCTATACATATACAGCTGCTTGAACATACAGCTGCAGGACTGGAACCCGCAGGCCAAATTTCTATCTGAAACATGTCCCCGCTAAATATAGGCCAGAAGGACTAAATGTCTTGCTGCTTCGAATGTAGTGAGGGGAAATCATTTGCTGCTGAACAAGAAAAATAGCTACTGAGTTTTACCTCAGAGTGAGAAGGCTTCCACAGCAAACTTGGAGAGGACATATCCACTTCTGTAGGCTGCCAGTCTTCCCGCCAAACTGGACACATTGACCACTCTCCCTCTGGCTCTCCTCACTGGGGGAAGCATGTGGAGTGTCATGTCAATCAGCCCAAGCAAGTTGACATCCAGCACCTTGGCAAAATCCTCCTTCAACCACTCATTGGGAGCAACTGGATAACCAGTGCCTACAAAGGCCTGTGGAGGGGATTCAGGAGGCTCTTCATAATTCTGTCTCAGAATCAAGGGTGAAATGCTCCCGGTTTGGACCGGATCTCTTGATCTGGTAATGATGTTGGCTGTTGGTTCAGAGAACCAGTAGCAATCATGGTGCAAGGCTCTGCCCACCTGCCTCGCTGTTGTTTTCATGAACTTGAGCTGAGCAGATCTGTGGTGCCTGGCAGGGCAAAAGTGGCGGCTCCTGGTTTTCCCAGCTGCTGAGTACTCACTTAAAGAAGAGCAGCTGGGGAAGCAGGCAAGGCATGGTAGCGGTGGTGGCAGGCAGGTGTCGGGGAAGCGCTGAGGGCAGCACACGCATCCAGGATGTCCATCTTTGGGCTTTCCGCTTGGGCAGCGGCGGGCACAGCCAGTCCCCATCCCCACCTGCTCGGCCTGCAGGTCCTTGTGGGAAAGAGCCCAGGCAAGTTGCATGTTCAGAGCTTCCCTGGCGGTGCCGAGAGCGTGGCCATCAACCAAGGAACGGCGCCTCCCAGAGGGAAGGAACCCAGGAAAGCTTCCCTGGTGGCACCAAGAGGGCTGCCACCAGCCGGGGAATGGCTGCTCCCAGCGGGGAGAAGACCAAGCAAGCCACGCATTCAGAGCTTCCCTGGCAGTGCTGAGAGCGCGGTCATCTTCTAGGGAACTCCTGACTCTTTACCTGAGAGGTTTGCAGGAGACTCAGACAAATTAGAACTTGTCTTGCCCAACGCGACGTATTCCTCAGCACCAGACCAATGGAATTTCCAATGATCAGATCATGAGTGTCCTTCACTGTCAGCTTCTTCACAGCATCAGCTGCCAGATGGGTGTGCCCTATAATTTAGCACAATGACCGATCATGGATAGCATCAAAACTTTATAGCAAACTTATGGACAACATTTTGGAAATTTCATCCAAGAAGACACTGCCACACGCACAATGCAGAAACTTCGAGAAGGCAACGGGAGAGTAAGACGCTAACTGAAGAATTCAAATTAGTTGTAGCAGATTTGAACTGGAATGAGCCTTTCCTGATAGCACAATTTAGATGTGGCTTGAATGGTAGAATTGTGAAATGAATTCATCAGGCAGGGAGTTCAAATCAAATCTGCAGAATCTGCATTATAATTGACTCATGTTTAGAAGAGATCTGGGATGGTTCCAACTAACACAAGCTACCACCTCCTCATCTCCCATATCCACCTCCCTTACAGATTCTAGGCTATGAGTAGGCTGAGCCTGAGGAAGGTGGGGTTAAATGAATTATCAATTTGGAATTGCTGCGCAGCCACAAAAAACTCATGTACAGTCCCTTGCAAATCCCATTGATCCTTATCTAGCACCAATTTGGCTTGTTAATAGATAGGATTGAAAAGAACATTGTATTCTGAATAAAAAACAAACAAACCTTTGCAAGAGAGAAAAATGTAAAAATGTAAGATACATTCTTAGCAATTTCCGGATTTGGGCTTGAATATTTGTTCATGGAGGCTTGAAAATAGATGAAAAGGAAACCTTCATCTACAATGTATGGAATGCTTACCTGCCAGTTATGGTTTTTAACCTTTTCTTGAAGGTTAAGGTTTATGGCTAATTATTGGCAATACATTTGAAAAAGGAAATTTAAAAATACAAGAAAACCATGTTAGTTAGCCAATGCAACAATATACTACAAAAATCATATTTCAAAGATTACAAGTCAATACGGTGTGGCCCTCAAGGGAAAGAAAAGTTTGCCATGGTCTTTCAGAGCTGTAAAATTGACCGCAGCCCAAATGCTTTGACAGATTAATTTAGCCATTGAAATGCTGTCATGCATCCATTGCCTGGCCCATACTTTTTTGCTTGCTAAATTCAAAGACTATGTCGCTACACATCACTTGGCTTCTGTACAAATGGACTTGATTTTTCAGGTGTTTCTTGGCCTTATTGATGATGGAGACACTCTGGAATATTATCGGAAAGATACCTCCCTTCCTAGAATCACATGGGCCATTTAGGGCAGGCCATCTATTCCAATACCCACTCCATCCAGAAATCCAAATAAAAGCATACTAGATACAGTGGATGACTTCCCATCTTGTTTTAAGAGCAATAAATAAACAAACAACTTTTTGCAAATCTTCCTGTTCTTTTACTTCAAAGATTGAAGACTTTTTAGTTCTTAAACAATGGGGCTGAAAATATGCATTATTCTTGGATCGGTGAAATTGTCTTACCCATTTTCACTAAAACTGAAATTAATTTGTTTGCTCATTTGGACAACTGTAATATATTTTCTGCAATGGAATCTACACTGCTTGTGCTGGCTTTGGAAGAGGAATGCTCAATATGTAATCTGTTATTGCAGTTGGCAAATAAGAGACAGGCAGGAAGAAGAATTTTGCATCCCAGCCGGCTGAGTAACGGGTACGAGGATAGCGAGCCGTCAAAGCATGCTCTATGCAATTGGTGACCAAGCGGAAGTTCTTGCTGCTTAGCTTCACGAGTGTGCAGATATATTTGTAATCTAAAAAACATGAAGCAAAAATCAGTCAATGGGTTATCTTTCTATAGTAGTTTCTATGCTATATTTTATATAGAAAAAAAATATGAGGTTTCCAATTCTCTGTTCTGGGAGAAAGGCAGAGTGGGAGACATAGTGTCAGGTACCCTTGTTGTGTGCAAACAACAAAGAGCAAACAATGGAAAGCTCTCTCTCCTCAGCCCAAACAAGTAGCTGAAAATATTTATGATGCTTCAAAAGTGGAACGGCAATGGAATGGGTAGGGACTGTCAACTCAAGGCTCGGGCCTGTCATGAATGTGAACTGAGATAATCACTTCAAGTACGATGCATCAAGCATCCTGAAATGGTATCAATACATTATTTATCATGTTATTTTATTTGTACTGTGAGAAGATGGAGAAACATGGAATTTTCTACCGAATATGGATAAATAACTGGGCTAGTTTGCACTTTGACCATCAGGGAGGAGATGAAGGGCAACCGTTCCTGACTTATTTCAAGCAGCCAAATGTCTTGTGTTGGCTTTGGTTACCTTTATGATTCCTGCTCCTGCTGCTTCTAGACAACTCATACACAGACAAATACCCTTCTAAAGTTCTCCTTTTACTCACAAGCATCCAGGTATGGTTGTCCATAAAATTCTTTGACATGTGGTGGTATTTTGTTGAAGACACCCTTTAAGTGCTGATCTGGGTTATTTAGCATATTTGTGGCAAAGCCCCCAGGCTCAATGATGCTGGTTCTGATTCCAAAAGGAGAAAGCTCTCGCCTGTATTGGAATAAAAGGATTATTTTTGCATAAGGAGAGTCAGTGAGGTGGAGGGATTAAGGCAGTGGTGGGATTCAAGTAATTTAACAACCGGTTCTCTGCCCTAATGATTTCTTCCAATGACCAGTTTGCCAAACTGCTCAGAAAGTTAACAACCAGTTCTCCCGAAGTGGTGCGAACTGGCTGAATCCCACCACTGGATTAAGGTCTTGGACTAGGAGCAGGGAGACTGAGCTCTTACTCTGCTCCAGCCACAAATGCTCCTTGGGGACTTGGGCTGCTTACTCCCTTTCAGTCAATCTAACTCAGAAAGTTATTTTCATGGAAGAAATAGGAGGTTGAAGCAATATTTAAGCTGCCTTGAGTTCCATTGTGGGTATTTCAGAGTCCTTTCATTTTTGTGCATGTAAAAACTCACAGCAGTTATTATATATAAAACAACTCTTTTCTAATTGTCTATTTCTGGTTTCAATTGAATATTGATCTTTAAAATTCTTTGTATCTTTGTGTGTATTTGAATCCAAAATTGTCTGGCTTTTCTGCAAGTCCACCAAGCATGATAAAAGGACCCTTTATGTTGCCAACATTTCCAACATAGATTTGAAGTACCTTTAGACATATTTAAGACACTTTTTCTAGAGTCATATGTCAACATTAAATCATTTTATAAAATTTTCTTTTAAATTACACACGCTGCTAGAGAGAAGTTCCCTGAAGATGGGCTCCAGCACAAGTCTGAAAGCTCGGAAGACAAAACCTCTGGTCCTGGTGACCGACCCAGATTAGATCCTGAAAGAAAAATAGCTATTAAATTTACGTTTTACCTCAAAGTGTCTGAGAAGGCTTCCACAGCAAACTTGGAGAGGCAATACCCGCCTCCGGGGGCTGCCAGTCTTCCTACCGCACTAGACAAGTTGACCACTCTACCTCTGGCTCTCCTCACCAGGGGCAGCATGTGGAGTGTCACATCAATCAGGCCAAGCAAGTTGACCTCCAGCACCTTGGCAAAGTCCTCCTTCTTCAGCCACTCATTGGGAGCAACCGGATAATTAATGGCTGCATTATTTACTAACCCCCAAAGTCCTGTGAGGGGGAAAAAAAGTGAGATTCAGGAGGATCTTCATGATTCTGTCTTGGAATAATCTTAGCTGGAACCCCAATTCCTTCAGTTCTGCTTTTTATGCCACGTATAACTCCCAAAGATAAAATTTGTTAATACCCCCAAAATATGAAAGTCAGCGAGAGGGAGGTTTGTTCCACACCTTTTTATTCAGATATTTGTCATTCTTCTCTGAAAAGGCCTGCCTTTAGACCTTTAGAAGGTGTGCATTCCATAAGGATGGCGAATCAGGTATGGTGTAGTGTTGATAGAGCTGGTATAGAAACCAGGACATTGAGTTCTAGTCCTGCCTTAGGCCCACAAGTTGTATGGGTGACCTTGGGCCAGTACTTTGTCTTAGCTCAACCAACTCACAGGGTTGTTATTAAGGCAAAAATAGGAGGAGGAAGAAGTACAGGTAGTCCTTGACTTATGATGACAATTGAGCCAAAAATCTCCGCTGCTACATGAGACATTTATTAAGTGAGTTTTGCCCCATTTTACCACCTTTCTTGCCACAGTTGTTAAGTGAATCACTGCACTTGTTAAATTAGTAACATGTGAATAAGATAGAATAAAATAAGATAACCTTTATTGTCACTTTTTCCGTGTATATACTGGCATATATTAAAATGAAATTCTGATGCCCCCAAAAATATGTATGTTATGTATGCGTGTATGTATATAGAATAGAATAGAATAGAATTTTATTGGCCAAGTGTGATTGGACACACAAGGCATTTGTCTTGGTGCATATGCTCTCAGTGTATATGTATGTGTATATGTATATGTGTATATGTGTATATGTATGTATATGTATGTATATGTATGTATATGTATGTATACCAGAGGTGGGTTTCAGCAGGTTCTGACCTGTTCTGGAGAACCGGTAGCAGAAATTTTGAGTAGTTCGAAGAACCGGTAGTAAAAATTCTGACTGGCCCTGCCCCCATCTATTCTCTGCCTCCCAAGTCCCAGCTGATCAGGAGGAAATAGGGATTTTGCAGTATTCTTCCCCTGGAGTGGGGAGGGAATGGAGATTTTACAGTATCCTTCCCCTGGACTGGGGTGGGAATGGAGATTTTACAGTATCTTTCCCCTGCCATGCCCCCCAAGCCACGCACCCCAAGCAATGCCATGCTCACCAAGCCACACCCACAGAACCGGTAATAAAAAAATTTGAACCCCATCACTGATGTATACGTATGTATGTACATACATACATAGAAGAAAGTGAACTTCCAATAATCTTTTCTGCCATTCTCACCACTTTCTGCACAGCCCTCCTGTCCAAATAAAACAGTAATACAATATGATGTAATGCTTTCAATCTTTTGTTTATCAAAAGTGGTAAGGACAGGGGAAGGAAGCTGTGCTCATATGATGCAGAAAACAACCAAGCTATCCTACTTGTTATTTGCACACCCAGAAACTTAATACTAGTAACCACCCCCACAGATGAATTCTTAATACATAGAGGTGTATGGATGTGCCTGCCTTTTCTAAAACCAACAATGATCTCTTTGTTTTTCCTACATTTAGAACAGGCCACACCCACCCCAGCTCCGCAAATGGAAAAAACATTGAGAAATGTCATGTGACGGCAACGTAACGTGGCGAGTTTGACACATGTGGTTTAGAACCAAGCTGTTCATATTACACCTGTCCACCAAACCCTCTACTTCCTCCCTGTAAGCACCTTCATTGTCATCCTGAATAAGGCCCATCACTATTCAGAATGGGACAATTAAACACAGCTGTCTGGTCATGCCCGTTCCACTGTGGGCTCCCCATCACACTGTCCCATTTATTTACACTTCCCTTTAACTACCTGCCCAGGCAAGGACCAGAGTCAAACTTCTGGGGTGTCTTCTCTCATGAGCAAGGAATGGTGCAGCAGAGAGAGAAAACATTCCCCAACCAGCAGCAATATCCTGTATTGGCCAGTGAGCGCCTGTGCAGCCACATTCTGCATGGGTGCTTGCTGGCAGGAGGGAAATTCATCAGGCAAGCCATGGTCTTATGCACTTTCAGTTTCTCTTTTAATATGTGCTGATTGGATGATCGGATGGGTGGCTATTTGCCCTGCACAGCCAATTGGCTTGGGAGAAATCGTCCTACTGCAAATTGCTCGGGGGGATGACGACACTAGTGGTGGGCAATCAGTATAAAATGCCGGTGGAGGGCCAACCAATGATAAATGCCCACAATGGGTCAGAAGGTTACAAAAGGTGATCACGTGATCATGGGACACTGAAATTATCATAAATATGAGTCCATTGCCAAGAGTCCGAATTTTGATCATGTTACCAAGGGGATGCTGTCATAAATGTGAAAAATGGTTGTAAGCCACTTTTTTCAGTGCTGTTGTAACTTCAAAGTTATTAAATCAACTGTTGTAAGTTGAGAACTACCTGTATTATTTATGTTTGTTCTTTGAGTTACTTATAAAAAAATGATAAAGGTTTCTCCTGTTCAGTCATACTTGACTCTAGGGGGCAGTGCTCACCTCCATTTCTTAGCCGAGGGTGCCAGCGTTGTCCAAAGATGCTTCCATGGTCATGAGGCCAGCCTGACTATATGCCGAGGCGCAGAAAATGCTGTTAACTTCCCACCAAAGTGGTACCTATTTATCTACTTGAATTTGCATGCTTTCCAACTGCTAGGTGGGCAGGAGCTGTGGCAAGGATGGGAGCTCTCCCCATCATGTGCCACTTGGATCTCATATCCAGGCTGTCAGCTTTTTAGCTGACAAGTCGGCATCTTTAACCACTGAGCCATCGCGCCCTCCCTAAAGTAATAAAGGCAGGATAAAAATCTAATAAATAAATAGTAAATAAAATAATTGGGGCCCTGTGAAATATGAAGGAAGGCCTTAAGCTCTCCTAGGAATTTTTTACTCTGGCAGTTTCCTTCCAAGCTGGTTTGTCAGAACAATACCTGAAATGTGTCAAGTGTTGCTTCAGGCCTAAAGAAAACAGTTAGGGATCAGCCCAAGACCCCTTGTTTGATCTCAGGGCCACAAGAATACACAGGGTAGCAATTCATGCTGAACTGAACTTGCAAATCGAAAACAGACATAATTATGGTAAATTATGGTATGATACGTTTCCATGACATTAATTTTAGTCCTATAATTTTATGTCCTGATTTTGGACAGGGTGAAAAGAAAAAACATAAAGAACTTGCTTTGGAAATCTGAATTATTGGACTTAAAGATATAGCGCAGTATACTGCAAAGTTTTTGCATAATAATGCCACTGTATACTTTTACAAAAGATTTGTGTGTGGCATAGCATAGGCATTTTTGTTTAAATATCAAAGGGAGGATGTATTGCCTTCTTAGAAGATAGGAAAAAGAGAGAAGAATAACACTTTATAACAAAGCTGTCCTACCCAAAAAATGTACAGTATTTTTGTTAATCTTATTTCAGGGGTGTCAAACTCATGGCCCCCAGGCTGGATATATCACGTGCTAGCCATCCCTACCCCCAGTTTAGCAAAAGGGGGGAAAGTCCTAATAAGTCATGTGATGACAATGTGACGACGTGAGTTTGACATCCCTGCTTTATTTGAATTAAATTATGGTATCATCATCATAATTTATGGGATTATTAAAGACTAATACTACTGTTTAAGATGCTAATAATTTATACAAATTACAAAGCAAGCAATGTCAGCCCTTCATGCCAATCGTTTAGTTATAGTCAGGATCAGAATTATTTCTTTTAATGTTAATGGTCGGGTAAGTATCATGCATTTCTGTAAAAGAGAGAAATTGCATTTTGGTTGCAGGAAAATCACAAAACCCTGTCACCTTAAAGCAAGCCCCTAGTTGAAGGAAGCATGTTTTGCATTTGGCAGGATAAAAAATTAGAGTTTGGCCGGCTCCAGTGACGTCACCGCTCCTGCCGGGTGCTCTAACAGGGCACTCCGCGTTAGAAGATTGTAAAAGTCAGTGAAACAGTGAAACAGTATAAATCACTGTTCACTGACCTTAGCATACCCTTTGGGCATAAGAGGGTTATGCAGAGTTGTGGAAAAGTGGTAGATCTAGACAGGGGGTTTGCTCTTAAGAGCGAATTTTCCTGGATTTATGATCCCACCGAATTCCACTATCTCCAACTTCAAATGCGCTCCTGTTTTTTTTCAGGAAAAAGGAGTAGGAGAGTCACTTCTGCTCAAAAGGACTTATTAAATTGATTGATTTTATAAGCAGACAGGAATTTCACAAGCGTTCGATCTTTGATGTAGAATCAGCACGGCAAGTATACCGACTCCCTTTTTGAAACCTGAAACCTTTCTTTGTCTCTGACTTTTAAAATGGCGTCTGAAAGTGAAAGTAAATTTTTTTAGTACAACAAAGTAGCGTTATTTGTGGATTGTTACAAACGGAGTTCTCTTATACTGAATGGAGTAAAGGAAAGTTGTTAAGTTTAAATTCCTGATTCTTTTGAAGACAGAATGGCAGCTAAACCTTTAAAGCCTTCTGGAAGAAGGGGATCTGAACCAAGTCTTGAGGATATATTGAAAGTACAATTAAAACTTTCTGAAGATAGGCAAAAAGAGATGATGGAGAATTTTAATGCAAAAATAAGAGAAGATATTCTCATGGCAGTTCAAGGACTGAGTAAAAAAATTGAGGGATTGGAAGAGGAAATGCAACAGATCTCTCAGTCAAATAAGCATTTAGAAGATAAAATGCAAGGTGTTCAGAAAAAAGTGGATCAAAATGAAGATCAGGTTGTGATATTACAATATAAACTTATGGAAGGAGCTCTTAGAATTTGTGGTATGCAAGAACAGCGAGGAGAAGACTTAAGAAAAATTATATCAGAAGCATTGGCTGAATTTATTGAAGTGGAACCCCAAGAGGTAGCTTACCAAATTGATAAAATATATAGAGTTAACTCCTGGATCGCAAGACAGAGAAAGCTTCCTCGGGACATTGTGGTTTATTTTGTGAAAAGGACTATGAGAAATCAGATTCTGCAAGTTTCATATCAGACAACTTTAAAAATTGGAGAACAGGAGCTGAAGGTGTTGAAAGAGATTCCTTCCAAGATGTTAAGAGATAGGAAGGAATTTGTTTTTTTTACACAAGAACTTAAAAAACATCAGATTCAATTCAGATGGGAGGTGCCAGTTGGACTGACAGTATTTTATCAAGGAAGGAGATATAGAATTGACACTGTTTTAAAGGCAAAGGATTTTCTTTCTACAGTTTTGAAAGTTGAAACAGAAGTGATAGAAAAACTTCAAGAGATTCAAGAAGGCGTGGTGATCCAAGAGCCTTTATTGCTGCCAGCATTAGAGGAACCACAAGAGCAAAGGGTGACAAGAGGAGCTCTTAAGCGTAAAGAAGAGCAACATAAAAGTCAGGACCCCAGTATGGAAGCTGTGGGAGGAGCCAGACGGAAGATACCGGAGGAGGATCTTCCGTTGTTTGCTTCAAAGCTTCAGGAGGCCAGTAATGGCAAATAGAATTTTGTCATGGAATGTTAATGGCTTGAATTCAGCTCAGAAAAGAAGGAAAATATTTCACTACTTGAAACAATTTAAAAATGATGTGATTTGCCTGCAAGAGACACATATAAAATTATCAGACCAAAAATATTTAATTAACTCAAAATTAGGTAAACATTTTGTTGCATCAGCTTTGGAAAAGAAGCATGGAATTGTTGTATATATCAGGAAGGATATACCAGCTAAGTTAATTGAGGCAGATACTCAAGGAAGATTTATTGCTATTGAACTGGTGATAGATGCAAAAAAGACTTTGCTGATAGGTATTTATGCACCTAATCAGCAACAAGAAAAGTTTTATAAAATGTTACATGAGAGGTTGATCCTCTGGGATTATAGTTCGTTTATTTTATTAGGAGACTGGAATGGAGTAATTGATACAAGAAGTGATAAGAGAACCTCTTCCAAGAAGATACCTATACATGCAAAACTACCAAAATCCTTTTTTGAAATGATGGAAGACTTTGAGTTTAGAGATATATGGAGGTTACGGAATCCAGATGAGAGAGATTTTACTTTTTTCCCCGATAGGCATCAATCTTTCTCACGTATTGATTTTATTTTAATTTCTAATGACTTGCTTTCTAGGGTGAAGAAAATGAAGATATTTCCGAGGTGTTTAACTGACCATAGCCCAGTATGGATGGAATTATTACAAGGGAAAAAAGGTGGTAGAACATGGAGGTTGAATGAAAATCTGTTTAGATATGAGGATAATGTAAATCATTGTAAGAAACAGTTGAAAGAATTTTTTGATTTTAATATGCACAAAGGGACACCTATAGGAACTGTGTGGGAGGCGAGTAAAGCTTTTATTAAGGATATTGATATACTTGGACAACAGGCAAAGGAATAATAAACAAAGGCAGCGTAGGTACTTGGAAGAAGAAATTCAAGGAAGCAACAGTTATTAATTCAAAACCCACAAGATCACAAACTTAAAGAGGCTATAAAAATATTACAGAGTCAATTTAATATGTTAATGGCAGACCAGGTGGCAACGAATATACAATATGCTAAACATAATACCTTTTGTAATGCAAATAAACCTGGGAGATGGTTGGCATATAACTTAAGGAAAAAACAGAAAGCACGTGTCATACAAAAAATAGAATATAAAGGTAAAGCGATATATCAACAGGATAAAATTAAAAAGGCATTCTCAGAATTTTACACTGCTCTATATGCAACAGACAAAATATTGAATAGGGACATTTATGATTATTTGAAAGATTATAAGGTTAATACTCTAACATTAGAACAGAGGGAGGAGTTGAATCGGCCGATAGCTACTGGAGAAATAGTGGAGGCAATTAAACAATTAAAAATGGGGAAAACCCCTGGTACAGATGGTTTTACAGTAAGTTATTATAAAAAATTACAGGATGAAATATTAGGCCCACTTAAAGAATTATTTAATCAGATACAACTAGGAATACCCCCGTCATGGAAAACATATTTTATTTCACTAATACCAAAAGAGGAGCAAGATTGCTCTAAACCCGGTAACTACAGGCCGATTTCACTTTTAAATAATGATTATAAGATTTTTGTTAAAATAATAGCAAATAGATTAATGTTAGTTTTACAACAAAGAATTCATACTGATCAATCTGGTTTTATAAAAGGGAGGCAGATGAGGAATAATGTTAGACAGATTATTAATATATTGGAATATTTGGAAAAGAAGAATACTTCAGCAGCACTTATTTTTTTGGATGCAGAGAAAGCCTTTGATCGATTGCATTGGGATTTTTTATTTAAATTAATAGAGAAAATGCAATTTGGAGATTGTTTTGTTAGAATAATTAAAGCGATTTATGGAGAGCAAACAGCTCAGA
The DNA here is from genome assembly GCF_028640845.1 of Ahaetulla prasina. NCBI lineage: Eukaryota > Metazoa > Chordata > Lepidosauria > Squamata > Colubridae > Ahaetulla > Ahaetulla prasina. Next base: position 157,943,685 of record NC_080540.1, read on the forward strand.
TTATAATAAATGGTAGTTTGACAGAAGTTATTAAGATTGCGAAAGGAACGAGACAGGGATGTCCCTTATCACCATTATTGTTTTGTTTTGACTCTGGAACCATTATTAGATAAAATACGAGAATTAATGAAAATAGAGGAATTAAGATTAGACAATATGAGTACAAAGTTAGAGCTTTTGCAGATGATGTAGTGGTTACCTTAACAAATCCTATAAATTCAAGTAGATTTTGTTGGAAGTAATTGATAAATATGGAAAGGTATCAGGATTTAAAATAAATCAGAATAAAACAAAAGTGATAATTAAAAAGGCATTCTCAGAATTTTATACTGCTATATGCAAAAGACTTTGCTGATAGGTATTTATGCACCTAATCAGCAACAAGAAAAGTTTTATAAAAGGGAGGCAGATGAGGAATAATGTTAGACAGATTATTAATATATTGGAATATTTGGAAAAGAAGCATGGAATTGTTGTATATATCAGGAAGGCTATACCAGCTAAGTTAATTGAGGCAGATATTCAAGGAAGATTTATTGCTATTGAACTGGTGATAGATGCAAAAAAGACTTTGCTGATAGGTATTTATGCACCTAATCAGCAACAAGAAAAGTTTTATAAAATGTTACACGAGAGGTTGATCCTCTGGGATTATAGTTCGTTTATTTTATTAGGAGACTGGAATGGAGTAATTGATACAAGAAGTGATAAGAGAACCTCTTCCAAGAAGATACCTATACATGCAAAACTACCAAAATCCTTTTTTGAAATGATGGAAGACTTTGAGTTTAGAGATATATGGAGGTTACGGAATCCAGATGAGAGAGGTTTTACTTTTTTTTCCGATAGGCATCAATCTTTTTCACGTATTGATTTTATTTTAATTTCTAATGACTTGCTTTCTAGGGTGAAGAAAATGAAGATATTTCCGAGGTGTTTAACTGACCATAGCCCAGTATGGATGGAATTATTACAAGGGAAAAAAGGTGGTAGAACATGGAGGTTGAATGAAAATCTGTTTAGATATGAGGATAATGTAAATCATTGTAAGAAACAGTTGAAAGAATTTTTTGATTTTAATATGCACAAAGGGACACCTATAGGAACTGTGTGGGAGGCGAGTAAAGCTTTTATTAGAGGGATATTGATATACTTGGACAACAGGCAAAGGAATAATAAACAAAGGCAGCGTAGGTACTTGGAAGAAGAAATTCAAAGGAAGCAACAGTTATTAATTCAAAACCCACAAGATCACAAACTTAAAGAGGCTATAAACATATTACAGAGTCAATTTAATATGTTAATGGCAGACCAGGTGGCAACAAATATACAATATGCTAAACATAATACCTTTTGTAATGCAAATAAACCTGGGAGATGGTTGGCATATAACTTAAGGAAAAAACAGAAAGCACGTGTCATACAAAAAATAGAATATAAAGGCAAAGAGATATATCAACAGGATAAAATTAAAAAGGCATTCTCAGAATTTTATACTGCACTATATGCAAAAGACAAAATATTGAATAGGGACATTTATGATTATTTGAAAGATTATAAGGTTAATATTCTAACATTAGAACAGAGGGAGGAGCTGAATCGGCCGATAGCTACTGGAGAAATAGTGGAGGCAATTAAACAATTAAAATGGGGAAAACCCCTGGTACAGATGGTCTTACAGCAAGTTATTATAAAAAAATACAGGATGAAATATTAGGCCCACTTAAAGAATTATTTAATCAGATACAACTAGGAGTGGGAATACCCCCATCATGGAAAACATCTTTTATTTCACTGATACCAAAAGAGGAGCAAGATTGCTCTAAACCCGGTAACTACAGGCCGATTTCACTTTTAAATAATGATTATAAGATTTTGTAAAATAATAGCAAATAGATTAATGTTAGTTTTACAACAAAGAATTCATACTGATCAATCTGGTTTTATAAAAGGGAGGCAGATGAGGAATAATGTTAGACAGATTATTAATATATTGGAATATTTGGAAAGAAGAATACTTCAGCAGCACTTATTTTTGGATGCAGAGAAAGCTTTTGATCAATTGCATTGGGATTTTTTATTTAAATTAATAGAGAAAATGCAATTTGGAGATTGTTTTGTTAGAATAATTAAAGCGATTTATGGAGAGCAAACAGCTCAGATTATAATAAATGGTAGTTTGACAGAAGTTATTAAGATTGCGAAAGGAACGAGACAGGGATGTCCCTTATCACCACTATTGTTTGTTTTGACTCTGGAACCATTATTAGATAAAATACGAGAATTAACGAAAATAGAGGAATTAAGATTAGACAATATGAGTACAAAGTTAGAGCTTTTGCAGATGATGTAGTGGTTACCTTAACAAATCCTATAAATTCAAGTAGATTTTTGTTGGAAGTAATTGATAAATATGGAAAGGTATCAGGATTTAAAATAAATCAGAATAAAACAAAAGTGATAATTAAAAATATGTCTATACAACAGAAACAAAAACTAGAGGAAATGACAGGATTTGAGGTGGTAAAAAAGGTTAAATACTTAGGGGTTTATATTAGCTCATCGAACAAGAAACTTTATAAGAATAATTATGACTTGCTATGGCAAAAAGTTCAGAATGATATGAGTGCAGTTATCGCTATTGGGAAGGATTGCGGCTATTAAAATGAATGTGTTACCTAGATTTTTGTTTCTGTTCCAGATGATACCAATAATTAAAAAGGATAAAAATTTGGAAGATTGGCAGATTGGGATTAATAAATTTATATGGCAGGGTAAAAAGGCGAGGTTAAAATGAAAATAATACAGGACTCACGGGAAAGAGGTGGCTTAAAAATGCCTAACTTTAAACTATATTATGAAGCAGTAGCCCTTTCAGTAATAAGTGACTGGTTTAATTTAACGGAGGAAAGAATTTTGAATATAGAAGGTTATGACTTGTTATATGGATGGCATGCTATTTATTTTATGAAAAAAAAGTGGATAGGGCTTTTAAGAATCATGTGTTGAGAAGTGCTCTTTATGGTCTGGAAAAAATATTCTTATAAATTAGATTACAAGATTCCTATATGGGCGAGCCCTAGACATGCAATAGAGAATATAAATATAGAACAGAAACAGGAAATGATTACTTATAAAGAACTTTTGTATGCTGAAGGAGGTAGATTGCAATTAAAATCATTACAGGTATTAAATGAAGAAGGGAGGAATTATACTTGGTTTCAATATGGGCAAATAAGTGCTAGATGGAAAGAAGATCAAAAAATTGGTATAATGCAAAGGGAGGAAAATTTAATAAAGCAAATTAGAAATCAGACCCAGGAGCATATAAAGAGATTGTATAATGTGTTGCTTGAAATAGATTCGGAAAAGGATTTGGTAAAGGACTGTATGATAAAATGGGCACAGAATATTCAGGAACCAATAATGTTGGAATACATGGGAGAAAATCTGGGTTAGAAATGTTAAGTTTACACAAGCACAGAATTTAAAGGGAAAATTTTTATAAGATGTTTTATAGATGGCACTTAGATCCCAAAAAATTATCACGTATGTATCCTAATATCCAAGCGAAATGTTGGAGGTGTGATTGTGATGACGCTACATATTTTCATATTTGGTGGACTTGCAAGAAAATTAAGGTCTTTTGGATAAGAATTTGGTGGATTATTCAAAATGTACTGAAGAAGAAGATAAAGTTCCTGCCACAATTTTTCCTTTTGGGAATTATAACGGATTGTACAGGGATTGAGACTAAACTGATTCTGAATTTAATAACAGCAGCAAGACTGTTGATTGGACAATACTGGAAGAGATACCTACAATAGAAGAATGGATACTGAAAGTCATTAATTTGGCTGAGATGGCTAAAATCTCAGCTTTTTAAAAAGACAATACGCAGGAAAGATATTTAATTGAATGGAAAAATGGATTGATTATCTACAAAACAGATATCAGATTAAGAAATATCAGATTGCCTTTGAATAATTAGAAAGTTATTTTATGTAATGGGAGGGGTTGGGAGATGAAAAGCTTTGGATGAGGTTAATTGGATTGGAAGGAAAATTTTATTCTATGTTTGGTTTATGTATAACAATACCTTGTGATTGACCCGGGAAGCCGGGGAAGGGAGGGGAAGGGGGTTTTCTGGGAGGGAGGGGGGGAAAAGGGGGGGAAAATGCCTTTGTTTTTTTAAAACTTTTTCAATAAAAAAAAAAATTAGAGTTTGTCATTGTTATTTCACAATTTTTCTCCTCCTGGTAGAATATGGCATAGTCGATCCTGCTTGGCAATACTTATTCATTGAATAGAATAGAATAGAATAGAATAGAATAGAATTTTTATTGGCCAAGTGTGATTGGACACACAAGGAATTTGTCTTGGTGCATATGCTCTCAGTTGGAAAGCATATTAAGGAGGAACAATTAGATTACAAATTGATGAGCCAGGGCTTGGCCATTTTGTACTTTTCAGCTATTTTAAGGGATGAACTTGTTCAGTCCACTGAGAAAAGTTTGCACAGTAACAGTGTTTAGTGCAATTTAGTGTTTGCAATTGTTATTTCACAATTTTTCTCCTCCTGGTAGAATATGGCATAGTCGATCCTGCTTGGCAATACTTATTCATTGGAAAACATATTAAGGAGGAACAATTAGATTACAAATTAATGAGCCAGGGCTTGGCCATTTTTTAGCTATTTTAATGGATGAACTTGTCCAGCCCATTGAGAAAAGTTTGCACAGTAACAGTCATCGAAGTCATTTCGTCAAGCACCTTGTAAACCATCTATCCAGCAACAGAGCTTCTCTGGCATCTGAAGTAAAGTAACACTGCCTTGACTGGCTGACTGATTTGAGTGATCTAAGGTTGTTTCTTGCTGCCTGTGTGAGAAATGCTTGTTTTATTGATAAAAAAATGCTTTTTGGGGAGATATCTGGTTTTTGTGCCAATTTCTAAGACTATGTGAAGTTTGCTTGGTATTTAGGACCTTGCCTATAAACTTTTGTTTGTGGTTGCTTGTTTTACAAATAATTTCCAAGTGATCTTATTCTGCAAAATGAAATTGATTTAATCTCCACCCTTGGTGTGTGATTAATTGGGCTAGCCTATCAGGCACTGAACCCAGGTTTTGGGGACAATAAAATGGAGGAGAATTTCAGTTCCTGATGAAGACCTTAATAAATGTGAAAAGTGATAATAATAGGAAATGGGAACAAGAAGTGCAAAGTGCAAGATTAAATAAGGTTAACTGAAAGACAGCTTTGCTAAAAGTCAAGTGTAAAAACTAAAGTTGCAACAAAATATACACATGTTTAATTATTAAGACTAAGTAACTTGACTATTGAAATTGGTTACACAGGAACAAAACTTTATTAAAGGCAGAAATAAGACATGTTATAGAGCCAATTCATTGCCCATCTAAATTTTTTTGCTATGGCCTTAAATACAAGAACGCCAATTTAATATGTTTTAATTAAAAATGAGTAAAATATATTTAAGAATTATATTAAAAACAGAGAGCCTTTGATAATTTGCTAAGCATATATTGATTTTACTCTGAAACCTACTCAGCACTGATAATAACATATATGTAATTTGTAAAAGTTAAGTAGCAATGTCAAATATTTAGGAACTGTTCTCAAGAAAGGGTTAAATGAATTATGAAAGAAAAATAATATCCCCCCAAGATCAGCTTTGGGTTTTTTTTATTACATATCTATTTTCACAAAGGTAAGAATAAAATATATGTTAAGGATTATATTAAAAACAGAGAGTCTGTGATAATTCGCTGACAGTATACTGGTTTTATTCTGAAACTTATGCAACACTGACAGTAATGTATTTGTAAAACTTAACTGGTGATGTCAAATATTTAGGAACTGTTCTCAACAAAGGCTTAAATGAATTATGGAAGAAAAATTATATTCCCGCCCAACATCAGCTCTGAATTTTTTTAAATTACATATCCATTTTCCCAAAACTTCTGAGTTTCTTTAGGTAGCAAATATCTTATGTTTAGGCACTTTATGACGGTATGTCCAAGGCATTGTGGTGATTTAGGTCCTTCTTGAGGTGTACCTGGTTTTGAAGCACCAGGGTCTTTAGGGATGATTGTTATTACTATGGACATGCCAATCACAACTGCCCCATTCTGGAAAACTTCTTTAGCACGGTTGCTGTCTATTGCCTTCCTGAGCTACTTCCAGCTACTGTCAGGCATGAGTTGAGAATTGGTCTCTGTCTTCACTGCCACCATCTCTATTCACTGCCACCACCTCTATTCCCCTGGCTGGATTAGTTGAAGACAGAATTTTCTCATTATCAATCCCCTATATTTTATCCTATATTAATCAGCATACCGCTTAGCTGATTTTGAATGTGAGTTTAATGAATTCTGTTGTATATGGATTCTGTACATCTTATATTAAGTCCTAAGCTCTTAAGTAGCACATTCTATATCCAATAAATATCTGAAAAGCGTTAGAAAGAATTTGCATCCCTCAAGAGACTTTTTTTGTCTCTTTGTGCTGAACCCACACAGATGCAAGGATATTTCCTTCATGAGAGAGTTCATATTTCTTTGTCTCTTCATATTGCCCAAATGATTAGGGGGGGAAAAACCCTGTATGTATAATCCAATTTAAGAAACAAACTAAACCAGTACACAATTATTGCATACAATCAGTTTGGTTTAAATATGCATTTGACTAATTAATGAAATCAATAATATATAATGAGAAAATGTATTATGTCTCCTAGAGAGGGAAAACCCGATGGCTTGAAACAAGCCCATTTTTTCCACACTTCCTGCAAAAAATATCACATTGGATAATAAACAGAGTCCATCACCTTTGTTCCCCACGCAGGTTTTCACCCACTCAGTTGTTGCTGCAACATTCTCAGTATTGGTGACGTCCAGTAGAGTGGTTTTTAACCGGTCCGATGTGACCTTTTCCAGCTGTTCTGCCCCTTCTGGAGTGAGACAAGCGGCCAACACCCACAGACCCCGAGCATCCAGCTGCCTGGCCAGCTGTTTCCCAAAGCCAGAATCACAGCCAGTGATGAAGATGTATTTCTCTGTCAGGTTCTCCACTATTTGTCTTTCCAGGTACCATCGGCAAAGGAGCCAAAGGCCCACCAGGGCAGCCAGAAAGAGCCACATAGCTGAAACCTGCTTGGAAGAATGAGAGAGAATGGAGAAACCAGATGTCCTTAAATCCAGGTATGGGTGAACTAAAGTAACCTATCCTGTTCCAGTGTAGAACATGTGATAATATTTCATCAGATCAGATTTATCTCAAGAACATTTAGAACATTGTGATTATCTTCATTGCCCAATTTTTTTAGCCACTAGCACGTTAATGAAATCAATGAAGAACTACATGATTAACACTGTGTTTGATCAGATGAGATGGGGATTCTAGAAAATAATGAAGAAGAGAAAAAGAGAATAGTACAAGATTATTATTTGAACCTTTACAAACAAAAGAAAACAGCAAAGGATAAAATTGACAACTACCTATTGGAAGAAGGGCTTATGCCACTAGAAGAAGAAAAAAGGATAATGTTAAATAAAGAAATAACACTAGAAGAATTGAGGGGGGCAATCCTAAGATTTAAAAACATTAAGACACCAGGACCGGATGGTCTCCCAGGGGAGGTCTATAAAAACCTGAATGAGATTATAGAACCAGTCCTATTAGAAATATGTAATGAAGCTCTGCAAGAAGCAAAACTACCAGAATCGTGGAGGGAGGTATTACATCGGAGGCTAGTGGGTACAAATGAGTCCACACAGAGGTTGTAACGAACACAACCTTTATTTAACTCAACTGTGGATAACAATGAGATAACGTGTATAACAGCGACACCAAAACCCTCCGGTGACAGCCCTTATATACTAGCTGCCTCAGAAGCTTAACCAATGACAGGACTTCCAAACTCCTGCTTTTTCCTCCAGGTGCGTCTAAGCCAATCAGGGACCGCCTGGCTGTTGTCAAGGCTCAAGCGCATCGTAACCCCGAGGACTTTGTCAGACATAACACCCTTCCTCTCCTGGATTGCGCATACAAAATCGGCCAAATACGCTGGCCGACGTCAACTCCGCCCAGACCTTCTTAGTACAGGGGTGGATGCCGAAGGAGCAGGAGTGGGCAAGGCTGTGGCCGGACTCACTGAAGAAGACATCTCCACCCTCAGAATTGGACTGGGCGAGGCTTTATCTGGCCTTGCCGAAGATGACTACTCCACCCCCGGGGAAGGACTAGACAGCGCTGGAACTCCCGGAACCCCAGGTAAGTGTGCCGATGAGATTGATCCACGGTTTGAGGGTTGGTGTCCCTCCCCGGCCTCTTGGTCCAGAAGGCTGGTCTCGGGGAAAGGCCCGGCATTGTCATAGGTTTCTCTTGGGGTCATCGCCCTGGCGGTTGGACCCTGTTCGGTTGGGCAGTCCTGTTTATGGTGTGGCTCCTCAATACCCGGTATCCTCCGCCTGAGCTGGTTCACATGCCGGCGCCACTCTCCCATCGGCCAGCCGGACCCTGTAGGAATAGGGGCCAGTCATTTGAGTGATGGCTCCCAGCACCCATTTAGGTGATGACCCAAAGTTCTGGGTGAATAGAGGGTCCCCTGAATTAAAGGCCCTGGGTGTGCTGGCATTGTACCGGGGCTGGTCAGTATCATATTGTGGGTGTAATCGGTCTAGGGTTGTCCGGAGTTGCCGGCCCATTAACAACTTGGCCGGGGTGAGATGGGTAACTGGGCACGGAGTGGTATGTTGTGCCATTAAATACTGGCAAATTCGGCGATGCCAATTAGTGGGCCCCAAACGGGCCAGCGCCTCTTTTGCCGATCTGACGGCCCATTCTGCCTGGCTGTTCGCTGCCGGATGGAACGGGGCCATGGGTGCATGGCGAATGCCATGCTTGGCTAAAAACATCTGGAATGGTGCCGACGTGAATTGAGGCCAGTTGTCCGTCACCACAAGATCTGGCAACCCGTGGGTGACGAACAACCGTTCTAATACTCGGATGGTGGCCTCAGCAGTGGTAGAGGACATAATTGCCAACTCCACCCACTTGGAGTAGGCATCAACCACCACGAAGAATGACTGACCTAAGAACGGTCCTGCATAATCCAAATGGATTCAGGACCAGGGTGAGCGGGGTATCTACCACTCCCTAATGGGCACCGCCAGGGGAGTTGGCCTTGACTGCTGACAGGTCTGGCAACCGGAGACACACAGTTCAATGTCCTGGTCCACCCCGGCCACCACACATAGCTCCTGGCGAGCAACTTCATGCGGACAATGCCAGGGTGGGCCTCATGTAGGGTATTTAATATGAACCCTTTCAGGTCAGACGGGATCACTACCCTACTTCCCCACAGAAGACATCCCTTGAGTGCAGACAGCTCATGCTGTCTGTGCCGGAAAGGAAGAATTTCCTCCGGCACTGGGCCACTGGCCAACCCCTCCGGACCCAGTGCAGAACCTGTGTCAGGGTTCGGTCTTTGGCGGAGTGGCGTGAGATGTCCGCAGCAGATATTGGGGATTCCCACTCCTCAACTAGCAAGACAGAAGCCACAGGGGCTGGGTCACAGACAAGAGTAGGCAACGGGCAGCGACTTAGGGCATCTGCATGCCCGATCGCTTTCCCTGGGTGATAAATCAATTTGTAATTATAGGCGGACAAGAATTCCGTCCAGCGAGACATCCTAGGGGACAATATCTGGGGCGACGGACTGTCCCCCGCCAAAATGCCAAGTAGTGGCTTATGGTCGGTCACTAAAGAAAAGAAACGGCCATAAAGATAGTGGTGGAATCTCTTGATTCCAGCCACTGCTGCAAGGGCCTCTTTATCCAACTGGCTATAATTCCGTTCAGACGCTAAAAGCGTCCGGGAATAATAAGCAATTGGAGCCTCTGCCTCGCTAGGCAGCACGTGACTCAAGACGGCTCCGATGCCAAATGGGGAGGCATCGCAGGTCAGAGTGACAGGAAGGAGAGGGTCATATTGGACGAGGACCGCTCAGGAAGTTAGGAGGCTTTTAACAGCCTTGAATGAAGCAGCAGCTTCTCTTCCCCACCTCCAAGGCGCTTTGGCCTCTAGTAGTTGTTGCAGGGGCTCCACAAGGGATGCCTTATGGGGCAAAAATACCGCGTAAAAATTCAGGAGCCCCAAAAATGCCTGAAGCTCCGTCTTATTTTAAACTTACCTTAGTTTTAATTTTAATTGGCCATTTTATAATCAGTTTTTTAATACGCTTTTTAATTTTTGTCTATGTTCATGCTGTTTTTACTTGGCTGTGCACCGCCCTGAGTCCTTCGGGAGAAGGACGGTATAAAAATCTAATAAATAAATAAAAATCTAATAAATAAAATAAATAAATTATTAGAAGGGGCGGGGGCCTGTAAGATAGCCTCTGCCTTGGAAGGGGCAAGGTGGATTCCTTGAGAGTCCAGAAGGAATCCCAGAAATTCCACCTGTCGAACTCCAATCTGGCACTTCTCCCTTTTTAATCTAAGTCCCGCCCCCCTGAAACAAGATAAGATGGCCCTCAACTTCTTGGCCAAGTCCTCCAGACCAGCAGCCGAAATGAGGACGTCGTCAAAGTACGGGACGATGTCCTCCAACCCCTGGAGCAATCGCTCCATCAGGCATTGGAACAACCCGGGGGCAACGCTAATGCCAAATTGTAGGCGGTTGCATTTGAAAGCCCCCCGTTGCATCACAATTGTCTGGGCCAGGGCGGTGGCCTCGTCTACCGGCAATTGCTGGTATGCTTGAGCGAGGTCAAGCTTCGCAAAAAGGGAGCCCCGTCCCAAGGTGTGGAGCAGATGCTGCACCACAGGAACGAGGTAAGGATTGGCTTGCAGAGCCTTATTAATCGTCCCCTTATAGTCGGCACAAATCCTGACCGACCCATTGGATTTAAGGGAAATCACGCGTTTCCCAGGGGGAATGATCTATGGGCTCTAGGACCCCCTGGAAGATGAGTTTGTCCAACTCCTCATCAACCTTAAGCCTCAATGCGAGTGGCACTCTCCTAGGTTTTAGACTAATCGGCACTATTTGGGGGTCCAAATTGAACGATATCGGAGTACCTGTATATTTACCCAACTGACTGCTGAAAACATAGGCAAAGTCACGGATGATGTTCTTGTAGCTGTCGGGAACAGTGGAATGGACCCCTAGGACGCTCAGGCCGAAAGCCCTGAACCAGTCCAACCCCAGTAGAGTGGGCAGGTTCCCCCTCACCATGATCGGAGGCAAACTACTGGAGAACTCCCCATGATTAACAAAGACAGTGCAGCCACCTATGACAGAAATAACCCGCCCTTGATAGTCTTTGAGGGTGACAGGGCATGGTCTCAGGCGAGACTTGGAGAACGTCGGCAAGCGTCGCTTAAGAGTGGACCAGGCGATTAGGGTTTTGGATGAGCCTGTGTCCAGCTCCATTCTGCATGGCTTGCCCTCCAGATTCACCGTAAGGTGAATCTTATTACCATGAGGGTCAACGGTGGCATGCCTGACGGCAAAACACTCATCCCTGCATCTGGCAGGCAGTCCGGAAGACTTCCGATGAGGAGCAGGATCTCTAAGGGAATCAGCCATCAGCAAAGGAATCAGCAAAGTCGCCCAGCAGACCCAGGCCAGGTGGTCTTGCTTCCCACAACGGCGGCAAATGGCATTTTTAAAATGGCAGTCGGCCCTGCCATGGCTTCCCCCGCAGCCAACACAACTTGGCGGTGAAGACTTGGCCGCAGGCACCCCGCGCTGAGGAACAGACTTGAGGTGGCACACATCGTCATCTTCATCCGAGGAGCCAGATGGTGTACCGGATGGGTGTACATCTTCATAGTGAACCGCCAGGCTAGGCGCAGCTTGAGTCTCAGGCGGGCAGAATCTCTGAATCTCTGCTGTGGACTTCTCCGCCATCTCAGCTGCCCGCGCCTCATCCAATGCCACGGCCAGGGTGAGATCTGAGCGGGCTAGCAGCCGACGCTGCAGCCGCAGATAAGCAATCCCAGCCACCAGCTGATCCAGAAGGACGTCGTCAAGCTGAGAAAACTCACAATTACAGGGCGGCAGAGCGCAGGGAGGCCACATAATCACTCGGCCGCTGGACACACCACCGGAACGCATTCCTCCAGGCTATGCATGAAGGTGTGGGGGAGTAGTGGTTTCGCAGCTTGGTCAGTAAGGCATCCCACAGCATCTCAAAAACTGGCAACAGGGCGGCCAGGACCCTGGCTGTCGCAAAAACCTCATGGCCGCAGAGGCTCAGGAAATACCCGCACTTACAAGAGGCAGGCAAATCAACAAAGTCCTGGGCCTGCAAGAAACATTCAAAGCGCTCCAGGAACGAATCCCACGTCTCAGATGCCAACTCAAACGGCACAAATGCGTGGGCATTCGCCATCATGAGGGAACCACGAGTCGAGCCTCAGAACCAAAAAAACCCAAACTGGTTGCTCTATAGTGGTCTTCAGCAGTTATACAGGTTGAGAACAGATTTTGCTAGTCCAGAGATGAAAGATCGTTGTTTATAAGGTCATAGGTGGCTTTTTTGAAGTTGTAGTTAGGAATACTATTGATATGACAATTTATGTAAGGGCGAATATTGAGACAAAAGTCAATCATGCAGTGGTCACTGTTGGAAAAGGGTTCTTTTATTTGTAGTCCATAAATTGAGTTTGTGTTGTTGAAGAAGATGAGGTCAAGGCAGTTGTTGAGTCTTGTATTGTTAGTTGCAAGTTGTTCAAGACCTAGGTTTGTAACAGCGTTGTATAGTGTAGTATGGATTGGATCAGTCGTACATTCATTTGTTATCCAGTTAATAAGAGGTAGATTTAGGTTACCCAGGAAGATGAGAGATATGGGCAAGAGGTAGCCCATGTTAGCAGTGAGGTTAAAATATTTGCATGAGTAATGTTGTAGTCAGCGGCTTTGTAGCATAGTATGAATTGAAGTGTGGTATTAAGTGATAGGTCGCATACAATAGTTTCAGGAAGGGAAAGTTTATGTGCAATTTGAATGTTTTTTAAATTCAGTGACTTTTTGTAAAAAATAGCCACTCCACCACCTCTTCGGTTTTCACGATCTGATTGATGAACTTGATATTCTTTGTTTGAAATGATGGAGTCAGGGAGGGATGAGTTCAGCCATGTTTCACAAACAAATATAATATCAAATGTACCACTGTTTAACAAGAGGATAAATTCAGGTAATACTTCTTGCATTTATCAATTTGCATTTAAAATCTGTAGAGATTGGAATTGAAGAGGTAAGGGGCTTGCATACCTAGTTTTGGATGTTAGTTGGTTGAGGGTTATGTACAACTGGTGATTGTATAGGAAGTTGGATGGGTGGATGGATGTTTTGGGTGGTGAGTGTTTGGATGTTGGGTACTTGACTGTTTGTTGAGATGGTTGGTTGGATGGTTGTTTGGAAGGTTGGTTGGATGGAAGTTTGGATGGATGGATGGCTGGATGGTTTGTTGGATGGCTGTTTGGATGGCTGGTTGAATGGTTTGTTGGATGGCTGATTGGATGGATGGTTGGGTGATGGGTACTTGATTGAACATTGGGATGGCTGGTTGGATGTTTTGGGTGATGGGGGTTTGGTGGTGAGTTTTTGATTATAGGATTTATTTTTTATGCAATCAGTACGGTAGTCAATATATAGGTTTAATTCACCATTGTCTTGTCTTCGTTTAAGTTAAGTGCGGAGTTCACGAGAACGTATCCGTTGTAGGAAAGATAGATCAGGACGTGATCTAAGTTTACTGTAGGCAGGGTTTGTTTCAGCAATTGAGTTGATGGTATATATGAACTTACGTTTGCTGTTCTCATTTATGAAGATGACTCTGCAGAATCTTGGTGCTATTGATCCATCACTGTTTTTATATTCTGGTCCATCTCTGGAGACTGCAATAATTTCATTTGGGGAGATGGTTGATGAATTATAATTTCCAATTATGTTGTGAATTTTGGTAATATCTGGTTCGTTAGTGTTTTCTAATCCAAATAATATTGCATTATTTATTTTTTGTCCTCTCTCTAATTAGTTGGTTAGTAGTTATTTGGTGTTTAGGTTGAGTTGAAGGATGTGTATTATGTAGCGTTAGATGAGTTGGGAAGAGATTTAGATCAGTGGAGTATTCATTTTTTTGTGTTGTAATTTGTTTTACCAGATTTGTGAAACTTTGTTCAATAACTGTTAGGATTTTTTCCCCTAAGTTTTGTTCAATAGCTAGTATTCTTTTTTCTAGGTTTTGTTCAATAGCTAGAATTCTTTTTTCTAAGTTTTGTTCAATAGCTGCTATTATTCTTGTTTTTAAATTTTTATCAGCGTCAATGGTTGATCTGTTGGATTTTTTGGGCTGGCATAGTGATATTTTTATTTATTTATTTATTTATTTGAATTCATTATGTAATTAGTATTGAAGCAGTATCTTTCTTATTTCTTTTATTTTATTTCTCACTCTTTTCAATTTCAATAAATGAAGAAATATCTTTCTCTTAATCAATCTTCCTCAACTTCTATCTCTCACACTTTCACTTTCACTGGAATAAGTTTAGAGTTGTGATGGAGTTGCAGAGAAGGAAGTGATGGGAGAATGGAGTAAGCAGGGATGGCAATTGTGGATGTTGCAATCCACTATGTTAATAGTGGAGAATCGGTGGGAAATTTAAAATGATGAACCTGGGCAGTCGAAGTCCTTTAGGTATGGGATGATGGAGGCAGGTGGGATGCGGTGGGGGTAGTGCCAAACCTCCTTAGGAACTCACCCGGCCCTGAGCGATTCAGTCCTTCGGATGTGGTGTCGTCTGCTTTGGTGCTGACAGCTGCTCCTAAAATTCCGGCTGATCGGCAGTGGGCGGTGGTGGTGGTGGCGGCGGCTGTTATAATCACGGCTGTGGCGTGGATCAGTGGTGGGTGGCGGTGGCAGTGGCTTAAAACCTGGCAGTGGCGTGGATCAGCGGAGGGCTGCAGCAGTGTCGGTCGCTTGTATCCTGGCAGCGGCGTGTGAGCTTAAATTAAATTAAATTAGGATCTCTTGAATTTACTGGGCCACCAGAGTTGAGTCGGTGGAGCCGGTGGGTCCAAGAAGTTTAAAGCGGTAACTTGATCACTCGGATCTGGGTCAGGTTTCTGAGAGTGGCCATTACAAGATGGCAGTAGTAACGGCAATTGAGCGGTAGTTGCCAGTGGTTATGGAGGAACGGTACGCTGGAATTATCGCTCTCGGAATATATCACTTGGATCCTCAGGACCTCGTCAAAGTGGGGATACCTGTCAGTCCTGGAAGCGAGGGATATTCAAGCTATGATGGACATAGGACTCCGAGGAGCTTCTCTCTTTTTCTTTTGCTCTCGTGCTCACCGGAACCGGAACACCAGAACATACCGCCAGAGAGTCTGATTATCCAAAAAGTATATGATTGCGCAGAAATGGATAGACTTACCATAGAATTACAAGAAAAAGAAGATTCAGAATACAATGTGGTCTGGGAAAATTGGTACACATGGACAATCAATAGACACAGAAAACAATATATATATAAGGCTATTGATAATTAGATGTATATAATGTATATAGAAATTATATGGAAGATAGATCCGAAAGATACAATAATGTCATGGCTCTGTTGAATTTGTACAATTGTTATGAAAAAAAAGAAAATTGTAATAAAAATAAAATTAAAAACAACAAAACAAAAACAACAACACTATCTTTGATCTGAGAAGCCAGCTTGGTACGCCTATAAATCTTTCTTCTATGAAAGTCTCCAAAGGAAATCAGCTATGAAAGAGCACCAAATTTTAATCAATGCTTAAACATATGCTGTTCATATATTTACGTATTTATTTATTGAATTTATATTGCCACCTATTCACCCATGGGGACTCAAGGCGGCTTACAGAATAAAAGACCACATTTAAAACAAGAAAAACTAACAAAAAGAATCAAATAAATTAATATAGCACAATATAACAAAATTACACCACTAATAACACCCCTTTTTATTGGAGTAGTGCCATAAAATTATATATCAATGAAAAGATAATTTAATCAAGAATGTAATGCAATGAAGTTTGTTCAATTATCTGTATTCTATGAAAAGTTATAGCCAAATAACCAGAAAAAGGAAGCACAACTTGCTTAGGTTGATATAAAGGTAGCTTTCCTTCATCTAATTGTAGCCAATGAGCATGAGTGTTTAGAGAGGCAATCAGGTGTCATCTTGTTTTGGCAATGAGCCAATCAGATCACAGTAGGATTCAGTTATTGATGTCATGTATTGAAGCTGAGAGAAGGACATTTGTCAGTGTGTTATGTGATTGCTATCAAGTTGGTTGGGGTTTTTTTGTGTTCTTTCATTTAGTGAGCTTGTAAAATTAAAGTAATGGAGCAAAGAGTTGACTGGTCACCCAGAATGCGATGTAAAATAGTATCATTAAGGTAACAAGGCTACAGTTATAAAGAAATTGGAAGAAAAATTGGTGGAAACTTAACCAAGGTGTCATTTCTAAGTTTTTGAAGAGGTATAAGCAGGAAAAGGTACACAACAGCAAGTGATGATAGAAGAATTAAGAGACCGTGCCTATGTGACAAAAGAAAATCATCTGGGTGTGTACAAGATGAAAATGGCACAATGCAATATGAACTTGAGTGCAAGGATGTTTGGTGCAGACTGCAGGAATTTGGCCTAAAATCTAGAATTCCATGAAAAAAGCCACTTTTATCTCTCAAACAAAGGTTGAAAACACTAAACTGAGCTAAAACCCATGTTACCTGGACAGAGGTAACATGTGGTATATAATTTTATGCAGTAATGAAATCTGAACCGGTTTACTACTGGTTCTCTGGCTGCACATGTGCAGTGCGCACCACACACCATAGTGTGTGTGGTGCGCACACACACTGTGTATACTCTTACATGTATATACTCTTATAGTCCTAAGAGGACTATAAGGGGCGTGCATAAGAGCACAAAAGTGCCTACCGTTCCCGTCCTATTGTTCCCTTTCATTATATCAAATTAATATAGTTGTTGCATACTTTTGCTTATATATATGTTTTTCTTTTTATGATGTGTTGTTGTTTTATATCAATGTTTACGTATACTGTTGTGACAAATAAAATAAAATAAAATAAAAACAAATGCGAGGTGTGCGCATGCACGCCAAAAGGAGGTATAGGGTAAGTAGAACAGCGTGCGTGGGGTGGTGGTGATCAGCTTTGGCACACACTTTTTTTTTTAACTTTTAAAAGCATTTTTTTACAACCTCTTCGGCTAAAGAAGATGTAAAAAAATGCTTTTAAAAGTAAAAAAAAGGCTCTGATAATTGCGCGACTCAGCTGGGCATGGGCAGCTGAAGGGGTGGGGGCAGGATTTTTGCTACCTGTTCTCCGAACCACCTGCCGCCATTGCTACCAGATTGGCCGATCTGGTCTGAACCGGGAGCATTTCACCCCTGATTTTATGGTACTACTCCCAAAAGAAAATGGTGTTATTAGCCATCAAACCTCAAACATACTGTACACTTTTCTCAAAAGGTTTCCACAATTTTGGCCACTGGTATACGGGTACCTACATATGTGTATTTTTTGTACACACATTAATATGAATGCAAAGTTTATCTGTGTAAGTCAGCTTATTCAGGTGGTTTCAAAGGGGAGAGAAACTTGTGACAAGTGGCTTATAAGAGCAAGAAGATCCCAAAGAATAGGTAGAGATGTCCAATAAAACATAAATATTCCAGTACATGCAAACAAGTGTTGACTTCATCCCTCTCTACCAAATTTCTTCCTTCATTGTGTAGGGTAAAGAAGAGATCACCTGATGTCCTGCTTTCCATTTCTATCTGGAAAGGGTTAAGGTTGGAACAAGCACAACCTTTGGAGCCATCCGTGCTAAACGCCTACAGCCTTCTTTCCAGTGGTTCTCGATAGAGCTTTTGATATTAGGTATATAGTAAAGCCGTAGATTGTTTAAGTCGAGTCCTCTGGGATGACAACTCTTGACCAACTTGCTGGCTGTTGATCATGCAGGGTGGAACCTGGGCCAGCAGGTCTAATAGCTTTGAAGAGAGACCTGCGTCACTTTATCAGAAGCAACAATCAGTTGGCTCCAAAGGTGCAATGGCACCTTCATAGTTTTACGAGGCTTTCTCCCTGGATCAGGGGTCCCCGATCCCTGATCTGTGGACTGCAGCATGCCAGAAACAGGGCTGTGCAAAGAAGCAAAGCCCCATCTGCAGGATGTAGGCCTCATGTGAAACCATAGGGGAAAAAACTCTCCATGGAACCAGTCCCTGGTGCCCAAATGTTTGGGGATCGTTGCCCTAGATAACTCACGTTGTCTGGGTTGGCTGAGCAACTTTTCCATTCTGGCAAGTTTAGAACCTGGTTCTGCTAGCATGGCCCACGTGTGGCGTAGACCCATTTCAGCTGCCTGCCGTTCTTGAGTTTATTCTGTAAATCTTACCCATTAACTATGTTTCTTTCCTCGTTTTTGCCAGTTAATGTTTTTTTAAAAATATATATATACCCAATAGGAACAGTTCAGGTTTTAAATCCATTTGCTGTTGTATCATTTCTTCTAATCATGTTTTAATTTTAATCCAATAATTTCTCATTTCTGGACACGTCTACCAGATATGATAATATGATCCTGGTGTCTGATGGCATTTCCAACATTTAGCTGATTTATCTTTAAACATTTTTGCCAATGTTTTAGGTGGCAAGTGCCATCTGTAAAACATTTTGTATTGAACCTCCTTATATGCTGTGGACATTGTTAATTTATAATTCCTTTCCCATAGCTGCTGTCATTTATCTAGCTCAATTGAATTGTTTCTTTAACCTGTTCTTCTTCTAGTTTAATATTAAGTAGGTGATTACCGTATATACTCGAATATAAGCCGATCCGAGTATAAGCCGAGGTCCCCAATTTTACCCCAAAAACTGGGGTAAACTGGGGACTCAGTATGCAGGGTGGAATGAGGCACCTACGGTTGAAACCCTCCTCCCTCAGCTGAGAAGGCTGGCGGCTCCCCGCCCGCCCTCTCACTGCACCGGCAGGGCTTCCCACCGTCCGGTAAAATGTGAAAAAAGAAAGAAAAAACTCGAGTATAAGCCGTATATACTCTAGTATAAGCCGAGGGCTTAAAAACAAAACTCAGTATAAGCCGATATACTCTAGTATAAGCCGAGGGGACGTTTTTCAGCACAAAAAACGTGCTGAAAAACTCGGCTTATACTCGAGTATATACGGTATATATATTTTTAATTATTTTTTCTCTGTTCCTGTGAGTATCTTATTTAGTTCTATCATTTCTAAATAAAAACCATATAGTTTAGCATCTTTTGCATATTGTAGACATTAGGAGAAACCCTTCCATACTTCCACCTCTCACAATACTTGACAACACAGTATCAACAGCAGAAACCTTCAAATTTCTGGGTTCTATCATATCGCGAGATCTAAAATGGACAGTTAACATCAAAAACATCATCAAAAAAGGACAACAAAGACTGTTCTTTCTGCGCCAACTCAGAAAGCTCAAACTGCCCAAGGAGCTGCTGATCCAGTTCTACAGAGGAATTATTGAGTCTGTCATTTGCACCTCTATAACTGTCTGGTTTGGTTCTGCAACCCAACAAGAAAAACACAGACTTCAGAGGATAATTAGAACTGCAGAAAAAATAATTGCTACCAACCTGCCTTCCATTGAGGACCTGTATACTGCACGAATCAAGAAGAGGGCCGTGAAAATATTTACAGATCCCTCACATCCTGGACATAAACTGTTTCAACTCCTACCCTCAAAACGACGCTATAGAGCACTGCACACCAGAACAACTAGACACAAGAACAGTTTTTTCCCGAAGGCCATCACTCTGCTAAACAAATAATTCCCTCAACACTGTCAGACTATTTACTGAATCTGCACTACTATTAATCGTTTCATAGTTCCCATCACCAATCTCCTTCCACTTCTGACTGTATGACTGTAACTTGTTGTTGCTATCATTAAATTGCAACCTATGACCAGTGATGGGATTCAGCCAGTTTGCACCACTTCGGGAGAACCGGTTGTTAACTTTCTGAGCAGTTTGGCAAACTGGTTGTTGGAAGAAATCATTAGGGCAGAGAACCGGTTGTTAAATTACTTGAATCCCACCACTGCCTATGACCATCATTAGTGTTGTAAATGTTGTACCTTTGATGAAGGTATTTTTTTTTCTTTTTCTTTTCTTTTATGTACACTGAGAGCATATGCACCAAAGCAAATTCCTTGTGTGTCCAATCACACTTGGCCAATAAAATTCTATTCTATTCTATTCTATTCTATTCTATTCTATTCTATTCTATTCTATTCTATTCTATTCTATTCTATTCTATATCTTGTTTGTATTTGCATATGAGT
Organism: Ahaetulla prasina; assembly: GCF_028640845.1. Taxonomy (NCBI): domain Eukaryota; kingdom Metazoa; phylum Chordata; class Lepidosauria; order Squamata; family Colubridae; genus Ahaetulla; species Ahaetulla prasina. The sequence continues at coordinate 157,964,128 of NC_080540.1, forward strand.
ATACCAGTCCATCTCAATCCCTTGTTCTTCTATTTCTAAAACAAGAACCATTTTGAAAGTCCCACAATTCATTATGGCCAGTCTGAAAATGGCAGTTTCTTCTGGGCCACAGCCATGTGAACTAGGGACATGGAAAGGACGGAGCAGCTTGGTCTCATTCCCAATGCCACAGAGCTTCCAGGAGGTGGTCTATGGTAAACGGTAAACCTCAATGGAGGCGAGGAGCAGCATTGGGACCCCAAGGGGCAGGAAGTGGAACATGGGATATCTCAGGGGGTGAGGGAAGCCTTGTGAGTCACGAGGCAGGTGGGTTTGTGCCTGCGCTAGGTCTCCCAAAATCTTCCCCCACCCCTGAGGTGCCCATGCTCACTTAATGTCCTACACCCTCATTTAACGATTGCATTGGGGAGAGCAGGGATGGCTGGTTGTTACATGAGATACTTCATTTAAGGCTTGTCCCGACTTCTGACCTTAATGGTTAGGCTACATTGTGGTCACAACTCGAGGACTACTTGTTGTTGTAGGTCAGGTATGTCCAACCCATAGCTTGTGGGTCACATGCAGCCCTGGACAGCTAGTAATGCAGCCCCACAAGCTATAATTAAAATATTTTTTAAAAATAAGGAAGTTTGCTATTTATATACAAGGACTATATTATATACTATTTTATATGCAGCCAAGACAATTCCTCTTCACTCAGTGCAACCCAGGCAAGTCAAAAGGGTGGACAGCCATCACGAACATGCAGCAAAGAGGCTCAGCTCACCTATTAATGAGTGCTGAGAGATATTCATTCTTTTTAAAGTTAAAAAAAAGGTTTCTTTAGAGATGACTGGGGTAGGAAGGACTCACTTCTACATTTAAGACTATCTTAAACAAAGAGTTGGGTGTGTGTGGGGGGGTGACTTTGTTGTGTTTCTAAACACACCTCTGACTGGTGTGATTTTACAGGTAATCCTCCACTCATGACCACGATTGAGCACAACATTTGCATTGCTAAGTGAGGCAGTTAAGTGAGTTGCACCCCGTTTTACAACCTTTTTTTGTCAGGTTTTTTTGTTTTTGTTTACATTTATATCCCGCCCTTCTCCGAAGACTCAAGGCGGCTTACAGTGTGTAAGGCAATAGTCTCATTCTATTTGTATATTTACAAAGTCAACTTATTGCCCCCCCCCCAACAATCTGGGTCCTCATTTTACCTACCTTATAAAGGATGGAAGGCTGAGTCCACCTTGGACCTGGTGGGACTAGAACCTGCAGTAATTGCAGGCAGCTGTGTTTTAATAACAGGCTTCTTACAGCCTGAGCCACACCGCGGTTTTTAGTGAATCATGTAGTTGGTAAATGAACCTGGTTTGCCCCTTTGACTTTGCTTGTTGGAAAAGTTACAAAGATGATCATATGATCCCAGGACAGTAAAACTGTTTATAAAAGCCTGCCAGTTGCCAAGCGTCTGGATTTTGATCATGTAACTATGGGGGTGATGCAATGGTCGTAAGTGTGAAAACTGGACATAAATCACTTTTTCTGTGGCCTTGTAACTTTGAATGGTCACTAAAGAAATGACTGTAAGTCGAGGACTACCTGTATAACATTTTTGGCAGCTAGGGCTCAGTTTTTACCAGAAAGTGGAATTAAATGCCACTTGCAAGCAAAACCATATGTACCTCAGGACACTGCAAATGGCTGTAAATCAGGGGTGTCCAAACTTGGCCCTTTGGAGAGTGGTGGACTTCAACTCCCAGAATTCCCCAGCCAGCATGAGCTATAAATTTAAGCAAGTTGCTAGTTGGAGAATTCTGGGAGTTGAAGTCCACCACTCTCCAAAGGGCCAAGTTTGGACTCCCCTGCTGTAAATGCAGACCAGTTGCCCAATACACAGAATGTGGTCATGTGACTGGAGGGGAGGGGCAACATTAGAAATTCAAGACTGGATTGTAAATCAATTTTGAGTGGTCCATCGTAAATTCAAACAGTTACTAAGCAACTGGCCGTAAATCAAGAACGACCTGTGCATCGTAATGCCAGCTCCTGCAAAGCCGTCTGTTGTTTCGTTACTATTTCAACATTCAACTGAGGGCTTCATGCAAATCAAAGGTCCTATGGCTCTTAACTAGCCTTTGGCTTTACACTACACTGTATGAATGCAGGCCCCGAGGAGATTTCCACATCTGTGTCAAATTGACCTACTGAAAGCCAGGAACAGGTGATTTAAGTGACGCTGCCACCGTGGCATTAAAAAAGCAACTCTCCATAAGATCCTGAAGCAATGGGGTTAGCCTCGGAACTTTGTACTTGACTTTTGTAATTTGCACATGTCTTTTACCTCCATTCTCTGCCTCTCTGATGTCTGATTAAACTGACCAACCTTCTGGGAATTTTTTTTTTCCTGGTATATGTTATGGACTGTTTTTATTTGCTGTGCTTTACCAATATTAGCTCAACAACAGACTTGAAATAAATCCATCATCACCCATGCTTTGTTTTGCCTAATCTATACCTAAAATATTTAGTTTAACAATTGCTTGCTGACCAAAATAGATTGACATCATAATAATAAAAAAAATATTCTTAATGATGTTGCATGAGGGCTTCAAAAATACATTTATGAACTTAAACAGATAGCACAGGGGTGTCAAACTTGGGTCGTAACATAATGTATTGTGACTCCCCCCCCCTGCTAAACAGGGTGTGGGTGTGGCTAGCTTGTGATACATCTGGCCTGCAGACTGTGAGTTTGACACCCCTGAAATATCAGAACTCTAATTATGAGCATAACCTCAACATTGATAAAGCCAAGATCTTACTTTAACCATATAACAATATCCTCTGTAGCTGCTGCGTGTCCCAACAAACATTAAATCAAATTAATCTAATGCAATATTTCACCACTCTATGCCCCATGCAGTAAATGATTTTAAATGAATAAAAACTACTAGATATGGAAGCAAACTAGCATAAGATTAGTAAGAACACTTTTAAACAAATCCTATGAAAGCAACTATCGTTGCCTCTTCTTCACAGCAGCCTCTACAGCAAACTGTTATTGCAAAAAGAATGGCATGAGCACAAGGGCATAGAGATTGTAGAAAAAATGCTTTTAAAGGGTTCCGACGATCCCAGATGACTTGCCTGATCGCCAGAACCTTTTAAAAGCATTTTTTAAACAACCCCTTCGGCCGAAGAGGTTGTAGAAAAAATGCTTTTAAAGTGTTCTGACAATTCCTGCTGAGTCACACAATCATCAAAGGTTTTTTTTTTACTTTTAAAAGCATTTTTTCAGCCGAAGAAAGAATGCTTTTAAAAGTAAAACAAAAAACCTCTGATGATTGCGCGGTTCAGCTGGGCATGGGGGTGGTGGTAGCAGGGATTTTTGCTACCGGTTCTCCGAACCACCCGCCGCCATCGCTACCTGATTGGGCAATCCGGTCCGAACTGGGAGCATTTCACCCCTGCGACGCATCCCTTAGCAATGGAAGTTCCAATCCCAACCAAGGTTGTAAGTTGAGGATTATTTGTATTTAAACTTGGACTGTAAAACATTTGCATTGGTGGGGATTCCTGCTGTAAAAGCATTTATGCCTGTACTGATCTCATCTAACGTTCTTAGGCTATTCTCCTATGTGTAAATTAATCCATCAACAGCTCTCTAGTTCAGCCTTTTCCAACTGGAGTCTTCTAGATGAATTAGACAACGCATCCTATCGGTCCACCCAACGGACAGGGGATGATGGTTGTTGGATCCAGTTTTGTTGGACGATGTTGTTTGAAAAAGAATGCAAGATGAAATCCAATTCTTATCCCATACAATACGGACGTTCTGCTGCCATTCCTACTAGGTAGGATTAAAACGTATTATACAAAGCACAATTCAGTTTTATCATTTCAAATATAATTTTATTCCAAAAAATATATTTCCAAGCTTTCTTTAAATTCATTTTTACAAACAAAAGCACTGATCAAAAAATGTCATCGGAAATGTGTGGTGGTTTATTGCTTTTCTAGAAATTGTTGCTAGGATTCTGTATAATTCATAAGCCTTTCTGAGCCAGGTCATACAGCTGCACAAAATATACCTTCTGTTCCTATTTCTAGAAGACCCACTCAGGTCAATTAGTGTTGCAAGGCAGCTTAAGCTATATGACCCAACTGTTCAGAGTTGATGAAATATTATTGGCTCTATTTGTACTGTAGGTATCAATGATTCTGCATTATACAGGTAGTCCTCGACTTATGACCTCAACTGAGCCCAACGTTGAAATGGTATAGGGTTTCCTGCCTGGGCAGGGGGCTGGACTAGAAGACCTCCGAAGTCCCTTCCAGCTCTATTCTATTCTATTTCCATTGCTAAGCGAGACAGTTGATAAGTGAATTTTGCCCCATTTTATGACCTTTCTTGCCACAGTTATTAAGTGAATCACTGCAACTGTTAAGTTAGTAACACCGATTGTGTTACCGTGGGTAACTTACAGCTCAGGCTGTAAGATAGCCTGTTATTAAACACAGCTGCTTGCAATTACTGCAGGCTCGAGTCCCACCAGGCCCAAGGTTGACTCAGCCTTCCATCCTTTATAAGGTAGGTAAAATGAGGACCCAGATTGTTGGGGGGGGGCAATAAGTTGACTTTGTATATAAATATACAAATAGAATGAGACTATTGCCTTACACAATGTAAGCCGCCCTGAGTCTTCGGAGAAGGGCGGGATATAAATGTAAACAAAAATTAAAAAAAAAATTGTTAAGGGAATCTGGCTTCCGCATTGACTTTGTCAGAAGGTTGCAAAAGGGAATCGCACTGCCACCATCATCAATATGAGCCAAGAATCTGAATTTTGATCACGTGACCACGGGGATGCTGTTAAATGGGGAAAAGTCACTTTTCCCCCCCCCAGTGCCATTGTAACTTCCAACGGTCACTAAATGAACTGCTGCAAGTCGAGGACCACTTGTATTAGGATATTAAACCCTTGATAGGGAAGCTATGTTTTGTGAGTTCACCCTGACACTGCTTGTGCTGGTTTTGGCCAAGTGTAGGTCACGATGAAGTCTGCTACCGAGCTGGGCAAGTAAGATACTGGAAGGTAGAAGAGTTTCGCATCCAAGCCACCACTGTAGCGAGCACGAGGGTAGCGGGAGGTCAGGGCGTGTTCTACACAATCAGTGACTAAGAAGAGGTTCTTGTTGCTGCTTTTCATCTGGTTTTGTAAGGACTTCAAAACTGTGCGAAGAAAAAAAAAAAAGACAGAGTAAAATTCCGCAATGACTTACTACACACCCGAACCTTTTGATAATTCAAGGAACCAACTGCTCCTTGAGAGCCAGCCTCTAACCAAGCATTCCCTGACCTGGTTCCATTTTTTTTTTCCTGTAATTGCTCAAGAAAAGAGTTCCGGCTGAACAGATGGGGACAATGCTGGGTTGTAAAAGACCTCGATAAATCACCATTTCACATGTTGTGATAGAACGTGCACTTGGAAGAGTATTTGGGGGAGAAGGTTTGGCAACACTATTTTGGTCACTATCTTTAAAGCGCTCCATGGCATAGGGCCGGGTTACTTACGGGACCGCCTACTGCCACCGATTGCCTCCCACCGACCCGTACGCTCTCACAGAGAGGGACTCCTTAGGGTGCCGTCCGCCAGGCAGTGCCGACTGGCGACACCCAGAGGAAGGGCTTTCTCTGTGGGGGCTCCCACCCTCTGGAACGAGCTTCCCCCAGGGCTGCGCCAACTTCCCGACCTCCGAACCTTCCGCCGCGAGCTTAAGACACATCTATTTATTTGCGCAGGGCTAGTCTAGGTTTTTAATTTTAAATTTAGTTTTAATGGGGTTTTATACTATTTTAGTGATATTTTAATTTCGGCCTAATTAATAAGTTTTTTAATTGTTGTTTTTATTTGTATTATTCTTATGTTTTTATTTGGCTGTACACCGCCCTGAGTCCTTCGGGAGATAGGGCGGTATAAAAATTCGAATAAATAAATAAATAAATAAATAAACACAGAGCTTTCCTGGAGACAGGCCAGATTAAGAGACTGCATCTTGAGCTGGATGTGGGGAGTGGGGAGAAGGTGGCCAGGGTAGCCATCCGTACAATCTCACAATACAATATTCCCTCTGATGGCGAAATGGAGGCCGGGGGTGACACATGTGTCAATTCGGAGACCGTGTCTCGGCTGAAGGCCTCTGACAATGAAACGGAGGTTGGAGGTGGCGTGCACAAGCGGCTGCAAAAGAAGTGGGCCAGCAAGGCAGGTATTGGGGTGTGCGAGGCCTGGTAAGTAGAGCAGCTCCACCCACACATCCCCACCCTAGCTTAATTTTTACCCGTGCGCCTCGCCTCACCCTGTGCACCCTGGAATGGGTGGGGTCTTAACCAGGGCTTATTTTGTTGTTAGGGCTTATATTGGGTGCATGTGTAAAAATCAAGCTAGGACTTACTTTCGGGGTAGGTTGTACTTTCGGGGAAACACGGTAATCGATTGTAACAGTGGTCCCCAACCTTTCCAGTTTGGTAGCCTGGTGGGTAGGGGATGGTTCTGTGTGAGCGACAGACGCGTGCCCAGTTCCATTTGTACAAATGGAGCTTCGCGCACGAGGGCCCGCTGCTTGCACACTTGGGCAAGTGGAGCTTGCGCGCGTGCACAATTGCCCTCCACTCATGCAGCCTGATTCTGAACGGGCCACAGTGGCCCACCTGGGGTGGTGGTGGTTCTCTGCTCATCCAAGTGGAGCTGCATGTATGCATGCACTCGCCTGCTGCTCACATGGCTCACTTCTGAATGGGCTCCAGGCCGGGGGTTGGGGACCTCTGAGTTAGAAGTTTATAGCTTTAAATTGGCAAGATTCTGTCCATTAGGTGTAAGCAAATAAAGGATGGAATTCAGATTTTGCCGTCATCGCTGGGCTTGAACCTGACATATGTCAATGCTTACAATTAGCAGTGTGAAATCAAGTTTCACATTACTATCTTGTTTTCTCATTTAAAACAGATAATGATCTTCTTAACTAGTTTTATGGAATAGATATTTTTCAAGTCTTCCATGGTTTTTGAACTGCTGTGGGTTCTGCATTTTTGGTATACCCACTCACAACCAAATATGCAATCTACACTCACACCAACCCACCCACAACCATATATGCAATCTACAGCCCAATTGCCCAAATTCCAACTCACACTTATCAAAGTATAGCTGCCCATAGACTTCTTTAGTTTCAGAAAGTACTTTGTTCCATGAAGTCTGGAAGCTCTCTAATGTAGATTGGAGAATGCCTGTACTGAAAGCACCAGGCTCAACAATGCTGACCTTTATTCCAAATGGAGAAATTTCACGCCTAAATAGAATAAAAAGGAAGAACAAGGAGATGCAGAAGAATATACAGATCTGCAAAAATCTGTTTTGAATGTTAAATCCCAAGTATAGACTTTTTGCATATGAGGAAATAGCCAAAGACTCATTACAGAACATAGAATAAATCTGCAGCACAATTATCTTTTCTTGCTCAACTTCTGTATTTTTTTTCAGTAAGGGAAAAGCACTTTCAAGCAAATTGGTAAAATTTGAGGAAACTGCTTAATTTAAGACAAACATTTCTATGGCTTTTTTCTTTTTCTCTTTAGTTAAAATATTATGTCATGTTGGTATCAGCTTTGTGTCCATATGTTTAAACACACATTTGTTTGACAGAGTAAGGTATCTATTTACTTAGTTATTTCAGTCTACTTTCTAAGGCTATAAAGGATTTTTTGTTTCTGGCAGATCTATATGAGGATAAAAAAAAAAAAAGAGTCCAAAAGTAACTTTTCCCAGCCTGGACATCAAATGCATGTCCTTTAAAAAAAAAAAAAAAAGGAACAATTAAGGAATGGCATCCAGCTTTATAGCAACACCAATCTCTTTGCAGTTTCTGCTTTTATTCACTGATGCTTCTTAGAATGATCATGTCAAAAGTACAGTCAGCATTTTTCATATTGAAAAAAATCTGGAAAAGTTCCTTTGGTCGTATCTGTTGCTTTTGAAAAAATGGTTAGGTATACCTCTCCAGTGCCTCTGTGGACTTGTTCCTTAGAGGAATGGTGAATGCTAGCAGAGTCTTCCTTATGACTACTGTTCATCCCAATAGTAATTCTTATTAAAGTGAAGCCCCCCTCCCCAACTCCTCCAAGAGGTAGGAAGTAGTGGTGGGTTTCAAATTTTTTTACTACCGGTTCTGGGGGTGTGGCTTAGTGGGCGTGGCATGGCTTGGTGGGTGTAGCAGGGGAAAGATACTGTAAAATATCCATTCCCACCCCACTCCCACAGGACAGAAGCAGCATCCTTATCAATTTTTCCTGAATAAAAGTAGTTGTAGAGGCATTAAGGCTGTTCTTTTCAGAAAAAGAGCCATTTTGGTCTTGTGATTAAGGTACTGGCTTAAGTGCGTTCTAGTCCTGTCTTAGACATGAAAAACTATCTGGGTGGCTTAGGGCCAGTCAGTCTTTCTCAGTCTATCCCACCTCACAGGGTTGTTATTGTGGAGAAAATAGAAGGAGGGAGGAATGTTAGGAATGATTACTGCCTTGAGTTGTTTATAAACAATAAAGGTGGGAGAAAAATCAAATCAATAAATAAACAAACAAACAAACAAATAATATGAAACCAACATTTCATGGGGAAGCAGAAAGATTAACCTTACCATTCTGTCTTTTAATTTAACTGATTAAACAGGCTATAAATAATAGGTAAAAGTAAAGGTTTCCCTTGTTCAGTCATAGAATCTAGGGGACAGTGCCTATCTGTTTCTTAGCTGAGGGAGCCAGCACTGTCAGCATATTTTAATATTAAATGTCTTGTCATATCAGGGAATGTTTTTTTCATATTCAGAACCTCTCCAAAGCTGGTTGAGGAAATGAAAAATAAGGCTTCTATCAAAAAGCATTTGCAGGATGCTCTGTTAGTGTTTCTGTTGGCAACCATTGTCAAGGGATGAAATGCTTTTATTGATTAACGTAACAATATTTGTAACTTTCCCCAATTGTTAGATGTTGGGCAAGATACCACAAGCATAACATAAATAAGAATGCAATGAAAAATGACATCAATGCAATAGAGTAATACAGGTAATCCTTGACTTACAACAGTACAATGGCACTGAAAAAAGTGATTTATGACCATTTTCCACACTTAAGATCATTGTAGCATCCCCATGATCACATGATCAAAATTCAAATGCTTGCAACTGGCTTGTATTTATGACGGTTGCAATGTCCCGGGGGGCACGTGATCCTTTTTTACGACCTTCTGACAAGCAAAGTCAATGGGGAAGCCAGATTCACTTAACAACCATGTTACTAATTTAACAACTGCAGTGATTCACTTAATAAATGTGGCAAGAAATAACGTAAAATGGGCCAAAATTCACTTAACAAATTTCTCACTTAACAACATAAATTTGGGGCTCAATTGTGATCGTACTACTTTATTATTTCTTTATTCCCCAGATTTAGCCAACATTTTAACATCTGTACAACACTGTTTTTATGAAATCTTTGACGTTTATTCATGATGGAATTCAAAACACATTAACGACATATTTACTGTCCAGTCCTATAGATTTCAATAGGTAAATGTTAACTTAAATCTCTTCAGTACATTCACATAGGATCCAAGCATATATGATTACTTGGTCGCACTCCTGTTTTAAAATGTGGTTGGATATTTCATATGATTTTCTGGTGTTACTGTTAGAGAGTACACAGTTCTATCTGCTGTGAGCATACACAGTCTACACCAGATGTGATCTGCATTTTGTCAAATAGGAATGGAACATAGAGAATACTGACTGCCATCTGCTGGTGCAAAAAGCAACAGTACTATATCATTAGTATCATTATATCAGTATCATCAGTATCATTATACCTCAGAAATCTCTTCAAAAAGGAAGTAGCAAATAAAATAATTTATTTTAGTCTCCTTCCTTCCTTCCTTCCTTCCTTCCTTCCTTCCTTCCTTCCTTCCTTCCTTCCTTCCTTCCTTCCTTCCTTCCCCTATTCCTCTATTTATTTGTAAATTGTTCTTATTTACAATTGTAAACTGCTCAGAGAGGGCTGTAAAGTCCTGTGAAGCGGTATATAAGTCTAAGTGCTATTGCTATTGCTTGGATATTACCCGCCTACCGAAAGATTGTTCCTCCAGCACTACTTTTATCTCAAGCAAAGTAAGTACATGTTTAGATCTTTGGGAAAATCCTTAACAGACATAAACATATTTTACAGAAATCATTGTAGCTCAGCCTTTTTGGAATCTGTGCATCTACTTCTTTCAAATGGAGCTGAAAAGAGATCCATGCACTTCAACTAATCAAAAGAGAAAGTTAAAGCTTACCTCAAAACGTCTGAGAAGGCTTCCACACCATACTTGGATGGGCAATACCCTCCTCCAAAGCATGCTAATCTTCCCATCACACTGCTTATATTGACCACTCTCCCTCTGGCTCTCCTCACCAGGGGCAACATCTGCAACGTCACATCAATCAGCCCAAGCAAGTTGACATCCAGCACTTTGGCAAAGTCCTCCTTCGTCAGCCACTCATTGATAGCTGTGGGTATAGCTTTACCTGCGTTGTTTACCAAGCCCCAGAGCCCTAAGGAGGAAGAATACATGGTCATGATGTCCCTGTCATTCTAGATCAGGAGTAGTCAACCTTTTTATACCTACCGCCCACTTTTGTATCTCTGTTAGTAGTAAAATTTTCTAACCGCCCACCGGTTTAACAGTAATGAGCCGTGTATCGTCGTCTGCGTATGCCTCTCACGCATCGTGGATTGGGTTTGGGGGGGGGCACCGGCTACCAGCTCTGCTTGTCTGTTACAGCTGGGTAGTGTGGGGAGAGATGCGCGAGCTATTCTGGGACAAGGCTCTTTTGTTTGCGGTCGCACTATAGCGCCATTTAGTTTCACTTACGTAACCTGAACTAAACTTATGCGCAGGTGATACAAATGGTATATTTTCAGAAATTTAAATTGCCACGGGGAATTTTATGAAAACCTAATGAAAATGTTTTTAAATAATGCTATGAAATTTTTTTTAAAAGTCAATTAAATTAAAAAAAAGGAAAGTGCTTCAGTATCGGACAAAACCCCTACCGCCCACCATGAAAGCTGGAACACCCACTAGTGGACGGTAAAGACCAGGTTGATTACCACTGTTCTAGATCCCCACTTACGTTCAGAACTGAAGCATTACCACTACTTTAAGGGTTGCGTGAAATATATTCGTTGTCACAACCAAAATGGACCATTTTTCAAAAACAGAAAGGGATACGGAGAAAAGTAACAAAAAACAATCTAGGCCAGAGCTGTCAAACTCCCGGCCCGTGAGCCTGATGTGATACGCACCGGCCATGCCCATGCTTGGTTTAGAGAAGGGGAAAAAAATCCCAATATGTCACGTGATGCTGTCGTGATGATGTGAGTTTGACACCCCTGATCTAGGCTTTTTTTTGGGGGGGCAGTTGCTTGAAGGGAGGGAAGTGATGACACTTATGCCATAACAACATCAGAGGAATCGTGGTTATATGTTGCATCATTTATTTATACAAGTATCATGAAGCAGGCTTTATTGTGTAGATATCATTGTGTGTCTATCTGATGCAAGTGTGATGTCTTCTTTGGAGGACTCCTCCAATGCTACTTCAGAGGCTGGCTAAAGGGAGAATGAGATCATTCCTGGCACGTCAGGAATTATTGAGCCTGAAATGCCGGCAGAATAGGCTTTGGCTGGAAACAGCTTGCAGGCCAGTGAAGAAGAGGGGGAGGAGCTGCCGGCCCTAGTAGATCTCAAGGGCACGCAGGGCAGAGAAATGGAGGTCTGCCAAACTGCTGGGGAAAAGGCCCCACACCTCTTGATGGGCTGCACCGAGAACTATTTAGCAGGCAGAAGGAGGCGTTGCTGGAAGCAATGTGCGTGGGTCATGGCTGTGTGCTCGTTTGTGTTTCCTTAGACTCTGAGCAAACGTGGACTCTGAGTGAACGTGAATATACAGGTTTGCCTGGGGGCTTTTATGTTCGTTTATTGGACTCACTGTTTGAGCTGCTTGCAGTTTGCGTTATGGACTAATTGGCCATTGCCTGGGGAATTAATCTGGGATTGCTTGTGGCTGTCTTTGGTTGGGACAGTTATAAAGCCGGGTGAAGGGAACTGCTGGGGGAAGACAAAACCCTCCATAAACCCCACTGACCTGTGATTGTGAGTGAGTGGGGCAGCACAGTATGTGTTAACCCTCCACTGGCTAAAACACCTTTGGAGAATTATGGAGGATGAAAATATTGCACGGGTGAGAGAAATGACTTACTCCTGTCCTCCAAAACCGTTTAGATTAAGGTAGAATTTCCCAACAGCTGGAAAATTTTAAAGGAAAATTAAATAAGGGAAAAGTCCGTCTTCACGTTTTTTACTTTAGCTCCCCTTGTTTGTCATTTTAATTGTGACAATGCTGGATACTCATGGAAAATTCACTCGCTGCCAAAGACATAAAACACTTTATCCCAGCAGCTAATATTTGAAATTAAATGTAGGCAGTCCTTGATGTACGACCACAATTTCCATTGCTAAGCAAGGTGGTTGTTAAGCAAGTCATGCCTGATTTTATAATCTTTTATGCAGTCAAGTGAATCACGTGCTCATTGAGAGAATCCGGCTTCCTCCATTGTCTTTTGCTTGTTGGAAGCTCGTCACAAATGGCAATCATGTGACTCTGAGACACTGCAACTGTCATAAATAGACACCCAAATTTGAATCACGTTACTGTGGGGATGCGGCAATGGTCATAAGTGCAAGGACCAAGTTACTTTTTCAGTGCCATTGTATAACTGAACAATTGCTAAATAAACGGTTGTAGCAGGGGTGAAATCTAAAAATTTTCCCTACCGGTTCTGTGGGCATGGCTTAATTGGTGGGCGTGGCTTGGTGGTCAGGTGACTGAATGGGCATGGCCAATAATAATAAATAATAAAGTATACAAAACTTGGGAGCAAACCGGTCTACCTTCTTTAAAAATAGAGGCACCGGTCTACTAATTGCCTTTGTTTGGGAGGCACCGATCTACCTTCTTTAAAAATAGAGGCACTGGTCTACTAGCTGCCTACAGCGCTGATCAGCTGTAGTGTGGCCTATTGAAGCGCCATGGCAGTCATTTAAGGCCGTTTGCAGCTATATCACCACTGAGAGCTTCAGGGAGAGAGAAGAGGAACAATGAGATGTGGGCGGGGGTGGGGGCAGGGATTTTTGCTACCGGTTCTCTGAACTACCCGCCCCCATCGCTACCAGATTGCGCGATCCGGTCCAAACCGGGAGCATTTCACCCCTGGGCTGTAGGTTGAGGACTACCTGTACCCAAGTCCCTCGATCTACATACATACAGTAAGTATGGCCAGAGCACTAATATAAATAGAAGGAGTTGGTTACCTTTGTTCCCTACACATGTTTTCACCCATTCGGTTGCTGCTGCAACACTCTCAGTGCTGGTGACATCCAGCAAGGTGGTTTTCAACCGGTCCGATGTAAGTCTCTCCAGTTCCTGTGCTCCCTTCTCCGTGAGACAAGCGGCCAACACCCGCAGACCCCGAGAGTCCAACTGCCTGGCTAGCTGGTTCCCAAAGCCAGAATCACAGCCGGTAATGAAGACATATTTATCTGTCAGTTTCTCCACTGTCTGTCTCTCTCGGTACCATCGGCGAAGGAAGTAAAGTCCCACCAGGACAGCTAGGTAGAGCCACATAGCTGAAACCTACCAGGAAGAAGCAAACATTGTGAATGAATAGGGAGAGATGCCTCTTGCAAGCTTGGGAGGGCACAGAATTTCCCTTTGGAAATCATTGGCTAGTTGCTCTTGCTGGGGGGAAGATTAAAGTCCTTTTCCCATTGATGATCTAAACTTGCTTTTAGCGCCACTGTAACACTAAATGAATAGTTGTAAATTGAGGACTATCTGTATCCAAACCCCTTGATCTACATACACAAGTACGGCCATTAAGTCCTTAAGTCAGCCCAAACTTTTACCAACACAAAATTTACCACCTCCTTTGCTTTGCTATGCTATTTTCCATCTCCTGGATCAATTTATTTATTTATTTATTTATTTATTTATTTTATTCAATTTTTATACCGCCCTTCTCCCGAAGGACTCAAGGCGGTGTACAGCCATGTAAAAGTCACAATATAAACATTAAAAGAAATTAAAGCAAGCATATTATAAGGTGGCCGAATTTAAAACATTTAAAACATTAAAATATAAATAAACCCACTAAAATTTTAAGCCAGTCCCGCTTGAATAAATAGGTGCGTTTTCAGCTCACGGCGAAAGGTCCGAAGATCAGGCACTTGACGTAACCCAGGGGGAAGCTCGTTCCAGGCGTGAGCTCCCACAGAGAAGGCCCTACCTCTGGGGGCCGCCAGCCGACATTGTTTGGCGGACGGCACCCTGAGAAGGCCCTCTCTGTGAGAGCGTACGGGTCGGTGGGAGGCAAAAGGTAACAGCAGGCGGTCCCGTAAGTAGCGCCTAGCACCACGGAAAGGCTGAGTGGATTTTATACACGTTGAGACTGCCCTTGAATTGTGTCAGGATAAAGGGGAAAATACAACTTAACACAAGATAGCTCTGGATGGGCAACTTAAGACCTTCTCATTCATAGCTTGTAGACAGGGCTGGAGGCAACAACATGGCAAAAGGGAACAAAAAAAAAATGGTTTGTGTCAGAGTACATTTGCCCTGTGGCTTAGTGTCAGGGGAACAGGCAGAAAGTCAGGTGTTCCTGCCCTGCGTTCTCTGGAGCAAGGACTGGATTAAACTATCTTGAGGATTTGAATTTAGCAGAACGTGTTAGGTTTGTTAAACAAATACTGAGAAATAAACTAGCTGTGCATTGTTCTAAAAAAAAGTTCATAATACAATTGTCTTGGAAAGAGATTATGCAATTAGCTGTACTAAATGCTGAGGGGATTTAAGAGCACCAGCGTGCCTACCGTCCCTGTCCTAATGTTCCCTTTAATTGTATTCATTTTATGTATTCAGTTCATGCTTATACTTATATATATTATCTAATATGTACTCAACAAAATAAATAAATAAATAAAATTAAATAAATATTCATTATTTTTTAATTAAATCTAATATTTAATTCAAATATAATTTTTTTTAATTGAAAGAGTTTTAAAAAACAAAAACATTTTCCCCCTTTTTCCCCCCTCCCTCCCAAACCCCCCCCCCCGGCTTCCCGGGTCAATCACAAGGTATTGTTATACATAAACCAAACATAGAATAAAATTTTCCCTTCCAATCCAAATAACCACATCCAAAGCTTTTCATCTCCCAACCCCATTACATAAAATAACTTTCTAATTATTCGAAGGCAATCTGATATTTCTTAATCTGATATCTGTTTTGTAGATTATCAATCCATTTTTTCCATTCAATTAAATATCTTTCCTGCGTATTGTCTTTTAAAAACGCTGAGATTTTAGCCATCTCAGCCAAAATTCAAATATAATTTATTAAGAAATATGCAAGGATGTTAGCAGACATGGCAAAATTGACTAATTGATTAAAAGAAATGACACTTTCTAGCTTTGTTTCCATTCAAAACTACTCTTGGATTTTTTGATTGAAACTGAAAATAATAAGATTTTAACTTTGGGTTTTGGTGGTTAGGTATGTTGATGATGATAGAAGTAGTGTTTGTTGTAGTTCATTCTACCATAGATCAAAGGGACATTAATTTATAGTTTCTATGTATATAGAAGAAAGTCAGAAGTTCCTTTATTCTTAAAGCCTTTTTTATGTTATTGTTGCTTCAACTCCCTAATTTCCCCTTTCTTTGCTTTTTTTTGTATTGAATTTGAAGTTTTGAATTAAAAAAGAGAAATATACAAGGATTGAAAAATCCATCCAAACTTCATCTGGATGAGAGAGAAGCACAAGAGACAGAAAACGTTTGGACCAGACTTTGATCATTTGATTTGTTGGGAAGACAACTAATATTATGAGTACTGGTAATTTATCCCACATTTCTCTACTTACTGGACAATGTTTGAAGGATCAGAGACAGTCTTCCAAAGAAACTTCATTAGAGAATATGCTCATTTATCTTAGAAATTCAGCTAACCTGCTAGAAATGTCCATGGGGTTAATTTAATATTTCTCTCCTTTGATGCAAAAGCTCTTTTCCACTTTCTTCTTCACAATCACCACCATATTATTTTTTTGTTAATTTATATGCTGCCTATCCCTGAAGGTTCTAGGTTACTTAATAGTCAAGATAAGCATAAAATAAAAAGCAATCCCCTTCAAAAATAAACTCATAAACTACTCCATAATATAAATAAAATTGATATAAAAACAACAAATATACGAAGCAATGTGCCTGCTGAATTCTAACCTTCACTCACAACATACCTTCTCCCTGCACTAGATGGCACCCAGGTCTTAATGCCTCTCCTGAAATCCAGGAGGGAAGGGATACACTGAATCTCTCTATTTTATTTTTTATTTTATTTATTTATTTTTGTCACACAGTATATATAAGCATAAGCATGAAACAACTATACAGCACATAAGCCTATATATGAGTATGAGTATGTAATAACTATATTAATTGGATATAACAAAGGAAAACAATAGGACAGGAACGGTAGGCACGTTTGTGCTCTTATGCATCCCCCTTACAGACCTCTTAGGAATGGGGTGAGGTCAATAGTAGATAGTTTTTGGTTGAAGCTTTGGGGATTTTGGGAAGAGACCATAGAGTCAGGTACTTTATTCCAGGCATTAACAACTCTGTTACTGAAGTCATATTTTCTGCAATCAAGATTGGAGCGGTTAACATTAAGCTTAAATCTATTGTGTGCTCGTGTATTGTTGCAATTGAAGCTGAAGTAGTCTTTGACAGGAAGGACATTGTAATAGATGATTCTATGAGTTAAACTCAGGTCATGTTGAAGGCGGTGTAGTTCTAAATTTTCTAAACCCAGGATTTCAAGTCTGGTGGCATAAGGTATTTTGTTGTATTCGGAGGAGTGGAGTACTCTTCTTGTAAAATATTTCTGGACACATTCAATTGTATTGATGTCAGAAATGAGGTACGGGTTCCAAACAGTTGAGCTGTATTCAAGAATTGGTCTAGCAAATGTTTTATATGCTCTGGTTAGTAGTGTAGTGTTTTTGGAGAAGAAGCTAGAAGAAGCAGCTGCTCTCTCTCTCTCTCTCTCTCTCTCTCTCTCTGTGTGTGTGTGTGTGTGTGTGTGTGAATCCTAAGTGGTAATTGAAAATGCCTGCTCCTGACTATCTTGTACAGACACGACCTGGAAGGAGCCGATTCTTTCTGATGAAATGATAAAATAAAAACAGGGAAAGGTGGCTGTCTAAATATCTGGATAGCTACAATTGACTGCTTTAATTGAGGAAAGAACATAATTCAACATTGTTCCTATTTGGAAACAGCTTCTGGACTTTCTACTCAATATAGAAAAAAATGAACTCTGGATGTTGCTGATTAATAGGCTGTTAATATTTCTTAAGTAAAAAACTGAGGCTGTAATGTTATGTTGTACTTTGCTGCACTGAAAAAAATTGGGAGTCGATGCTTTTGAGGGATCCTCTCTGAACTAGCTTGTTTTCTTGCAGACGTTTTCATGACCCTAATTAGGTAACATCATCAGTGCTAGTGAGGAGTGCTGTTTGCTGTCAGTTTATATTCTGGTGGCTTGCTTATCTGTGTGGGTGGGGGCCGTCTTAAGAGATTCTTTGGTTGGGTTGTTTACTGATGGCTCTTTGGCAGATTCTTGACTGGGATATTGCTTACTTGACTGTCTGAACTTAACTGTTGTGTCTTGCCCGCTCTCACGGCAGCCGGGGCCTTCTTATCTGCTCCCGAACACGGAGGAATGTATGCCTCCTGGCCCCAGTCCTGGCTCCATGCCCAAGCAGGCTGCAGAGGAGGGAGCATCCCCCGGCCCCAGCCCTGGCTCCATGCCCAGGCAAACGGAGCAGCTAGACCCCTCCCCCTCCTCCACAGCATGTGTGCCTGAGGAAAGTTTATTTCCAACAGCTGCTGATTGGAGTGACTCTCGCATCAGAAGACTGGATAGGCGGAGGCAACAGAAGGAAGGGAGGGGCAGGCCTTAATGAGTGCTGAGTCATGGAGCCACACCCCATGGCCTATATAAAGGATCTGCTTTCTGGCAGTCTCTGAGTCAGGCAAAGTCGAACTTATCTTGCTGAAGTCACTTTCTGGTCTCCTGCCTGCTCTGAGGACTTTGCTAGGACTTTGGGCAGAGCTGCAGAGGCAAGCCTGATTCGGATTTCCCTGACCCGGCCGTCAGCGGAGGAGTGGGACACGACATTAACCTTGGAGATAATCTATGCTGATCTGGGTGCTGATTACTGGTGGAGAGGTGCTGGAGTCTTTCTTTTTTGGGGCTGGTTGATTGTCTCTTTTGCATACGATATAGATGTTGTTAATATCTATGTGTCTATTGATGGCTGATTTGTCAGAGGGCCAGGTTTCTAAAAATTCCCTGGCATTTTTGGACTTGGCCTAGTCCAAGACTATCACATTTTCCCAACTGAAACTATGCTTAGATCTGTCTATAGGTTGTGAAATGAAAGAATTTTCGTCCTGTCTTCTGACTGCTAATTGGTGTTCATGGATGCATTCTGCCAGTCTTCTGCCTGTTGGTCCTACATAATGGTTGTTGCAGTTCTTACACTGTATGTTGTACATACAATGGGTCTTTTGGTTTGCTTAGGATATTTTGAAGGCCTTTGATGCTTTTATACTTACAGCCTGCAGAGATTCTCAGACATCCAGGTCGTGGTTGTCCCAAAGGTTCTTTTCAGGAGGCAACTGGACTTTCTTGTTTTTCTTTTGAAATTTTTATATATTTGGTTCTCCACAAAAAAGATCTTTCTAGGTAGTTCTCTATTCATTCTATTCTATTCATTCATTCATTCATTCATTTCTCTATTCCGTTTGAAACCATCTTTTTAGGAAGGAAGAGAACTACTGTATAATTTAATGTCTCTTCCCTAGTTTTGGTCCAGGAGGACACCACGGTTGGTGGTATTGAAACCTCCCCCCCACACCGTCCTGAGATCTAGGAGGGTTGGCCTCCTCTCATTCTGGTCCCTCCAAAGTTTGTTCAGATGACAATGGCTGAGTGTTAAACAATCATTCAATAGCAGTGGGGAAGCCAGATTCATTTTACAACCATGTTACTAGCTTAACAATAGCAGTGATGCATTTAACAACCGTAGCAAGAAAGGTGGTAAAATGGGGCAAAATTCACTTAACAAATGTCTCACTTAGCAACATAAATTTTGATTGTACGTTGTGATTGTACATTCAGGACCACCTGTACTAGACTGTCCACATTCAGCAAATGTATAGTTTTGAACCACTTTCCCAATTCTCCTTCAAAGTCATTTCACCCCAATGTCGTTTCACCCCAATGTCATTCAGGCTGATGGTCTTTTCACCAGCAATATTTCCCTCCAAGGGGGATTTCCAGAAAAAAAGATGACACTAACATTTCACAGATTTTTTCACAGTGGTGTTTCTAAGAAAAACTATCCTGGATAGCTTTTCAGTTCATTGCCTTATACACTGTAAGCCGCCCTGAGTCTTCGGAGAAGGGCGGGATATAAATGTAAATAAATAAAATAAATAAATAAATAATGGAAAAATGTTTTTTTTAAAGTGTAAAAATTTAGTAAAAACTGTCCCTCTCTGCTCCTTCTAAAGCTGGCAGTATAGCTTTGAAAGAAGCAGCTTAGCAGAAAGGTGTGGATAATTTAAATTTGGTCCATGTCACTACAGGATGCAATCAGTGTTTACCGGTAGTCACTAAGCTGTTCCATCAAATTCTCAGTGAACTATTGTTTTGAATAAAAAACCAAAATCCAAGACTGCTGCTACAAGCACATTTCTTCAGCACTCATATTTTTCAGATAAATCCGTCTCTCAACTCTGTATTGTTTTTATACTTTTTTTGGCGGTATGTTGCCCAGTCACTTCTTGTATGATGTGTGAGCCTATACATTTGATACAAACCAACATATATACACACACACACACACACTCTCCTTAAGATTCACATTTTTTGGGGTGGGACATATTCAATGTATTAAAGGCAACTTTTCAAACTAGCCGATCCAAAGCCATTTACAATACTGCAGCAATACAGCCCCAACTAATACATATGTACATCGCGCAATAAATTCATCTCCTACACGATCTGTGGCTCTGCATCTGAAAATAAACGTCTCCCCAAAGCTTCTCAAACAGCTAGATCCGAATAAGTTTTCGGGAACACCGTGTACCTTCGTTAAAATAAGATTTTGGCGCGCGGTTTCTAAGAGACAAAAAGCTGACAATCCGTTCTTCTTTCGCCTGCCCTGTCCTTCTATTTAGCTTCCCCAGGTTTGCGTTCATTATCCACTTTCCTTTTACATTGCTAGATCGCAATATTTTACCACCTGATGGATTCTCCTTCCATCCCAGAGCTAGTTAGATAGGCTGGAGCGGCGGAGAAATCCCACAGATACGCGCCTATCCACACTTTTCCAACTTTCCGCCTCCATCCTCGCAAATAGAAATTCTCCGCCCGAGGCTTTTCTCCGTGTACGACGGGGTTGCATCTCCCCAAACAAACAACGGCCTGCTTGCTTTCTGGCGAGCTGGATTTGCTGGACCTCCCTGGCTAGGGTCCGTGTGACTCACCTGCAGTTGATTTTAAGTGCAGCTTTCGCAGCTTTAGATGGTCCTTGGAGGCAGCGACGGCTTTTCTTAGCTCGCCTCCCCACTTATACCACTCATTTCCCCCCCTTCCTCCCCAAGGTACACAAGGCGGGCAGTGACGCTGGAGCCATCGTATTGGCCGCCAGCAGCTCCTCCCTTTGCTTGAACTTCGTCTCAAGCAAATTGGAACCAAAGACTACTTCGGAGAAAGGGTCTCTTTTCGGAGGAAGAAGAAAAAAAGACATTCTCCACCTTCGTAGACTTTGTTTTTTTTTTTCCACTTCTTTCTCTTTTTTAATTGAAAAAGTTTTAAAACAACAATTAATTTTTTCCCCCTCCCCCACCTTCCCCCCTCCCTCCAAAACCCCCTCCCCCCCCCACTTCCCGGAGCAAACACAAGGTATAGTTCATTAAACAAACAGTCATACATTAAATTTTTAAAATCTAACACAATTATAATCCTTCTCTCCCACATAACCTGACTTCTTCCATTAAAATCAAAAACAAAATCCTTCATTCAAAGGCAATCCGAAATTTCTTAATCTGATATCTATTTTGAATATAATCAATCCAGTTCTTCCATTCATTTAAATATTTTTCTTGAGTACTGTCTTTCAAGAAGGCTGAAATTTTAGCCATCTCAGCCAAATTGGAAACTTTCAATATCCATTCTTCTATTGTGGGTAATTCTTTTTTCTTCCAATATTGTCCAATCAACAGTCTTGCTGCTGTTATTAAGTTCAAAATCAACTTAGTCTCAATCACTGTACAGTCCGTTGTTATTCCCAAAAGGAAAAATTGCGGTAGGAACTTTATCTTCTTCTTCAGAACATTCTGCATAATCCACCAGATTCTTATCCAGAAAGACTTAATTTTCTTACAAGTCCACCATACATGAAAATATGTAGCATCACACCTTCGTAGACTTTGGAGTGGGCATAAAGGCAAGCGAGCAGATGCCTCCATTCATGCAGCAGAGCAGAGAAAAAGCAGGAGGTGAGTGGAAAAAAGCACGGAGCGCGCAAACACAACGACTGCGTAGAATCAGAGGTCCCCGACGGGGTCCATAAACCGCGCTACTGTACGGTATTACCTGTAGGTGGGCCACTCTGGCGCACGGAAAAGTTCCCTCTCCTACACGAACACCTCTGAGTTTGTGTGCGTGTATATCCATTTTTTTTGGGGGGGTAATTGATTACAGTATATACTGTACTAGTGCAAAGTATATACACATGTTCGCCACCTTCAGGTATTTCTAAAAGTAATCAAGGCGGAATATAACTAATACAATAAATAAATGCATGTCCCGTAGGATTCCCTCTGTGGTGAATTGGGGCCAATTTTGCCAAAACATGTCCTCAGAATTCCAAAGG
Source organism: Ahaetulla prasina (assembly GCF_028640845.1). Classification (NCBI taxonomy): domain Eukaryota; kingdom Metazoa; phylum Chordata; class Lepidosauria; order Squamata; family Colubridae; genus Ahaetulla; species Ahaetulla prasina. Next base: position 157,986,274 of record NC_080540.1, read on the forward strand.
AAGCACAAGAATATACACTATATGTACCACAAATCATCCCCAAAATCAAAAGGAAAAACAAATTTCCCATATCAATAAAAAAGCTGCAATCCCCAAAAAAAATCCCTCTGGAAAAAAACCAAAAATGATTATGTAGCAAACTTCAAAAACCGCTACAAAAATATTTGCAACCAAATAAAAACAGAATGTAACACTTACCACACTAAACAAGAAGAAAACCTTCTACGCACCAATTCCAGTCGTGCTTTTTATAATTTTGTGAACAATAAACTTAAAGAAACAAGAACCATTCCACCACTAAAAGAATCTAACAGTAAAGAATGTACTGACGAAACAGACTACCAACCTTGATCAAGGAAAAGCAATAGATCCAATCTACATAGACTTCTGCAAAGCTTTTGATTCAGTAGTACATGATAAACTACTCCTCAAATTAAAATCCTACGGCATTTCGGGACCTCTTCACAATTGGATAAATGCCTTCCTGTCAAACAGACAACAAGTGGTCAAAATTGGCAACGCTATATCTAATCCTGTTCCTGTCAAAAGTGGCGTTCCCCAAGGTAGTGTTCTTGGACCAACACTCTTCATACTATACATAAATGATCTCTGCGACCTCATCTCAAATTATTGTGTTCTCTTTGCTGATGATGTCAAACTATTTAATACCACTAATAATACTTCTACTCTTCAAGAAGACCTGGACTTAATTTCCGATTGGTCTAAAACTTGGCAACTCCAAATCTCAACCAGCAAATGCTCAGTCTTACATATTGGAAAAAAGAACCCTAACATCAAGTACAAACTTGATGGACATTACCTAACTGGTGACCCCCACCCCGTCAAAGATCTTGGAGTTCTCATATCAAATAACCTTAATGCCAAAGCCCACTGCAACTACATAGCAAAAAAGGCCCTAAGAGTTGTAAACCTAATTTTACGCAGCTTCTTTTCTAAAAACTCTACACTACTAACTAGAGCATACAAAACATTTGCCAGACCTATTCTTGAATACAGCTCATCCGTCTGGAACCCACACCACATCTCTGACATAAATACAATAGAAAGAGTCCAGAAATATTTTACTAGAAGAGTTCTTCACTCCTCCGAAAACAACAAAATACCTTATACCAACAGACTTGAAATCCTGGGATTAGAAAACTTACAACTCCGTCGACTTCGACATGACCTGTGTTTAACACACAGAATCATCTATTGCAATATCCTTCCTATAAAAGACTACTTCAGCTTCAATCGCAATATTACAAGAGCAAAAAATAGATTCAAGCTAAATGTCAACCGCTTCAAACTTGATTGCAGAAAATATGACTTCTGTAACAGAGTTGTTAATGCTTGGAACTCATTACCTGACTCCATAGTCTCTACTCAAAATCCCAAAATCTTCAACCAAAAACTGTCTACTATTGACCTCACCCCATTCCTAAGAGGACTATAAGGGGCGTGCATAAGAGCACAAAAGTGCCTACCGTTCCTGTCCTATTGTTCCCTTCATCATATCAAATTGATATAGTTGATGCATATTTTTTTACATATATATATATATATATATATATATATATATATATATATATATATATATATATATATATATATTCTTCAAAATATGTTGTTTTATCTATGACAATTGTTTGTGTATATGACAAAAAAAAGAAGAAGGTTGGAAAGCTCAGACATTTACTTAACAACAGCAAGGCAGCTTTTAAAAATTACTTTTAAAACCATGACAAACCACAAAGTAAAACACAAAGATAAAAATATATTGTCAAAGAAAAAGAAATCACTTTAAAAAAACAAAACAAAAAAAACAATAAAGGAAAAAATGGTAAATTATTTTAGCAGTAATTAGTTACAATTCTATATGTAGTTATTCAGTGCAATTAATATTCAATGCATTTCTGTAACTGGTTTTTTTTTTTAAAGAAGACCTATTGTATTTTATATAAATGAATCCTATGTTTCATTATATTTGTTCATATGAAGTCTATATCTATAGGGATTTCATTCTTAGGTGGCAATTGCAATCAGGCAGTTTTAAAAAAAATTTTTTTGCTTTATTTAATCCCTCGTATCTTTTCCTACAGGAAATTCCTTTTTGTGCCACATGCACCCCATTAGATTCAGAGCGAATAGGGGTTAAAACCCAACATTCAATAATGTATATTTTGCAGGCATTTCTGACAACAGAATAATTCGTTGATTTTGCAAAAACAATTTGCTGCGTAAGGAGAGATGCCTATTCGGACATCTGGAGAATGATATTGTGTTAACCCTCCCCGCAAAAAAATTGCAATATGAGCAATCTTCATGAAGCAATGCATTGAAATAGTATGACTAACAAATCAGATGAAATGAGATCTACGCTACAGTAATAGGACTGTGCAATGTTTTGGCTTCTATCCAGTGGTGGGATTCAGCCAGTTCGCACCACTTCGGGAGAACCAGTTGTTAATTTTCAGAGTAGTTTGGCAAACTGGTTGTTGGAAGAAATCATTAGGGCAGAGAACCGGTTGTTAAATTACTTGAATCCCACCACTGCTTCTATCTCCCATGGTGCTTCTAAATAAATGGGAGTGTGAACCAGCCAAGCATCTTTTGAAGACTGAATCCAAACTGGAGAGGCCTAATCATTTATGTGAAATGGCATATTGGGTTTTTATGCAATAAGAAAATAGATGCAAGAAGGCATGCTAACTTTACTCTGATGTTTTCTGATTTGCACAATAGAGAGATGAAGTGCCAGAAGGATAAGAGCCCTTCTTTTTCTTTCTTTGTTTCCCAAGCTGGAATTTTAAGAAAAATCACCAGATATTAATTGAGGTTAAGGATATTATATTTTTTTACCCAAAATTACAATTACTTTGGATGTGAAGCCATGCTAGGGCTGCCTTTTCATTGCCTTTTATAGGCTTGTTAGTTTAAAGATTTAGCCAATCATTATCAGCAGAATAATATGTTAACACTTTTTTCTTAAATTGAAGGCAGATGCTTCCTTATTTAGAGTATAGTTGAATATATGTTGCCTAATCTAGAGATAAAGCAACAGGCTTTCCTTTTCATCTTTCCTCCTACGTTATTATAAGATATGTGTTTTCCTTTACATAGATTTTGCCACATGGTACTTGTTTGTACTGATGGGAACCAACATTACTCTTTTCCTTTTACAATCTTCCCTTATTGTAAACATATAATGAAAATATTCCAATAAAAGTGCTTGCAAATGGAAAATTAAAATTATTAAATAGTTTACTGTATTAACATTTGGAGGAGGCTGAATATATACTGATAGTTCTCCTAACTTTCCGGAAAGTCTTAAGAACATGTCTGTATGCTTTCTTTTAGGACTAATGGATAGGCAACTAGGAAAAAATCATGGAACTTTGTTTTTAGATATGATAACTGCAGCAAGATTATTTTACCCTTGAAAGTGAAAAGGCTTGATGCTATCCACAGTGGAGGCATGGCTGGGTAAGATGATAGAACTTACAGAGATAGCTAAACTAATTTCTTTGATTGGAGAAAAGCAATATCTATATTCATGGCTAACTGAAAATCCTTATAGACATTTTTCAAGAAACAGGAAAAAATGTCCTCATGATTTGTAGTTTTGATGAATAGAAAAAACTGGATAACAGATAATCATCATAATAAGTGAACTTCTTATTTTTGTAACTGAGAGTTAATACTGTAAATGTACTGTGTATTGTAGAAGAAATCGGAAGCGTCTTTTTTCTATTTTTTGGGTTCTTTTCTGCACTTTTTTCTCTTTCTTTGCTTCATTTGCTCTATATTAGTTTATGTTCCTTTTTATATTTTTCGTAACACTTTTAAGAACATTTATAAAAGGATGATTGACACCTCCAACTTTTCACCCAGCAGGTTTAACAGTAAGATTATAATAACCTTCCTTATTACAAATCCAAATGTCAGTTCTCAGTTAAGCCGAGTTATCATATTTCATTTAAATGTCTCATTTAGGGACAGAGTTCCTTCCAATCTGGCAAAATTATACTTTAGTTTTAACAAATTGGTAAGAAATGTCACAAAATAAAATTTGGGACTTGCAGACTTGTTTGCTAAACATTATGGGATAGCCTCATAATGTGAGACCAAGAATTTTCAATTTTTTTCAGTTTTCAGTTTTTTATGTGTTCAACTTACTTGAACTTCACAAAAATAATTCCTCAATTACAGCACTGGGATTTGTGTTGCCTTTTCTGTTTTCACTGGGTGTTGTGCTGTCTGCATTTATTTGTTTATTTGTTTGTTTATTTACCTATTTATTTATTATATAGTATGCTGCCCAGCTTGCCAAATTATATCTGTTTGTAGCCAATAATTGATATTAGATAAAATGTTCATATTACTTAAATATTTATTAGACATGTATGCATGCTTGTATAAATAAATAATAGAGGTACCAAAATGTGTGACAATTTAATATTGTAAGCTGAAACATTTTGCGAGGAGATCTCAATTTGTGATAACACTCAGAATGAATCCTTTACTTAGGAATACTGAGGCCCTGCTGTGCATAAATATGTCATTAGGTATAATAAAAATGGCAAAAGTAACAGATTAATACAATGACATTAAATTGACTTTTTTTTCATTGTGAATGCCTGGGTGAAGCCATGCTAGGGCTGCCTTTTCATTGCCTTTTATAGGCTTGTTAGTTTAAAGATTTAGCCAATCATTATCAGCAGAATAATATGTTAACACTTTTTTCTTAAATTGAAGGCAGATGCTTCCTTATTTAGAGTATAGTTGAATATATGTTGCCTAATCTAGAGATAAAGCAACAGGCTTTCCTTTTCATCTTTCCTCCTACGTTATTATAAGATATGTGTTTTCCTTTACATAGATTTTGCCACATGGTACTTGTTTGTACTGATGGGAACCAGCATTACTCTTTTCCTTTTACAATCTTCCCTTATTATAAACATATAATGAAAATATTCCAATAAAAGTGCTTGCAAATGGAAAATTAAAATTATTAAATAGTTTACTGTATTAACATTTGGAGGAGGCTGAATATATACTGATAGTTCTCCTAACTTTCCGGAAAGTCTTGGGAACATGTCTGTATGCTTTCTTTTAGGACTAATGGATAGGCAACTAGGAAAAAATCATGGAACTTTGTTTTTAGATATGATAACTGCAGCAAGATTATTTTACCCTTGAAAGTGAAAAGGCTTGATGCTATCCACAGTGGAGGCATGGCTGGGTAAGATGATAGAACTTACAGAGATAGCTAAACTAACTTCTTTGATTGGAGAAAAGCAATATCTATATTCATGGCTAACTGAAAATCCTTATAGACATTTTTCAAGAAACAGGAAAAAATGTCCTCATGATTTGTAGTTTTGATGAATAGAAAAAACTGGATAACAGATAATCATCATAATAAGTGAACTTCTTATTTTTGTAACTGTAAAATGAGAGTTAATACTGTAAATGTACTGTGTATTGTAGAAGAAATCGGAAGTGTCTTTTTTCTATTTTTTTGGTTCTTTTCTGCACTTTTTTCTCTTTCTTTGCTTCATTTGCTCTATATTAGTTTATGTTCCTTTTTATATTTTTTGTAACACTTTTAAGAACATTTATAAAAGGATGATTGACACCTCCAACTTTTCACCCAGCAGGTTTAACAGTAAGATTATAATAACCTTCCTTGTTACAAATCCAAAGGTCAGTTCTTAGTTAAGCCGAGTTATCATATTTCATTTAAATGTCTCATTTAGGGACAGAGTTCCTTCCAATCTGGCAAAATTATACTTTAGTTTTAACAAATTGGTAAGAAATGTCACAAAATAAAATTTGGGACTTGCAGACTTGCTTGCTAAACATTATGGGATAGCCTCATAATGTGAGACCAAGAATTTTCAATTTTTTTCAGTTTTCAGTTTTTTATGTGTTCAACTTACTTGAACTTCACAAAAATAATTCCTCAATTACAGCATTGGGATTTGTGTTGCATTTTCTGTTTTCACTGAGCGTTGTGCTGTCTGCATTTATTTGTTTGTTTATTTACCTATTTATTTATTATATAGTATGCTGCCCAGCTTGCCAAATTATATCCGTTTGTAGCCAATAATTGATATTAGATAAAATGTTCATATTACTTAAATATTTATTAGACATGTATGCATGCTTGTATAAATAAATAATAGAGGTACCAAAATGTGTGACAATTTAATATTGTAAGCTGAAACATTTTGTGAGGAGATCTCAATTTGTAATAACACTCAGAATGAATCCTTTACTTAGGAATGCTGAGGCCCTGCTGTGCATAAATATATCATTAGGTATAATAAAAATGGCAAAAGTAACAGATTAATACAATGACATTAAATTGACTTTTTTTCATTGTGAATGCCTGGGTGAAGCCATTAAATATTAACTTCTTCCTACCTGCTTCCCTGTGAAAGTGGAATATTTAATGTTTCCTCAGGAGAAAATCTCCCTCCAAAGCAATTTAAGGCTTAAATTAAAAAAAAGGAAAGTGCTTCAGTATTGGACAAAACCCCTGCCGCCCATCATGAAAGCTGGAACGCCCATTAGTGGGTGGTAGGGACCAGATTGACTACCACTGATTTATAGGGAAAACTTTCACTATTAAAAATTAACATTTAGTATTTAAATATTTAATGTTATATTACATTATGTCCCAGAAGTTTGGAATCTGACTATTTTTATGGTTGTACCAGACCTGAGATGTTGCGAAGAGAATTATTTTGAGAAACTAGAAAAAGATATTATTCTTGATATTAAGGACTGAATTCAAGAAGTATGTAATTTATCTGTTTTTGAAAAGCCAATTGCAACATTTCAATGAAAAATAGTGCAATATGTTTCATCTTCAATGAAAACAGATTAGATAAAATAAACTTCAGGGATATGTAGTGTTTGAATATTATCTTTAACAAGGTTGGCTTCAAAAGGGTTTTTCAAATGGATTCTACATCCTTAAGCAATGCCTTGCTGCTCTGGTGATGATCCGTGGCGATGCAGTATTGCAGGCTAATTCTGCCAGCAGTTCGATCCTGACTGGCTCAAAGTTGACTCAGCCTTCCAACCTTCCAAGGTTGTTAAAATGAGGACCCAGACTGTTGGGGTCAATATGCTGACTCTGAAAAACCACTTAGAGAGGGCTGCGAAGCACTATGAAGCAGTGTATACAATAAGTCTATGTGCTATTGCTATTTCATGATCATGCTTTAGGGTGTGAGTGCATATACTCACGTATACGTATACAATATATGCAAATATCTTATGCAATATCTTATGCAATATATGCAAAATGTAGATACTTTTCCATTCCAGAAAGCCATATCTTACACTGTTGGATTTTTGATGAAATTTGCTATTTGCCATTTCTCCTACCCTCTCTTCAGTGCTGCCTTAGAATAGCTTTTTTTGAATGTCTGAGAACTTCGAGTCCTAATGGAAATATATCAATAACTTTACAATGAACAATACAGCTATTGTGTAGAGCATATGTTTGTGGAACATATTTTCCAAATAGTACAGGAAAATATTAACTTTTTGGTTTGCAAACAATAGCAGCTCCAGGGCTCCTAATAAATGCTCATTACATTTCATAATTTTACGTTTCAATTTCCAAATGAAAAATGGGAAAAAAATTACTTCTATACATTACAGATGCAGTTTGAAGTATGGTGAAATATGAAACAGAATATTATCGATTGTGGCACCAAGAATAATTAATTATCTTTTCAAATGATATGGCTATTGTATATCTTAGAATTTTAATTGTCTGGTTGTGACCTGCATCTTGTTGACTCAGTGCAGACATCCCAATGTAGCAGCCCTTTGATAGGATCAGAAAACAAATTCCACTCTATGTCATTGTTTCAGAGTACAATAATATTGTACAATACAAATAATACTGAAAGTCTGAGCAAACAGAGATAATCAAGTTGGGGCAATCTTGAGCTCTTCTGTCTTCCGTCCTCTTTCTGGCTAAGCTGGTGCTTACCTAATCTGTTTGAATTCCTTCTTCAGGATCGCATCTACAATCCTCTGCACCAGTGGTTCTCAACCTTTTCTTTACCATGGACCCACTTTAAATACCTTTTGTGACCACAGACTATGGCCACGGACCCCCAAGACTTAACTCAAAATTTAAATCATAACATTTCTTCAAGACTTCGTGAACCCCATGACATCATGGAAACCCCCCCCCCCACAGGCTCAGAATCACTGCTCTACACCAATGTTTCTTAAACTTTTTCTCCAAGAGTTGTCTGGACACAGTCATACAAAAGTATCATTTTTCCATGCTATTGCAGTGTTTTATTGCAGATAAGATCGACATTTGCCTACTGGTAGTTTCAGTGAGAAATAACATTGGATTAGCTTTAAGTATTAGAAGGTGGGGCAGAAGTTTAGTTGTTGTTGTTAGTTGTGAAGTCGTGTCCGACCCATCACAACCCCATGGACAACGTTCCTCCAGGCCTTCCTATCCTCTTCCATCCTCTGGAATCCATTTAAGCTCACGCCTACTGCTTCAATGACTCCATCTAGCCACCTCGTTCTCTGTCATCTCCTTCTTCTTTTGCCCTCAATCTTTCCCAGCATTAGGCACTTCTCCAGTGAGTCCTTCCTTCTCATTAGGTGGGCAAAGTATTTCAGTTTCATCTTCAGGATCTGGCCTTCTAAAGACCAGTCAGGGTTGATCTCCTCTAGGACTGACCGGTTTGATTGCCTTGCAGTCCAAGGGACTCGCAGGAGTCTTCTCCAGCACCATAGTTCAAAGGTCTCTATTCTTTGGCGCTCAGCCTTCTTTATGGTCTAACTTTCATAGCCATACATTTCAACTTGGAAAACCATAGCCTTGAAGCTTAGTAGGCAGGGATTAAATTACTACAAAATTCAAATATACTATAATTATCACTTTTGATTTTTAGCTACAATGACTAGTCTGGATTCAATTTTGGAAATAGCTTCCTTTTCCTCTGTTGCCTTCTTCACTTCTGTTTAAGTGGGGTTCCTTTCCAATGAGGAAATATGTCCCTTTAAGATGTTACTTATATCAACATTCACAAATGACAGATTTGGGAAATGCTAGTTCAGCTGCATCTTTGGATTTTTTCTCCTGAGGGTTTATTTTTTATTAGATTCTGATTTGAGCTTTCCAACAAATGCTGCTTCACTTCTTTCGTAAATCAGAAGAAACTCTGGAATCTCTCTTTTGTCCTCTTCAGATAACTCTAGGACAAGCCATGCGAATGTCATTCTTTCTCTCTCCTCTTTCTGCTTCCCTTTGATGACCCATCACCCAGACAATATTTGTGTGTGATTGTGCCATTGTTTGCATTACTGAAGTCTAAACATTGATCTTTGTTCTTGCAACACCTGTATTAATTGATTATATCTTAAGTGCAATGTAACAAAGTTATTGGATGACTAATGGATGAATGGGAAGGTGAACAGAAGTAAAAAAAAAAATGGTCAAGAGTGAGGAAAACGTTGCAAAATGCTGACTGCAGGAATGGCACCCCTGAAAAGCTGATATTCAGAACTGATGGGGTGATTCAGGGAGAGATCAGAATCAGGATAGCAGGGGATTTAAAAAGAAACTATTTGGCCAAAGAATTTGGCAGGAGTTACAAACATATGTCATATAAACAGCTGCTGGATGACTCACAAAAGAGATCTTAGCTGGCCAAGAAAGATTTCTGACTGCTAAAGAAGTCGAAGGAAGGAAGGAAGGAAGGAAGGAAGGAAGGAAGGAAGGAAGGAAGGAAGGAAGGAAGGAAGACTTTCTGTACCAAACGATATGATGCTGTGTAATATGAGCAGGAATTATTACAAATAAATATATAAATAATCTTAATAAAGTTAAAATATAAAACTTTGGAGTTGGTTTCATGCTCGCGTAGTTTCACATGCTTCTCCCATCATCTGCCAATGCAGAATTGATTATTTTAGTCCGGCTGCATTTGCAGGACTTCAACAGCACAAGTTCGGTCCTGTGACATTTGCTTGCAATGTTGTAAAGGATCCAGCATCAGGGCAGTGAAATGCTGCTTGTGACAATTGCTTCTCTCTTCTCCCTGGCCTGCAGCAACTTTAATTTTAGCATGTAATAGTTGCTGAATACAGTCACTTAAACAGAATTGTGCTTCAACTTTGCACAAGATCATTCTGTGCGTAATTTTTATCTCAGCTTAAAACCGTTGTAACTACAATGTTACTTTTTCCGCATTGTGTGCATCTATTTATTTTTCAGTTCTATTTTGATGGACTGCAGATGGGTTAGCTCTGGAAGTCTTGGGAAAAAATCCTACTTCTGTTGAAGATCTGTGGGTGCTTTTTTTTTTTGGGGGGGGTCGGTCCTGAACCGTGGGTGGGAATTGTAAAGATTCTTTTTCAGAACTAAAGCAATTGAAAACTTTGTTTTCATTAATGCCGACCTACTTGGTTAGGAAATAGCTAAGACAATAAACACCACTGCCAGCTTTAACAGATTAATAATTTTTATTTTTTTTTCTTGGCATTGGTGTTTCTGCTTTGTAGTATTTAGTCATATGGTTCTAATTTGTTGTCCAACTGGATTTTATGTTCTTTGCCACTGGTAGAGAGACGCAGACCATGAAAAACCTGAAAGGAAAACACAAGCGTGCTTCTGGGTCTGGAAAAGGGCTTTTTCGGTGGTCAGAGGCTGAGGTCTGAGGGTAATGTCATCCAGAATGGAAAAGTGATTAAAAACTACTGTTCTGGATATTGTCTCCACTGAAAGAATTCAGGCAGTGATCCTTTGTTGGAATGGTAAAAGATTTGTCTGGTCAAAGTAGGCAGATTACTGTATAGAAGAGGTGAAATTTAGGGTGCATATTGAAGATGAGAGTGGGCGAGCAGGGGAAAATCTGGCTTTTCAAACCATCCAGATGTCCTGGGGGGCTGTTGAATCATGTATACTTTATAGGGGTTTATATGGAAGTCTGCTTTGATGTTGACTCAGCAATGGATATTCAATGATTCAACTTTTACATGTAATCCTTGACTTACGACCACAATTCAATTCAATTCATTCAAAAAAAAACATTCAATGCCTGGAATGCACTACCTGACTCTGTGGCTTCTTCCCCAAACCCCCAAAACTTTAACTTTAGACTGTCTACTGTTGACCTCACCCCATTCCTAAGAGGTGAGTAAGGGGCGCGCATAAGAGCACCAGCGTGCCTACTGTCCCTGTCCTAATATTCCTTTTTACCCTTACTCTTTTTATGTATTCAAATTATGTTTATACTTTTTATCTGTAATCTTATATATGCTTGGCAAATAAATAAATAAATAAAATTGAACTCAAAATTTCTGTTGCTAAGCAAGGCAGTTGTTAAGCGAGTTTTACCCTAATATATGACTTTTCTTGACACAACTGTTAAGCGAATTACTGCCGTCGTTAAGTTGGTGATACGGTTGTCAAGTGAATCTGGCTTTCCCATTGACTTTGCTCGTCGGAAGGTTGCAAAAGGTGATCACATGATCCCGGGTTACTGCAGCCATCATAAATATATGCCAGTGGCCAAGCGTCCAAATTCTGATCACATAACCACAGGGATGCTGCAGTGATTGTAAATGTGAAAAACGGTTATTAATTTCTTTTTTCAGTACCGTTATAACTTTGAACAGCCACCAAAAGAATGATTCAAAGTCAAGGGCTACCTGTATTTCACGATTAGTCATTGGTCCATAGACAAATTTTCTTCTGCAAATGTCGTGTCCCACTCCTCCGCTGACGGCCGGGTCAGGGAAATCTGAATCAGGCTTGCCTCTGCAGCTCTGCCCAAAGTCCTAGCAAAGTCCTCAGAGCAGGCAGGAGACCAGTAAGTGACTTCAGCAAGATAATTTCGACTTTGCCTGACTCAGAGACTGCCAGAAAGCAGATCCTTTATATAGGCCATGGGGTGTGGCTCCATGACTCAGCACTCATTAAGGCCTGCCCCTCCCTTCCTTCTGTTGCCTCCGCCTATCAAGTCTTCTGATGCGAGGGTCACTCCAATCAGCTGTTGTTGGAAGTAAACTTTCCTCAGGCTCACATGCTGTGGAGGAGGGGGAGGGGTCTAGCTGCTCCGTTTGCCTGGGCATGGAGCCAGGGCTGGGGCCGGGGGATGCTCCCTCCTCTGCAGCCTGCTTGGGCATGGAGCCAGGGCTGGGACCGGGAGGTGCCCCCTCCTCTGCAGCTTGTCTGGGCATGGAGCCAGAACTGGGGCTGGGAGGCATATATTCCTCCCGTGTTCGGGAGCAGATAAGCAGACCCCGGCTGCGGTGAGAGCGGACAAGACACAACACTATCCCTCACCGCAGGACCCTTCCCCCGGGGCTGACGATCGGGATGCGGTCGGGCCGGGTTCTGCTCGTGGAAGGCCCACACCAGGTCCGGGGCATGGACGTCGGAGGCGTTGACCCAGGTGAACTCGGTCCCGTACCCTTGCCACGCAACCAGGTATTGGAAGCGCCCCTTCAGCCAGTGGGAGTCGCGTATGCTGTGCACCTCGTACTCCTCCACCCCGTCCTCGTCGACAGCGCTGGGCGGCGCCGGGCGCCAGAGGGGAGACGGCGGGGCCTCAGGGACCAGCAAGGACCGGTGGAAGACGGGATGGATCCGCATGGAACGCGGCAGGGTCAGCCGGTAGGCCACCGGATTGATGACCGCCTCGACGGGGAACGGACCAATGAACTGGTGGTCCAGTTTCTTCGCCGGCCGGTCGGACGGGAGATGCTTTGTGGAGAGCCACACGCGGTCTCCGACCACCAGCGGGGGTGTTGCTCGTCGGGAACGATCGGCGACCCGCTTGTAGTCCTCCTTCGCCCGATTCAGCTGCCAACGCACCATCTGCTGGACCGCGTGCAACTCGGAGAGAAAAGACTGTGTCTCGGGAACCGGGGAGTCCGGGGGCGCCAGAGGGAAGAGCCGCGGATGGTACCCCAAGTTGGCCAGGAACGGGGTGGTCTGGGTGGAGGTGTGTTGGGAGTTGTTGAATGCGAACTCTGCTAGGGACAGGTAATCGGCCCAGTTGTCCTGCTGTTGGTTCACGAAGCACCGGAGGTACTGCTCCAGGATGCTGATGACCTTCTCCGTCCCGCCGTCGGTCTCTGGATGGTGCGACGACGACAGGCACACCTGCACCTCCAATGCGGCCATCAGGCTCTTCCAAAAGCGAGCCGTGAACTGCACCCCACGGTCCGACACCACCCTGTCCGGCAGGCTGTGGAGGCGGAAGACGTGCTGCAAGAAGAGACGGGCTGTCTTGGTGCTGAGCTTCTCGCACCCGAGCCCGTAAGTCCACCGGTTCCCGGGCGGCGGCCAAGGCATCCGCCGGCAGTACGGTCCATGGAGGAAGAGGGTCTTGGGCGCTCAGGTACTCCAGCTTACGGGACAGGGCGTCCGCCCTCCGGTTGTGGCCGCTGGGGATATAGATGATGCGGAAGTTGAACCGGGCAAAGAATAGCGACCACCGGATCTGCCGCTGGTTCAACTTCCGAGCCGTGGTGAGATGTTCGAGGTTCCGATGGTCCGTTCGGACCTCCACCTGATGCCGGGCCCCCTCCAGGTGGTGCTGCCATGCTTCGAACGCGGCGTCATAGCCAGCAACTCCTTTACCCAGATGGTATAGTTGCGCTCGGAAGGGTTGAGCTTCCGCGAGTAGTACGCGCAGGGAAAAAGAGTGCCGCCATCCGCCGGGGCCTGTAGCAGAACCGCTCCGAGGGCGACGTTGGAGGCGTCCGTCTCCACCACGAAAGGCCGGTGCGGGTCGGGATGTCGCAGGATGGGCTCCGTGACGAAAGCCTTCTTGAGAGCCGCGAAGGCTTCCTCCTGCGGGGGACCCCACTGGAACGGGACCTTCTTCTGGAGGAGCTGGGTGAGCGGAGCCGTCAGCGTGGCGAAGCCCGGGATGAAGGTCCGATAGTAATTGGCGAAGCCCAGCAGCCGCTGGACATCCTTCACCCAACACGGGGCTTCCCAGCTGCTCAGGGCCTCCACCTTGCGCGGGTCCATGGCGATCCCCTCGGGTGAGAGGATGTGCCCAAGGAACTCGATGGACGACCGGAGGAAAAAGCACTTCTCCAGCTTGGCGTAGAGCTGGTGCTCCCGCAGGCGCTGCAGGACCAGGCGGAGGTGCTGGAGGTGACTTTCCCTGGACCGGGAGTAGACCAGGATGTTGTTCAGGTAGATCACCACGAACCGATCCAACATGTCCCGGAACACATCGTTCATAAAATGTTGGAAGACGGCGGGGGCGTTGGTCAGCCCGAACGGCATGACCGTGTACTCATAGTGTCCGTGCGGTGCGAGCGCCGCCTCCCACTCGTCCCCTCCACGCATCCGCACCAGGTTGTAGGCCCCCCGGAGGTCGAGCTTGGTAAAGATGGAGGCCTCCCGCAGCCGGTCCATCAGCTCCGGGATGAGCGGCAGGGGGTAGCGATTCCGCACCGTGATGGCGTTCAGCCGGCGGTAGTCGCAACACAGGCGCAAATCCCCCATCTTCTTCTTCACGAAGAGGACCGGGGCCGACAGAGGGGACTTGGAAGGCCGGATGAACCCTCGGGCCAGATTTTTGTCCAGAAAGTCCCTGAGGGTGGCCAACTTGGGCTCGGACATGGAATACAGGCGTCCCATTGGCAGCGGGGCGCCGGGTTGCAGGTCCACGGGGCAGTCGTAGGGCCGGTGCGGGGTAAGCGGTCCGCCTCCTTTTTGCTGAAGACGTCAGCGAAGTCCTGCAGCTCAGGGGGCACGGCGACGGCCGGGGTGAAGATGTCCTGGCCGGCGCAGGTGTGGCGGATGTGGTCGACACACTGCAGGCTGGGAAACGAGATGGCATTCTGCGACCAGGCCACCTGAGGGTCGTGAGTCCACAGCCAGGCCAGTCCGAGGATCACTGGGAAGTGGAGGTCCGCCGTCACGTAGAAGCGAATCGCCTCCTCGTGGTCCCCGATGGCGAGGCGCAAGGGCTGCGTGGCGAAGTTAATGGGTCCGCCCACCAGCTCCCTCCCGTCGATGGTCTCGGCGCTCATCGGAGGTCTACGGAACCAAGGGACACCAAAATGGTCCACGAAGGCCCGGTCCATAAAGTTCGTGGTGGCCCCAGATCCACCAGGGCGTGCGCCGGGATCCCTCCCGGCCGGTCACCCACCCCCCCCGGGGTGTCCAAAATCAGGTGCCGAGGGGGCCTGGGGTCCACGTCGGCCATGTCTGGCGGGGGTTTGGTCCATGCCCGGCCTAGGGTTTCCCCTGGGCAGGGCCTGCCCCGTTTCCCGACTGGCCAGGCCGGGATTCTGGGACGGGCATACGTGCTCCGGCGCTTCCTGGGGCATCTGGCGGCGAAATGGCGGGCTCCCCACAGTACAAGCACAGCCCCTTGGCGCCTCGGCTCCGCTCCTGGGCCGTCAGGCGAGGCCTGGCGCTCCTAACTCCATGGGCTCCTCGGCGGCCACAGGCGTGGGGCGGCCGGGGCGGGTCGGCACGGGTCGAGGAGGCGGCGGTCTTTGGCGGTTGCTGGCGGCGACAGGGCAGGCGTTGCTGGAGGCGGGTGTCGGCGCAGGCAGAGGGCACCAGGTCAGCGAGGTCATGGCGCCTCCACCCGAGCCAGCTCATCCTGGAGCTCTTCGAAGGCCCCTCTTGAGCAGCGTCCGCTAGTGCCGTGTCGTTCCAGTCGAATCATGGCACAGCAACCGGAATTCGCGATGTACTCCCGGGCGGGGCCCTTGTTGGATCTCTCCAGGCGCCAGGCAGCCGTCTGGGCCCGCACAGGGT
This sequence comes from Ahaetulla prasina, assembly GCF_028640845.1. Classification (NCBI taxonomy): domain Eukaryota; kingdom Metazoa; phylum Chordata; class Lepidosauria; order Squamata; family Colubridae; genus Ahaetulla; species Ahaetulla prasina. The sequence goes on from NC_080540.1 coordinate 158,002,076, forward strand.
CTTCATACATCAGGCGCAGTTGCCCCCAGAACCCCTGGTAGTCCGCCAGCAAGGGGCTGTCCCTGAGCACCAAGGGCATGGCCTACTGCCCAGCCTGGCCAGACAACAGGTTCATCACGAAGGCCACCCTGGCCCGGTCATCTGGAAAGTCCCCCGGCCGCATTGCCATATAGGTCTGGCACTGGGCCATGAAGGCCGGGAACATCTCCATCCGTCCTGAGAACTTCTCCGGCACCGGTACCGGGCTGTGGCGCTGAGGAGGAGGAGGAGGAGGTTGGACTGCTGGGGCATTCCCAGCAGCCAGTTGAGCAGTCAGCTGGGCGACTTGCTGTTGCAGTTGCTGGTTATCTGCTTGTAGCTGCTGCACAATCAGTGCCAGCTGTTGCTGATCCATCTTGTAGATGTGTGAGGGGTCAGGCAAGATGTCGTGTCCCACTCCTCCGCTGACGGGCCGGTCAGGAAATCCGAATCAGGCTTGCCTCTGCAGCTCTGCCCAAAGTCCTAGCAAAGTCCTCAGAGCAGGCAGGAGACCAGTAAGTGACTTCAGCAAGATAAGTTCGACTTTGCCTGACTCAGAGACTGCCAGAAAGCAGATCCTTTATATAGGCCATGGGGTGTGGCTCCATGACTCAGCACTCATTAAGGCCTGCCCCTCCCTTCCTTCTGTTGCCTCCGCCTATCCAATCTTCTGATGCGAGGGTCACTCCAATCAGCTGTTGTTGGAAGGAAACTTTCCTCAGGCTCACATGCTGGGGAGGAGGGAGGGTCTAGCTGCTCCGTTTGCCTGGGCATGGAGCCAGGGCTGGGGCCGGGGGATGCTCCCTCCTCTGCAGCCTGCTTGGGCATGGAGCCAGGGCTGGGACCGGGAGGTGCCCCCTCCTCTGCAGCTTGTCTGGGCATGGAGCCAGAACTGGGGCCGGGAGGCATACATTCCTCCCGTGTTCGGGAACAGATAAGCAGACCCCGGCTGCGGTGAGAGCGGACAAGACACAATAGCAAATTTGATTTGCCCCCTTTTAAAGTAATCTAAACTAGCAGCCTTACATATTACGATTGCCAATCATATTGTTTACTTATGGTCTGTATATAAAGAAAAGGCATTTTTTCCATATGTATGATTTATAAAGTGGGGTTGTGGTGATCTGCTGAATGCTTCCTGGCCAACATTTGCAGGAAAAGAGAAGTAAAGGCCCTCTCCCCATTTGCACTTAATCATAATACCGTCTTGCCTTGACTGTTCTCCTTCTGTTCATGAGATCACATATGTGTCAGATTTCATACCAGTTTCTCCTCAAGGACTTCAGAGACTCAAGGGTTTTGGAAGCTTTTGGTGCTCCTTGCACCTAGTGGGGTGAATCTAGCAAGTTTTCTACCCTGCTCTCCAAAACCCAATTTGGAGATATTGCAAAGGTATGAAGAAATTGCTTTATGATAAATAGCATGCTGTGAACGGCTGGGTGATTATAGGTTAAGAAATTTCACTTTGAACAGCTGCCAAGGTCAACAAACTACAGAGCAGCAAACGAGCTGACTTAAAGATAGAGCAATGAACTTTTTTGATCCCCATGGGCTTCTGTTAGTATTGTTGAGCATTACCCATAAGGCAATCTGGTTGGTCTGTAAAGTGCACTTCTTTTCTAAATTCACTCCCCTTTGTCATAGCCAGGTTCCCTTCTTTAGGGACTTTTCTGATTGAAAGTGGAGGCAGCTTCTCTTTGGAGAGATCTGGAGCAAACAGCTCACATTTGGCACAAAGGGGATCTGACTCTGCTCTCTTCCAGTTGCTTTTGATATTTTTCAGGGGCGAGGGGGAATATCTCAGGTTGCAATTTTAAATAGCCCTCTCCAGTGGTGGGTTTCAAATTTTTTTATTACCTGTTCTATGGGTGTGGCTTGGTGGGCGTGGCATGGCTTGGTGGGTGTAGCTTGGTGGGCGTGGCAGGGGAAGGATACTGTAAAATCTCCATTCCCACCCAACTCCAGGGGAAGAATACTGCAAAATCCCCATTTCCTCCCCATCAGCTGGGACTTGGGAGGCGGAGAATAGATGGGGGCGGGGCCAGTCAGAATTTTTACTACTGGTTCTCCAAACTACTCAAAAGTTCCGCTACCGGTTGTCATGAACTGGTCAGAACCTGCTAAAACCCACCTCTGGTCCACTTTTTTCTTAACTTCTTATACAGCTAGCCCTCGACTTATGACCACAATTGGGATGGGAAGTCATTTATGAAGATATTGAAGAGTACTGGGTCTAAGACAGAACCTTATGGTACCCCACACTGACTGACAAACTGTATTCAATGAGTAGTCCTTACTGGGCCTATATCTACATGGGGAGAAGTAAGCAGTGGGGTACCGCAAGGTTCCCTCTTAGGCCCAGTACTCTTCAATATCTTCATAAACGACTTAGATGAATAGAAAGGAAACTCATCAAATTTGTAGATGATATTAAACTGGCAGGAATAGTTAACACCCTAGAACCATGATGGCAAACCTATGGCACGTATGCCGGAAGTGGCACACAGAGCCATCTCTCCGGGCACACCAGTCTCCGCCCGTTGCTCTTCCAGTTTCCGGCGCACACATGTGTGCACACATGCATGCCAGAAACCAGAAGACCAGATGACTGGCACGCATGCGCGTCCCAGAAACTGGAAGCTCAGCTTCAAGTTTACCAACAACTAGGTTGTAGTCTTCTTTGTCGAATGCCTTGTTGAAGTCTAAGTATACTATGTACACAGCATTTCATTATCTACTAATTTAGTCACTTTGTCAAAAAATGAAATAAGACTGGTTTGGCATGAACTGTTTTTAACAAACCCATGCTGGCTTCCAGTTATAACTTTATTTGTTTCTAGATATTCACAGTTCTGTATTTTGATTATTTTTTCCAGTATCTTTCCAGGTATTGATGTTATTCATTGATTCATGTCCTCCTTGTCTACATGCATACTTCCAATGAGCCTGAAAACTTTTAGTTTTTATCTTGCCCGCTTCATGCACCTCATACTACTGCCCTATATTTGGTGATTCCAGCTGCATTTCTTTCTACCCTTTGCCCTTCAAGACGGGCCGGTCAAGGAGCAGACACAGCCAAGGCAGGATGAAGTCAGATCAGGGGTGAAATTCACTTACCTTCCCTACTGGTTCGCAAATGTGTGTGCGCCATCATCCGCGCATGCACAAAGCCTTCTGTGCATTTGCAGAGGCTGAAAATCATTGCAAAAAAGGGATGCCATGATGTCTGCACAGGTGGGAGGGGCTTTGCACAGTCAGCCCTACCGGATTGTGCAATCCGGATAGAACCAGTTGAATTTAACCCCTGAGACAGATGCATATCCTAAGCACATCCCCAAATGGTGCTCCTCAGCCCTTTCATTGCTTAAATGACAGACCTTAAAGTCTCACAAAGTGTTAAAAACTAAACTTGAGTGGCAGTAAAAGAATCAACGTTATGATAGCTGGGAGGGAGGAGGGGACACTGAGGTCCCCCCCCCCCATTTTCTTCTTACTAATCCAGGGCTAGACAGAGCAAGGAATCTGGGGATATGTCTTGATTTGCTGTAAGGTGTACTCACAGAATATACCATTAAAACTGATACCATCAAAGTTGATATCAGCCAGAGCACTGAAACTCAAAGAAACAAGGCAAGATTGGAAGATGTGGAGAGACCTGGATCATAGAATCGCCAAGAGTTGGATACAACTGAATGGATAACGTCATCCTCATCATAGTGACAGAATATTCAGATAAGGATTTTTAATTTAAAAAAAAATCCTAATGTCATCCAAAAAACAAAGTGTTATGTACAGGTTCTTCTTGACTGATTTTTTTTCCCTTGTCAACATGGGTTGACAATAATTTCCCAATAAAGTCTCTGCGCTTCGCAAATTTGCTAGGTGCATTTCTCCCCATCCATTCATACGGCTTACTTTTTCCTGGTAAGTTTCAGCTATATGGCTCTATCAGGTTGCCCTTGTGGGGCTTTACCTCCTTAGTTGTTGGTACTGGTGCTGGGAGAGACAGATAGTACATATTCATCACCGCTTGTGAATTCTATCTTTGGGAACAGGGGGTGGCCGGGCAACTGGATGCTTGGGGTCTGTGGGTGTTGGCCACTTGTCTCACTCCGGAAGGGGCAGAACATCTGGAAAAAATCACATTGACTGCTTAAAATCCTCGCTGCTGGATGTCATTAGCACCAAGTGTTGCAGCAGCAACTGACTTGGTGAGAGCATGTGTGGGGAACAAAGGTATTGTGCCTGACTAACTCTTACTCTGTGTCCTCAGCGCATCCCATTATGCCCATTCTTTTTAAAAAAAATTAGAATGCCAATATTATCATGACTTTCTTGCCTAAACCAATAAGCCATTTTTAGACAATGGTGATCAATCAAGGTTCTGGCTACTTTCCTCCAAAGTCTCTCACATGGTGTAGAATCACAGGAGGCCTTTTGGTCCATGAAAACAATTTAAACATTGCCTTTGGGAAGACTATGTTTTTGGCTCGGTGGTGCAGAGAGAGCAGACAGGGTTTAATTATTCTCAGAAAGCATCCAGTACAAAGGTTTACAACACAAAAATCTGATGCATGATTTACCGATTACATGTAAAGGAGTAATAAGGAGATAATTTGCAGGACCCCCTTTTTGGTATATAGGAAGAATGATGGAATTAAACAATTTTTTGAAAAGCTGTAAGGTGTTATTTCTGATTGGAAAAAGGGGAACTAGCAGAGATGTAGACTAAGCAGAATTAGATTTTAAACTTTTTGGTAAAATTAGTCTTTGTCAGGCATTTTACTATTTTTCAGAAATGTTTGGACTTTTGTGTGGCAAAACTTAGCAACCACTACTTGAAGGTATATTAAACAGGCCATGGAAGTATATATTTTTATAGCCTGCTGGAGCTTAGTCCAGTTCTTTAATGATAACTTCTGTTTTTTCTCCTTGAGAAGTTTTTTCTAACTTTTTTTTAAGAGTACAAAAATTTTCCTGAGAAGAAGGGTCATGTTGTGGTCCGCTGGCAGCCTGCAGACCTGGCAGCGGAGTTGAACAGTGAGGAGGCTGGGGAAGACAATGGGCCAGTCCTGGAGTCAGGGGAAGGCTCGGACGAGAGCTCTGCGTCCGAGGCAGAGATGGAGCCAGGGTCATCTGGGAGCGATGTGTGGACTCCAGAGCTCCAGAGGTGGACAGCAGAGAGGCAGAGGAACAGGAGGAGCTTGTTCCTAGTGCATGTATGCGAAGAGCTTCCAGAAGGCAAGAGCAGCTGAAGCAAAAAGGACAACTCAGGAATAAGGCCAGAAGATTATTGGCCACTCCCATAAGACTTAAAAGAGCAGCAATGAGCCGTTGGGTTCTTTGTAGAAAAGCAACGTTGATTACATTGCTTCTTGTCAGCGTCTCTTGAACTTTGTGGGGCTTTTGCCAAGAAAAGCCTTTTGGCAGGTTGCCAAAGACAACAAAGGTTGGTGATAATGCCGAAGGATTGTTTATGGAGAATTTGTTTTGGATTAAGCTGAGAATGAATTAATTCTCAACTGATTTAATAAAATATGTTTCAGGACTAATTGTGTTTGGTAATCACTACTTGGGCTGTGATCACAACAGATCATGCATATTTGGGTGTTACCTTACTTTCCTTGCAACACACTGTTTACCAAACCATGGTTTAGATTGCTATTTTAATGGAGAAGGAGAAGGGAGTTGCTGACTACATTTTACATATTTTTTGAAGTAAACCAATAATTTGTTGAAATGTACTTATTATTTTATAAACATTGCTAGCCGCACTTATAGACGGTTTCAAATGAACAACTTCTGAGGCTACAAAAAAATTGAGACATACCCACAGATATTTTATTAGACCGTGTTGTATTTTCCTTCAACTCATATAAATCTTTCACTTATAAAGACCTGGATGAAATAAACTGTTGGAGGCAAGGTAATCAAGGCCTTGTAAAGAATGGCTCAGCTCACTTAATAATGAAGAAACGCATCATGGAAAGATGGTCGCTTACTAGATGGAAAGACACAAAAATATTTACAATGATAGCAGTGGTGGGTTGCTCCCGGTTCGCCCCATTTCGGGAGAACCGGTAGTGACGGTGGCGGGAGACTCCGCCCACCCACCCAGATGTCATCAAAAATGATGTGGGCATGCGCAGAAGCGCTGCATGCTGCCGATAGCGAACCGGTAGCGCTGGGTTTTGAAACATACTACTGAATGACAGGCAAAAACATTGATAATTAACTTATGACCCTAAAAGTGTATTTATTATCAGGATCATCAGGCATAGCTCTATCACTGATTTTCAAATAAATGTTTATGGTCAACTGTGGCAGTCTCCATCTCTGCAAGATTCTGTTCCTGGAACCTTATAATAAAAGTAATAGCATTCATAACTTCAGATTCTGGTCCATCGCAAAGGGCTGCATATTCTTGATAGGCTAGGTATATTGATTCTGTGGAAGGCCGAATAGATTGATAGATGGAAAGCTGCAAAGATAAGTAAATAGGGTTGTAAATTTCTTATCTCCTTTGTTTTCATAAGACTTTGGGGATTGATAAACAGTGACGGTACTGCAGGATCCAAGCTAAGTCAATCACCTCGACCAAAGCTTTTGTCATCCCAGCTTACGAAGGTGTGCTGGAGCCCATCTTCAGGGAATTTCTCTCTAGCACCTGCTCTGTGTGTGGTACCTGTTGTATGTGGATTTTTAGATGCTGATTAGGGTGTTGATGGTTGGCTTTTAAGTCATTGGTTATCATTTGCTTGTGCTGCCCAGCCCTCACCTTTTAAGTACTTGATATGCTGGTGATAAATTAGCAGTTCTGTTGACTGATGAGGGGCCTGTTTCAATCACTTCCCTGGCTGTTTTTGTGCCTGCTCGTTCTGCAATCTTAGTCGCTTCAAAGTTGAATGTGTGTCTTTGTTTGTTGTAGTTTGAGGCTACCATTGAATTCAGGTCTTCTTGTCTGAAGGTACTGGTCATCCAGCATTGGAGATTTCCTGCTGGTGAGAAAAAAAACCCAGTCACATTCCCCAACACGGGTGAGGACTGGAGAAGGAGCTGAGTCCGAGTGTGGAACACCAAGTAATTTTTTTCCTTATCCTGTAACCGTTTTTCTTGCCATGTTCTCATGAACTTCCCCGAGGCAGTTTAATGTCATTCCAGTTTTAAAATAGAATAAATTGCTTCCAATAGCCCTCTTGTTTTGTATGTTTTTGCGGTTATGATTTGGCATGCTTTGCTGACCATTTGGGTTTACCAGAGTCTCTATAAACTTGGGCTTTATACTCCTTGAGAGGGCTAATTCTGTGGTGCCCAGGTGATTGGATTGAACTGAACCAGAAAGAGAGCTGGATTGTGCCAGATTTATGCTGCTACTTGTGTTGCCATTGGCAGCTGTCCATGTTTTCTGCTGTTTCTATTAACTGTTTTTAGTTCGCTGGTTCCTTAAAAGAACTGTACGAAGAAATGCCAGAGGCGATCGCCCGGATAGCAGAATTGAGCATCCAATTATGAGGCCACTGCTGTACCCCCTGTAGACGTTTTGTATATAATTATGTGGATTATGTGTACATCAGTGGTGGGTTGCTACCAGTTTGACCCGGTTCGGGCGGCGGTGGTGGGAGGCTCCGCCCACCCACCCAGATATCAAAAACACACTGCGCACGCGCTCCTGAAAGCAAACCGGTAGCGAAGGTAAGTGGAACCCACCACTGGTTTACATGTTTACTTCTCTTCTGTCATGGGCCTCTGGTGGCTCAGGCTGGTAAGACAGTCTGTTATTAACACAGCTGCTTGCAATTACTGCAGGTTCAAGTCCCATCAGGCCCAAGGTTGACTCAGCCTTCCATCCTTTATAAGGTAGGTAAAATGAGGACCCAGATTGTTGTGGGGGCAATAAGTTGACTTTGTATATAATATACAAATGGATGAAGACTATTGCTTGACATAGTGTAAGCCGCCCTGAGTCTTCGGAGAAGGGCGGGATATAAATGCAAAAAAAAATAAATGTTCTCATCATACGCTAAATCAATAAAAATTACCTTTGTTATATTTGAGGACTCGTACATTGGCAATACAACTTTCAGCTTGACTGGGAAATGCTCTTGAGATCAATATCACATAGATCCAGGCCTCAAGATTACTTATGTTACCATCCTCAGCCATGCCATTTGCTTACACCATTATAATTTTGACATTCTTAGGGCGATCACTGTTTTTATTATGCATGGCTCTATCAGCATTGTTGGTTTCCAGGTTGCTGTCCACTGGCTACAGTCCTGTGCTGGGTTTTGTTTTAACTCAGCAGCCTGAAGAAACCCTCATTAACAATTCCTGGTTCCTATTCCATTGTTTTGTCCCCCTCTTTCAACATTCCTGTTGAGAGACAAGTGCTTTCATCTCCTTTGCAACCTACCCAACTCATTGGGAGACAAACAGGAGCTTTGGTCAGTGAGAGTGGGAGAGATGAAGCATTTAGTACAGGGGTCACCAACCTTTCAGACCTCAGGGACCACTAAATTCATAATTTTAAATCCCGCGGACCACTAATATGATCTGCTTAATGACCGGCTGGGTGGGTGTGGGAAGGTGGTCATGTGACTGGGTGGGCATGGCCAACTCAATGTCATTTATGTCGAGGGGCACCTTGCCAGTTTCTACTCGCCACTCCTCACCTGCCCATCCTTAGGGCCCCAACAGGAAGCAGTTGTTAGAGCTAAGCAACCACTATGAGAAAGAGTTGGCAAAATAGCTCAGTTCAAATTGGATCCGACCGAGAAGGAGGCTCAGTAGAAGCACCTCACTGAGGACTAGGAGCATAGGCTTTCCAAGCAGAGGGAAGACCTGAGGGATTGCAAGGCCTGGTATTGGCACCTGGAGGCTCAGCAGGCTGAGATGGTCAGCCAGTTCCAGGCCATGATGCAGTCCCACTGGAGCAAGGCCCTCCGGCACTTTGCCACCAGCAGCACTTCCTCCAGCCTTCGTCCAAAGCCCTGCACCAGGCGGCTGAAGCAGACCCTGAGTCAGAATTTCTGCCCCACTCTGACACACACAAAAAGACCCCAAAGGGGGAGACTCTCTGCAGCAACACAAACGTTCATTGCACCTTAGTTTGAGGACCCCTAATTTAGTGAAATATTTAAAATGCTAATAATTTTTTTGGGGACCACCAAAATTTTCTCACAGACCACCAGTGGTCCACGGACCACCAGTTGGTGACTGCTGATTTAGCAGGTCAAGGAAATTATTTATACACTTACAGTGGAAATGCAAAAATCAAGATCTTATGTAATATCCAAGAAAAACCAGATATTACACTTGCAGTCGCCATGAATTTAGAAAGCTTCTATTGTACAGTTTGCTTAAGGGTTACAAATACAATCATGTATTTGAATGTGGGAGAGAAAAAGTGCTAAAATGGGATGGCAATGTGCCCAAATTATGAAGTCTCTCGGAATGAGAGATCAATTCATTTCTTTTGTTTTCATCCCTTGGTACCAACACCCATGGCCCAGTGGTGAGTTTCAAATCCCGGAGCTACCGGTTCACTATTGGTAGCATGTGGGTGTGTGCGCTTGCTTTGCGAGTGTGTGACACTTCTGTGCATGCGCAGAGCGTTTTTGATGACATCTGGGCGGGTAGGCAGAGCCTCCCGCTGCCGTCACTACTGGTTCGCCTGAACCAGGACGAACCGGGAGCAACCTAGCACTGCCATGACCTATTCCTTTCAATGCCTGCTCAGTGTTGATCATTATAGATAGTCCTCGATTTACAACAGTTCATTTAGTGACCATTCAAAATTACAACAGCACTGAAAAAAAGGGACTTATGAACATTTTTCACAGTTACAACCTTCGCAGCATCCCCATGGTCACATAATCAAAACTCAGATGCTTGGCAACTGGTTCATATTTATGATGGTTGCAGGGTTCATGTGATCCCCTTTGGCAACCTTCTGACAAGCAAAGTCATTGGGGAAGTCAGATTCACTTAAAAACTGGATTACTAATTCAACAACTGCAGCGATTCACCGAACAATTGGGACAACAAAGGTTGTAAAATGGGGCAAAGCTCACTTAATAAATGTCTGAACAACAGAAATTTGGGGCTCAACTGTGGCTGTAAGTTGAGGATTACCTGTACGTGACCTGCTAATTGGCATAATTATTTTTTATAGCTCCCATTCCAGAATTATTTCCTTGTGACAAATTATTTCCTTCTGATCTCTAGGCGGTGTCAGTGAATCTGGTCGGGTAGCTTCCTTGTTCTTCACCTTCCTCTGTACGTCCCCATTTTTCCTCAGCTTTGAATTTCATTCATCTCTTTCTCCCAGTATTATTTTTTTTAAATATGTTCATTCTGGATGCCTACCCACAGCAAGCAAATTTTCATTTATTTATTCCAAACCAAGTGAGGTAAAACGGACTGGGGTGGGGTGATCTGAGGTGATAGCTGCTTATTTTCACTATAGGCAGAAAATCTAACCCTTATTATAAAAAAATAACTGTGTTTACCCAAAAATAATACCTACCCCAAAATAAACCCAAGTTAAGGTCGTCATCAGCCGGCTGGCGTGGCCGGCACCGGAGGCAGTGAGGGCTGACCATGTCTGGCAGCATCTGCAGCCTGTGTCGCACAGGTGAGTTGATTATCCGTCCAATCAGGAGGCAGAGGTGGGGGGGAGGCATGCGATCCAGATGTGCTGCGCAGGAAAGCCGAGAGACACGAAGATGGCCCCTGGCCCACTGACTCTTTGCTTTCTCATAGCCCACATGGCATGTCCGGATTGTGTGCCTCCCCCGCTGTGCCTCTGCCACTGTCTGCTGCTTGGACAGGTAATTGATTCACCTGCACTGCATGGAGTGCACTGACCAAGGGGCCATCTGGACAATGTTGACCCTCACGCACCCACTGCCTTTTGTGTGTATGCTGGGGGGAATGCACCCAGCCATGCTGATGAGCCTGATAATCATGTTTCCCTGAAAATAAGCCCTAATTTTAGAGCACCCAAAAATATAAGACCGGGTCTTATTTTCAGGGAAACATGGTAAGTTGATTGGCATTTAACATCATTACTGGTCAGCAGATATATGACTCTATAAAGGTTGTTTGTATCCTTCTTAAGTGGGCAGAACCTTCTGGTCTGTCCCCAGCGCTGTTCAAATGAATTTGACTTGGGCAGATTTTATGATCTCCACTTGTAAACTGGGATGTGGGGAATTTTCCCCTTCAGTGGTGCCCTTGTTTAAGCTCTCAAATGTGACAATTTGCTATTTTGAGTCTTGGCTGGATCAGAATGTGGAATGCTTGGAGCTGATGGCTGAATTCAGCAAGCTGCCCAGCAAAGAGCTCTGTTGCAATAGCAATGATGTGGCCCAACTGACAGAAGCTTCTGACAATAGATGAATAATGAAGCCTAAGCGAAACCAGTCTGAAGGCAAGCCTTCAGGGTGCAGGTTCAGCTAGAGCGGATATTAGAAGATAATGGGTTGGGAATAAACTGTCTTGTCCAAGTCTGATACAAATAACACACACATGCACAAGGAGTCGAGTCCAAGGCTTTACTTAGTCTGAGTAATTACAACAAGGTGTCTATAATATGCGGACATGCACACACAATCTCAAACAGTACAGAATCACTTGGAAATTTAACAAGCAAACTCCTGATAAGCAAAAGTTTCAAGTAGTAGGCAGAAATGTCATCCAAGCAGTATTGACTTTTGTAGAGCCACTGTAGGTCATCAGCCGGTCCAGATTCAAAAGCAGCGTTTCCACAGGCAGGAGTTCAGGGCACAAAAAACAAAAGGGTCCAGTAAATGGAGCAGTTGTTGCCCATGAAAGGTTGCTTGCTAGCTGTGGCTCTAAAACAGAGCCGCCCCAGTTGCAAGCAGTTAATGGAAGGGATACCCTTCCCTTGGAAGGACCTGTGCAGATCTCCTCTGTGGAGCCCTTCATGCCTTAGAACTTGGGGTGTCGGGGGCAAAGGATCAGGACCATGCATTAAGTTGCATTTCAGGACATTTATCCAGAGGTGAAATCCAGCAGGTTCTGACAAGTTCTGGAGAACTGGTAGTGGAAATTTTGAGCAATTCGGAGAACCGGTAGCGGAAATTTTGAGCAGTTCGCAGAACCGGTACTGGAAATTTTGAGCAGTTCGGAGAACCGGTAGCGGAAATTTTGAGCAGTTCGCAGAACCGGTACTGGAAATTTTGAGCAGTTCGGAGAACCGGTACTGGAAATTTTGAGCAATTCGGAGAACCGGTAGCGGAAATTTTGAGCAGTTCGCAGAACCGGTACTGGAAATTTTGAGCAGTTCGGAGAACCGGTAGCGGAAATTTTGAGCAGTTCGCAGAACCGGTACTGGAAATTTTGAGCAGTTCGGAGAACCGGTACTGGAAATTTTGAGCAGTTCGGAGAACCGGTAGTGGAAATTTTGAGTAGTTCGGAGAACTGGCAAATACCACCTCTGGCTGGCCCAGAGTGAGGAGGAAATGGAGACTTTGCAATATCCTTCCCCTGCCACGCCCACCAAGCCATGCCCACCAAGCCACACCACGCCACACTATGCCACACCCACAGAACCAGTAGTAAAAAAAAATTGGATTTCACCACTGCATTTATCGCTCAAACCTATGCACAAGAATCTGGTCAACTAAAGTTCAATACTAAATTGGCACCAGATAAGGGTCAGCGGAAGAGGACTTGGATTGTTTGTGGGAATGTAGTGCCTCTAGGCTGATGACATGCTTAACTCCAGCTCCCAGCCCTGCCTGCTCTTCTTTGACATGTGTGGTGAGGCCTTAGATCAGACCCCCTCATCTGCTGTTGCTTCTAGCTGCTCACAGGCTCTGCAGCTGAACCAGCCCCAAGTGTCTCCCTGCTGTTCTCTGAGGCAGGCTGCTCTCCCACAAGGTTCTCTGAAGTTACCTCCACCTCAGAGCCTTTAGAATCAGAGCCCTTTCACTTCTTGATCAATAGGAACACAGCTGCCAAAAATCGCTATTCATATCTACTGAATTCTTCTCCTTTTTTGTTTGGTAATCGTTGTCCGGTGTCATTCCTACGTTAAAGAATCTTCTACCCCAAAACAATGATTTTGAGTGACATAAAAGTGAACGTTTTTGTGAAAATATAAAAATGGATCGGTCCACGTTTATGTAGGATTTTAAGGGAAATGAACTTCAGTTCCTTATTAAACCTACTGACCAAGATAGGTTTTAGTTTTTTGCTCAAATGACAAACTTGGAACTGCATGTTTGCCTTTATCCAGTGGATTGATTTTATTTTTTACAAAGCTAAAACATCTTACTATAATCCATGTGTCTCATCATTTCTATACGCTCATCTCTTGTTTTGCAGTCTTGTTATGTTCCAACAATCAGTTTGTGAAGCGAAATGATTGCTAAGTGAACACATGACAGAGACGCTGCAAATATCACACACTGCTCTGCATCGTCAGGTGGGTAAAAAAATTGGTCATAAATGTGTCCGTTGGCTCAGTTCAACTGAGGTAGTTGCTAAATGAGAAGTGGGTGTAGTCTGATTCTTGTGCAAACGATGAGACTGTGATCAATACAAACTTTTGGCTGGTCTGGGGTGGCCATATGTCAGAATATAATCTGTCCATAGGGCTGGCAAGTAAGAGAGGGGGATGAAGAAGAATTTGCTATCTCGGCCTGCAGCGTAACGGCTATGAGGGTAGGCAGAGATTAGGGCATGTTCCATGCAGTCTGTAACTATCTGTAGGTTTTTTTTCTTCCATCTACTGCCAACAAATGTTTGGTTAACTGTGGATAGAAAGAAAGAATAAGAATAAGTCTGGCACCTGGACTGGGCAAACCATCTGTTTGTCAGCATAAGAAACAGTTAATTGGCAATCTGGGTTGAGATCTGTCCCTCGGCTGTAAAATAGTACTGTGTCTTTCATGCCATGATGACATTTCTCCTGTACCACAGCTATGGCTACCACCCAAAGAGATGAAACTATATTATATATTATAGTATTTTGCATATTGTTTTTACAGTGCTAATATTTTATTTTACCCTGCCCAGAGTCCCCTGTGAAGGAGATGGGTGGTTCTTAAATATGATAAATGAATGAATCAATGAATAAGTAAATAAAGAGTTGGAAAACTTGAGAGAATATTGTTGTTCTGGGTGTATCTTGCCATTTTTAATATTCCTTTCTAAATTAGGCTGTGCAAGCGATTGGCAATATCTTCCTGTGCCACTGCGTAGTCTTGCCTTGGCATTGGCATCTGTCATATAAATAGTTATTCTTTTTTAAAGTGTTTAAAATCTCTGGAGACCAGCAAATCTTATGAGATTTCAGTCATCACATTCCCATGATCTCGTATCAGAATTCTAAAATTTTGAGGGATTTCAACATTCTTGCCTGAAACTTTCCAGTGTTTTTTTTTTTAGCTGATAGAATTATTAATGTGATGTTTTGAGGTGGAGCCTCTGCAGACTTGACAACGGAGCAGCTGATAATAAATTTCAGATGTCTTGGGAGGCATAGAGGCCATTCAAGAAAGCAAAAACAATTCATGGAACTGAACTGCTCTTTTCCCGCAAGAGGGTAATATGGGACCTATATAAAGCTGAGGGCTATTTGCTGGATCTGGTCTTTTTAAAAAAGGTGCAGAAGACTGGTTTTGTTCTTTGTAGGAAATCCTCAGGTGCTATGATGAATCATCTATTAGGATGTCATTACTGGAAGCATTTTATATCGTAAAAAATAGTACAAGTCTCCTGTAATATATACACTGGTGGGATTCAAATGCAGCACTCTGGGACATGGGGGTTAATTACAAAATGGGCGCTTTGCTTTATGACATCCAGATCCAGTGAGCAAGGGGTGTGAACTGCACAGAAAATACACTTGTTTGGTTGTGAAGAAATATCCCCAAAGTCAGATGTACACTAAATGTAGACTGACTTTTAGCTACACACTTCCCCAGCAAACAGCAAATTTTGAAGCTGCTGGTAAAGAGGATTCATTTTAGGATGAATAACCACAGTTTGTATGTTGGAGGTTCCTAAAGGAACGCTGAGAAACTCTGTATTTTAAAGAAAATTTGAGGGAGGGGTGCAGAATATCCCTTCTCCGCCTGAGGCTGTAGAGACCCGGCATCAATCAAAACATTTTTTGTGAAGCAGCTGATCAACACTGACAGGGTAAGCCACTATTATATGAAAATAAGAGCAAATTTCACTCCATTTTAGTACTGATGATGTTACCTAGTTTGGTAATGAAACATCTGCAAGAAAACTGTCAAGCTCAGAGAGTACCAAGGAACCCACAGTTCAACCCTGAGCTACAAATATTCTCTTCTATCGATAAACACTTTTTGGTTAGAGAGACTCAGAGCCTGCCTTATATGAGATGGCTCCCAGTGGATTTCATTCTAAATTTTGATATGATTTCTGTAAAGAAAGAATGTAGACTTATAGTGGCTGAGTATCTGATCCTTCATACATCAAAAAAATACAAAGCTAGGGGATAAACAAATAAAAATATTTGAAAAAAGAAAAGGCTCAGGAAAGAAAAAGAGTGAAAGTGTAAGAAAGAAAGAGGAAAAGAATGACTTCCAACTTTCTTTGGTACAGATATAAGTAAAAATATATATCAAACTCTTACTCTAAGATTAACATTTGTCTACATTATTACCATAATCCCTTATTTAATCATCAAAACCCAGATCAATTTTTAATTTCAGTTGCTCACAAAAAGTCCAGTAATGGTTCATATTGCTTTAATCACTATTTGTTAATAAAACCACAACTGATTTATTTAATTGCACCAAACTCTAAATAAAACAGGACTGAAAAATCCTAAATGCTAGCATAGACCCATGCGTCTCAACTTTGGCAACTTTAAGGTACATAGATTTCAATTCCCATAATTCCCCAGGGAGCATGAAGTTAGCCCATCTTAAAGTTGCCAGGACTGAAAATCGCTGATCTACAGATAGGGATTCTTCCATTCCTCTTTTACTGGTTCCTAGTTTTAAAATCTGAATAACCCATGTGCATAGGCATATAATTTAGTTACTAGATGAACATTTGCTACTCTGCTGTTGTTGAATTCCTTTATGCTATGTAGAGAAACAAGTTTGCTATCTACTTGTTATTTTTTACATGTCTCAGTATCATTTGTAGCCTAATTTGTTTTTGCAGATTTTCATATTGTTTAAAGCTGTGTCCTAGTTAGGATAATGCAAAGCAGAGTTTGTTAGAACAATGAAGTGTAAACTTTAGTGTGGTTGCAGCAGCTGGAGCAGGGCAACGATTGATAAAATCCATGTAACCACAATAGAAATGTTCATATTAAAAGAAATATTTTAGAGGAAGAGAAGGACCAGCAGAAAGGTGGATTGGCTCATTACAGCAGCAATGGCTGCACTGTCTGGAAACTTGAAGGATCCAATTGGAGACAGATTGTCATGGGGAATATCTATGTCATTACTAAGCGCAAACATTGACTTAATGGCACATAACCAGTCAATCAATTTTAAAACAAGTATTATATGCATAGCCATATACACACACATTTTGTTTTGAAAATGAAAATGAAATAGGCTGGACCAGGAATTAAGTAATGTATAACTTTCCATTTATTGTTTCCTGGCTGACATCATTCCTCACTTTATTTCTTTGGTTACCAAGCTAACAACTACGAGCCAGAGCTAGTGCTACTATAGATGTAGGTCTATGGAGATTCTCAGTCATCCAGGTCTTGGTTGTCCGAAAGATGCTTTTTCAAGAGGCAACTGGATTTATTTGTTTTTCTTTCAAGACATTTTGCTTCTTATCTAAAAAGCTTATTTAGCTCAGATTGGATGGTCCTTCCATTCTCCCCCATCCAGTCAGAGTTGAAGAAGCTTCTTGGTGATTAGTGAAATCTCTTCAAAGAAAAACAAGAAAATCCAGTTACTTCTTGAAAAAACACCTTAGTTGTAAGATGGAAAGTGCCTAAAGAAACAACGCAGTGTAGTTAGGCTAGTCAATTGTATAGAACAAAAATGCTTCCACCTGAATTCTGTTTTATCAAGTTGCAAAGCTATACTCAAAGTAAAGTCTTAGAGTAGCAGGTATAATAACATATGAGGTATTGCTGATAAAAAGGGCTGGGAAGTGGCTCACCAGGCTAATGTAGACTATTATTAACACACAGCTGCCTGCAGTTACAATTACTGCAGGCTCAAGTCCCACCAGGCCCAAGGTTGACTCAGCCTTCCATCCTTTATAAGGTAGGTAAAATGAGGACCCAGATTGTTGGGGGGGCAATAAGTTGACTTCGTATATAAATATACAAATAGGATGAGACTATTGCCTTACACAATGTAAGCCGCCCTGAGTCTTCGGAGAAGGGCGGGATATAAATTCAAATAAAAATAAAAAAAATATTAAAAGTGGTGCTGTCAATAGGAACAAACTTTGCCTTGAATGGTAATGAGTAACTTACACCAGAGCCGTCTGGAATGCTTAAGTTACCCATTAATTTAACAGAACATAAGAGCTTTACTTTGGGGGTGGGGGCGGAGCTACCACCTTTTTGGGGAAAAATCAATAAGAAAACAGCATCCTTTTTCTGGGGATGGTCCTCAACAATTGGAAATGTTCTGTCATGTTTATTTGGTGAACCGTTGAATGAAGGGGTTGGAAGGTAGTTTGGAGATCCTCTGGTCCAATTCTTTCAGGGCCAAAGCAAGACCTCATGATGGCAGCAGTGATAGTGGGATGCTCTTTGTTTTTTTAAAAAAACAAAACAAATTTCTTCATTTCTCTCACTTCACTGGGATGCTACATTATAAAGACCCCAAGAAGGGTGTGGTTTTCTTTAATAGAGTTGCATGCGGTTCTACCAGCTGCACACATTTCTTATGAGCAAAATCCTGCCCCCTGCTCTGGTCCTGCAGCAGCGTTGATGGCAAACTCAGACAGTGAGGAGGCTGGGGAGGAACATGGGCCAGTCCTGGAGTCTGGGGAAAGCTCTGATGAGTGCTCTGAGGCAGAGATGGGGCAGGGCCATTTGACAGTTATCAGCTGCCTTTGGAGTCGGATATCAGTGGGGCAGAAGAACAGCTGGAGCCTGTTCCCGATGTGCGCATGCGCAGAGCTGCCAGGAGAACAGCTAAGGAACAAGGGCCGACTCGGGAGGTGGATGGCTCCTCCCATAGGGAATAAAGAGGAGCGAAAGGTGGGGGGAGTTTGCAAGAGACAATTAGTTCAATTCACGAGGGTGAAGATCTGTTCCTGACTTCTTGCCAAGTAATTGCTGCTACAGTGTGGGGTTTGGAAGATATTGGCCTGGCAACTCTCCAAGCCTGATAAAGGTCTGGAGTTGTGAAATCTAATGAAAGACTGTATGCTGGGACTTTGCTGGAGAGGAATTTCCCTTTAACCTAAATAAAAGGTTTTATCAGCACAAGGAGTTTGCTTCATGCTCTTGGGAAGCCTAGGTCAGAACACCCCCTTGCTACTCAGTGGGACTTTGCTTCTCAGCAGTGGCTGAATCTAAGATGTGACTCTAAAGCAGAGTTCCCCAACCTTTTTGGGTTGGTGGCAGTGGTGGGTTTCAAATTTTTTTACTACCGGTTCTGTGGGTGTGGCTTGGTGAGTGTGGCATGGCTTGGTGGGCATGGCAGGGGAAGGATACTGTAAAATCTCCATTCCCTCCCCACTCCAGGGGAAGGTTACTGCAAAAATCCCCATTTCCTCCTGATCAGCTGGGATTCGGGAGGCAGAGAATAGACGGGAGCGGGGCCAGTCAGAATTTTTACTACCGGTTCTCCAAACTACTCAAAATTTCCGCTACCGGTTCTCCAGAACTGGTCAGAACCTGCTGAAACCCACCTCTGGTTGGCGACCCAGTGGAGGGGCAGGGGCAGGTGCCTTTACGCACATGTGAATGGCAATGCTAATGCGAGAGGGTGTATGTGCACACATGCACTGGCCAGCCACGGCCCACAGGTTAGGGACCCTGACTCTAAAGCACCACAGACAAACATGATCATCCCTCTCTTTCTCTTGCCACCCAGGTTTTTTTTGCTTTGGATACCAGTCCCCTAACTCCATATATCCTCTTTTCACCCTGAGAGCTTATCACCCTCTTTTATACATAAATGGAAATATGCTCACACTTAGATTCACGTATTGGTCCCTCAGGAATAATTCCTGCATCTGATGAAATGAACTGTAGTTCACGAAACCTTATGATATGAGAAATAAGGTCCTGCAAGATTACCTTTTGCTGGCAATGTTACCTTCCTGGTTTGCAAAATTTTACACATTTTTTAAACTTACATTTTCTCCAGAATTCCTGGCCGTAGAGTTCTTTGATATCAGCTGGTACTTTGCTCCAGAGGGTTTTGAAGAACTCTGCTGCACATTTATCTACTCCTGTAAAAAATGCACCTGGCTCAATGATGCTGACTTTGACTCCAAAAGGATGCATTTCACGCCTACAAGAAAAAACAACTCTTTAAAAAGTAGGGATTTTCCTCCTGCCTCCAATTGGTATCATTCCTTGCTCCATCTTGCTAGATCCCCAAATGTGCTTTTCTTCTACTTACCTTGTTTTTAACTGAAGACTTCCCCCCCCCCCCGAGAATAATCCCAGAATTCAGCTAGAATTTATGAAAACAAGATTTTGATAGCCTAAGAGCTGAATGAAAGAAAGTGACTCAAACAATGAAGGAGATAAAAGATACTGTCCTTTCTATCCCCCAAAGGAATTTGCTTTTAGCAGACCAAAAAATCCAGAAGAAAAATTTAATTAGGACATTTGCAGCTTTGGAGGATAGCAGCAAACCCATTTAAATAATAACCATTATGAAAGAGATTTTAATTTATACCCTTCATAAAATATTCCCTTGATTGTATCATGACTTGGGTGTGAACTACACACCCATCTGTGTAGTTTTCCTGGCAACAGTGGTTTGCCACTGCCTTCCTCCAGAATATTTTTGACTATCATCTACATTGTGGATTTGCTAGTTGTCTACTATCCAAGAATGAATCAGGTCTTAATTTTTGGAGATCAGGCAAAGTTGGCTTTTTGATGCCACCTGCTGGGCTACCCTTCATATGAAGTCTTCTTCTAGTTTTCAAGCTGAGCTCAATTCTTCTGACTTTACAAACACATTCCATTTCTATATACGCTAAAAGCAAAACTTGATCTCGTGGCATCCTAAAGTCTAATAACATTTTCAAAAAGATCAGTCAAGTTTGGGTATGTGGGGTTAGAAATATCATCATCATCATCATCATCATCATCAGATACAAAGGGTGGAAGGGGAGGATGCTGAAAATGTTGCAGGCACCTGTGCTGCCTCTCCCCCATCCCAGTTTGAGGCTTCTCCCCAGCAGCACAGCAGAATTGCCAATAAAAACTGCAATTGTGAAACAGATGGGGGAGAGCTATGTGCCGCTAGCAACAAATAGGAAACAGCCAAATAGATGGGACTGTTATTTCTTCACAGAAACAGAATTGTCCACGGGGAAAAAAAAGAGGCACAACAAAGCAAAACAACCCACATCGTGGAAGGTGCTAATGCTTAACATTCTGTATATTAATAAAGAAGAAGGAATTTTTTTAAAAAAAACAATGGAGGGTGGAGGGAGTTAAAGACAGAACAGTATCAGAAGAGAGCACTGCTCTATGCTAGTTAATAGTAAAGGTAATAAAAACAATGTCACAGTTCCAAGCCAAGCCAGCAAAAGAAGAGGCCACACTGAGCAGAACGGGTCTCTTTACTGGAGTCTTGGCTCGGCATGTGGTGAACAATATAAGTAAAAGGGTTTCTAGCCAGCATTAGTGGCTTCTGCTAGCTAGCTGGCTATAGGGACTCAGCACGCCCTGCCCTCCTGTTCCCCATTGCTCCCTGGCCGGCTTCAGCAAGTACTCTTTGGGCCTGGATGGCTTTTGAACTGACTGCAGCTGGCTTGCCTTCCTAGCTCCCCTCCCAGCATGAGTCCCATCACCCGACAACCAACCTTTGCGCCCCATCTGCGCATGTGTGGCAACTCTGAAACGGCACATTGTGGCAACTTGGAATGGTGTGCTGTTTTGGATATTGATAAACGGTATAGAAGTCATAATAGAACAAAGTATAGAGAAAATAGGGTAGGACAAGAAGCAATGGGTGGAAACTAATCAAGGAGAGAAGCAACTTAGAACTAAGAAGAACTTTCCTGACAGTTAGAGCAATTAATCAGTGGAATAACTTGCCTGCAGAAGTTGTGAATGCTCCAATATTGCAAGTTTTTAAGAAGAGATTGGATAACCAATCTGAAGTGTCTGAAATGGTGTAGGGTTTCCTGCCTAAGCTGGGGGTTGGACTAGAAGACCTCCGAGGTCCCTTCAAACCTATTCTATTCTATTCTATTCTATTCTAAATTATATAGTAGCAATAATAATAGAAATAATGAAGGATATGATAACAACAGAAAGCACTGAAAAAATGTGTACATTTTACCTTTGTACCTATTTTGTATTTTCAAACCAAGATATTCCCATCCCTTATATATAAATAGATATAAAAATAGATATAAATAGATATAAAAAATCAGCTGACTCAGCATCTTTTCAGTCTGCATCAATCAAAATTGGGTGCAGTTTAAAAAAAGAATCTGTGCCGATCATCATCATCATCATTACCCCCAAAAGCAGAATTAAGAAAATTAAAAGCAAATCACTGGAATGACAATTTTCTTTTCAATATCCATTTTGTTTTACTGTTAATGGGTAAGTGTTTAATAATGCAATTACATGGATTTCCATTAAATGGCATGTACTTAAACAACAACAACCAGAAATTCAAATGCTAGGGTGTGGGAATTTGAAAGGGAAACCAAATCAAGGGTTATTGATGGTTTATTTTGAAAGTAAGGCACCTGGACTTAAACCTGGATAGAAAATGTTCAAGATTTCTATGTTCCTGAACTTAATTTATTGCACATGAATGCTTCTTTTGGCTAGAATGTCCAAGCCCCCCAAAGAGACGGAAATGTCCAAACATGAGATGGCTAACAGATGGTGGTGATATGTTGGTTTGAAACTTGTTTATTGTGAAATGAGAGGCTAGATGAGTACTAGCCTCATCTCCTCTTTCCCATGGTGATAGCAGGCTTAGAAGAGACAGAATGAAATAAATATCCAAGGGAATGACTTGCCGGAGACTGTCAGAGAAGGCTTCCAATGCAAATTTTGAAGGGCTGTAGCCGCCTCCACCAACGGCAATTCTTCCAGCCAAACTGCTCACGTTGACCACTCTACCTCTGGCTCTCCTGATGAGGGGCAGCAAGTGGAGTGTCACATCAACTACTCCCAGCAAATTGACATTTAGCACCTTTGCAAAGTCATCTTTGGTCAGCCACTGGTTGGGAGCCAATGGGAAAGCGACGCCTGCATTGTTCACCAAGCCCCAGAGACCTGTGGAAACAGACTCATTACTTCTCTTATATGGAATCGAATTGATGGTTCAATAGATTACTTTGAAGATGTCTTCAGAGGTTTTAGCTGTTCATGTTGATTCATATAAACTGAAAGTTTTTTGGCATTAAAACTGAGCCCAGCATCACATTTTTCTTACTATACCTGCGCACACACACACACACACACACACACACACACACACACACACACACACACACACACACACACGTGTTATATTTGTCTGCCTGCCTGCCTGCCTGATCTGTCTGTCTGTGTCTGTTTGTCTGTCTGTTCTATTTTATCTTATCTTACCTTACCTTACCTTATCTTACCTTAGTATCATCTCCCCTGCAAGGAGAACCCAGGCCACTCACATTAACTCACCTCCCAGTTCTAAGCAGGATTATGGCCAGTAATTTTAGGATTGCACCTGTAGTTTTTGAACTAGCAAAACCTTTAAAATCTTTACCATTGAACTACTTACCATATTAGATATATTTTCTCTAGACACTTATATCTTCACCATGCCCTCAAGAGGCCCCTCAAGCTATTTTTTTCTTACGTCTTTAGTTATCTGAGTAAAGCAGCCAGCAACAAAATTTTCTAACTTTTTTTTATTACTAAGCTTAGTGAGGATTATTTATATGGAAGATATTTTCAAGACTCTTTTGTTAAATAGTATTATTTAGAGTGTGATTTCAAAGCAATGAGAATGTTCAGTTGTATTTAAAATTTTAGGAGGTCATGCTACCACAAGTTTAGAAGCCTTGTCTTACTGGCACTGTTGTCACTGAATATGGTTTTCACCTTTCTTGAAATAATACAACATCTTAAAAAGATGTGTTATGTTCTGAACATTAACTACTTTGATTGTTAACTACCATGTTCCTTCGAAAGTATAGACCTGGTTTTATATTTTTTTGGACTCCAAAATAAGCACTAGAGCTTATTTTCGGGGAAACATTATTTCAGGGTGATCGGCCCAGCTGGTCACCCCATCCCTCAGCACACATACAAGAGGTGACAGGTCCATAGGGACCAACAGTATCCGGCAGCAGCTACAGCCTGCTGCTTCCTTGGTCTGCGTACTCTGGGGCTATGCAGCCTGTGTAGCTCAGGTGAGTTGATTCCCTGTCCAAGCAGCGGATGGAGACAGAGGCGCAAGGGATGGGAGGCAGGCGATCCAGACATGCCTCGCAGGCCAAAAGAATGCGGAGAGTTGGTCAACCAACTGAGCCTCTGTGGCTCAGACTGGTAAGACAGTCTGTTATTAACAGCAGCTGCCTGCAATTACTGCAGGTTCAAGCCCCACCAGACCCAAGGTTGACTCAGCCTTCCATCCTTTATAAGGTAGGTAAAATGAGGACCCAGATTGTTGGGGGCAATAAGTTGACTTTGTATATAATATACAAATGGGTGAAGACTATTGCTTGACATAGTGTAAGCCGCCCTGAGTCTTCGGAGAAGGGCGGGATATAAATGCAAATTTTGAAGGGCTGTAGCCGCCTCCACCAACGGCAATTCTTCCAGCCAAACTGCTCACGTTGACCACTCTACCTCTGGCTCTCCTGATGAGGGGCAGCAAGTGGAGTGTCACATCAACTACTCCCAGCAAATTGACATTTAGCACCTTTGCAAAGTCATCTTTGGTCAGCCACTGGTTGGGAGCCAATGGGAAAGCGACGCCTGCATTGTTCACCAAGCCCCAGAGACCTGTGGAAACAGACTCATTACTTCTCTTATATGGAATCGAATTGATGGTTCAATAGATTACTTTGAAGATGTCTTCAGAGGTTTTAGCTGTTCATGTTGATTCATATAAACTGAAAGTTTTTTGGCATTAAAACTGAGCCCAGCATCACATTTTTCTTACTATACCTGGACAAACACACACACACGTTATATTTGTCTGCCTGCCTGATCTGTCTGTCTGTTCTATCTTATCTTATTTTATCTAATTAAAATGAAGGCACCTGGTAAGCATCATGGGAGGCCTATATAGGCACACCCATGCTTGTGAGCATCACACAGGCTGCAGGCAAGTTGAGAGACACGAAGACAAGCCTCTGCAGCCACCCGCCTGCTCTGACCCACTGACTCTTGGCTTTCCTGCGGCCTGCGTGGCATGTCCAGATCGCATGCCTTCCCCCTGCCTCTGTCTCTGCTTGCTGCTTGGACAGGTAATCAACTTACTAGTGCGGGCTGTGGCTGCCCACCGCTTCCTATGCTGGCTACACAAAACCCACTTCACTAGGGCTTATTTTGGGGATAGGTCTTATATTAGGTGCACACTTAAAAATCAGACTAGAGCTTATTTTTTGGGTAGGTCTTATTTTTGGGGAAACACAGTCTCATTTTGGATGGCTAATCATGAATCTTAATATGATTTTGAAGGATGGATGTAATCAGTTGTGGCCTGATTTGGATACCCGGGTATCTTCCATACCATTTTAAAATAACATTTGAAACCAAATTTCCTCATATTCACCACAAATCATATACTCTAATTGCAATGGCCGAGGAGCTATAGAATATGTATTTATGTATCTCAGGTGATTACATCTGAGTGGTCTTTAATATGACAAGATTTCAGAGAGGTGTCAGATGTAGACTTCCTTTTAAGGTGAATGACATCAAACTACTGCTTTGCAGTGATTCATCATTTTGATAAAAAATTTATACAGGGCACAGAGGAATTTATGTAAATAAAGATGATGCTAGAAATTGGTGAACTGCTTTGCAATGTGCTAACTTCCCATTTATTTATTTTATCTAATTAAAATGAAGGTACCTGGTAAGCATCATGGGAGGCCTATATAGGCACACCCATGCTTGTGAGCATCACATATTCTATGCTTGGCCTGCCTAGTATTCTTGACTAGGCAGGAGTTTGCTAATTTGGAGCTGAATGGAAATGTCTCAATAACCCCATTGTTATGGTCAGGTGACTTCCTGGAAGATTTCGATTGGAATTGGCTTATACATTCTGCAGTCGTGGTGGATTCACTAAGTTCCATAATTCTTGGACTCTTTTGGAATTTTGAAAGAATCTTGTATGTTCTCAAGGACTTTCCAAATTGGCATTCAGTAATGAATGCTACTTTCTCTATGGAAGAACATGATGGAAAGAAACACTAATCATTCTCAAGTAGTATCCTCTCTTGAGTGATGGAGTCCAGCTAGTCCCAATTTAATGAAGAACTAGGAGCAATATAACTTGTGAGATCACAACTAGAAACAAATAGCACAGGTTTCCCTGCAACTACAAATTGCTACTAATAACATATTCATATGCTTTCCATGATATGAGGACAGCCACGTTTTCTCACTGTTGTATCATCATATTGTTAAATAGTAGTAAACAAGAGATTTTATTAACAATACAAGGAACTACTATATCTAGATTTTGAAAGGATGAGTTGCAGTGTTTGAAGCCTGGGTTGACAAATGTTTAAACAATCTAATAGTACAGATATTTTTTTCTCTGACAGTGCTAGTTTTCATACCGTTCAAGAGAAGTGATATGGTAGCTCCACTGATTTTTGCAGAGTAAGTTTTGTGAGCAATATTGAAGGAGTTTTGCGTGCTTATAATAGTTTCACTATGGAATAGGTTATGCAAAGCTTGGAAGGCAACTTGATTCTAAGGTGGTTGAAATATTCTATTGAATGTCTGTGGAGATTCTCACAGAAGTGGGTTTCAGCAGGTTCTGACCAGTTCTGGAGAACCGGTAATGAAAATTTTGAGTAGTTCAGAGAACCGGTAGTAAAAATTCTGACTGGCCCCGCCCCCATCTATTCTCTGCCTCCCAAGTCCCAACTGATCGGGAGGAAATGGGGATTTTGCAGTAACCTTCCCCTGGAGTGGGGTGGGAATGGAGATTTTACAGTATCCTTCCCCTGCCACGCCCATCAGGCCACTCCCACCAAGCAATGCCATGCCCATCAAGCCACACCCACAGAACTGGTAGTAAAATTTTTTGAAACCCACTATCCAGGACATGGTTGTCCCAAAGTTGCTTTTTCAAGAGGCAACTGGACTGTCTGCTTTTTCTTTGAAGACATTTCATTTCTCATCCAAGAAGCTTCTTTAGCTCTGAATGGATGGTGGGGAATGGAAGGAAGTTGGCTAGGTGGTTAAAGTACCAGACTAGAAATCAGAGGACTGTGGCTTTTGAGTCCCACTTTAGGCATGAAAGCTGTCTGGCTGACTTTGGGCTAGTTAATCTCTTTCAGGCCAGCTCGCCTCACAGAGTTGTTATTGTGGGGGGAAATAAGAGGAAGAAACAGTATTATGTACATTCATCATTTTGAATTACTGTACACCCAAAAAGAGGGTGAAAATTTGGGTGTATCTTATACTCTGAATGTAGCCCACGCAGCTTCTCAAACTGAGGTTTCAGACACTGAAAGAAGCTTCAGGAAAAAAACCCCAAACAGAGCTTCAGAAAAAAAAGTCCCCAAATAAGAGCTTCAGAAAAGAAGCTCCCAAACAGAGCTTCAGAGGCTTTTTTTTCTGTTTTGGAGGCTTTCAGAGGCAGAAAAAAAAAAGCAAAAAAAAGGCAAGGCACAGAGCTCACAACCAAGGAAACTGTTGCTAAAATTCACCTCTGGAAACAGCTGATTGGGAGTATTCCAGGAGGCCAATCCACCTGCCAATCAGCCTTTTTCTTATTTTCCTCCCCAAAAACTAAGGTGTGTCTTATACTCCAAAAAATATGGTATTTCTAAAAATAATAAAGGTGGAATAAATAAATAAAAATAATTAGGTCCAATTGGGCTCACGCAGAAAGAACAGTATTTATACTGTACCTTTGTCTCCTACTTGCTCCTTCACCCACTCAGTTGCTGCTGCAACACCCTCAGTGCTGGTGACATCCAATAGGGTGGTTTTCAAACAAGCCGACGTGACTTTTTCCAGCTCTTCTGCCCCTTCTGGAGTGAGACAAGCGGCCAACACCTGCAGACCCCGAGCATCCAGCTGCCTGGCCAGCTGTTTCCCAAAGCCAGAATCACAGCCCGTGATGAAGACGTGTTTCTCTGTCAGGTTCTCCACCATTTGTCTTTCCAGGTACCATCGGCAAAGGAGCCAAAGGCCCAACAGGGCAGCCAGAAAGAGCCACATAGCTAAATCCTGCAAAATAATCACCTACAAACTAGAAAAATCCTGTGTATTAATGAAATAGCTTCAGGAATCTAAAAACATCAACAGTCGATTTGTATCGGCAATAATTTAATGAATGGAAGTATATTTTATTGCACCATCTCAGCTTTTCCTAAATACTCTGATGAAAGGGAACATGACATTTTATGAGACAACCTTTCCCACTGGTTGGCAGCATTTCCCATCAGGATACTCTTTCTAATACCTACCTCTAGTTCTCCAGAGCTTTTAATACAGGTAGTCGTTGCTTAATGTCCACTTGTTCAGTGACCATTTGAAGCAGTGGTGAAATCCATTTTTTTTTACTGCCTGTTCTGTGAGCATGGCTTGGTGGGCATGGCAGGGGAAGAATACTGCAAAATCTCCATTCCCACCCCACTCTAGGGGAAGGATATTGCAAAATCTCCATTCCCACCCCACTCTGGGGCCAGCCAGAGGTGGTATTTGCTGATTCTCCAAACTACTCAAAATTTCCGCTACTGGTTCTCCAGAACCTGTCAGAATGTTATAATGCCACTGAATGAGAGATACTTATGATAAGTCTTCATAGGTCCCCATGGTTGGGGCCACCACAGAGTCCATATGCTCCTGTGATCATGATTTGAATTCTTGGTGACTGGCTCGCAATTATGACATTGCAGCATCCCACATCATATGTTAATCATTTATAACCTTCAAAACCCTCCTTCTGTCAGGGACTGTTGTGTCTCGTCCGATCTCACCGCAGCCGGGGCCTTCTTATCTGCTTCCAAACACGGAGGAATGTCCTAGTATGCCTCCCGGCCCCAGCCCTGGCTCCATGCCCAGACAGGCTGAGGAGGGAGAAAAACCTCCAGCCCCCAGCTCTGGCTCCATGCCCAGGCAAATGGAGCACCTAGACCCCTCCCCCTCCTCCACAGCATGTGAGCCTGAGGGAGGTCAATTGCCAACAGCTGCAGACTGGAGTGACCCTCGCGTCAGAAGACTTGATAGACGGAGGCAACAGAAGGAAGGGAGGGGCAGGCCTGGATAAGTGCTGAGTCATGGAGCCACACCCCATGGCCTATATAAAGGATCTGCTTTCTGGCATTCTCTGAGTCAGGCAAAGTCTAAACATATCTTGCTGAAGTCACTTTCTGGTCTCCTGCCTGCCCTGAGGACTTTGCTAGGACTTTGGCAGAGCTGCTGAGGCACGCCTGATTCAGATTTCCCTGACCCGGCCATCAGCGGAGGAGTGGGACACGACAGGGACAGTCAAGGGAGGAGCTGGCAGGAAGATGCAAATGGTGAAAATGTGACTGTTAGTCACTGCATCCGTACAAGTAGTCATCAAGTTATGACCCTAATGGTGCCCGCCCATTCGGTTGAAGGTCAGGACAATATTAAATGGACTGGCTCAAGTAATAATCAGCCATCCCTGTTCTTTCTAGCGTATTCATTAAACGAATGCATGGATCATTAAGCAGGAATGGGGGAGATAATGCAGGCACTAGATCAGGGCTGTCAAACTCGTGTCATCACGGCGTCGTCACCTGACATATGGGGACTTCCGCCCCCTTTGCTAAACCGGGCATGGGCGTGGCCAGCAAATGATGCGTCTGGCCTGCGGGCCGTGAGTTTGACAGCCCTGCACTACATAATGAAGGCAGTAGCCCACCTGCCTCAGGCCTCCCCTACCCCGAGATAGCCAGGGCTTCCTAGCTCTTGAATGTCTTGCATGCCGGTCTGAGAAACAATGGGGAAGGAAAAAGATGAATGCACCTGCCATTCCTAATTCTGTCTCTGCCCTTCCTCCTGCCAAGGTGCCCTGCTTTTCTAGGGAAAAAAAAAAGAACCAGTTTTCTAGCCTTTTGGAGCTTCTTGGCTAATCAGCTCTCTGCCCATCAGCTGTCCATGAGCGCACTTGCAAAGCTCTCCTGCCTCTAGGCTTTGGGAAGAGGGCCCTTGCACAAAAGGCAGCAAGCTTCCCAAAACCTTACCTTTTCTTTCCTTAACACCTTTCCCTCCTTCCACCAAAAGCCACGTTTCTTCAATTAAAAAACAAACAGAAAAAAAGCTGGGAGGGACAGACTTGTTGATTTTCCCTCTCTGCCTCATTTAGCTGCTAAAAGTAAACTCTCCCTCTGGTCTCCAGTTTCTATCCCTTTTAAAAACCTTGCCTTGACTCCAGGCTGAAAAGCAGAGGAACCAAAAGGACAAAGAGAGAAAATCTTTCTACAACCTTTTCCCCTGAACTAAAAAAAAAAAAAAAAGAGTCATCTCTAAAAGTTGTGCCAGAAAATGGAGGATATTAGGTCTTTGCCAGCTTTAGCTATCTGTTGACTGCATGTAGAGCCCAGCTAGGACATCTTAAACCGTAGGCCAGTGTTTCTCAATCTTGACAACTTGTAAGACGTATGGACTTCAACTCCTAGAATTCCCCAACCAGCCATGCTGGCTGGGGAATTCTGGGAGTTGAAATCCACACATCTTCAGGTGGCGAAGGTTGAAAAACACTGCATGCTAGATGGTAGACTGCTTTCTACAGGCAGTCAGATGAACAGCTAAATAGAACAGAATAGAATAGAATTCTTTATTGGCCAAGTGCGATTGGACACACAAGGAATTTGTCTTGGTGCACATGCTCTCAGTGTACATAAAAAAAAAGATACCTTCGTCAAGGTACAACACTTACAACACTTAATGATAGTCATTGGCTACAAATAAGCAATCAGGAACCAATCAATATCAATATAAATCGTAAGGATACAAGCAACACAGTCATACAGTCATAAGTGGAAGGAGATGGATGATGGGAACGACGAGAAGATTAATAGTAGTGCAGATTTAGTAAATAGTTTGACAGTGTTGAGAGAATTATTTGTTTAGCAAACCTTGCAAAGATCCAGCATCTTTCATTTTGCAGCACAAGTTTCTAGTTGACTTAAGTTTTGGAGATGAAGGATTCCTCCCCCCCCCCCCCCGCCGTTTCTGGGGAAAAAACTGCAGGTTTCTCTCCTTGCTCACTTGGTTCCTCTACTCTTCAGCCTGGAGCCAAGGTAAGGTTTTTAAAAGGGATAGAGATGAGACAGCAGAAGGAGAGTTTCATTGTTTCTTGGGGGGTGGGGGGAGAATAGGAGCAAGGGGTATTATGCACCTTCTCTTTAGCGCCTGGACAAAAGATTAAATTTAATTCTAAGAAACAAATAATGAAACAGAGCTAGAAAATTAAGAGACAGAAATCAGAAATAAGCAAAGAAAAGGGTAAACTATTATAAGACTATATGCTAAGTCTGTGATGGTGAACCTATGGCATGCGTGCCACAGGTGGCGCATGGAGCCATATCTGTGGGCACGCGGGCATTGCCCTACTAAGCTCCAGCGCGCATGCGTGTGCCAGCCACCTGATTTTTGGGCCTTCCGGGCCCTCTAGAAGTGGGGAAATGGGCTGTTTCCAGCCTCCAGGGGGGTGGGGAAGGCTATTTTCAGGCTCCTAGAAAACCTCTGGAGTCTTGGGAGGGCAGAAAACCAGCCTTCCAGTCCCACCGGAAGTCAGGAAAAGGGCCGTTTCCGGCTTCTGGTGGGGGGAAGACCGTTTTCGCCCTCCCCAGGCTCCAAGAAAGCCTTTGGAGCCTGGGGAGGGCGAAAAACAGGCCTTTCAGTCCCACCGGAAGTCAGGAAAAGGGCTGTTTCTGGCCTCCGGGGGGGCAGTGGGGAGGTTGTTTTTGACTTCCCCAGGCTCCAACAAAGCCTCTGGAGCCTGGGGAGGGCGAAAAACAGGCCTACCAGGCCCACCGTGCCATCATGTGCCAAAAGCTGGGGGAGCGTGGGGGAGGGGGTCGCACACGCATACATGGGGCAGGTTCAATTATGGGTGTGGGCACACGCGTGCATGACCCCACCGCGCTCCCCCTGCTTTTGGCATGTGAGGCCAAAAAGGATAGCCCTCACTGTGCTAAGTCATTGGCTCCTGACCCACAGGATTCTCTTTACATTTGTGAGGATGAAACTTTTGGAAGAAAAATCCATCCGGTTCAGTTCCAAGCCGGGAGAAAGGCACTGGAAACAAAATGGAGGCTGGAGACTTGAAAAGAAGCTCCATTTATTGATGAAGCAGAACCACCAACCACATGTGATTTTGGGCAGCTGACAAAATGGGAGTTGAGAGTGGGTGGGTTTTTATATCTTCTTTAAGCTCTGTACTTGAGCTGCCTATTCCTGTGCAGGAACATGTCCTTTAATATTCTATTGGCTGTTGGGGGCGAGGGGCATGTAGGCGTTATGTAGAGCAGGGGTCTCCAACCTTGGTCCCTTTAAGACTTGTGGACTTCAACTCCCAGAGTTCCTCAGCCAGCTTTGCTGGCTGAGGGACTCTGGGAGTTGAAGTCCACAAGTCTTAAAGGGGCCAAGATTGGAGACCCCTGATGTAGATGTAGACCCCTGATGTAGCTGGCTCTACAGTATAGGCAAAAGAGGAAATGCAAAATCCTAAGTGTGTGTTTGAGCTAATCTGGTCAACCTCTGTCTTATTGTTTATCTGAGCTCCCAGTTTTCTGTGACATTGAAGTTTGGACTGCTCTTGGGGTGGTGCAATGAAGGGGCTTGTGTTCTGAAAAGTTGTTGGGCAATTCCTATTGTGGCTAATGGCTTTCCTCCTGTGTTGGATCTTGGCTGAGGGGCTGCTGTCTAATCCTTCCATTCTGCCAAAGAGTTTCAAAATATCCTGTCTTGAATAGATTTCTGCCTGCAGTATTTGCTTTGCTTATGAACAGAGCTATCTAGATACCTGTCTTCCCCTTTCAATAAACTCTTTATCTCTTAAGTGCTGGCATCTGCTTTGGGCTATTAAGAAAGACTGAGTCTGATTTCTGTCTTTAAAAGCAGGGGTCTCCAACCTTGGTCACTTTAAGACTTGTGGACTTCAACTCCCAGAATTCCATAAATCTTAAAGTGACCAAGGTTGGAGACCCCTGTTTAAGAGCATGTTTCTCCATTTCTGGGAAATATAATATTCTTCCTTTTTAATATTTCCCAAAATATTTCATTCTTCTAGGAAGTGGGGGGGAGCTTCCCACAAAACCATACAGGGTGTGAATGGCAATTGTGTTCAGGTAGTGCCTTTAATCACCCAATATCAAAACTGTATTCAAAGAGTGGTTCCACACTGTATGTTGATATACACATTTGATTTATGCCCCACTGTGTGTACAAAAGCTCAAAGCAACACACACAGTGCTCCCTTCTCCTATTTTTCCCAGTGGGGAGTTGGTGATACTGTAAGACAGGTGTATCAAACTCAAGGCCCGGGGGCCGGATTCGGCCTGTGGGGTGTTTAGATCTGGCCTACAGGGCCACCCTGGAAACAGCGTAGGACCGGCCTGTGGTGCCTCAGCCAGTGAAAAGAGAGAGGGTTGCAGGAGGCTGTCCCAGCCGAAAATGGAGATCGGGAGCCTATTTTCGCTTGGGCTGCCACAGGAGCCCCCTACATGAGTGACGTTGAGCTTGCCACCCCCACCCCAACTACAGCCACCAAGGTCAAAAACAACCCTGATGTGCCCCTCAATGAAATTGAGTTTGATACCGCCGCTGTAAGAGAATCACTGGCCCAGATCTACTCCATGCAAGGTTTCGGTTGGTTGAGGGCAGACTACACCATGCTCCAAGGCTAATCCTGTATTATCTTTCCTTCTTGTTTTTACTACAGGTAGTCATTGAGTTATGACTGTAATGGAACCTGCCCCTGGAACAGTTGCTCTTCGTGATGGCTGTAAAGGGAGTTGGTCATGTGACTGAGCCAATTTTATGACGTTTTCGTGGCAATCGGTAAGCAAACACCACAGTCATTAAGCGAACCCATGGTTCACTATGGGTTGGTTTTGCTGAAAACCAGAAGTAAATATCAGTTTTTGGCAAAACTATCATAAAATGTAGTTATGTGACCATGAGATACTTCAAGTGGCTGTAAATGTGGCCTGTTTGCCTAGTGCCTGAAGTGTGGTCACATGTCCATGGAGGTGGTGGTGATCGTTGAAACTTTGAATCTGGGTTGTAAGTACCCCCAGATATGTCCATTGGAATTTTCAATGGTCACTAAGCGACCAGTGATAAGTGGAGGAGTACCTGAAATTTAGTAGTAATTTGTACTACTATAAAGTAGTAATTTGTAATTTGTAAAAATTTGTAATTTTTTTTAAAAAACAAAGCCTTTTAACAGACTAATTGGTTGGAAGAGTGTTCATTATTCAGGAACATCTGTTGGATCACATCAGAGAGCAAAGCATTGTGGGAATTGTACAATATTTGCATATAGATACAAATGACATAAATGGGCACAAAACACACCATTGGGGAGAGTAGCACACCATATTCTCTGCAGTCCAAATGTGCCCACTAGGCACATAGCACAGCTTTCCTCCTTAATAGATTTTGTGAGGTAAGAAAAACATTGGATGAAGAGGTAGGAAAATAGAATGGTTTTAAGCAGAAAATGTTGCTGTTTAATTTCCATTCTCTGATTGAAGATGCAGGATTATACAGACGTCTCCCCCGAGAATATTCTCAGATTAATACAGTTTAATATAGTGTTTTTCAAATTTGTCAACTTTAAAATGAGTGGACTTCTGGAATTCCCCTGCCAGTGTGCTATC
Source organism: Ahaetulla prasina (assembly GCF_028640845.1). Lineage (NCBI taxonomy): Eukaryota > Metazoa > Chordata > Lepidosauria > Squamata > Colubridae > Ahaetulla > Ahaetulla prasina. Next base: position 158,036,303 of record NC_080540.1, read on the forward strand.
CAGGGAATCCTGGAAGTTAAAGTCCACACAACTTAAAGTTGCCAGGTTTAACAATTCTCCCCTTTTAGGCTGAGAGAGATGGCAACATTCATGGGTAAAATAGGGATGGATCTTTTTAAGACTTGGGATAGGAAGCCACCAAGAAATTCCTAAGATGTAGGGATCGATTTGGAAAGTGAAAAAATATTTCCAGAATTTAAACCGTGAAAAGTCCTAAAAATATCACATTCACCTTCAACCTTCCTTACAGTTTTATTCCTGATATTTGTGACTCCAAAAATTACCTGGGATTGGAGATTGGAGATATCCCTTAAAAAGATACTTCAATAAATATGGACAGTTCTGGCATTATACAAAGACAGTGACAGATACCTTTTTCAGCATGTAGTTCTCTTTAAAGGAAAGCTAAAAAAAATAATCCTTTGTTAAATGGATCTCTTACCTCTTTTAGTTGTTTCAGCTCCTGGTGTTGCAGAATTTCAAAAGATTTTGGTGAATTTTAATGCTGAAAGCTGGACACTGAGACACTTAGTCTGCAGGTGCTGGAGAGCCAAAATAAGTTCATCATTACTTGCTAGAGGTTTCGGATAGGTTGGTTGATATGATCCGAGAAGGCTGAACTTGATTCTTAACGATCATGTGACTGGCATTTTAATGTTGGTTAAGAGAAAACAAACATTCCCATCTTTGGTTGGCTCATTATATGAACTGAACCTAATTCCCATGAGCTTGCATTCTTAGACTTTACCCAAAGTGGGAAAAAAGCACCAGTGCTTTGTTCAAAGGTTTGTCCAAAGAAGGAACTAGAGTGGAACGAACGACCTCCAAACTATTGCACAATGTACTCAGAGCACGGTTGCAGAAAACGCTGACTGAGATCTGTTATCATTGGTAAAAATGCTACAGCCACACCAAAGGGCAAGTTGGGGAAAGCTGGAAAGAGATGAAAAGAAAACGACAGAGATAGCAGAGAGAAGGGAGATGACTTTTTTTTTTTTGGGGTGCAGCAGAAATGTGAGTTTCATTGTGAAATCCTAAAGGATATTCTGGCTGCTGAAAGGGAAAACTGAAACGAAGAGAGACCGGAGGTTGGGGTGGGGGGTGAAGAGAGAGTTGGCAAAGCTCAAAGAAGTTCCCAGTCCAGGGTATCATAAACATCTGAGCCAGGATCAAGGAAGAGTCAGGCAGCACATCTTTCGGTACAGGAGGAGAATCTACAAAAAGCTTTTTGTGCAACTCCTGTATGCAAAACCTGGCAAAGAACTAGCAGGTGTAGCAGCTTGCAGGTTTCTGTGTTGTAGACCAGGGGTCTCCAACCTTGGCAACTTTAAGCCTGGCGGACTTCAACTCCCAGAATTTCCAGAATTCCCCAGAATCCCAGAATTCCCCAGCTTTGCTGGCTGGGGAATTCTGGGAGTTGAAGTCAGCCAGGCTTAAAGTTGCCAAGGTTGGAGACCCCTGTTGTAGACAGAATCCCCTCAAATATAATGTTCTCCCCATGAAGGAAGGGCACTCTGAAATGGTTAGTCAATGAGGAGAGAGGGTATTGCCATTCTGTGCATGAATAGCAATAGCAGACTTCACAGTGCTTTACAGCCCTCTCTAAGCGGTTTACAGAGTCAGCCTATTGCCCCCAACAATCTGGTTCCTCATTTTACCGACCTCGGAAGGATGGAAGGCTGAGTCAACCTTCAGCCTGGTGAAATTCGATCTGCCAAACTGCTGGCAGCCAGTGATCAGCAGAAGTAGCCTGCAGTACTGCACTCTAACCACTGCACCACCATGGCTCCTTGATCCTTTGTTTGAGCTGCTGCCTTATGGAAGAGGATGAAGGCACGTCAGAGCTCTAAGGGAGGAGAGAAATATGGAAGCATTCTAGAGCCGTGATGGCGAACCTATGGCACGTAGCCATATCAGTGGGCTCAGCTCCATCGCGCATGCGCACGCCGGCTACCAGATTTTAAGGCCTTCTGGGTCCACCAGAAGTAGAGAAACAGGCTGTTTCCTGGTTCCGGTGGGCCACGGGGTGGTGGTGGGGAAGGCCCATTCTTTTCTCTCCCCAGCCTCCCCAGCCTTTGTAGGAGTCTGGGTCGGGTGAAAACAGCCTTCCTCACCCCCCTGGAGGATCTCCAGAGGCTAAAAAGGGCTCCTCCCATCTTGCTCCTGGCACACAATAGCAAAAAGATTAGCCATCACTATCCTAGAGGAATACTTATTGCATAGCTATTTGTTATTGGTCTTTAGAAAGCTATCTTACACTGAGGAGAAGGAGGAGGAGGAGGAAGAGGAGGAGGAGGCTGATGAAAACTTTTATGGATAGAAATAAAAATATGGCATAATTTAATTTGTTTAACTATTTGAATACAGCAGGTAAATTAGTGACCCTGTTTTGCTTGACGATCCTTGCCAATTCTTTTGGAATCATTTGTATGGCTGGAATGATGAAAATTTTACATCTGCTTGAGATAATGCCAGATGTTAGAGGAACAAATCTCGAGTGAGCAGTCAACATTGGTGTAGGGATTATGTACTTAAGTGATCTTAAACAGAATTGGGCAATGTACAGCATACATCTTCCTGAGTGACCTCAACCTACCTCTTATTAATTATTAATTTGAAAACAAACGAATGTACAACTGAACTCATCCATACTACCCTGTACAATGCTGTTACAAATCTAGGTCTTGATCAACTAGTAACTAACAACACTAGCCTCAACAACTGCCTTGACCTCATCTTCTGCAACAACTCAAACTCAATTTATGGACTACAAATAAAATAACTCTTTTCCAATAGTGACCACAGCATGATAGACTTTTGTCTCAATATACACCCTTATAAAAAATCTCCATAATAATGGGATACCAAACTACAACTTCAAAAAAGCCAACTATGATCTTATAGACACCGACCTCTCATCTCTTGACTGGCAAATTCTATTCTCTAATTGTATCACTGCTGAAGACCACTATAGTGTTTTCCTACTTGAAGTCAATAGAGTCATTAAATTATAATACCACAAACCACCACCAAAATCAGGAGAAAAAAATTACCCATATCAATAAAAAAGCTCCAATCCAAAAAAAAATCCCTCTGGCAAAAAAACAAAACTGGCTATGTAGCTAACTTTAAAAACTGCTACAAAAATATATGCCACCAAATAAGGATTGAATGCACCAATTACCACATCAAACAAGAAGAAGACCTTCTGCGCACAAAATCCAATCGTGCTTTCTATAATTTTGTAAACAACAAACTTAAATACTCAAGATCCATCCCACCCCTAAAATGATCTAACGGTAAAGAATGCAATGATGAAACAGTTAAAGCAAACCTCTTTATCACATTCTTCGGCTCAATCTTTGTTAACAATAATGGCTCATACCCAACATTCCCCAGTCATACCAATAATGATTACAACAATCTAACACAAATAGATTTCACAGAAGATAATGTTGAAAGGCACTACACAGACTGAAACCATCTCTATCTATTGGACCTGATGGACTATGTGCATACATCTTAAAAAAGCTTTCCACTGTTATTGCAGAACCCCTAAACATAATCTGAGTGCCGGGAGGTCCAGCGACGCCAACTGGTTCATCCTGAAGACAGCAGGGAAGACTCTGCAAATAATCCAGGGCCGGATGGCCTAGAGGAGGAGCTGAGAGGAACAAACAGTCCCTCCGGCCAGCTCGACTCACTCCCAGAGAATGAATTGCGCAGGTCTGAAAGAGTCAGGAGACGCCCAGTCTACTTGCGTGATTACGTCGAAAAATAAGATGTAAATTTTATGTAAATAGTGGTAAAGTGTTTTCTGGGAGGGAAGGAGTGTAATGTATCTTTAAAAGTTTTGGCGGGAAAAAAGCACGTTGCTGATTGGTTGAAGCCACCGGCTAAACTGTATATAAGGAGAGGTTTTCCCGGGCACTGGTTGCTGGGTTCACCATATAGTAAAGAGCTGTTGTCACTATCCTGGTCTCCTGCCTCGTTATTGCCCGAATCTAACATCTGGAGTCTTGGGAGGGCAGAAAACGAGCCTTCCAGTCCCACCAGAAGTCAGGAAAAGAGCTGTTTCCAGCTTCTGGGGGGGGGGAACCGTTTTTGCCCTCCCCAGGCTCCAAGAAAGCCTTTGGAGCCTGGGGAGGGCGAAAAACAGGCCTTTCAGTCCCACCGGAAGTCAGGAAAAGAGCTGTTTCTGGCCTCCGGGGGGGGTGGGCAGTGGGAAGGTCGTTTTTCAGGCTCCTAGAAAACCTCTGGAGCCTGGAGAGGGCAAAAAACAGGCCTACCGGGCCCACCGGGCCATCATGTGCCAAAAGCTGGGGGAGCGTTGGGGGGGTGTCGCACACGCATACATGGGGCAGGTTGAATTATGGGTGTGGGCACGCACGTGCATGACCCCACCGCGCTCCCCCTGCTTTTGGTACGTGAGGCCAAAAAGGTTAGCCCTCATTGTGCTAAGTCATTGGCTCCTGACCCACAGGATTCTCTTTACATTTGTGAGGATGAAACTTTTGGAAGAAAAATCCATCTGGTTCAGTTCCAAGCCGGGAGAAAGGCACTGGAAACAAAATGGAGGCTGGAGGCTTGAAAAGAAGCTCCATTTATTGATGAAGCAGAACCACCAACCACATGTGATTCTGGGCAGCTGACAAAATAGGAGTTGAGAGTGGGTGGGTTTTTATATCTTCTTTAAGCTCTGTACTTGAGCTGCCTGTTCCTGTGCAGGAACATGTCCTTTAATATTCTATTGGCTGTTGTCAGAGTCCTATTGGGGGCGAGGGGTATGTAGGCGTTATGTAGAGCAGGGGTCTCCAACCTTGGTCCCTTTAAGACTTGTGGACTTCAACTCCCAGAGTTCCTCAGCCAGCTTTGCGGGCTGAGGGACTCTGGGAGTTGAAGTCCACAAGTCTTAAAGAGGCCAAGGTTGGAGACCCTGATGTACAGGTCATAGCTGGCTCTACAGTATAGGCAAAAGAGGAAATGCAAAATCCTAAGTGTTTGTTTGAACTAACCTTTGTCTTATTGTTTATCTGAACTCCAGGTTTCTGTGACATTGAAGTTTGGACTGCTCTTGGGGTGGTGCAATGAAGGGGCTTGTGTTCTGAAAAAGTGTTGGGCAATTCCTATTGTGGCTAATGGCTTTCCTCCTGTGTTGGATCTTGGCTGAGGGGCTGCTGTCTAACCCTGCCAAAGAGTTTCAAAATATCCTGTCTTGAATAGATTTCTGCCTGCAGTATTTGCTTTGCTTATGAACAGAGCTATCTAGATACTTGTCTTCCCCTTTCAATAAGCTCTTTATCTCTTAAGTGCTGGCATCTGCTGTGGGCTACTAAGAAAGACTGAGTCTGATTTCTGTCTTTAAGATCAGGGGTTTCCAACCTTGGTCACTTTAAGACTTGTGGACTTCAACTCCCAGAATTCCATAAATCTTAAAGTGATCAAGGTTGGAGACCCCTGTTTAAGAGCATGTTTCTCCATTTCTCCATTTTAGGGAAATATAATATTCTTCCTTTTTTATTTACATTTATATCCCGCCCTTCTCCGAAGACTCAGGGCGGCTTACAGTGTATAAGGCAATAGTCTCATTCTATTTGTATATTTTTACAAAGTCAACTTATTGCCCCCCCAACAATCTGGGTCCTCATTTTACCTACCTTATAAAGGATGGAAGGCTGAGTCAACCTCGGGCCGGGCTTGAACCTGCAGTAATTGCAGGCTGCTGTGTTCTAATAACAGGCTTCTAACAGCCTGAGCTATTACGGCCCTTATAGATTCCTTTTTAATATTTCCCAAAATATTAGGAGGCTACGCCTCCTCCCTCATTGCGTCGGCAGATAACCGCCCAGCCGCCCTTTTTCGGGTGACCCGTTCCCTCCTTCACCAGGGGGAGCGGGATGACCTGGACGTGCTGAGAGTTTAACGTTATCTATACGATAAAATCGTTCAGCTCCGAGACGGTCTAGACCAAAATTGCGGCGATTCAGATGAGGCGTCTGAGGTGGTCTTGGTGACATTTGTTGGGATGAGTTTGACCCTGTGGCTCCGAGGACATGGACAGGTTGTTGGGTAGGCTGAATGCCTGCGTGTTTACTGGACCCGTGCCCTCCTGGCTGGTGCTGGCCACTCAGGAGGTGACACGAGGCTGGCTCAGGCGATTCTGAGTGCCTCCTTGTTGGAGGAGTCTTTCCGGCCGCCTTGAAAGAGGCGGTGGTGAGGCCTCCTCAAGCCCTCCTGGACCCGGCTGTCTTAGGTAATTATCGTCCGGTCTCCAACCTTCCCAGCGAAGGTTGTAGAAATATGGTGGCATATCAGTTTCCTCTGCACCTGGATGAAACTGTCTATCTAGACCCGTTCCAGTCGGTTTCCGGCCCGTTACACGGAGCGGCTTTGGTCGCGTTGGTGGATGATCTCTGGAGGGCCAGGGATAGGTTGTTCCTCTGCCCTGGTCCTATTAGACCTCTCAGCGGCTTTCGATACCATCGACCATGGTATCTTGCTGCGCGGTTGGGGGATTGGGAGTGGGAGGCACCGTTTATCGGTGGTTCTCCTCTATCTCTCCGACGATGCAGACGTGTTGACAGGGGCAGAGGTCGGCCCGGGCGCCTCACTTGTGGGGTGCCGCGGGGGTCGATTCTCGCCCTTCTGTTCAACATCTATATGAACGCTGGGTGAGATCATCAGTGGCTTGGTGTGAGGTACCAGCTGTCGCTGATGACACCCAGCTGTACTTTTCCACACGGGCCACCCCAATGAAGCTATCGAAGTGCTGTCCCGGTGTTTGGAGGCCGTCGGGTCTGGATGGGGAGAAACAGGCTCAAGCTCAATCCCTCCAAGACTGAGTGGCTGTGGATGCGGCATCCCGGTACAGTCAGCTGAGTCCTCGGCTGACTGTTGGGGCGAGTCATTGGCCCCGATGGAGAGGGTGCGCAATCTGGGCGTTCTCCTGGATGAGCGGCTGTCTTTTGAAGACCATTTGACGGCCGTCTCCAGGAGAGCTTTTCACCAGGTTCGCCTGGTTCGGCAGTTCGCCTTTCTGGACCGGGATGCCTTATGCACGGTCACTCACGCCCGTGACGTCTCGCCTGGATTACTGCAATGCTCTCTACATGGGGCTCCCCTTGAGGGGCATCCGGAGGCTTCAGTTGGTCCAGAACGCGCGGCTCTTGGGGTGATGAGGGAGCCCCTCGGGGCTCCGTGTTACCTATCCTCGCAGACTGCACTGGCTACCTGTGGCCTTCCGGGTGCACTTTAAGGTGTTGGTGACAATCTTTAAAGCGCTCCATGGCATAGGGCCGGGCTATTTACGGGACCGCCTACTGCTTCCAAATACCTCTCACCGACCCGTGCGCTCCCACAGAGGGACTCCTCAGGGTGCCGTCAGCTAGGCAGTGCCGTCTGGCGACACCAGGAAGGCCTTCTCTGTGGGGCTCCCACCTCTGGAGCGAACTCCCCAGGACTTCGTCAACTTCCGGACCTCGAACCTTTCGTGTGGAGCTTAAAACGCACTTATTCATCTGCGCGGGACTGGATTAGATTTTAAAGTTATTGGTTTTAAGGGGTTTTTTATTATTTATATTGTTTTTAAATTAGGCAATAGAATAAGTTTTTTAATTGTTGTTTTTTAATTTGTATTTATATGTATTTTAACTGCCTGTGAACCGCCCTGAGTCCTTAGGGAGATAGGGCGGTATATAAATTTGAAAAATAAAATAAAATAAATAAAATAAAATATTTCATTCTTCTAGGAAGTGGGGGGGAGCTTCCCACAAAACCATACAGGGTGTGAATGGCAATCGTGTTCAGGTAGTGCCTTTAATCACCCAATATCAAAACTGTATTCAAAGAGTGGTTCCACACTGTATGTTGATATACACATTTTATTTATGCCCCACTGTGTGTACAAAAGCTCAAAGCAACACACACAGTGCTCCCTTCTCCTATTTTTCCCAGGGGGGAGTTGCTGATACTGTAAGACAGGTGTATCAAACTCAAGGCCCGGGGGCCGGATTCGGCCCGCAGGGTGTTTAGATCTGGCCTACAGGGCCACCCTGGAAACAGCGTAGGACCGGCCTGTGGTGCCTCAGCCAGTGAAAAGAGAGAGGGTTGCAGGAGGCTGCCACAGCCGAAAATGGAGATCGGAGCCTATTTTGGCTAGCTGCCACAGGAGCCCCTACATGAGTGACGTTGAGCTTGGCCACCAAGGTCAAAAACAACCTGATGTGCCCTCAATGAAATTGAGTTTGATACCGCCGCTGTAAGAGAATCACTGGCCCAGATCTACTCCATGCAAGGTTTCGGTTGGTTGAGGGCAGACTACACCATGCTCCAAGGCTAATCCTGTATTATCTTTCCTTCTTGTTTTTACTACAGGTAGTCATTGAGTTATGACTGTAATGGAACCTGCCCCTGGAACAGTTGCTCTTCGTGATGGCTGTAAAGGGAGTTGGTCATGTGACTGAGCCAATTTTATGACGTTTTCGTGGCAATCGGTAAGCAAACACCACAGTCATTAAGCGAACCCATGGTTCACTATGGGCTGGTTTTGCTGAAAACCAGAAGTAAATTATAGTTTTTTGGCAAAACTATCATAAAATGTAGTTATGTGACCATGAGATACTTCAAGTGGCTGTAAATGTGGCATGTTTGCCTAGTGCCTGAAGTGTGGTCACATGTCCATGGAGGTGGTGGTGATCATTGAAACTTTGAATCTGGGTTGTAAGTACCCCCAGATATGTCCATTGGAATTTTCAATGGTCACTAAGCGACCAGTGATAAGTGGAGGAGTACCTGAAATTTAGTAGTAATTTGTACTACTATAAAGTAGTAATTTGTCATTTGTAAAAATTTGTAATTTTTTTTAAAAAACAAAGCCTTTTAACAGACTAATTGGTTGGAAGAGTGTTCATTATTCAGGAACATCTGTTGGATCACATCAGAGAGCAAAGCATTGTGGGAATTGTACAATATTTGCATATAGATACAAATGACATAAATGGGCACAAAACACACCATTGGGGAGAGTAGCACACCATATTCTCTGCATTCCAAATGTGCCCACTAGGCACATAGCACAGCTTTCCTCCTTAATAGATTTTGTGAGGTAAGAAAAACATTGGATGAAGAGGTAGGAAAATAGAATGGTTTTAAGCAGAAAATGTTGCTGTTTAATTTCCATTCTCTGATTGAAGATGCAGGATTGTACAGACGTCTCCCCCGAGAATATTCACAGATTAATACAGTTTAATATAGTGTTTTTCAAATTTGTCAACTTTAAAATGAGTGGACTTCTGGAATTCCCCTGCCAGTGTGCTATCCAGGGAATCCTGGAAGTTAAAGTCCACACAACTTAAAGTTGCCAGGTTTAACAATTCTCCCCTTTTAGGCTGAGAGAGGTGGCAACATTCATGGGTAAAATAGGGATGGATCTTTTTAAGACTTGGGATAGGAAGCCACCAAGAAATTCCTAAGATGTAGGGATCGATTTGGAAAGTGAAAAAATATTTCCAGAATTTAAACCATGAAAAGTCCTAAAAATATCACATTCACCTTCAACCTTCCTTACAGTTTTATTCCTGATATTTGTGACTCCAAAAATTACCTGGGATTGGAGATTGGAGATATCCCTTAAAAAGATACTTCAATAAATATGGACAGTTCTGGCATTATACAAAGACAGTGACAGATACCTTTTTCAGCATGTAGTTCTCTTTAAAGGACAGCTAAAAAAATAATCCTTTGTTAAATGGATCTCTTACCTCTTTTAGTTGTTTCAGCTCCTGATGTTGCAGAATTTCAAAAGATTTTGGTGAATTTTAATGCTGAAAGCTGGACACTGAGACACTTAGTCTGCAGGTGCTGGAGAGCCAAAATAAGTTCATCATTACTTGCTAGAGGTTTTGGATAGGTTGGTTGATATGATCCGAGAAGGCTGAACTTGATTCTTAACGATCATGTGACTGGCATTTTAATGTTGGTTAAGAGAAAACAAACATTCCCATCTTTGGTTGGCTCATTATATGAACTGAACCTAATTCCCATGAGCTTGCATTCTTAGACTTTACCCAAAGTGGGAAAAAAGCACCAGTGCTTTGTTCAAAGGTTTGTCCAAAGAAGGAACTAGAGTGGAACGAACGACCTCCAAACTATTGCACAATGTACTCAGAGCACGGTTGCAGAAAACGCTGACTGAGATCTGTTATCATTGGTAAAAATGCTACAGCCACACCAAAGGGCAAGTTGGGGAAAGCTGGAAAGAGATGAAAAGAAAACGACAGAGATAGCAGAGAGAAGGGAGATGACTTTTTTTTTTTTGGGGTGCAGCAGAAATGTGAGTTTCATTGTGAAATCCTAAAGGATATTCTGGCTGCTGAAAGGGAAAACTGAAACGAAGAGAGACCGGAGGTTGGGGTGGGGGGTGAAGAGAGAGTTGGCAAAGCTCAAAGAAGTTCCCAGTCCAGGGTATCATAAACACCTGAGCCAGGATCAAGGAAGAGTCAGGCAGCACATCTTTCGGTACAGGAGGAGAATCTACAAAAAGCTTTTTGTGCAACTCCTGTATGCAAAACCTGGCAAAGAACTAGCAGGTGTAGCAGCTTGCAGGTTTCTGTGTTGTAGACCAGGGGTCTCCAACCTTGGCAACTTTAAGCCTGGCGGACTTCAACTCCCAGAATTTCCAGAATTCCCCAGAATCCCAGAATTCCCCAGCTTTGCTGGCTGGGGAATTCTGGGAGTTGAAGTCAGCCAGGCTTAAAGTTGCCAAGGTTGGAGACCCCTGTTGTAGACAGAATCCCCTCAAATATAATGTTCTCCCCATGAAGGAAGGGCACTCTGAAAAGGTTAGTCAATGAGGTGAGAGGGGATTGCCATTCTGGGCATGAATAGCAATAGCACTTCACAGTGCTTTACAGCCCTCTCTAAGCAGTTTACAGAGTCAGCATATTTCCCCAATAATCTGGGTCCTCATTTTACAAACCTCGGAAGGATGGACGGCTGAGTCAACCTTCAGCCTGGTGAGAGTCGATCTGCCAAACTGCTGGCAGCCAGTGATCAGCAAAAGTAGCCTGCAGTACTGCTCTCTAACCACTGCGCCACCATGGCTCCTTGATCCTTTGTTTGAGCTGCTGCCTTATGGAAGAGGATGAAGGCACGTCAGAGCTCTAAGGGAGGAGAGAAATATGGAAGCATTCTAGAGCCGTGATGGCGAACCTATGGCACGTAGCCATATCAGTGGGCTCAGCTCCATCGCGCATGCACACGCCGGCTACCAGATTTTAAGGCCTTCTGGGTCCACCAGAAGTAGAGAAACAGGCTGTTTCCTGGTTCCGGTGGGCCACGGGGTGGTGGTGGGGAAGGCCCATTCTTTTCTCTCCCCAGCCTCCCCAGCCTTTGTAGGAGTCTGGGTCGGGTGAAAACAGCCTTCCTCACCCCCCTGGAGGACCTCCAGAGGCTAAAAAGGGCTCCTCCCGTCCCACCTTGCTCCTGGCACACAATAGCAAAAAGATTAGCCATCACTATCCTAGAGGAATACTTATTGCGTAGCTATTTGTTATTGGTCTTTAGAAAGCTATCTTACACTGAGGAGAAGGAGGAGGAGGAGGAAGAGGAGGAGGAGGCTGATGAAAACTTTTATGGATAGAAATAAAAATATGGCATAATTTAATTTGTTTAACTATTTGAATACAGCAGGTAAATTAGTAACCCTGTTTTGCTTGACGATCCTTGCCAATTCTTTTGGAATCATTTGTATGGCTGGAATGATGAAAATTTTACATCTGCTTGAGATAATGCCAGATGTTAGAGGAACAAATCTCAAGTGAGCAGTCAACATTGGTGTAGGGATTATGTACTTAAGTGATCTTAAACAGAATCGGGCAATGTACAGCATACATCTTCCTGAGTGACCTCAACCTACCTCTTATTAATTATTAATTTGAAAACAAACGAATGTACAACTGAACTCATCCATACTACCCTGTATAATGCTGTTACAAATCTAGGTCTTGATCAACTAGTAACTAACAATACAAGACTCAACAACTGCCTTGACCTCATCTTCTGCAACAACTCAAACTCAATTTATGGATTACAAATAAAAGAACCCTTTTCCAACAGTGACCACAGCATGATAGACTTTCGTCTCAATATACGCCTTTACAAAAATCTCCATAATAATGGTATACCAAACTACAATTTCAAAAAAGCCAACTATGATCTTATAGACACCAACCTCTCATCTCTTGACTGGCAAATTCTCTTCTCTAACTGTATCACTGCTGAAGACCACTATAGTGTTTTCCTACTTGAAGTCAACAGAGTCATTAAACTATACATACCACAAACCACCACCAAAATCAGGAAAAACAAATTACCCATATCAATAAAAAAGCTCCAATTCAAAAAACAAAATCCCTCTGGCGAAAAAACAAAACTGGCTATGTAGCCAACTTTAAAAACCGCTACAAAAATATATGCCACCAAATAAGGATTGAATGCACCAATTAGCACATCAAACAAGAAGAAGATCTTCTGCGCACAAAATCCAATCGCGCTTTCTATAATTTTGTGAACAACAAACTTAAAGACTCGATCCATCCTACCCCTTAAAGGATCTAACGGTAAAGAATGCAATAATGAAACAGTTAAAGCAAACCTCTTTAACACATTCTTCGGCTCAGTCTTTGTTAAAGTAATGGCTCATACCCAACATTCCCCAGTCATACCAACAATGATTACAATGATCTAACACAAATAGATTTCACAGAAGATAATGTTGAAAAGGCACTTCGCAGACTGAAACCACCTCTATCTATTGGACCTGATGGTCTATGTGCATATGTCTTAAAAAAGCTTTCCACAGTTATAGCAGAACCGCTAAGCATAATCTTTGAAAAATCTTTCAGGACCAGCTCCCTTCCCAAACTATGGTCACTAGCCACGGTCATCCCTGTCTTCAAAAAAGGAGACCCCAGCCTAGTTGAAAATTACAGACCAATTTCTTTATGCTGCGTCACCTGCAAAGTAATGGAATCAATCATCAACCAATCCATCACCCTCCACCTAGAAACAAACTCCAAATCTCAACCAACAAAGGCTCTGTCTTACACATTGGAAAAAAGAATCAGAACAGTAAGTAACAAGCTTGATGGACATGACCTTGTAGATGACCCTCACTCCGTCAAAGACATTGGAGTTTTTATATCAAACGATCTAAGTGCCAAAGCACACTGTAACTACATTGCCAAAAAGGCTTTAAGAGTTGTAAACCTAATCTTGCGTAGCTTCTTCTCCAGAAAGATTACACTACTAACCAGAGCATACAAAACATTTGCTAGACCAATTCTCGATTACAGCTTGCCTGGCTGGAACCCACACTTCATTTCGGACATTAATACAATTGAACGTGCCAGAAATATTTTACAAGAAGAGTTCTCCACTCCTCTGATCACAACAAAATACCTTATACCACCAGACTTGAAATCCTGGGTTTAAAAAATTTAGAACTCCGCCGCCTTTGGCATGACCTGAGTATAACTCATACAATCATCTGCTACAATGTCCTTCCTGTTGAAGACTACTTCATCTTCAACCACAACAATACATGAGCACACAATAGATTTAAACTTAAAGTGAACCGCTCCAATATGAAAATATGACTTCAGTAACAGAGTTGTTAATGCCTGGAATGCACTACCTGACTCCGTGGTCTCTTCCCAGAATCCACAAAACTTTAACCTAAGACTGTCTACTGTTGACCTCACCCCATTCCTAAGAGGTCTGTAAGGGGCGTGCATAAGAGCACCAGTGTGCCTACCGTTCCTGTCCTAATGTTCCCTTTGGTTGTATCCAATTCGTATGGTTATTTCATGCTTATACTTATATATTATTGTGTTTGACAAATAAGTAAATAAATAAAAATAAAATAAACAAAATAAAAATAAAATAGCCTCCTGTAATTGAAGATGGAGAAGTAGCTGGAATACAGATGTCTGCTTTTCTCTTCACAATCCTATAATTTTCTAGAAGGTGCAACTGACCAGGGAAGGCTTTTCCATCTGGTGTCTTCCCAATGTATAAAAATGAGTTCTTTCAGAATGTTTACCTCCCAATTATGCTAGGAGCTGTCATAGAGAGAGGCAGGTAAGAACGATACAAACTCAACCTTAAATACCATCTCACATAAGTGACCTATTACACATTTAACTACATTGAGTGCACTAAGCCACAATTTGTTTAATAGCTTTTTACTGAATAAGCCATATTGGGTGGTTTTATAAAGGTAAAGGTAAAGATTTCCCTGTCCAGTCCTATCTGACTCTAGGGCACAGTTCTCATCTCTGTTTCTTGACCAACAATATGCTAATTCCCTAAAGCAAGATTTGCATATCGTATTAACAAAATACGAATGCCCCACATTATGGCTTAAATCTTCACCCCTTCAGTTCCAGCGGACTCTTTTTGGTTGAACTTCCTGCAGACACTAATAATACAGTGTATCTCAATGCCCTGCATTTGAAGGAAAATTCTTGAGGCCAACTTGAAAGCCTAGAACCCAAGAACATTTTCTCAGGAAATAAAAACTGTTAATTTAGCCATCAAACATTTAGAAAGCCAAGATTCTCATAAACTAGGAAAAGGTAGATTGTGATGAGCAGAGGTCTGGGAAAGCAAAACTAAACAAACTCCCTAGAAATAAAAAAATCTTCATGAAATAACTGCCTTTTTGTCCTTACAATGCCCCCATTGATTTTGTAGTCCTGCCCCATTACATCAACGGTCTCACTGACTCCATGAGCTGATGAAGTCTTCTACCCTATGAAATGCTTGGTTGCTCTGTCAAATCGTAATATACTTTAATTTGCATAAGTCTATAAAGGGAGACTGTAACCTAACCACTTTTTAGGCAATTCTTTGCTGCTTCCCGTTATCAGCAACTGTCAATAAATCAAGTTGCGCTTTCACAGAAATGAACATCCAGTTCAGATGAACTTGAAAAAGGGAGAGAGAAAAGTCTTACAATACCTAAGCGCACTAACGTGGCTATCGTCCCTGTCATTGTATTTTTATTCTCTTCTTCTTCTTCTTCTCGTTTTTGTTTTGACAAATTCCAATAAATAAAAAATAAATAAATAAATTGTGTCGTGATTTACATATCTGATTAGATGCACAGGTAGTCCTCATGACCATAATTGGGCCTGTAATTGTAATTATAAAGCATAACAGTCGTCAAGCAACTTATCATGTGACCATGCCGAATTTTACAACTTTTGTGGCAGTAAACCACTTGACGGCCGTCTCCAGGAGGGCCTTCCACCAGGTTCGCCTGGTTCGGCAGTTGCGCCCCTTCCTTGATCGGGATGCCTTATGCACAGTCACTCATGCGCTCGTTACCTCTCGCTTGGATTACTGTAATGCTCTCTACATGGGGCTCCCCTTGAAGTGCACTTGGAGGCTTCAGTTAGTCCAGAATGCAGCTGCGTGGGTGATAGAGGGAGCTACGCGTAGCTCCCATGTAACACCGCTCCTGCGCAGACTGCACTGGCTGCCTGTGGCCTTCCGGGTGCACTTTAAGGTGTTGGTTATGACCTTTAAAGCGCTCCATGGCTTAGGACCTGGGTACTTACGGGACCGCCTGCTGTTACCACACGCCTCCCACCGACCCGTACGCTCCCACAGAGAGGGACTTCTCAGGGTGCCGTCCGCCAGACAATGTCGGCTGGCGGCCCCCAGGGGAAGGGCCTTCTCTGTGGGGGCTCCCACACTCTGGAACGAGCTTCCCCCGGGTTTACGCCAAATACCTGACCTTCGGACATTTCGTCGCGAACTCAAGACTCATCTTTTTATCCGCGCAGGGCTGGCTTAAATTGGGATTTTAATGTTATATTTATTAATTTTAAACGGGGTTTTAGTATGGTAAATTTTAATCACTGGGCTAATTTAAATAAGTTTTTTAAATCGTATTTTAAACTTGTATATTGTATTGTCGGTTTTATTATGCCTGTACACCGCCCTGAGTCCTTCGGGAGAAGGGCGGTATAAAAATCAAATCAAATAAATAAATAATAAATAAATAAAGCGAACATGGCGGTCATTAAGCAAACTTGGCAGTTGTTAAGCGAACCCATAAATGTGGGCGAGTTGCTGAGCATCCAAAATACAGTCACATGGAAAGGGGGAGTGACCACTGGAACTAAGAATTTGTCTGTGCTAAGCCAAATACTTTTTCTGTGGTCCATTATATGTTTGAATGGTTGTTATGCAATCAGTTGTAAGTTGAAGGGTACCTATAGAAATCCATGTTTGTAACTCCAGCATATTGAAGGACATTATGTGTCACTAGATATTTACTGTTCTTATTTCAACATAGCCTCTGAATGGAGAGGCCATTTTGTGGTGCTGTGCTTTTAGTCCTTGCACAACTTTCTTGCCTTCTTTTCAAAGGTTAAGAAAAATAAATCGCTTGAACATTTTTCTTATTTCTCCTATAGAAGCTTCACCTCCAGATAGCTAAGCAGAACAGAGAGTTCTTGAGTTATGGTCATAACAGAGCCTGCCATTATGATTGCAAGTCATGACAGCCATTAGGTGAGGCACCCAGGTGATTGCCTTGCATAATGACCCCCCCATCCCTGTCCCTTGAGGAGGATGTTAAAGAACGCGCAGCGGTGGTGAAAATCAATTTTTTTTACTACCGGTTCTGTGGGCATGGCTTGGATACTGCAAAATTCCCATTTCCACCTCGCTCTGGGACCAGCCAGAGGTGGTATTTGCCTGTTCTCCGAACTACTCAAAATTTCCACAACCGGTTCTCTGAACTACTCAAAATTTCCACTACCGGTTCTCCGAACTACTCAAAATTTCCGCTACCAGTTCTCCGAACTACTCAAAATTTCCACTACTGGTTCTTCGAACTACTCAAAATTTCTACTACCAGTTCTCCAAACTACTTAAAATTTTCACTACTGGTTCTTGGAACTACTCAAAATTTCCACTACCAGTTCTCCAAACTACTCAAAATTTCCACTACTGGTTCTCCCAACTACTCAAAATTTCCACTACCAGTTCTCCAAACTACTCAAAATTTCCACTACCGGTTCTCCAAACTACTTAAAATTTTCACTATCAGTTCTCCAGAACCTATCAGAACCTGCTGGATTTCACCCCTGCTATGCAGGTCATTAAGTGGGTCATGGGTTGCATGCAAAGCGAACAAAAACAATATTTCTGAAGCAAAAACTTTGAGAGACCTTGCTAGAACTTTTCTAAAAACTTTTTGTTGTTTGACTGACTGCCTTTAGGACCCAGCTAGGACTCTAAAGGAAAGTCAACTAAGATTGCACATTTTAAACTATTTAGGTTATTTAAAAATGGCACTGTGAACTATTTGTACACCAGAGAGCCATCAGCAAAATTCATAATGTATTGTATTGAGAAGGATTACACAATCACAGAACTAAGCCATGTCAATTCCTGACCATAAGAGGGCACCATATACTGTACAATATGAAGCTTTATTTTATTTTTTATTTTTTTACAGCTTACTGAATGGGTAATAAAGAACTGGGGGTGGAGTGTCTCTGAAGTTTGATATATACTTCAATAGTAACTAGGTCTGCATGCTACATTGACAGGAGAAAATGTACAGCCTGACGTTAATCTGAATTAAGGTTATTCTTTAATAACCCTGTGGTTCTACAAAATTGTGGTTTGTGCTTTTGGAAAAAAGCATAAGAAGAAAAAGAAAAGAAATGTGGCTAAGAAAGTAGGATAATGTCAGTCTTGAACATCAATGCTTCTCTTATGGCTTGGTTTAATTTTTAGATGTATCTCCAGTCTAGACAGTCTCTGAAGGTGACAACTTTAAAGGAATTACTGTCTTCCTAGTCAAACTTTTCCACCAGAGCAACAAGTGATACTGTACTGTCTACTCCCTGGAGATGTTAAGGTGCCCAAAGCCATCTAAATGTTATGGGGTGGATGAGGCAGTATCCTTCCTTCCTTCCTTCCTTCCTTCCTTCCTTCCTTCCTTCCTTCCTTCCTTCCTCCCTCCCTCCCTCCCTCCCTCCCTCCCTCCCTTCTTTCCTCCCTCCCTCCCTTCTTTCCTCCCTCCCTCCCTGAGAGTTTTTCTTTGCTTGCTCACTGTTTTTCCCACTCCATATCTGGCAAAGAGACCCCAGAGATAACTCTTTGAGGATTTCCTGCTACTTAAAAAGCAGAACAGAATAACATAGTTTGAAGGGACCTTGGAGGTCTTGTAGCACAACCCTCTACTCAAGCAGGATACCCTATAACAGGGGTCTCCAACCTTGGTCCCTTTAAGACTTGTGGACTTCAATTCCCAGAGTTCCTCAGCCAGCTTTGCTGGCTGAGGGACTCTGGGAGTTGAAGTCCACAAGTCTTAAAGGATCCAAGGTTGGAGACCCCTGCCCTATAACAGTGATGGTGAAGCTTTTCGGCACCCGAGTGCTCAAACTGGAATGCATGTGCAAGCGCATGCGTGCACCGGAGCTCCGGAAACCCGAAGACCAGCTGGCCGGTGCACACTTGCGTGCCAGAAACCAAAAGAGCAGCTGGCGATGGCATGCGTGCCGACAGAGAGGGCTTTGCATGCCACCTCTGGCACGTGTGCCATAGGTTCGCCGTCATGGCCCCTATACCATTTCAGACAAGTGGTTGTAATGGAGCATTCACAATTTCTGAAGTAATTGTTCTGTCAGGAAACTTCTCCTCAATTCTAGGTTGATTCTCTCCTTGATTAATTTCTATCCATTGCTTCTTGTTCGGCCCGCAGGTGCTTTGAAGAATAGGTGAATTCCCTCTTCTTTGTGGAAACCCCTTAGCTACTGGAACATTGCTATCATGTCTTCCCTAGTCTTTCTTTTCGTTAAACTGCTGTAGACTTACCCAATTCCTTCAACCGTTCTTCATAGGTTTTAGCCTCCAGTCTCCTAATAACTTTTGTTGCTCTTTTTTGCACTCTTTCTAGAGTCTCAAGATGTTTTTTTTTATAGTGTGATGACCAAAATTGAATGCAGTGTTCCAAGTGTGGTCTCACCAAAGCATTATAAAGTAGTACTAAAGCTTCACAGGACCTTGTTTCTGTCCCTCTGTTACTGCAGCCCAGGAGTGCTTTGCTTTTTTTGGTGGCTGCAGCACACTCATATTTAAGTGATTATTTATTTATTTATTTATTTATTTATTTAAATTTTTATACCGCCCTTCTCCCGAAGGACTCAGGGCGGTGTACAGCCAGGATAAAAAACACCCACTGGGGCTCCAAGATCTCTCTCACAGTTACTACTACTGAGCCAGGTACCACCTATTCTATACCTGTGCATTTGGTTTTTCTTGCCCAAGTGTACAACCTTATTTTTCTCATCATTGAATTTTGTTGTGTTAAAAAAATATAGGCAGATCAAGATTCAGGCTAAAGAAAAAATGTATCGGGAGGAGTCAAACTTAGAAACATTTCTCTGAGATCCTATTTTCAGGAGCTCACTTTGAATCTATACTGCCCTCCCTGTACAGGCTCACCTGTGCCAATTTCACTCTAGAGATGTTGATAACCATTTCAGCTTGCTGAAGATTCTCTTGTTTCAAACCCACATAGGGCCAATTAGAGTGGACTTGACTGCTTGACATACCTAATGGGCTGGTTTTTGCTGTGGGAAATTCTTATCCCTGAGGAATAGACATTTTCAATTCCTCCTCGTGGCTTCCAATTGAATGATGGGCTCTTTATTTTTATTTTTTTTAAAAAACTGCCTGAGAAATGTTAGGCATAACACTGTAATGAGGGCAGGCAACTGTCTGCACGTCCACTGTGCGGGGTTTTTCTCCTAAAAGGTAAAGAGGCTTATTTGTGTGTATGTTTGTTTTTGTAATAATGGTCCTCCATATTCTGGGCTGATTTAATAGTTGAATAATTAATCTTTAATGGATTGCTGGGTAGGAATTATTAGAATGGTAAATCAAGTTATACTAAAAGTAGAAAAGAAAAGGAGGAGGAGGAAGCATAGTGATTTCCAAAACTAGTTGTTCACATTTGCAAATTGAAACAATGTAGGGTTATGATCCTGTCCAAAATCTACACAGGGCTACATAATGATCTGCATAGATAGAACAACTAATATAAAGAAGTAGATTCTAGAGTTAAATTGGATGAAGCAGATGTTTATAGAACAGACTTCTCTCACATTTTCCCTCATAGGAATTTCTATTTAAATTCTGTCTTGAATTAGAACAGGGGTCTCCAACCTTGGTCCCTTTAAGACTTTTGGACTTCAACTCCCAGAATTCCTCAGCCAGCTTTGTTGGCTGAGAGACTCTGGGAGTTGAAGTCCACAAATCTTAAAGGGACCAAGGTTGGAGACCCCTGAATTAGAATGTCAGTCTTCCCCAATCTACTATATGTGAAAAACATGAGCTGCAGAGAATTCTAATGGATGCCAAATTCTATATTGGACGAGAGAAAATATTTCCAGGGATCAAGAATGGAAATTACCTGTCTGTAGTGCTATTGGATCCATTTGGAGAAGATGGTCCAAGACCAAAAATCTGATTCCTTGAATATTTACATCTTAGGAGAGTTGCAAAACATGATGGTAATCTCTCCTAAATTGTTACATCTCCAACAAATACCTTGTATTCCTCTTTATCCATACTGTAATAAAAGTTTTTTTTTTTAAAGAACATCAACAATAGTTTCTTCCTGAAGTTTATAGTCTTGCTTTGTAGGTTTGATTTCCAAATTAAACATTCTTGGCTAGCTCTTTTTTCTGTTTCTGCCTTTAGTACAAACTGATATTTCTTTCTCGGTATTCTTTATATTCTATAAAGAACTGCCAATTTCTTAAAATATCTTATTTCCAAAGTACGTCATTGTTTGTATGTGAGTTCCAGTGAAAAGGGGAAGATAATGTTCTTGAACTTCTTTTCCCCAATAATTTATATACTACTTGATGTCCTAGAAATTGTTCTTTTGCCAATGTCGATTTCTCCTCAAGTTCCCAAGGAACCACTTGCAATGTTGGAGAACTGCCTAGGAAGGAAGAAAACGGTAATGAAATAAATCTGGAGGATCTCAACATACAACAATGAATCTTCAGGGTGGCCGTTTTAAATATTATCACTAGGATAAACTGAACCCAGGTGGCTTTTTCAAATTAGTTATATAAACACCTTGTCTCTTTCATTAAATGTACCGATTACAAGCCATTTCAAAACAGATGCTGGCAATCCGTACTGTAGACCCCCTTCTCAGACAGAGCCATGAATGACTATGCAGCATCAACTGGTGACTGGGATGGAGATACAGTAACTCTGCCATATTAACCCATTACACAGGATATTCAAACACATGTAATAAAACACACAATTGAGATCCCTGTGCTCTCTGGACATCTTGGTGCAGCTGTGTTAGTACTTCAAAGTGGTCCAGATCACAACTGGGTTTGCAGCAGAACTGAACTTACTCAGTGATGGGATTCAAAAAGTTTAACAACCGGTTCTCTGCCCTAATGTCCAGCTGGATAGGCGTGGCTCAGTGGTCATGTAACCGTGTGGGCGTGGCCAACTCAACATCACTCATGTCGATGGGCGCTTTGCCTTAGCTGTTACAATATAATAAGGGTTAACCAGAGAGGCAGTTTCTGTAAGCAGGGCAATAAAGATTAGGCTAGAAATAACACCAGAATGTTTCCTTTCTGCTTTCCTTACAGGATTAGCCCCATAAAGTGGAAAAAAACAAAATAAGATTTCTTCCAATAACCGGTTCTCCGAATTGCTTAGACAGTTAATAACTGGTTCTCCCGAATAGGTGCGAACTGGCTGAATCCTACCACTGAACTTACTGTAAACTTGGCCAGGTAGTGTAAATGTGGTCCAGGTTAGTCCAAAATGATTACTTGATTCAGCTCTTCAGCCAAATCCATTTTGTTATGTGGAGAGAGAGCGGGTAGAGAAAACTTCATGAGAAACGGAAGAGATTTAATTATTACCCCTTGTCTGGTAGCAAAGGAACATTTCTTTTTTGGTATTTCCTCAATATTTATCTGCCAATTTATCATACAACTTTCTAAGATATTAACTGTGTAAGATAGTTATAATTACATAGCACAGCTGAATTTCATCTTTATTTAATGGCTTTGTAAGGCTGCCCACTTGTCAATGAGATTGGGCAGTTTATGCAACAAAACAATAAAAAACAAATAAACAAGCTAGGCTGCCATGCAGCAAGGGACAAATCAGATGGATTATACCATTGCTGGTGCTTAGTAGAGTCACACAGAATTCTAACTTTGAGCTTAGTACTACTGCTCCGTTGTAATATCAGATGCAACAAGGCTTTTGCCTTGATCCTTGAAATACCCACGCCTATAGGTTGTTTAAGAGGTGTCAAGCCCAACACCTCTTTTTAAAAAGTTGGTTCAGAGAAAGATGTCTGAGCATGTGCAAAATGCCTTCTCTTACATCTGTAGATTCTCACTTTCTCATTTTACGTGCCTGTTTCAACATGTCTTTTAATAATCTTTTGGACCAACGAAGGCATGATCTGCCCTTGGCCTGCAAGCTGACTGCAGCTGAACTTCCATCGTGCTCTACCCAGGGAGCCAAGACCCATGTGGCTGCAAGCCTAATTATTTTTTGGCAACTGTCATCCTACAGCTGGAGCTCCTCACCAGCTTCCCAATTGGTTAGAATAGTGGTAGGTTCTCTCTGCACTGGGAACTGGATGGCAGCTGTGGCAATCTAGGTGCCAACTCTCTCCATCCAGCGGTATCATGTGGTGAGTTCTCTAGTCCAAGTGACCACACCTGTTTGGAGTTGGGCATTTTCTCTGGCTTTCCTTTTCCCCAAACCTGCTTCTGCAATGCATCCTTCTCCTTACTCCTTTCTGTTTTTCCACAATTGCAAAATTTCCAAGATTCAAGTGCCAATTGTTTGTCAAAAGGACTTCTGGATTGTTCTTTTTCATTCTGGGCACTGCAGTTCAAGCTGGAAAAGGATCAGAGAACCGCTCCCTCAAGTGGAAGTTGGTGGAACAAACTTGATGGTAGCATTGTGTGGTGACTCACTTGCTTTTGTTCTATTTTAGCTAATTGATTGTCATTCAAAAATATGGCCGATTCAACTTGTAAATTGTACATGATCAACACCATTAGTTGGTCCATACAATGTTTGTTAAGAATCTCCTTCCAGTTCTCTAACTCTGCAGAGGATAAGCTAACATAAAGCCACCTTAACCTCTTTATGTTGGAATTCATTGTTGGAATGTATTTCTATGCAACAACTACAGTAGTATTCAGCCAGTAGACGGCAGTGTTTATAAATTTGGATCTATGGTATATACTCTGTGCCAGGGATCCCCCACCCTCAATCCATGGACCCGTACTAGACCAGTGGTGAAATCTAAATTTCTTTTCTACTGGTTCTGTGGACGTGGCTTGGTGGGGGGGGGCTCATGTGACTGGGTGGGCGTGGCTATGTGACTGGGAGATCAAAAGACAGAAACTCACTAACAATGTCCTGCTGGAGCAGGGTTGGACTAAATGACCTCCAGGTCCCTTCCAGCCCTGGATTATCCTCTGAAACTGCGTCTAGTGCCAGGTTTGTAGTCCTTCCTTCCTCTCCTTTTTCCAGTTAACATGGACCATGCTAGAAACCAGGCTGCGCAAACAAGTGAAGCCCCATCCATGGGATGCAGGCAGCATGCAAAACCACGTCCCCCTTCGGTCCACGGAAAAACCTCTTTCCATAAAAATGGTCCCTGGTGGTGTCCAAAAGGTTGTGGGGGGTGGGGGCGCTGCTGTATGCACTTTTGTTCTAAGTAGAGTTTCCTATTTCTTATTACAGGGGCCTCTGGTGGCTCAGACTGCTAAGACAGTCTGTTATTAACACAGCTGCTTGCAATTACTGCAGGTTCAAGTCCCACCAGGCCCAAGGTTGACTCAGCCTTCCATCCTGTATAAGGTAGGTAAAATGAGGACCCAGATTGTTGGGGGCAATAAGTTGACTTTGTATATAAATATACAAATAAGATGAAGACTATTGCTAACATAGTGTAAGCCGCCCTGAGTCTTCGGAGAAGGGCGGGATATAAATGCAAATAAAAAACAAAACAAAATAGTTAAACAGTTGAGCAGAAAAGGATGTGATGATTGTATTGTACTTTTTGTTTGCTCTATGGTGCTTTATATAAACAAAATTTCTAACACTATTTATTTATACTTCCACCTTTATCATTGTTATAAACAACTCAAGGTCTAATATTCCTTCCACCTCCTATTTTTCTCCACAACAATCCTTTGGGGACTAGGAGTCATAATGTCCTGGTTTCTAGCCTAGATTTATTGAATTTCCCTCAGTTCTGAAAAAAAGATATTTAACATTACTGTCCCTTACTGCTATACCCACGTGAAATAGTCATCACCGGTTGTATTCTTCGTGGAGAACTGTTTGACCTTGTGAACAGTCTGGCACAGAGGTGGGTTTCAGCAGGTTCTGACCAGTTCTGGAGAACCGGTAGTGGAAATTTTGAGTAGTTCGGAGAACCAGTAGTAAAAATTCTGACTGGCCCCGCCCCCATCTATTCTCTGCTTCCCAAGTCCCAACTGATTGGGACGAAATGGGGATTTTGCAGTAACCTTCCCCTGGATTGGCAAGGGAATGGAAATTTTACAGTATCCTTCCCTGCCATGCCCACCAAGCCACGCCCACAGAACCGGTAGCAAAAAAATTTGAAACCCACCACTGGTTCCTGATGGGGAAACACACCAAGTCCTTGTCTCCTTCAGAATTGAATTGAGTTTACGTTCGGGACTGACATCTCAAAGCAAGCGTACTAAATCTCCTCACAATAGATATTTATGTAGTTCATACTTTACGTCAGCAATTCTGATTGACTTACCACACACCTTATCTTTCCTTTTTAATCTCTGGGCAGATTTTCCTAGCTTGCTTATGTGGGCGCCAGTAACTTATGTCACTTTTTTCTTTCTAAGAATTTCTAGCATTCTCTTGTGGTGCCATTATTATGAGTGGCAATGGTGCAGTACGGAGAGGGGAAAAACACAGATTTTTTGATGCTTCTGTAAGAATGATGAGAGGGGAGAATGGCTGCTTTAAATTTGCAAGCCTTCTCAATTGATCTGGCCTACTACCCCTTTTGGTGTGTGATTTTTGGCATGCCTTGCAAGACTTGGTACAGTCCTTGAGCCACCAGAAGTTATATATGTCTGCTTTGAAGCATACTTTCTATCCAAGGGTAAGGTTTTTTCTCTCTCCCTGCCTTGAAACTTTTGAGGTAATAATGCACAACTGACATTTATAGGATGCGCTGAAAGTACGAGTGGGAGACCGCATCAGATCACTGTGAATATGCAAATAGCTCTAATGGTGCATTAGTAACCCTTCTGGCTGCTTTGTGCCATTAAAAATGATTGCCGAAATGACTGCATTTAGAGAGACATTATAACTTCTCTCCCCGCTTTGCAAAAATACGTAGGTATCTGATCTTATCAACTCTTCCTGCTGAACAGAGACGTGTGGTCTCTATAAGGATCTTCCAATTTGAGGCCTGCTTCTAATTATGTGATATATATATATATATATATATTTAGAAATCTCCTCTCACTTGCTAATAGGTTTTCCTTGATTCTTTAGCAGCTGCTTCCCATGTAGATTATTGATAATTTAACTTTTAAAAACATCGCTGTTGTATGTACATGTCGTGTCCCCCTCCCCCTCCGACGACCGGGTCTAGGAAGTCTGTATCAAGCGTGGCCACGAAGCCTCTGCAGCTTTGCCAAATTCCTTTCAGATTTCTCAGGGCAGGCAGGAATCCAAGTTGTGACTTCAGCAAACCAGATGAGACTTTGCTTGACTCAAAGTTGCTTGACTCAAGTTGATCCTTTATATAGGCTGTGAGGTGTGGCTCCATGACTCAGCACTTATCCAGGCCTGCCCCTTCTGCTGATGTCGCCTCTCAGATCTCCGGAAGCGGGGATCCTCCCACTGTGGGTTCTCTTCCTCTTGATCTGCTGCCGGTAATTCCAGCACGTGGCTGGCTCCCTGCTCACACGCTGTAGGAGTGAGGTTTGTTTGTTCATTCCTGACATTCTGTCCGGGCGTGGTGCCAGGGCTGGGGGCTGGAGGCATGCCAGGCCGTTCCTCTTCATTATCAGACTCTGAATCTGATAGCAGGCCCTGGAGGAGGCGGGAGGGGCCTGGCTGAGGAGAGGAGGGAGGACGAAGGACGAGGCACAACAGTACACTCCATTCAGATTGATCTAGAAAAAGCTAACCCCTGTGAATATCATAGAAAAAATTAGATATGCTTAACAGAGCAATCTGGATTTCCCCTCCCCCCACCATACTGTACCATTCCCAATCATAATAATTAATTCCCATTGGTTTATACTCTTGCTAACTGATTTAAGGAATACGGCATAAGAAATATATATATATTTGAGAATACGTAACCATGAGGTAAGTTGATTCTTCTTACAAATATGTATCTGGATTCTATGTGCTTGTTAAGTGCAAAAGCATTAGGTAGGAAGGAGCTATGCTCCTTCTCTGTAGCTCTTCCTTAAAAGAAAGTTGGATAAGTTTTTTATACGCATTTATAATGCACAGTCAGGCCTTGAATCCTCTCCTTTTCAGTTTCAAAAGTCTCATTTAAATATTGCATATCTATTGCGAACCAAGAAACTTGATTGTGCCCTTGGTAGCTCATTCATTGGAACTATTCATTGTTGTTCAATGCAACATCCATTGGCATCTTTTGGTAGTCCTTTTTGATATCATAAAGAGAAACAATTACATTCACCATTTAAATCCCATCTGTGTTCCCTCTATCCTTACTTCTGGAATTCATTGTTGGAATGTATTTCTATGCAACAACTACAGTAGTATTCAGCCAGTAGATGGCAGTGTTTACAAGTTTGGATCTATGGTATATATATACATATATTCTATGCTGTTGGGTTTTAAGTAGAGTTTCCTGTTTTCCTGTTACAGATAAAGAGTTGAGCAGGAAAGCACATGGTGACTGTACTCTTTGTTTGATCTGTGGCGCTATATATAAACAGAATTTCTAACACTTACCATTAGGAAGGATGAGGCAGTACAGTAACTTCAACTGTATGCTTCTTTCCTTCGCAGACATTTTTACTTATAACAACCTATAAAGTAAATGATCTTTCTCATTTTCCTGCAACTGGGGCATGAACAAACCATCTCTTACCTGCAACCAGGTGGCTTAAAGTCATATTTTGTTATTTCAATTTCACTCCCTGCTTCTTGGAGCATCCCGGTCTTCTTGAATCGAGAAAGTCTGCTAGAGATCAGAATACTTTGAAAGCAGCTGAAAAGTACACTTCATAACCACTATCTGTAAATGCTAATTGCAATGGAAGAAGAAAGAAAGAAGAAGAAAATATAGGAAAAATGCTTATGAAATCTTTTTATTTCTTGCAACCCCCACAATGTGGGTGCATCAATCTTGTGCTTGTAGGTCATTTTGGTGCATTGTCCCCCTCTCTGTATTTTTAACTGCATCTCCCATAATTCCTGATATATGCAAGCTGGTTGTATAGAATTTTATCCCAAACATTTAAATCATGTCTCTATCCTCATTTTAGGAATCAGTGAAGCACTACTCAGGTCATACCAGTGGTGGGTTTAAATTTTTTTACTACTGGTTCTGTGGGTGTGGCTTGGTGGAGTGACAGGGGAAGGATACTGTAAAATCTCCATTCCCTCCCCACTCTAGGGGAAGATTACTGCAAAATCCCCATTTCCTCCCGCTCGGCTGGGATTTGGGAGGCAGAGAATAGATGGGGGAGGGGCCAGTCAGAATTTTTACTACTGGTTCTCTGAACTACTCAAAATTTCCGCTACCAGTTCTCCAGAACTGGTCAGAACCTGCTAAAACCCACCTCTAGGTCATATCTTTGCAGGGAGATCTCAGCAGTACACAAGACTTAAATAGTCTTCCCTTTTTCAAGAGTCATGGGAAATGGGCCTGTCCTGTGGGATCCTGGGAATGTCAGCAGAAGGAAACTTCTACCATTAGGCCCAACTCTGAGTGTTCCAGATCTTTCTGGGTGTCCTGCACACTCAAGAGCAGGGCCTAATGGTATGCTGACTTTCTGAGACAACACAAGTGTGACTTGGAAAAGATAAACCCTGCTCATAGTTTCTCGGATGCTGAGAACTACATATGGAGATATCACCAGGGCAAGATCCCACATTTACCTCAGGGGAGTCTTCAGAAGGAAAGCTGTTGGAGAAAGAAAAGATGGCAGCAGCCACTATTATTTCTGTGGAGATGATTCTAAAGCCACTTCTGCAGTCATTTTTTAAAACAGAAACCCTCTCACTTGCTAGTCTTATGCTTGGCCCATAACAATGAATCATGTGCCTCACAATACCAAAACAATAATTCTCCAGAACACCACCTTGACACTGTATGATTTCATAAAACATGTCAAGGTCAACAATACTGAAAGTGATAGTCGATGCCAGCACCTCTCCAATCTTGACTTATCTCAAAAGAAGCTAAGCAGAGTCAGATCTGGCTGGCATTTTGATGGAAAACCATGAGACAATTCCAAAGATGTGAATTTGAAAAAAACATCCCAGAGAAAGGCAATGGTGAACCGCTGTTGTCATGTTGTTCAAGGAAACTACATGGATATGTCCATGAAGTAATCAGGAGCTGAGTTGATCTGATGGTAAAGAACATTGAATTTGTCACCTTAAAATGGCAAATTAGCTGACATATTGATTTTCTAGCATTTGGGAAAATAGGAAAAAGAAAAGAAAGAAGACTTGGAGTACTATTCTTGTGATTGTGAAAGAAGGGCCTTTTACTGTAGTATCTTTTTATATAATCAATCATAATATACTATAATTATATAAAATACATATTTTACTGTAGTATATGTTTGTATAATCAAATAAGTATATTAAGTTCTGTACACTGCCTAGAATCTCTTGTGAAATAGACAGCCATACAAATATGAAAAATAAATAAAACATATACATAAATATTAAATATAGAATGTACAAAATCCTACTTCAGACTTCATTTGATTGTTGCGTGTTTTTATTTAAAGCATCCTGTATGCAGAAATAAAAAAACCCAGGAAGATGAGGCTCAAGCTTTTCTTGCTGATGTGCTAATTTACACATAAACGTATTGCTTGTTTTGAAATCCTACTTCAGACAGAAATCCTTCTGGTCTACCTTTTCCTCATTACAAATGTCATGCGATTCTAAAGGAGAACAGCCTTAAACTGCTTTTCTTTCTCCATCTTTTTGGAGATCATTGTTTTCTGAATATTTTAGGTTGTATTATTATTATTATTGTCACTTTTTCTTTATTGCTGTGGTTGATTTAGAAAGAAGCCATTGACCCTATGTTTGAGGAGTCAACTGAAAAAAAAATGGTAAAAAAAAGGAATATTAGGACAGTCAGGTGAACTTATACACGCCCCTTACAGACCTCTTATGAATGGGGTGAGATCAACAAATTTCCAAAATTCCTTTGCTACATTCTAGGTCTGGGATCTTTTGACAATTTTAGGAAGTTCTTCTGTTGGTTATTCCTCAAAAATGTCACCCTTGTACCCCATAAAAAAAAAGTACAATATGGAAGGCTGGACTAATTTTTTCCAGCAACTTCCAAAGGCAAGGTTTAAGAGAGAGGGTGGGTTAATTGATTGCCTTAGGTCAGGTCAAAATGGTGGCCTGCGGGCCGGATGAGTCACACGCAGGCCACGCCCACCCCAGCTCTGCAAAGGGAAAAAACATCGCGAAATGTCACGTGATGGCAATGTGACGCCGTGAGTTTGACACCCGTGCCTTAGGGGACGATAACCTTAGAACAAGAGCACAATATATCATAAAAAGGTGATTTAATATAACAAAGGCTGTTTTCACATCAAACTACAGATTTTTAAAAAATCACTTTTTAACTTGAGGTGTTGGGGAAAAGACCAAGCAGATGAATCCCACCAGTTGTCAACCTCCCCCCCTCCCTACATCAGCAGATGGGTCCCAGCAGTACGGGTTCAGAAAACACTGGTTCCAGCAGATTTGAGGAAAATATATATTTCCTAACTAGTAAAAGTTATGTTTCATTCATCATTTGATGTCTCCAGCAAATCCAGACTATCGATTTTAATATACTGGATTTTTCGGAGTATAAAATGCATCCAAGTATAAGACACACCTTAGTTTTTGGGGAGGAAAATAAGAAAAAAGCTGATTGGCAGGTGGATTGGCCCCAAATCAGCTGTTCCCAGAGGTGAATTTTAGCAACAGGTTCCTTGGTTGTGAGCTCTGTGCCTTGCTTTTTTTTTGCTTTTTTCCCCTGCCTCTGAAACTCTGTTTCAGAAAAAACTTTTTTCTGCCTCTGAAAGCCTCCAAAACAGATCTTCAGAAAAAAAGCCTCTGAAGCTCCGTTTGGGGCTTTTTTTCTGAAGCTCCATTTCTGATGTTATGTTATGTTATGTTATGATGCTTTTTTCAACCTCTGAAACCTCTGTTTGAGAAGCTGGCAGGACTACATTCGAAGTATAAGAGGCACCCAGATTTTCACTCTCTTTTTGGGGGGAAAAAGGTATGTCTTATACTCTGAAAAATACGGTAAGTAAAAGTTACACTTCATTTACCATTTGGTGTCTCCCCCAAGTCCCCAGGCTATCAATTTAATTCCATAGACCATGGCAAATGGATGGGTGGTGTGGTACACCTTTCTCTTCTCCATTTCAGGGCCTGCCATTTTTAATGAGAGAAGAAAAGGGCTTGGCCTTTGGACTTGCTATGGTCAGGCTAGTGCTCAGACATCGAATTCTGCCGTTGTTATATTTCAAGGACCTGGGTTTTCAGAGCCGGATCAAATGGTCTTGCAACTTGCTGCCATCTTTTCTCCCTACGGAGCCTTCCTGCTGCCCTCCCACGTCTCCCCCACCCAGGAGCTAAAGGAGTATGTGCTGAGCTGAGCCTCATCCGCTGAGATGGCAGTGCTGTTTATCAATCCCCTGCAGACTTGATAGGGAGATTTAATCATTTTCTTCCCTGCGGTTGTCCTGAGGAAAATCTCTCCTTGGCAGCTTTTCTGTGCCCTGGGAAGAAATTTCCTGCTGACAACCTGCCTGCCCCCATCAAATACCAGATTTGGAAGAAAAGGTCTCCCCCCTTTACTTTCTTCAGTCCTATTAATTTTCTCACAGCCAATGGGGAAAATTGATTTTTTAAAACAGGGTGGTTAAAGATGCTTTCAGCATCGTGCATTATATTAGGAAGCCGCAAACTCTGCATCCAGGGAGGTTAGACCTCTGAGCACCACTTCAGCCAGGTTCAGATTGTCCATAGTCTATAAACTAGAAGGACTTTCCAGCAGGTCTTTTCTTATCTTCTTTAATTCTTAAGTGGGGTATGGTCTACATTTCCAGGACTTATTTCATTGATTGAAAGTATTCATGGCTGGTTTGAAAGAATCTTGAGCTTACCAAAAGGCATAATACCTTCCCTTCCCTCAAACCAATTAAGATTATTACCTAGCCAGTGAATTGTCACTGGGAAATGTTCTGCAAGTGTTTTGCTTTGATTTAATAGCCCTCCTCCCCACTTTGATATATGTTATAAGTTTCTATTTAAAGGCTTGAAAATTAGCATTGCTTACCTGGGTAGGATGAATCATTTTTTTTTTAGAATACCAAAAGCTGGTTTTAGCACGCTTTAAATAGAGTCAACCTATCATGATCTTTGCTTATGGCAGAATGTTAGTTCAACTGATTTTTTTCTGTGCCTCTGGTAAAGATTTAAATAACTCCTTTTTGGAGGGGACCATCTACTAGATGCCCCTTTCTAACATTGATAGCTCCCAAAAGATGAAGTGAAGCAAACTGTCGCTCAAGTGTGGACAATGTGAATTTTGACTAATAATTTTAGAAAAACCAAACCCCAAGGGAATCAGTTGAAACAGTCATGGATCTGCCCCGACACCTTTCCAGATGCCAGTTCAGAGAAGGAAGGTGAGTTTGAGTCTGCAGAGGAAAGTATGGAGCCAAGTATTGATCAGGATCAGGGCTCAAAGAAGTCTAGCCTGATGGAGCAAACTCAGCTGGATCCATCAGAAAAGTGACAGGCTGAGGCGAGGTGAGACACAGCTGCAGCACGTTGGCAAAGAGGGCTCCAGGTGAGGACCAGGAGCAGATGCCGCTCATTAGCAATGAGGAGGAGGTGGAGCCCACACTGCCTCCTGATCAGTGGTTCTGTGGGCGTGGCTTGGTGGGCATGGCAGGGGAAGGATACTGCAAAATCTCCATTCCTGTCCCACTCCTGGGGGAAGGATATTGCAAAATCCCCATTCCCACCCCACTCCTGGGGGAAGGATACTGCAAAATCTCCATTCCCATCCCACTCTGGGGCCAGCCAGAGGTGGCATTTGCCGATTCTCCGAACTATTCAAAAGTTCCACTACCGGTTCTCTAGAACCTGTCAGAACCTGCTGAATTTCACCCCTGCTCCTGATCCAAGGACAGCTAGAGCTGAGTGGAGATAGACACAATATAGGTCAGTTAGACTATTCATGAAGAGGTAACCTTATCTCATGAAGGGCTGCACCAATATCACCTACTTAACCCCGTCCTGAAGACTTGAGTGTTGCTGGAGCAACGTGCCCCGTTCTGTGCCTTTTGTGCTCATGCTGTGTATTGTGGCCTTACTGACTCCTGAACTGCTTTCCTGGACTTTGTATGTGCCCGTTGGACTCAGTTATCCAGTGACTCTTGCTGTACTGAGCTTGGAATCCAGAACTGTGCAACAGAGGTGCTTTTCAAGGACCTGTGATGACCCAGGGCGTGACACAAAGGCAACACAGCCAGAGAACCGATATGAGTCCCTTTATTATCACCAACTGTGCCCCCCAATGTCCCTTTCAACTCTCCGGCCTGAAGAGAGCTCTTCCACCAACCTGGAGTAGTCTTTGGCTGGCAATACTTCAGTCCCAAACATTGTAAGCAGAAAATTTCTAACAAAAAATCCAAAGGCAAGATAAGGTAATTAATCCAGCAGGGCAAGCAAAATAAGGAATTCCACAAATAAAGTAGCACGACAATAAATCAAGCCAGTTGGGAGGATGCCAGGATTCAAATAAGATAAATGTCAGCATTTGTTCCTGACAAACACCCCTCCCATTTGCCTTTCCTTTTAAACTCCAGCAGCACCTGTGTCTTGTAAAGAGGATCAGGTCCCTTTCCTCCCTCGTAAGCCACGCAACCCACGTTGCTCTCTTCTCCATTCCTCCCTGTGCTGCCTAGAATGAGGAGGGGGTGGGCCTTGGTCTTCATCTCTCCCTCGTTCTACCTCTCCCCTGCTCTGCCCAGCCTGACTTTGCTCTTCCCCAGTTTTTTCCACAGCCAACAGATCTACTCTCTCACTCTCTGTCAGTCGTTCCTCTTCCCCTTCAGATTCAGACTCCAACGGGGCATGACAGGACCTGTTTGGGTGGTTTGAATAAACACCTGTAGAACTCTTGCCATGTGTGGAGGAACAGCGGGACAGCACAGGAACATTTGTCCTTGGCATCTCACTAGGTGGGCAGAAAGAGGAAGAAGAGGAGAGTCTGGCAGGAACAGAAGGGTAGAAAAGACCAAAGATGTCTACTTTGGGTTTAGCATCCTGTCACTAACATGTTGCAGCAGACTGTGGCTTTCAGAAGGAAAAAAATGCCATGTCAGACATGGTACTAGCTGCTGTGGCGGTCGAAACCCCCAGACTTATAGTCATGGGGGATTTTAACCTGCCATCAGTTGGCTTGTCATCGACGGCAGCTCGGGAGTTCCAGGCTTCCATGACGGCCTTGGACCTGATTCGAGTAAATGATGGCCCTACGCACTCGGGGGGAGGCACGCTGGATCTGATTTATATCTCTGGGCAGTGGCTTAATGATCTGGTGTTAGATGACTTAGTAACAGAACCAATGTCATGGTCGGATCATTTTCTCCTTCGCCTAGACTTCCGAACCGCCATTCACCACCGCAGGGAGACGGAACCTATACGGTGGTTCCGTCCCAGGCGCCTGATGGACCCCGAGAGGTTCCTGACGGAGCTTGGGCCATTCCCTGAGGAACTGGCCCACGGCACGACTGAGGAACTGGTCACGGCCTGGGAACAGGCCGCGGCCGGGGCCTTGGACCGTGTCGTGCCTTTGCGGCCTCTGACCCGGCGGAGATCTCGTCCGGCCCCTTGGTACTCCGAGGGGCTGAGGGAGATGAAACGCCGGAGAAGACGCCTGGAGAGCACCTGGAGGTCCAGTCGCCCGGTTGATCGACACTAGTTAGGTCCTATTCTAGGACCTACCTAGTGGCAATGAGGGAAGCGAGGCGTTTCTACGCCTCCACCCTCATTGCGTCGGCAGATAACCGCCCGGCCGCCCTGTTTCGGGTGACCCGCTCTCTCCTACATCAGGAGGTGCGGGATGACCCGTTGCAGGGACGAGCCGAGGAGTTTAGCGGTTATCTATACGATAAAATCGCTCAGCTGAGGGACGGTCTGGACCGAAATTGGGATGATCAAGCGAGGGAGAGGAGGCACGCCTTGTTGAGTCCATTTGGGATGAGTTTGACCCTGTGGCTCCGAGGGCGTCGACAGGTTGTTGGGGAGGCTGCGGCACGACATGTTTACTGGACCCGTGCCCTTCCTGGCTGGTACTGGCCACTCAGGCGGTGACACGAGGCTGGCTCAGAGGATTATCAACGCTTCTTTATTGGAAGGGTTTTCCTGCCGCCTTGAAAGAGGCGGTGGTGAGACCCTCCTCAAGAAGCCCTCCTGGACCCAGCTATTTTGGGTAATTATCGTCCAGTCTCCAACCTTCGCTTTGTTGCGAAGGTTGTAGAGAGTGCCGTGGCGCGACAGCTACCCCAATACCTGGATGAAGATGTCTATCTAGACCCGTTCCAGTCCGGCTTCCGGCGGATACAGCACGGAGACAGCTTTGGTCGCATTGGTGGATGATCTCTGGAGGGCCAGGGACAGGGTTATTCCTCTGCCCTGGTCCTATTAGACCTCTCGGCGTTCGATACCATCGACCATGGTATCTTGCTGCGCCGGCTGGGGATTGGGAGTGGGAGGCACCGTATATCGGTGGTTCTCCTCCTATCTCTCCGACCGGACGCAGACGGTGTTGACGGGGGCAGAGGTCGACCGCGAGGGCCTCACTTGTGGGGTCCCGCAGGGGTCGATTCTCTCGCCCTGCTGTTCAACATCTACATGAAGCCGTTGGGTGAGATCATCAGTGGTTTCGGGTGAGATACCAGCAGTACGCTGATGATACTCAGCTGTACTTTTCCACCCGGGCCACCCCAATGAAGTTGTTGAAGTGCTGTCCCGGTGTTTGGAAGCCGACGGGTCTGGATGGGGAGAAACAGGCTCAAGCTTAATCCTCCAAGGCGGAGTGGCTGTGGATGCCGGCATCCCGATTCAGTCAGCTGCAGCCGCGGCTGGCTGTCGGAGGCAGTTATTGGCCCCAAAGGATAGGGTGCGCAACTTAGGCGTCCTCCTGGATGATCGGCTGTCGTTTGAAGATCATTTGACGGCCGTCTCCAGGAGGGCCTTCTACCAGGTTCGCCTGGTCCGGCAGTTCGCCCTTCCTTGATCGGGATGCCTTATGCACAGTCACTCATGCCTCGTTACCTCTCGCTTGGATTACTGTAATGCTCTCTACATGGGGCTCCCCTTGAAGTGCACTCGGAGGCTTCAGTTAGTCAGAATGCAGCTGCGCTGGTGATAGAGGAGCTACCGTAGCTCCCATGTAACACCGCTCCTCGCAGACTGCACTGGCTGCCTGTGGCCTTCGAGTGCACTTTAAGGTGTTGGTTACGACCTTTAAAGCGCTCCATGGCTTAGGACCTGGGTACTTACGGGACCGCCTGCTGTTACCACATGCCTCCCACCGACCCGTGCGCTCCCATAGAGAGGACTTCTCAGGGTGCCGTCCGCCAAACAATGTCGGCTGGCGGCCCCAGGAAGGGCCTTCTCTGTGGGGGCTCCCACTCTGGGGCCAGCCAGAGGTGGCATTTGCCAATTCTCCGAACTATTCAAAATTTCCACTACCGGTTCTGCAGAATCTGTCAGAATCTGCTGAATTTCACCCCTGCTCCTGATCCAAGGACAGCTAGAGTGGAGATAGGCACAATACAGGTCAGTTAGACTATTCATGAAGAGGCAACCTTATCTCATGAAGGGCTGCACCAACATCACCTACCCCGTCCTGAAGACTTGAGTGTTGCTGGAGCAATGTGCCCCATTCTGTGCCTTATGTGCTCATGCTGTGTATTGTGGCCTTACTGACTCCTGAACTGCTTTCCTGGACTTTGTATGTGCCCGTTGGACTCGGTTATCCAGTGACTCTTGCTGTACTGAGCTTGGAATCCAGAACTGTGCAACAGAGGTGCTTTTCAAGGACCTGTGATGACCCAGGGTGTGACACAAAGGCAACACAGCCAGAGAACCGATATGAGTCCCTTTATTATCACCAACTGTGCCCCCCAATGTCCCTTTCAACTCTCCGGCCTGGAGAGAGCTCTTCCACCAACCTGGAGTAGTCTTTGGCTGGCAATACTTCAGTCCCAAACATTGTAAGCAGAAAATTTCTAACAAAAAATCCAAAGGCAAGATAAGGTAATTAATCCGGCAGGGCAAGCAAAATAAGGAATTCCACAAATAAAGTAGCACGACAATAAATCAAGCCAGTTGGGAGGATGCCAGGATTCAAATAAGATAAATGTCAGCATTTGTTCCTGACAAACACCTCCCATTTGCCTTTCCTTTTAAACTCCAGCAGCACCTGTGTCTGTGGATGCCGGCATCCCGATTCAGTCAGCTGCAGCCGCAGCTGGCTGTCGGAGGCGAGTTATTGGCCCCAAAGGATAGGGTGCGCAACTTAGGCGTCCTCCTGGATGAAGATGTCTATCTAGATCCGCTCCAGTCCGCTTCCGACCCGGATACAGCACGGAGACAGCTTTGGTCGCATTGGTGGATGATCTCTGGAGGGCCAGGGACAGGGTTATTCCTCTGCCCTGGTCCTATTAGACCTCTCGGCGTTCGATACCATCGACCATGGTATCTGCTGCGCGGCTGGGGATTGGGAGTGGGAGGCACCGATATCGGTGGTTCTCCTCCTATCTCTCCGACCGGACGCAGACGGTGTTGACGGGGGCAGAGGTCGACCGCGAGGGCCTCACTTGTGGGGTCCCGCAGGGGTCGATTCTCTCGCCTGTTGTTCAACATCTACATGAAGCCGCTGGGTGAGATCATCAGTGGTTTCGGGTGAGATACCAGCAGTACGCTGATGATACTCAGCTGTACTTTTCCACCCCGGCCACCCCAATGAAGTTGTTGAAGTGCTGTCCCGGTGTTTGGAAGCCGACGGGTCTGGATGGGGAGAAACAGGCTCAAGCTTAATCCCTCCAAGACGGAGTGGCTGTGGATGCCGGCATCCCGATTCAGTCAGCTGCAGCCGCAGCTGGCTGTCGGAGGCGAGTTATTGGCCCCAAAGGATAGGGGGGGGAACTTAGGGGGCCTCCTGGGTGGTCGGGTGTCGGTTGAAGATCATTTGACGGCCGCTCCAGGAGGGCCTTCTACCAGGTTCGCCTGGTCCGCAGTTGCGCCTTCCTTGATCGGGATGCCTTATGCACAGTCACTCATGCCTCGTTACCTCTCGCTGGATTACTGTAATGCTCTCTACATGGGGCTCCCCTTGAAGTGCACTCGAGGCTTCAGTTAGTCCAGAATGCAGCTGCGCTGGTGATAGAGGAGCTACGCGTAGCTCCCATGTAACACCGCTCCTCGCAGACTGCACTGGCTGCCTGTGGCCTTCGAGTGCACTTTAAGGTGTTGGTTACGACCTTTAAAGCGCCCATGGCTTAGGACCTGGGTACTTACGGGACCGCCTGCTGTTACCACATGCCTCCCACCGACCCGTGCGCTCCCATAGAGAGGGACTTCTCAGGGTGCCGTCCGCCAAACAATGTCGGCTGGCGGCCCCAGGAAGGGCCTTCTCTGTGGGGCTCCCACTCTGGGGCCAGCCAGAGGTGGCATTTGCCAGTTTGAGAATTGCTGAAATAGAAGAAATCAAGGAGAAGTTGATCTCTTCATCTGGTGCATTTTATATTTTTAAGATATGTGTGTCCAACACTTCTGGAGGACAGCAGGTTAGATAATACCAACCAAGGAGAAGTTGATCTCTTCATCTGGTGCATTTTATATTTTTAAGATATGTGTGTCCAACACTTCTGGAGGACAGCAGGTTAGATAATACCAACCAAGGAGAAGTTGATCTCTTCATCTGGTGCATTTTATATTTTTAAGATATGTGTGTCCAACACTTCTGGAGGACAGCAGGTTAGATAATACCAACCAAGGAGAAGTTGATCTCTTCATCTGGTGCATTTTATATTTTTAAGATATGTGTGTCCAACACTTCTGGAGGACAGCAGGTTAGATAATACCAACCAAGGAGAAGTTGATCTCTTCATCTGGTGCATTTTATATTTTTAAGATATGTGTGTCCAACACTTCTGGAGGACAGCAGGTTAGATAATACCAACCAAGGAGAAGTTGATCTCTTCATCTGGTGCATTTTATATTTTTAAGATATGTGTGTCCAACACTTCTGGAGGACAGCAGGTTAGATAATACCAACCAAGGAGAAGTTGATCTCTTCATCTGGTGCATTTTATATTTTTAAGATATGTGTGTCCAACACTTCTGGAGGACAGCAGGTTAGATAATACCAACCAAGGAGAAGTTGATCTCTTCATCTGGTGCATTTTATATTTTTAAGATATGTGTGTCCAACACTTCTGGAGGACAGCAGGTTAGATAATACCAACCAAGGAGAAGTTGATCTCTTCATCTGGTGCATTTTATATTTTTAAGATATGTGTGTCCAACACTTCTGGAGGACAGCAGGTTAGATAATACCAACCAAGGAGAAGTAACAAAGATGATTAGGGGACTGGAGGCTAGAACATATGAAGAACGGTTGCAGGAACTGGGTATGTCTAGTTTAATAAAAAGAAGGATTAGGGGAGACATGATAGCAGTGTTCCAATATCTCAGGGTTGCCACAAAGAAGAGGGACTCAAGCTATTCTCCAAAGCACCTGAGGGTAGAACAAGAAGCAATGGGTGGAAACTGAACAAGGAAAGAAACAACTTAGAACTAAGGAGAAATTTCCTGACAGTTAAAACAATTAATAAGTGGAACGACTTGCCTGCAGAAGTTGTGAATGCTCCAACACTGGAAATTTTAAGAAAATGTTGGATAGCCATCTGACTGAGATGGTGTAGGGTTTTCCTGCCTGGGCAGGGGTTGGACTAGAAGGCCTCCAAGGTCCCTTCCAGCCCTGGATTATCCTCTGAAACTCTGTTTCAGAAAAACTTTTAAATTAGAAGTGGGAAATCATGCTGGAGTAATAGCATGATCATTAGCCCTTGGAGACTTTAAAAACGGCTTCCCTTGCTTTGTACCGTCACAATTATCCTAGTCATTATATTTGCCAGTTTGAGAATTGCTGAAATAGAAGAAATCAAGGAGAAGTTGATCTCTTCATCTGGTGCA
Source organism: Ahaetulla prasina (assembly GCF_028640845.1). NCBI lineage: Eukaryota > Metazoa > Chordata > Lepidosauria > Squamata > Colubridae > Ahaetulla > Ahaetulla prasina. The sequence goes on from NC_080540.1 coordinate 158,075,942, forward strand.
TTTTATATTTTTAAGATATGTGTGTCCAACACTTCTGGAGGACAGCAGGTTAGATAATACCAACCAAGGAGAAGTTGATCTCTTCATCTGGTGCATTTTATATTTTTAAGATATGTGTGTCCAACACTTCTGGAGGACAGCAGGTTAGATAATACCAACCAAGGAGAAGTTGATCTCTTCATCTGGTGCATTTTATATTTTTAAGATATGTGTGTCCAACACTTCTGGAGGACAGCAGGTTAGATAATACCAACCAAGGAGAAGTTGATCTCTTCATCTGGTGCATTTTATATTTTTAAGATATGTGTGTCCAACACTTCTGGAGGACAGCAGGTTAGATAATACCAACCAAGGAGAAGTTGATCTCTTCATCTGGTGCATTTTATATTTTTAAGATATGTGTGTCCAACACTTCTGGAGGACAGCAGGTTAGATAATACCAACCAAGGAGAAGTTGATCTCTTCATCTGGTGCATTTTATATTTTTAAGATATGTGTGTCCAACACTTCTGGAGGACAGCAGGTTAGATAATACCAACCAAGGAGAAGTAACAAAGATGATTAGGGGACTGGAGGCTAGAACATATGAAGAACGGTTGCAGGAACTGGGTATGTCTAGTTTAATAAAAGAAGGATTAGGGAGACATGATAGCAGTGTTCCAATATCTCAGGGTTGCCACAAAGAAGACAACCCACGTTGCTCTCTTCTCCATTCCTCCCTGTGCTGCCTAGAATGAGGAGGGGGTGGGCCTTGGTCTTCATCTCTCCCTCGTTCTACCTCTCCCCTGCTCTGCCCAGCCTGACTTTGCTCTTCCCCAGTTTTTTCCACAGCCAACGGATCTACTCTCACTCTCTGTCAGTCGTTCCTCTTCCCCTTCAGATTCAGACTCCAACAGGGCATGACAGGACCTGTTTGGGGGGTTTGAATAAACACCTGTAGAACTCTTGCCATGTGTGGAGGAACAGCGGGACAGCACAGGAACATTTGTCCTTGGCATCTCACTAGGTGGGCAGAAAGAGGAAGAAGAGGAGAGTCTGGCAGGAACAGAAGGGTAGAAAAGACCAAAGATGTCTACTTTGGGTTTAGCAACCTGTCACTAACATGTTGCAGCAGACTGTGGCTTTCAGAAGGAAAAAAATGCCATGTCAGACATATTGTAGTTTGATGTTCTTATTTCTCAACTGCCAACTTGACTGACAGCCATCTGAATTTGTAGATGGGAGTGCCAATCCTGCAGATCTTTAGGAAGACCGTTTAAGACCTGACTCTTCAGGTGAGTTGTAAAAGCTTTCTGTTCAGTTCATCGCTTTATCGCTTCATATGTTCTAATGAATTTTGTTTTGTATTAATCATGTTTTTTGTAGGTCACCCAGAGTCACATGATTTGGATTGGGCAGCCCCTTCCTTCCTTCCTTCCTTCCTTCCTTCCTTCCTTCCTTCCTTCCTTCCTTCCTTCCTTCCTTCTAAAATTCATTCATTCATGGGAACAATGAGAGGAGAAATTCTGTTTGCTTGAAGGGGCTGTAGCTTTACCTATTTTGAAAAGCTGAATAGGTATACAAGAGTAATGAAAGAATAAGGACAACTTTGCTTAGAGGAGAGGGGAAGGGAATGGGAAAGGAAAAAAACTTTTTAAATTAGAAGTGGGAAATCATGCTGGAGTAATAGCATGATCATTAGCCCTTGGAGACTTTAAAAACGGCTTCCCTTGCTTTGTACCGTCACAATTATCCTAGTCATTATATTTGCCAGTTTGAGAATTGCTGAAATAGAAGAAATCAAGGAGAAGTTGATCTCTTCATCTGGTGCATTTTATATTTTTAAGATATGTGTGTCCAACACTTCTGGAGGACAGCAGGTTAGATAATACCAACCAAGGAGAAGTAACAAAGATGATTAGGGGACTGGAGGCTAGAACATATGAAGAACGGTTGCAGGAACTGGGTATGTCTAGTTTAATAAAAAGAAGGATTAGGGGAGACATGATAGCAGTGTTCCAATATCTCAGGGGTTGCCACAAAGAAGAGGGACTCAAGCTATTCTCCAAAGCACCTGAGGGTAGAACAAGAAGCAATGGTTGGAAACTGATCAAGGAAAGAAACAACTTAGAACTAAGGAGAAATTTCCTGACAGTTAAAACAATTAATAAGTGGACCGACTTGCCTGCAGAAGTTGTGAATGCTCCAACACTGGAAATTTTTAAGAAAATGTTGGATAGCCATCTGACTGAGATGGTATAGGGTTTCCTGCCTGGGCAGGGGGTTGGACTAGAAGGCCTCCAAGGTCCCTTCCAACTCTGTTGTTGTATATCTATATATAGATACTCTGTTGTTGTTATTGTTAAATGGTTGAGAAATTGGACTTTGTCGCCTATCTGGGTTCAAGAAGCCCAGGATTAAATGCAGTCCTTGTGGATAAGAAAGAAGCAGTGAGTTCAGCTTAGTGTTATCTAGAATGGTTCATTATAGGAATAACAAAGCACAGATTTCCAGCATTCCTGGTATGAGCACTGGAAACTCCTCAATCTATCTTTCAGTTTCAGTTATGGCTGAAGCCTTTCTAGATTTCCTGCTAATAACCAAATGGAATTCATGAATACAGTCTTTCCCCAACAACAAACATCAATAAGAAACCATGTTCAGGATTACACAGAGGTGATAAGGCAGCAGAAGTGCATTATGTCTCCATCCTTGAATCTTCCCATAACCATCTGGTGACTAAGTGACTTGATTCCTCCTGGGAAGAATATTCACATTATCAGGCAGATAAATTCACTCTGATTTTCTCAGAGTTCAACTCGAACTGGACAAGCCCGACTAAGGTGCTTGGGGCATGGTCTTGCAGATTTATTTAGAATGAGTTTGAGTTTGTAATACCCGATGGAGTGGACAGGGTCCTTCAGATTGTGATGTTTGGCATTTGTTTATTAGATCCAAGTCCTTTCCTGCCCAGGAGATGATTTGCAGTTGAATTGGACAGTAGCTCAAGAGGGCCCTGGAGGGAAAGAATTACATGGACCCATCTCAGTCAGGCTTTAGACTGTGGTATATTCCTGATATGTTGTTGGTTTTGCATTTTGATGACCTGTGTTGGAGTTGGCATTGGGATGGGGTGTCCATATTTATTTATTTATTATTTATTTATTTATTTATTTATTTATTTATTTATTTATTTATTTATTTATTTTGTCAAATACATATTAAATAATATATATAAGTATAAGCATGAATTGAATACATAAAATGAATACAACTAAAGGGAACATTGGGACAGGGACGGTAGGCATGCTGGTGCTCTTATGCACGCTCCTTACAGACCTCTTAGGAATGGGGTGTGGTCAACAGTAGACAGCCTTAGGTTAAAGTTTTGGGTTTTTTGGGATGAGACCACGGAGTCTGGTAGTGCATTCCAGGCACTACCTGGAATGCACTACCTGTTACTGGAGTCATATTTTCTGCAATCGAGATTGGAGCAGTTCACTTTAAGTTTGAATCTATTGTATGCTCGTGTATTGTTGTGGTTGAAGCTGAAGTAGTCATCGACAGGAAGGACATTGTAGCAGATGATTTTATGAGCTATGCTCAGGTCATACCAAAGGCAGCGTAGTTCTAAATTTTCTAAACCCAGAATTTCAAGTGATGGCATAAGGTATTTTCTTGCAAGCAGAGAAGTGGAGGACTCTTCTTGTGAAATATTTCTGGACGTGCTCAATTGTATTAATGTCCGATATACAGTGTGGGTTCCAGACAGATGAGCTGTATTCAAGAATTGGTCTAGCAAATGTTTTGTATGCTCTGGTTAGTAGTGTAATCTTACCTGAGAAGAAGCTACACAAAATTAGATTTACAACTTTTAATGCCTTTTTGGCGATCCTTATGCTCAGTGATCTCTCAGCAGCTAATCAGTGACTAGGATATCCTTTTAGTTACCTGTGCAAAGCTTTATCTCCCTTGCAAGGCTGTGCAAGTGATGCTGTTGATGTCGAGTCTTTGTGTCTGGAAGTTGTGTAGATGCAGAAGAACAGACCTAGGCTGTGGATATTTGGGGGTAATATCCATCTTTGGGGGCCTTGGTTGAGAATGAATTTGGAATCATGGCTTCCGCTTGAAGAGTAGGCAGCAGCTGTTCCAAGAGGCTTTGCTCAGATCCATCTAATGCAGGGGTCTCCAACCTTAGCAACTTTAAGACTTGTGGACTTCAACTCCCAGAATTCCTCAGCCAGCTTTGCTGACTTAAAGTTGCCAAGGTTGGAGAGCCCTGATCTAATGCACCAGTTCCACCCATTTCTGGATCAGGAGACTCTTTGGACAGTCATGCTCAGTCATGAATAGACCATTGCAATGCACTCTATGAGAGGCTGCTCTTGAAAAACCATCTAAGAACTACAGCTGGTTCATAATATTATGGTATAAGCAGTAATAGCATGCCATGGTATATCCATAGGACACTACCGTTCTACAAGCTGCATTGGTTGCTGGTTAGTTTCTGGATGCAATTCAAGGTGCTGGTTACCATTTATGAATTTCTTTATGACATAGGGCTTTGTTACCTGAGGGACCATCTGTCTCTCATCATTTCTGCCCATCTGGTAAGATCCAGCAGAATAAGTTTGTTTCAAGTCTTCTCAGTTAAATAATGCCATTTGGTCGAACTCCCAAAGTATGTCTTCTCTATCACAACACCTGGAATGGCATCACTCCAAGAAATCCATATGGCTGTCCCACTGATGGTTACCAGGCATTGGGATAGGAAGGTGATTAGCCAGAGGTGGGTTTCAGCAGGTTCTGACCAGTTCTGGAGAACTGGTAGCATAAATTTTGAGTAGTTCAGAGAACCGGTAGTAAAAATTCTGACAGGCCCCACCCCCATCTATTCTTTGCCGCCCAAGTCCCAGCTGATCAGGAGGAAATGGGGATTTTGCAGTATCCTTCCCCTGCCACGCCCACCAAGCCACGCCCACAGAACTGATAGTAACAAATTTTGAAACCCACCACTGTGATTAGCCTCTATGAAGTTCTTCTTTTTCTGGAGGTACCTCCCTTGGTTCTTTTATTTTTATTTTATTGTTTTTGCTTTTCAAGACGACAAAGCACCCAGAACTGTTGAGAGCTGATTTTTTTTTATATCTCTTTAAAGAAACAAATAGGGACGCGGTGGCTCAGAGGCTAAGACGCTGAGCTTGTCGATCGAAAGGTCGGCAGTTCAGCAGTTCGAATCCCTAGTGCCGCATAACGGGGTGAACTCCCATTACTCGTCCTAGTTTCTGCCAACCTAGCAGTTCGAAAGCACGTTAAAAAATGCAAGTAGAAAAACAAGGACCACCTTTAGTGGGAAGGTAACAGCGTTCCGTGCGCCTTTGGTGTTGAGTCATGCTGGCCACATGACCACGGAGGCGTCTTCGGACAGCGCTGGCTCTTCGGCTTTGAAACAGATATGAGCACCGCCCCCTAGAGTCGGGAATGACTAGCACATATGTGCAAGGGGAACCTTTACCTTTAAAGAAACAAAAACAAAAATCTGGATATTTACCTTATTGGGAAAGGATGGATTAGTAAAAGTGTTCACTGATTCATAATTAAAATCAAATCACCTGCTTTGATTGTGATTAGAAGTTGATCTCCTAGCCAGAATATCACTTGAGGCATAACACGAAGCTTACAAACTGAAAAACAAAAGGTTGGAGGCAAATGCCACATTAGGAAGAAATGGAAGGCACAAAATATTCATATTTTCTCTTCCCTCCCCCCTCTTGGTATGCATTAATTTTCCAGTCTAATACAAGCAAAGCAATAAAAATAGAACATAGTACAGACCAATATTAATAGTATAATTATATTATTAGGTAGTTTCACCTTTTCAAATGCCTCGGAGGAGAAGAAAATGAGTTGTTTGCATGATTAAAATGTAGAACTGTTCATCTCCAGTGCCCTGGTGGAAAAGGGCAGAAGTGCCAGGATATGCATTAAAGGGTGAGGGTTTTCTACAGGTGTGGAGAGGTGAAACAGATTGAACCAAAGAGATACTCTGAACTTCCTTGGCTGGCAGATTAACACAGCTCCCACTTTCAGGATGTCCCAGCTTACTTTCACCTCTCACTGATGCCAAGAATAAAATGTCAATTGCTTTCTGTTGTTGAGCAAGCCTTTTATAGATTGTTGTTGTTGTTAGTTGCAAAGTCATGTCAGATCCATCGTGATCCCATGGACAACGTTCCTCCAGGCCTTCCTGTCCTCTACCATCCTCTGGAGTCCATTTAAGCTCACGCCTACTGCTTCAGTGACTCTATCCAGCCATCTCGTTCTCTGTCGTCCCGTTCTTCTTTTGCCCTCAATCTTTCCCAGCATTAGGCTCTTCTCCAGTGAGTCCTTCCTTCTCATTAGATGGCCAAAGTATTTGAGTTTCATCTTCAGGATCTGGCCTTCTAAAGCGCAGACAGGGTTGATCTCTCTAGGACTGACCGGTTTGATCACCTTGCAGTCTAAGGGACTCACAGGAGTCTTCTCCAGCACCAGAGTTCAAAAGCCTCAATTCTTTGGTGCTCAGCCTTCCTTATGGTTCAGCTTTCACAGCCATACATTGCAACTAGGAAAACCATAGTCTTACACATTTTTGTTGGCAGGGTGATGTCTTTGCTTTTTAGTATACTGTCTAGATTTGCCATAGCTTTTCTCCCCAGGAACAAGCTTCTTTTAATTTCTGGGGTGCATTTCTCCATCTGCGGTGATCTTGGAGCCCAGGAAAATAAAATCTGTCACTACCTCCATTTCTTCCCCATCTATTTGCCAGGAATGGAGAGGGCCGGATGCCATGATCTTAGTTTTCTTAATGTTGAGTTTCAAGCCAACTTTTGCACTCTCCTTCTTCACCCGCATCAAGAGGCTCTTTAGTGCCTCTTCACTTTCTGCCATTCGAGTGGTATCATCTGCATATCTGAGGTTGTTGATATTTGTAGATTGTAGATGGGTTAAAGCAGGGGTCTGCAAACTTGACTCTTTTAAGACTTGTGGACTTCAACTCCCAGAATTCCTCAGCCAGCTTTGCTGGGAGTGGAAGTCCACAACTCTTAAAAGAGCCAAGTTTGCAGACCCCTGGGTTAAAGATTGGTTAAAAAAAAGAAGAGAACAGTTTTACATTTCTTCAGTTATTTTGACCAAAAGGGGAAACTTGGCAGAACTTGGGTTAATTTCACCCAATTAGAAAACATCCCCTGGCCCCCTCAAAGAAATGTACTTTAGCTGCTGAACTGGGAGAGGAGGACTCTCATTGCAGATGTTACCTAGTGGACTAATAAAACTTCTGCAACTGGGCCACCAAGGTCAGAGAATACCAAGGACTCCACAGTTCAATCCTGAGCTATAGATACTCTTTTGTACTGAATCATAATTCCAACCCAATATAGTTAGCATCAGAGGTGGATTTCAGCAGGTTCTGACCAGTTCTGGAGAACCGGTAGTGGGAATTTTGAGTAGAACCAGTAAATATCACTTCTGACTGCTCCCCCCCAATCTATTGTCTCTGCCTCCTGAGTCCCAGTTGATCAGGAGGAAATGGGGATTTTGCAGTAACCTTCCCCTGGATTGGGGAAGGAATGGAGTTTTTACAGTATCCTTCCTCTGCCACGCCTACCAAGCCACACCCACCAAGCCAAGCCATGCCCACCAAGCCACACCCACAGAACCGGTAGTAAAAAAATTTGAAACCCACCACTGGTTAGCATCAACAGTGAAGGAAGCTGGGAGCTATATCTCAGCAACATCTGGCGAGCAGGGTTTTTTTCCCCATTCATGAGCTACAAACTGGCTCATTCTAGAAATTTTTCTCTAAAGTTTAAGATTCTAGTCCTGTTTAGTTAGAACTCTGCTTTATTACTAAGGGTAGTTAGTGTGTGGATCAAAACTCAGGCACGTTTCTGCACCTCTTGAGTTTTCCACTCATCTTGTTTCTTTAATAGGATTTTTTTAGCCTGCACTATCCCAAAAGTTTCAGGATAGAGAATAACATTTAATAGCAAAAATTCAGAACATTTTAATTAAGTAAAATTAAGTGTAATTACAGCTTGCACGTGGCAGGAAATGTAATGAGTGGTGCCATTAACAAGTCTGTTGGTAAAAGCAGATGAGGAGACCACACCAATGCTCATAATGAAACACTGGAGTGGAACACTTGTTATAAGTATGAATAATAGATGATTGTATGTTAAGAGCACACGGTTCAAATTCAAATGCTACCTGTTTTCAGACCGAACACTGACAGAAACAATAATTATTCAGTAGCCAATGTTTTTTTATTAATCATATTTTTCCCCCCAACTCATCTTATCTCTTACAAATCAGGATATGGAACTTTTGCAGATATTTGAGATCCAATTGCTAAGTGATTTATCAAGATCTCTGAACATGATTGGGTTTTTTTTTTGAAGACCTTTCACTAACATCATCAATGCTAGAAGGGAGGGAGGTTTTCTTTCTGTTTATAGACAAATGCTTGCCCTGTCAATGTTGGTGGGATTTGTTGTTTCCTTTTGGGTAATTCCTTGATTGGACTGCTGTTTACTGTTTATTTGTTTAAGTTGGTAGTTCCTTGATTGGGGTATAGTTCATTGCTTGACTGTCTTCTTTTCTGACTCTTCTTTTGCAAGATTGGATGCATGTCTGTTGGTCTGACTGTGATTTCACCTAAATCTGCATTTCCAGTTTATTCTAATGTACAACCAGAGATGGGCTGCTGCCGATTTGGCCCAGTTCGGGCGAACTGGTAGTTGCGATCCGGGGGTGGCCCACTCTCCCTGGCGCTATTCCGTCCTATATCGTCGTGGTTTTGAAGTTGTGCACATGCGCGGAAGGCCGCACACATGTGCAAAAGGCGCACACTCACATTTTTGGTGCTGGGCAAACTGGTTGTTACAACCGGCAGTAGCCCACCACTGTGTGCAACAACCACCCACCAATTCTGTAGAGTAAGAACAACAGGACATCACCCCTAACCCAAATACAGCTGAAAGCTGATGGTCACTCTGCCCATGTTTTCTGGTTAGAAATGGAAAATGGCAGAATTCTTCTCTTGCTGTATCAGCCTTTCCTATTCAATCTGACTAAATCAGCAGGCCTTGAGTCCCAGCAATACAAGAGTCTCATCTGATGGAATCCAGAGATCATGCATTTTCTGTCATTGCTCCTGCCTTCTGAACCAGCGTTTCTCCCAAGATTTGTGTGGCTCCCAACCTGACTTTCTAAACAAAGCTCTTAAAACACACCGTAACTTTTGCCAAGGCCTTGGTCTAGCTAATTGTGGGTCCTCAGCAGTAGTCTTGGTATGCAGGATATATTAAGTCTTATATGTTTGTTTGTTTTTAAAAATGTTTGTTACTGTTTAAATTTTTAACATTGTACATTGCCCAGAGTCATTTTGAATTGGGTAGCCTTACAAATGTAAACACACACACATGCACAAACACTGCCACACACATATACAGACACACACACACACCCCTTCCATTCAATTGTGCCTGCTTCTTGGAGGCTTCCTGAACAAGTCCCTGCAGTTTTCTTGACCAACTTTTTCTGAAACGGTTTGTCACTGCTTCCTTGCAAGGGTTGAGAGAAAGTGACTGTCCCAAGATCGCCCAACTGGCTTAGCAGGACTAGAACTCACAATCTAAAACCAAATATAAAATAAAATGCATACAATAGTACAGTTTGTTATCAGGATATTGGAATCAGATCATGGCAGGGAACCTATTTGAAGAGGAAAAACAGTTTCTGAAAGAAATAACTTGGTTTAATATCAGTATTAAATTAGTTTTAAACCAACCCATTTACAGAAAGATCTTGACAGACTTGAACATTGGGCGCTATCTAACAAAATGAAATTCAACAGTGAAAAAAGTAAGGTTCTACATTTAGGCCAAAAAACCCAAAATGTACAGGTACCGGATATGTGGTACCTTGCTCAATAGTAGTACCTGTGAGAGGGATCTTGGAATCCTAGTGGACAACCATTTAGATATGAGCCAGCAGTGTGCAGCAGCTGCCAAAAAAGCCAACACAGTTCTGGGCTGCATAAACAGAGGGATAGAATCAAGATTACGTGAATTGTTAATACCACTTTATAATGCCTTGGTAAGGCCACACTTGGAATATTGCATTCAGTTTTGGTCGCCACGATGTAAAAAGGATGTTGAGACTCTAGAAAGAATGCAGAGAAGAGCAATGAAGATGATTAGGGGACTGGAGGCTAAAACATATGAAGAATGGTTGCAGGAACTCAGTATGCCTAGTTTAATGAAAAGAAGGACTAGGGGAGATATGATAGCAGTGTTCCAATATCTCAGGGGTTGCCACAAAGAAGAGGGAGTCAAACTGTTCTCCAGAGCACCTGAGGGTAGAACAAGAAGCAAGGGGTAGAAACTAATCAAGGAGAGAAGCAACCTGGAACTAAGGAGAAATTTCCTGACAGTTAGAACAAGTAATCAGTGGAACAACTTGCCTGCAGAAGTTGTGAATGCTCCAACACTGGAAATTTTTAAGAAAATGTTGGATAGCCATTTGTCTGAAATGGTGTAGGGTTTCCTGCCTGGGCAGGGGGTTGGACTAGAAGACCTCCAAGGTCCCTTCCAACTCTAATATTATTATTATTACTTAATTAGAAACAATAATTATTTCTTTTTTAAAAAATCATTTATGGATCTGGCAAAATATAACAATAGTTATTTTAAGATGGAAGACAACTGCCGAACCTGTTTTTCTCAGCTAAGAAGAATGCCGGCAGAACAAATTGAATATTTTACCAAGGATTTACTTTTTATTCCAAATAATCCCACTAAGAATTAACTAGGAATTCTGAGTCTTGCTTTCTAATGAAGTCCTTAATATGCATCCAAGTACTATATAAAATTGTGGGCTTCAATGCTGGTGGTAATTTGAAACTATGACTGTTACTGAATCTGCTGTCCCCACCTTCTAAGCGATAGCCCCAGTTTGGCACAAGTTTTTGCAGCTTTAATACTGTCGCCAAGCCAACACATCAAAAACACTGTCTGCAGGGAACAAGTTCCTTTCTCAATCAGAAGGGAGATTTTTATGCACTAGATGGAATCAGCCGGGCATGTCTGGTTGGGAACAGCCCCCCAGTTTGAGACAAGCAGATTGCCATCAATACGTCCTTCAAAGACACCCTATTACAGTATTGCAATTCTAATAGGTACAGGGAATAAAATGATGCTAAAAAGGACCCAACGGTGATCTTCCCCAATGAAGATGACTCAGATTTTCCCCTCAGCTCTTCCCATTCCATTACAGATTATTGGATTCTGGGAAAACAATAGCAGAGGTAGCCAAATAACATAAAGTAAGATCTTGTGAAGGCGTCCAGGCCATTCCTTTTGTTCCTCAGAATCATTGCTTATCTCTGAATCCTTTTTGTGAACCAGAAGGAGCCTGGAAGGAGTTTGCTTGTCAGAAGGCAAGGATCACCTAGTGATGCTTCTGCTTCAGAGTTCTTATTCTCTTATGAAAAGGAAAAACCACCGTCTGTTTTTGATTAATTTGGGTTAGTGTGAGCTTGTTCTTGCTTTGTTGCTCTTTTCTTTTCCAGAGCTGAAACCATTCAGAAGAAATGAAGATCTTCCTCTCCTTCCAACTGTTGGAAGCTCCATCCAAAGTTGACCTGGTAGGACCAGAATGTGAGGCACAAGCTGCAAAGGAAAAAGTGATTCTTCTGCTCCCCCACCCATTTCTGTCTCCAACCTAAAAGTATTCTCCCTATATATTTCTCCATTAAATATTATTTGTGCAAACGATGCTTCCCTTAGCATATATGTAGCTATATGCTACATCTTGTAAATCTCTCCCCTCCTCTCCCTCTCCCTTTCACCAGTGGTGAAATTCAATTTTTTTTTACTACCAGTTCTCTGGGCATGGCTTGGTGGGCATGACAGGGGAAGGATACTGTAAAATCTCCATTCCCACCTCACTCCAGGAGAAGGCTACTGCAAAATCCCCATTCCCTCCTCACTCCTGGGGGATGAATATTGCAAAATCTCCATTCCCACTCCATTCTGGGGCCAGCCAGAGGTGGCATTTGCCAGTTCTCCGAATGACTCAAAATTTCTGCTACTGGTTCTCTAGAACCTGTCAAAACCTGCTGGATTTTACCCCTGCAAGAATCCCTCTAGTTCTGCTTTCTCCTATAGTTGAACATTGTATAAAATGGACCACTTCTTTAAATTTCACCTATGTTCCATATTACTCCCCCCAAGCCCTTTCCCCATTCATTCTCTGCACTCCAGCCCAATCTCCTATTGACCTAATTGTATAACCCTCCAAATGTTATGTCTTTGTCACAGTGAATTAAATGTGCTATTTTCTGAACCTCCTGCTTAGCTCTCATTGAAACAAAGATGCTCCTCGTCAAATTCTTTGCCTTCCTTTCATTGCGACTCTTTATTATTTGATTGTTTTCTACATTAGCATTAAGTATTAGTTGGTTTATATTCTCCCAAACTGCCAATTGTTTATTATTCGATAAGTTATATATCATTAGTCTTGAACATTAATTGCTTGAGACAAATAAAGATATACTACATCAGGGTAAATACATTGCTTGATTGGGAACTAATTGTAAGTAGGGAACTTATGGACCACATAAGATTGTTTAATAGCTAGAATTGTGGTACTGTGGCAGGTTCCAGTTTGCAAAAGGCTCTTCCCAAAACTTTTCGGGAGTTCTGTGTGAAAAATTCACCTAATTTGGAAAAAAGAAGACAATGCACAAAATTCTATAATTTAGTGTTGGTTTCTTTTTTTTTTTTGGTCTTTAAATTTTATTAATCTTGCCTAATCAGGTGCCCTTCATGTTTGACTGCATTGTTCCCATTATCCCCATCTACCTGGCTGGGAACAATGGGAGTGGACATTCAACATCCAATATATTTTGAGTATACTGTTGCGGGAAGGCAAAGGGAAGAGAACAGATCCCAGTTTCAGTAGTAGTTTCATGGCCAGCTTGTCCACAACCTATAGTTCCCCAGCGGTTGAGCTTGTCTCTCTGTAATATTCATGGTAACAGTGCAAAGGATATTCAATCAGTGTGTTTTTCCCTTCCCTGGTTAATGAGCTTTTATTTTGACAAGGAGGAAAAGGGTCTGTTTAAAAATAAGCCCATTTTCATTGCAGGTGACGATTGGGAAAGTGAACGCTATAAATAAAATGGCCTCTTTGCTTCCTCCTGCCTGCTGTCTTGCCTGGCAGTTCATCAGTGCCTCTATCGTTAACCTCTTTGTGTCAGGAGAGGCTCAGCATTTCCAGAATCCTAATTTCTAGAAGGCCTTGCTTTCTTCCAGATGGATTGTGGCACACAGGCTCAATCCATGTATGTAGGTAGTGACCTGGGCAGAGGGCAACAAGGACTCTTGCTGCCCCTATGGATATAACAGTAACAGAGTGGGAAGGGACCTTGGAGGTCATCTAGTCCAACCCTCTGCTCATGCAGGAGACCTATACTAGGGATTCAAACCAATGGTGAAATGTAAAATTTGTTGCTACTGGTTCTGTGGGCATGGCTTGATGGAGGAAGCGTTAATGTGACTGGGTGGGCATGGCCAACTTTTTTGGGACCGGCCGAAGAGGTTGTAGAAAAAAATGCTTTTAAAAGGCTCTGACGATCCCAGGTGAGCCTCACAATCAGCAGAGGCTTTTTTTTTTTTACTTTTAAAAGCATTTTTTTGGCTGAAGAAAAAATGCTTTTAAAACTAAAAAAAACACCCTCTGATGATCGAATGGCTCAGCTGTGCATGGTGGGGGGGGAGGGATTTTTGCTACTGGTTCTCCGAACCACCTGCTGCTATCGCTACTGGATCGGGCAATCCGGTCTGAACTGGGAGCATTTCACCCCTGATTCGAACTGCCGAACTGCCGACCTTTCTGATTGACAAGCTCAGCGTCTTAGCCACTGAGCCACCAGCCTATCTCATGCTCTGCAGAAATCTGCCATTTACATTTCAAATAGCCTTTTTTTTTTCACGTATCAGGGAGAAGAGCTCCTGTCCAATAGCCTAATTCCCCCAAAAAATGCTATGATGGAACCAAGAGACCTGCTAAAGCAGGAATCAAGGAGGTGGAAAATGATACGAAGCCTCCTCTTCTCTTTGAAATGCTACTGGTTTACCGGTTGGAGGGGAGTTTGGATGGTGTCAATGGGTCAATTATGGGGAGTGGAGGGCAATATAACTCTGCTGGAAGAGAAGAACTCTATTTAACCCACCAGAGAGGAGAAAGAGAATGACTGGAATGAGGTTGGAGGCAAGGTGCAATCCAGCATGAAAAAGGAGGAAGTGGAGAAATTAAGATCAAGGCCTTGGAGAATGAGAAGAATTTCAGCAAAGCCTGCAGAGTGACCCATTGGAGGAAGAAGAAAGTGAGGAGGGATTATTTGCACGTCTTGGGATTATTTATTGTATATATTACGCTTACACTGTATGTATGTGTCAGGTGTCTCTCTTCATGTTATCCTCACAACCACAACCTTGTAAAATAGATTGGACTGAGGTCCTTTTTCTATTTGCATTTAATTCTGATCTCATCATGTTCTGTTGGATGCCCACAGTAAGACGTTGTCTTAATCTCTTCTACAGCCCACAAATGAGAGAGGCCTTAAAACATCAGTAGCTGTACTGATGTATTTCCCCCTGTAAACCAGCAATGTCCGATGATGGCTACAAAGTGGTATACAAGTGATTATGTCCAAATTATGTGACCAGCAATGGATGGAGGAAATGGGCGCTTATTGGCCATTTCAGATAGATACCCTTTCCCCCAGACTCCAGTTGGTTCTTTTGCTGGTATTCTGCAAAAGAACACAGCTGGTCCTAGCAGTCATGTTTCACTAGAGTACCAAAAACATACAGTAACATTAGACTGGCTGGCTGAACTCTAGGTGGTTTAAATTCCATAGCTTTTGCTGATATATTGCAAGATTGAAATAGCAAAATAGAAGAAGGATGGGACCCATTGCCTCCTAAGAACAGGATAGAGGAAAGTTGAAGTCAACATTTGTAGCCGGAAGGAAGGAAGGAAGGAAGAAAGGAAGGAAGGAAGGAAGGAAGGGAAAGAAAGAAAGAAAGAAAGAAAGAAAGAAAAAGTAGATTGTAAATAAAACACTCGGTGCCTTATTTTGTGCTACACCCATTATATTTTCTCAAAATTGGATTGGAATGGAACGGAACGGAACGGAACAGAACAGAACAGAATAGAATAGATCACAAGTTGTAGACAAAATTCCCACGAAGTAAGCCACTGAACTGCAAGTGGCAGCTTTTCCAGTGGAGTCTCCTCAGAGTCTATAGAAATTCTGCTTGCTTGGATTTTTTTTGGTGAGGAAGGAGTACAGTACTAGGTGTTCAGTATCCGTCCCTACGGCCCCCTCTGTGATCTCTTCTTTCTCCTCTATTTTCATTGAGTCTTTGTACCACCCGAGGTTTAGGTAGATGCTGGGCTCAGCAACCCTGACAGCCTACTTTTGGACTGCTGTTATACTTTAGGGAGATTTGGGTTAATGTCAGCATTCCAGAAAAGCCCCAACTCCAAGTAATACTCTGAAGTTGCGGTCACCAATGTTTTGGACCTCAGGGATCACTAAATTCATAATTTTAAATCCCGGGGACCACTAATATGATCTGCCTAACGACTGGCTGGGTGGGCGTGGCTACATGGTCATGTGACTGGGTGGGAGTGGCCAACTTGATGTCACTCGCATCGAGGGGCACCTTGCCAGTCTTTACTCATTCCTCTCCTCCCAGCCATTC
This sequence comes from Ahaetulla prasina, assembly GCF_028640845.1. Taxonomy (NCBI): domain Eukaryota; kingdom Metazoa; phylum Chordata; class Lepidosauria; order Squamata; family Colubridae; genus Ahaetulla; species Ahaetulla prasina. The sequence goes on from NC_080540.1 coordinate 158,091,742, forward strand.
CTTGCCTGCCTCCCCGGGCTTCTTAGGGCCCCAAGAGGAAGCAGTTGTTGGAGCTAAGCAGTCACCACAAGAAAGAGTTGGCAACACAGCTGGTTCAGTTCAAATTGGATCTGACCGAGAAGGAGGCTCAGCAGAAGCACCTCACTGAGGACTAAGAGCAGAGGCTTTTCAAGCAGAGGAAAGACCTGCAGGAATGCAAGGCTGAAGTAGACCCCGAGTCGGAATTTCTGCCCCCCTCCGACCCACACAAAAAGACCTTGAAGGTGGAGACTCTCTGCAGCAACACAAATGTTCATTGCACATATCCGGCACAGGGACCGTAGTTTGAGGAGCCTTGATTTAGTGCAATATAAAAAATGCAAATAATTTTTCTGTGGACCACCAAAATTTTCTTGCGAACCATCAGTGGTCCACGGACCACCAGTTGATGACCGCTGCTCTGAAGCAAGCAAAGTTCTATTTACTAGAATAGGTAAACTGGCACATCTGGGAAAACCCGAATCTGAGAGGTCCGGGTTTTCCCTCAGTAAATCAAAAACCCCAAAATCATCCCCTGACTCCTCAGTCGATCACATGCTACAATCACCATCGGTCCCATCTCGAGACAGCACTCCGACCACTCCTTCTCCAGATGCAGGATCGGCCTGACCTTGACCGACAGAAAGAATGCTATTATGTCTAAAGGCAATCCCTCTACTAAATCTCCCCTCCTATTTTCCCTCACATGAGAAAGTGGCAGCATGGAAGCTTCTGGCTTAATATGGCTTCCAAAGCTGACACTAGGACTGTTTGCTATTGTAGTTGCCAGTTGACAGGTATAGAGGCACAGAAGTGAGTTGCCTTCCTTTGGGGAAGGCAAGTATAATGTTTGATCAAGGAACTGCAGGGATTCTCCAGAGAGTGGCTGAATGTGAGGAATATGAAGTATCACGTAATATCACATAGAATCATATGGATTCTAGAGGATTCTGGGTGGTCACGCAAATGTTTTGGTTAACCCTGCCAGTAAAGCTTTGGTCCATCTGAAAGAACAAGTATCCAGTTTCCTTCATAGCCTGCACTTTCAGCTTTGTGTTATTCAGCAAAAATACTTCCAGCACTTATCAAGGTCAGAGTGGTGAATATGAAAATGAATATTTGTCATGTTCATCCTTGATCATTCTTTTTCTATTTTGCCTGTTTTTTAACCAGGTTTAAAATGCAGCATTTTGTTCAAAATAGGCTTTTGTTAATAGATTTTCAAAAGTCTGTATTTGTAAGCTGGGGAGGAAATAGGAAAAAAAAAAGTAAATAGGCACTGAAAATAACCACTCTTGTGACTTACAACAACCAGTTTCCCTCCTCCCCCAACACAAAAATAATGATGAGTGGAAAATGCTTTGGCAGATGAAATAGCCAAATAATCCACATACCCTATATGGAAGTGTGTTATTTGTTGAATTGCTAATCAAAATAAATACACAGAGAGTTAAGGCTAGAAATCAATGGAAAATAAAGCACAACAACAAAAGGAACAGGAAAAAACCTCAGAGTGGCCACAAATTAAAAGTTTGCTGTCGCAAGATGAAGTCGGGATGTTTATTAGCTGAAAAGACTGCAAATAGAATAGAATAGAATAGAATTCTTTATTGGCCAAGTGTGATTGGACACACAAGGAATTTGTCTTTGGTGGATACACTCTCCATGTACATAAAAGAAAAGATACATTCATCAAGAATCATAAGGTACAACACTTTATCATTACGAGTATTAGAAGGTAAAGATAAAAGGGAGTAAAGGGTAAAGAGAGCTAAATTAATTAATTAATGTTTGTCAGGATGGTTCCCTAGTTCAGCCTGCGGCTTTGTAATGCTTTGATTCTGTAAAGGTGGTTTGGAAGTTATGGGACCCTAGTCCATGATGGGCAGCTGTGTGGCTCAGGGAAAGACGCAGATACTTTAAAAGTTTGTAGACAAGTGTTAAGTTTGGACTTCTGGCCTCCAAAATCCATTGTTCAATTGGGCTACACCAGGGATGTTCAAACTTGGCTCCTTGAAGAGTGGTGGACTTCAACTCCCAGAATTCCCAAGCCAGCATGAGCTATAAATATGAGCAAGTTCTGAGAGTTGAAGTCCACCACTCTTCAAGGGGCCACGTTTGGACATCCCTGAGCTACACTAACTTCGTTTAGGATTTCTAAGAAGCTTCTACATAGCTACTGAGGGGGGGGGGGGAAAGGTACTTGTGATAAGATAGGCTTCGAGTGGCTAAAGAAGGATTTTTCTTTCCCTCTCATGCTGTGACTCCTTTTGTTCTTGGGCTGTAGCGAGTCCCGTAAACCAAGAAAGCCCACCTTGCTCGCACACGTCTTAGCTTTTTGCTGTTGTTTTTGCTAGCACGGTCAATCTCCTTTTTCTTATTACCTGGGACTTCTTATGAGCTTCACAGCTCCCAGATCCAATTCTATTTAATGACAGAGGGAGAAATCGATGGCGGCTTGGCTTTGAAAGCACTCCAGTAGTAATTCCGTGGGAGCCATCAGCAGCTGAGCTTTTCTGTCTCCTGCCATCTCTTTCTCTTCTTGCTGGGATAACATTTTTGTTTCCTTGCTTTGAATCTTGTCTATCTCCCCTGGCCTTCCTGCAACCAGGAACCGAAACCTGCAATGTTGAGATTGAATAGAAGGTAGAAGCTTTAGAAAAAAACATTTATTTGCATGATAAGTGGAAACAAACTGGGCTGTTCTCGGTTTTGTAAGGACTAACGTGCCAACAGGATTGACATAAACAGCATCCTTCAAAACACTTTTAGCCTGGATATTGGGAACCTCTATCTCAGCGGTTCTCAACCTGTGGGTCGCGACCCCGTTGGGGGTCGAATGACGATTTGCCAGGGGTCGCCTAAGTCCATCGGAAATATGGGAAGTATACTTGTGAGTGGAAGAATCGCGCTCCAATGGTTGACTCCGCAAGCCAGCTGCAAGCTCTTCAAATCGCTAGCCAAATTCGGCTTCAGGCGCGATGAATTAAAAAAGAGAGAAATCTTTGCTCTGATGTCTCCCTCTCAAGCCAGCTGCAATCACTCCCAATCACTAGCCTAATCTGGCTTCAGGCGTGATAAACTTAATAGGGGAGGAGTCTCCGCTTTAATGCCTCCGTCCTCAAGGCAATCGCAAGCAGTTCAGATCGCTAGCCAATACGGCTTCAGGCGCGATAAATTCAAAACGAAAATAATTTTATGGTTGGGGTCAGCAAATCATGGGGAATTGTATTAAAGGGGTCGCAGCACTATAAAGATTGAGAACCATTGCTCTATCTGGTGATTTTAATCTAGCCTTAGGAGCCTATTCCCTTTCTGTCCTTCTTTCCCTTCCCTTCCTTGTGAGAAAGTCAATACCTTGTCTTCCAGCAGGCATGATCAAACATAAGAAACAGGACATTCTGAAGTTCTTGCAGCATTCTAGATTTGTTTTTGGGTCCAGCAGCTAAAATCCTCGTCCACTGACAGTTTCAACACTACAGAAGCATCTTCATATTTTATTGCTATACACATTTTCCTTTTTTATAATTTTCACTTCTGAAGAGGAGCCAGTTTTGCCTTTGTGATGAGTAATGTCAGTGTCATTGTTTTTATATTTTTTTAAAAAAGATGACAGTTTATATCCATAAAAACTAATACAGGGGTACTTTGATACCCATCGTTAATTGGTTCCAGGAAGCTCAATGAGTATCAAAAATAATGAGTACCAAACAAAATTTTTTCATAAGGAATCATGGAGTGAGTCACAAGGCAGCTGACACCAATGCGTTCTAGCTTGTGCATTGTGTACCAAACAAATGATGAGTACTGGGTCAAAATGTGTTGAGTACCAAATTCGATGAGTTTCAAAGCAGTGGAGTACCAAGGTACCACTGTACAAAGTAAAAAAAAGAAAAGAATTAAAAGAAAAAAACAGGTGGTGAAGAAAATAAAAAAGGAAATTAAAAAAAACACAGTAAGAAAAAATACACAAACACTCTTGACCTACTAATACGAAATGAAACAAAATATTTTAACATTGGGCATATTGAAAGATATTTTTGCATAATGGGTCCAGAAGTTAATTTTAAGAGTGGGGTTTTTTTTTTTGCCTATGTGGACCATCTGTATTTAAAAGGTACTATGAAAGAGAAGCAAGTATTACCAGACATGATTTAGACTGATTTAAAAGTAGTTTTTTAAAATGACAGACTAAAAGAATGATATGGAAAAATATGTTGTAGTGGATATATAAAAGAAACTGGCTGATGTTTTAATAATTAAAAAGGATATACAAATAGCAATCTAAGAGAGTGACTTGGATAATTTCCTTATATTGACTTTACAAAAGAGGTTTCTTAAAGCGTTGAAGAATTTTGTGAGACAAGCATTGTTTTTACAGTGGGAATCTTTATGATATTTCATTGACGGTTTACCAAGGATGGCATTCTGTCCATGCTTGTGGCTGCTGTGCCCAAAAACCTGTCTGAATAATGGGGAGAATCAGAATTCCTGTTTAATCACAAGCTGTGCAATATCTTCTGTCATGGCTTTGATAAGCTTCCATAGTTTAATATTTTGTGAGAAACATTCAGAAATACTGTTAGTGCGCAAGGGATGAGAAAAGGTTGTTTATAGCTCTTTGATTGAAATGCTTTTCCCGCAAACCTTGTTATCGGATGAAAATTGTGCCTTCAAGTTGCATTTACTAAATTCTTTTCCAACTGTATCACTATATGCAAACTATAAGCTCAAATCCCTCACGGAATATGTAAAGGAGAGTTGAGTGCTGTAAATGTTAAGTATTATGAAAAACGTATCATTTGGCTCCAAAATGGTTCGGCGCTCATACTCTACCAGTTCTCCCTCATTTTTATTTTAACCCATATTGAGTCAGCAACCTGAACAGCTTGCAAGCTACTTAACATGATCTCTAATATATAGGTACGAGTTTATTCACTATATCTTCCCTTTCTTCGAATAACTCTTTTTAAAATCACAACAACTCTGCAAGATAGGTTGGGCTGGGAGATTGTGATGAATCCAGAGTCACCCAGTAAGTTTCCTTGTCTAATTCGGACTTGATTGTGGGCTTAAAACTGAGTCTCCTTGTTCCTGGGCCAACATCTTAACCCATACACTACACTGGCTCTTTTTGTGGTGTTATCTCTATCTACACAACAGATAATATAGTGTTCTATTGATAAAATCCAACAGTAGGCAATGTGCTGTCTTAGGATACCTAGCCTTTGATGCTAGAAGATTCTAGGCTCCCACTTTTTTTAGATTTTAGATTTAGATTTTTAGATTTAGATCACAATCAGTGATCCATTGGATCATCGTTTCAAAGTTATTTCCTAACCTAAACAAAGAAAGGGAAGGAGGTGGTAAAAAAGCAGTGGGAGTAGGAGCTGGACTAACAACTACAAGAGCTTTAGTTCTTTTAGTTAGAATTACAGTTATATCAGGTTTAGATCATCATCATCATCATCATAATATTTTAATTTGTATACCACCCTTCTCCCGAAGGACTCAGGGCAGTTTACAGCCAAGATAAAATACAATAGAAACACATACAATACTAAAAACAGACGTTAAAAAACTTATTAAATTTGGCCCAATTTTAAAATACAATCAAACCCTATAAAATTAAAACCCATAAAATCAACTACAAAATTAAAATTCAACCCGATCTAAATGGAATTTCCTAATAAAAACATGTCTTCTTGTGGTTAAACAATAAACACCACTCTTTGAGATCTGTTAATTGAGCTATTCGTTTTATTATTATTTTTCTGCACCTCTATTTTGCTGTATAAAATTACTGTCATATTGTTTTCCCCTCCTGCATCTCTGTGTTAGGAAGGGCAGAGGCATCTCCTGTGTTTTGGGTTTTTATGGGAACAGGTGACTTCCCACCCTGTTTCCTGCTTCCCATCTTGCACTCAGCCAGTGATGGTGCAAGTTTGCAGGATGGTGACAACAATCCCACAATTGATATAACTGTGTAATGGGTAGGCTGGGCTAAATGTACATTGAGAATGCAGAAGGAATACTTTGTGATATGTCACAGCTCAAGGTGTGCTTCAAGAGGAAATGATCATACATATCTCACACAATCAGTGATGGGTTCCCCTGGTTCAGACCTATTCTATAGAACCGGTAGTAAAACCGGCGGGAGGCTCCGCCCCCTGACCCAAACGTCATCAAAAGCGATTTGCGCATGCGCAGGGCACAATGCAAACCGCTAGTAAAGGTAAGTAGAACCCACCCCTGCCCTCGATGTCTTTTTTTTTTTAATTGAAAGAGTTTTAAAAAACAAAAACATTTCCTTTTTCCCCTCCTCCCAAAAACCCTTCCTCCCCCCCCGGCTTCCCGGGTCAATCACAAGGTATTGTTATACATAAACCAAACATAGAATAAAATTTTCCCTTCCAATCCAAATAACCACATCCAAAGCTTTTCATCTCCCAACCCCCTCCCCATTACATAAAATAACTTTCTAATTATTCAAAGGCAATCTGATATTTCTTAATCTGATATCTATTTTGTAGATAATCAATCCATTTTTTCCATTCAATTAAATATCTTTCCTGCGTATTGTCTTTTTAAAAAGCTGAGATTTTAGCCATCTCAGCCAAATTAGTAACTTTCAGTATCCATTCTTCTATTGTAGGTATCTCTTCTTTCTTCCAGTATTGTCCAATCAACAGTCTTGCTGCTGTTATTAAATTCAGAATCAATTTAGTCTGAATCCCTGTACAATCCGTTATAATTCCCAAAAGGAAAAATTGTGGCAGGAACTTTATCTTCTTCTTCAGTACATTTTGAATAATCCACCAAATTCTTATCCAAAAGACCTTAATTTTCTTGCAAGTCCCCTGCCCTCGATGTCTTGTTTAAGGAAAATGGGCAGCCAGTATTATTTCTTAAAATAGCATCAGTACTGTAAAGAATTGTTCCACAGAGGCAACAGAGTCCCTTACATATCTCCAGAATTAATTCCAAATAAAAACAATTCAGGCTGAGTATGACTTTCATGCTGAAAGTGATTAGTCACACTTTACTCGAACATATAATGTGAGTTTAACAAGAGCCTAAGACCATGATGGTGAACCTATGGCATGCGTGCCCAAGGTGGTGCATAGAGCCATCTTTCTGGGAACATGAGCTGTCGCCCAATTCACCTGCAGCTGCACATGCACATGCGCCCCAGCTGGTGTTTGGGCCTCCACTGCACATGCGTGCCATTCAGAGGACCCAGCTGGTCCTTGGAGCTCTCCTGCGCATGCGTGCGCATTTGCGCATGCGTGCAAGAGTACTTGCTCACAGTGAGCACAGGTGCAGATGGTGCTTCACATGTGTGCATTGCATGTGCAAAAACCACATACATGCGCAGATGGTGCAATTGCATGCACAGCGCATGTGGGAGCTGCGCAAAACCTGCGCGGATGGCATGCACATGCGCAAAGCACATACCTGTTCGGCACTTGGTGAGTAAAAGGTTTGCCACCACTGTCACAGATGTGTTAATGGGGTGAAAATGTCTGTCCACCTCATCACTTGCTAAAGCAATACTTCACCGCAAGCATGCAGCATTCTAATTACAGTAATGTAGGAGGAAAGGGATTTGTTTATCTCTTTCCATGCAAATATGTGCAAGTGCTTCCCAGCTTTTGCTGCAGCAAATGATCATCTATCTGAATAACTATTATCCTACTGAGCTGTATGTTTGCTTTGTGTAGATCAGTGGACCAGCACAGCATATTCAGTCTAAGTCGTCTTCCGTTTTGTTCTAGCATGGATATTCGAAGTCAGTGGAAGGTATGTAATCGCTTGGAGGGGAAGAGGGGAAGTGTTAATGGCATACTTCAGAGCAGCAGTAATAAACACAATCACATAAAATGGCTCCAGTGACGTCACCCTCCTGCTGGGTGCTCAAACAGAGCACTCCGTGTTAGAAGATTGTAAAAGTCAGTGAAACAGAAAATAAATCACTGTTCACTGAGCTTAGCATAATCTCTGGGTGAAAGAGGTTATCAGAATTGTGGAAGAGTGGCAGGTCTGACAGGGGGTTTGCTCTCAAGAGCGAATTTTCCTGGATTTATGACCCCACCGAATTCCACTCCTTCCAACTTCAGCACGCCCCTGTTTTTATCAGGGAAAAGGAGAGGAATGTCGCTTCTGCTCCAGAGGACTTATTAAATTGATTGATATTCCAAGCAGACGGGAATTTCACAAGCGTTCAATCTTTGATGCAGAATCAGCATGGCAAGTACCGACTCCCTTTTTGAAATTTGAAACCTTTCTTTGTCTTTGATTAATTGACTTTTAAAATGGCGTCTAAAAGTGAAAGTAAAAATTTTTTAGTACGATGAAGCAGCGTTACTTGTGGATTGTTACAAACGGAGTTTTTTTATACTGAAAGGAGGGAAGGAGAGTTATTAACTTTGAATTCCTGATTCTTTTGAAGACAGAATGGCAGCTAAACCTTTAAAGCCTTCTGGAAGAAGGGGATCTGAACCAAGTCTTGAGGAAATATTGAAAGAACAATTAAAACTTTCTGAAGATAGGCAAAAAGAGATGATGGAGAATTTTAATGCAAAAATAAGAGAAGATATTCTTATGGCAGTTCAAGGACTGAGTAAAAAAATTGAAGGATTGGAAGTGGAAATGCAACAGATCTCTCAGTCAAATAAGTATTTAGAAGACGAAATGAAAGGTGTTCAGAAAAAAGTGGATCAAAATGAAGATCAGGTTGTGATATTACAATATAAACTTATGGAAGGAGCTCTTAGAATTGTTACATGAGAGGTTGACCCTCTGGGATTATAGTTCGTTTATTTTATTAGGAGACTGGAATGGAGTAATTGATACAAGAAGGGATAAGAGAACCTCCTCCAAGAAGATACCTATACATGCAAAATTACCAAAATCCTTTTTTGAAATGATGGAAGACTTTGAGTTTAGAGATATATGGAGGTTACGGAATCCAGATGAGAGAGATTTTACTTTTTTTTCTGATAGGCATCAATCTTTTTCACGCATTGATTTTATTTTAATTTCTAATGACTTGCTTTCTAGGGTGAAGAAAACGAAGATATTTCCGAGGTGTTTAACTGACCATAGCCCAGTATGGATGGAATTATTACAAGGGAAAAAAGGTGGTAGAACATGGAGGTTGAATGAAAATCTGTTTAGATATGAGGATAATGTAACTTATTGTAAGAAACAGTTAAAAGAATTTTTTGATTTTAATATGTACAAAGGGACACCTATAGGAACTGTGTGGGAAGCGAGCAAAGCGTTTATTAGAGGGATATTGATTTATTTGGACAATAGGCAAAGGAATAATAAACAAAGGCAGCGTAGATATTTGGAAGAAGAAATTCAAAGGAAGCAACAGTTATTAATTCAAAACCCACAAGATCATAAACTTAAAGAGGCTATAAAAATATTACAGAGTCAATTTAATATGTTAATGGCAGACCAGGTGGCAACGAATATACAATATGCTAAACATAATACCTTTTGTAATGCAAATAAACCTGGGAGATGGTTGGCATATAATTTAAGGAAGAAACAGAAAGCACGTGTCATACAAAAAATAGAATATAAAGGTAAAGAGATATACCAACAGGATAAAATTAAAAAGGCATTCTCAGAATTTTATACTGCACTATATGCAAAAGACAAAATATTGAATAGGGACATTTATGATTATTTGAAAGATTATAAGGTTAATATTCTAACATTAGAACAGAGGAGGAGCTGAATCGGCCGATAGCTACTGGAGAAATAGTGGAGGCAATTAAACAATTAAAATGGGGAAAACCCCTGGTACAGATGGTCTTACAGCAACTTATTATAAAAAAACACAGGATGAAATATTAGGCCCACTTAAAGAATTATTTAATCAGATACAATTAGGATTGGGAATACCCCCGTCATGGAAAACATCTTTTATTTCACTCATACCAAAGAGGAGCAAGACTGCTCTAAACCTGGTAACTATAGGCCGATTTCACTTTTAAATAATGATTATAAGATTTTGTAAAATAATAGCAAATAGATTAATGTTAGTTTTACAACAAAGAATTCATACTGATCAATCTGGTTTTATAAAAGGAGGCAGATGAGGAATAATGTTAGACAGATTATTAATATATTGGAATATTTGGAAAGAAGAATACTTCAGCAGCACTTATTTTTTGGATGCAGAAAGCCTTTGATCGATTGCATTGGGATTTTTTATTTAAATTAATAGAGAAAATGCAATTTGGAGACTGTTTTATTAGAATAATTAAAGCGATTTATGGAGAGCAAACAGCACAGATTATAGTAAATGGTAGTTTGACAGAAGTTATTAAGATTGCGAAAGGAACAAGACAGGGATGTCCCTTATCACCATTATTGTTTGTTTTGACTCTGGAACCATTATTAGATAAAATACGAGAATTAATGAAAATAGAGGAATTAAGATTAGACAATATGAGTACAAAGTTAGAGCTTTTGCAGATGATGTAGTGGTTACGTTAACAAATCCTATAAATTCAAGTAGATTTTTGTTGGAAGTAATTGATAAATATGGAAAGGTATCAGGATTTAAAATAAATCAGAATAAAACAAAAGTGATAATTAAAAATATGTCTATACAACAGAAACAAAAACTAGAGGAAATGACAGGATTTGAGGTAGTAAAAAAGGTTAAATATTTAGGGGTCTATATTAGCTCATCGAACAAGAAACTTTATAAGAATAATTATGACTTGCTATGGCAAAAAGTTCAGAATGATATGAGTGGCTGGAAGAAATTGCAGTTATCCCTATTGGGAAGGATTGCGGCTATTAAAATGAATGTGTTACCTAGATTTTTGTTTCTGTTCCAGATGATACCTATAATTAAAAGGATAAAAATTTGGAAGATTGGCAGATTGGGATTAATAAATTTATATGGCAGGGTAAAAAGGCGAGGTTAAAATGAAAATAATACAGGACTCACGGGAAAGAGGTGGTTTAAGAATGCCTAACTTTAAACTATATTATGAAGCAGTAACCCTTTCAGTAATAAGTGACTGGTTTAACTTAACAGAGGAAAGAATTTTGAATATAGAAGGTTATGACTTGTTATATGGATGGCATGCGTACTTATTTTATGGAAAAAAGTGGATAGGGCTTTTAAGAATCATGTGTTGAGAAGTGCTCTTTTGGTCTGGAATAAATATTCCTATAAATTAGATTACAAGATTCCTATATGGGCGAGCCCTAGACATGCAATAGAGAATATAAATATAGAACAGAAACAGGAAATGATTACATATAAAGAACTTTTGTATGCTGAAGGAGGTAGATTGCAATTAAAATCATTACAGGTATTAAATGAAGAAGGGAGGAATTATACTTGGTTTCAATATGGGCAAATAAGTGCTAAATGGAAAGAAGATCAAAAAATTGGTATAATGCAAAGGGAGGAAAATTTAATAAAGCAAATTAGAAATCAGACCCAGGAGCATATAAAGAGATTGTATAATGTGTTGCTTGAAATAGATTCGGAAAAGGATTTGGTAAAGGATTGTATGATAAAATGGGCACAGAATATTCAGGAACCAATAATGTTGGAAACATGGGAGAAAATCTGGGTTAGAAATGTTAAGTTTACACAAGCACAGAATTTAAGGGAAAATTTTTATAAGATGTTTTATAGATGGCATTTAGATCCCAAAAAATTATCATATATGTATCCTAATATCCAAGCGAAATGTTGGAGGTGTGATTGTGATGATGCTACATATTTTCATATTTGGTGGACTTGCAAGAAAATTAAGGTCTTTTGGATAAGAATTTGGTGGATTATTCAAAATGTACTGAAGAAGAAGATAAAGTTCCTGCCACAATTTTTCCTTTTGGGAATTATAATGGATTGTACAGGGATTGAGACTAAATTGATTTTGAACTTAATAACAGCAGAAAGACTGTTGATTGGACAATACTGGAAGAAAGAAGAGATACCTACAATAGAAGAATGGATATTGAAAGTTATTAATTTGGCTGAGATGGCTAAAATCTCAGCTTTTTAAAAGACAATACGCAGGAAAGATATTTAATTGAATGGAAAAATGGATTGATTATCTACAAAACAGATATCAGATTAAGAAATATCAGATTGCCTTTGAATAATTAGAAAGTTATTTTATGTAATGGGAGGGTTGGGAGACTAAAAGCTTTGGATGTGGTTATTTGGATTGGACTTTACCTTGTGATTGACCGGGAAGCCGGGGGTGGGGAGGAGGGGTGTTTTGTTTTTTTTTTGGGAGGGAGGGGGAAAAAAGGGGGAAAATGTTTTTGTTTTTTTAAAACTCTTTCAATAAAAAAAAAAATAAAAAAAATAAAATAAAATGGGGAACTCATAAAATAATTCAATCCAGAGTTAAAGCTGCTCAACTGGCAATAGCTCTTCTGAATTAAAATTGAGGTGTCGGAATTGATAATATTAGAGGCCACTTAGCTCACTGGCTTTCTTGGTTATCTGAATCTGACAAATTTCCAGATGGGAAATTTTACATTAATTTCAAACTGTGTGAGACTGGGCTGATAACAGAAACTCCTGAAAATACATGAGGTTTTGAGTTGCATTTGCCTGGATTGTAGATGAGGGTAAACTACTACTATTCTGTAAATCTCTGCTTTGAAGATTATGAAAAGACACCTGGATAATCCTACCCTAACTTTTTCTCCAGTTTTCTTTCTTTCTTAACAAAAATCCAAAGATAAGAGGCAGAATTAAGGGATAGCTCTGGGAAGTTTATCCTTCTATCAATTCAGTGTCGCGCTTGAGTTGCCTCTTTCTCTCTTTTTCACCATTAGCACTTTTATTAGCCTGCTGGGAAACCGATGGCAAACCGATTCAATGATGGATTTTTATTATTCTGGAACAAAGGGGAAAAAACATGGGAGCTCTTATGCTGTCATTAGCCCCATGAAGATAAAACTCACAGGCCGTAATGTAGACAAGTTAGAAATCACTTAAGAGTTTCTAAGGGTGACGGACAGGTAGTTCTAATATATAAGGGAAAAACGTCTCCAGCTTGAGTTTGTGGCTGACCGAATCTTCATCACAAAACAAAATAAAAATAGGACAGAACTGATTTGTTCACTTTAATAAAGCTGTTTAGAAATGATGTCAGTTTGTTTTTGGGTCTTTTTACTTGTTCAGGGGGATCGTTTAGGGCAGGATTTCCCAAACTTGGCAACTTTAAGAGCTGTGGACTTCAACTTCCAGCCTGTTTGGGGAATTCTGGGAATTGAAGTCCCCACCTCTTAAAATTTGAGAGACTTGAGAAACATATCTCTCATCAATTCCTGAAACGGAGTCATTTCCACTAGCTTAGGAACTACAGTTCTGTGCAGGATGGATGCATTAGAGCAGGGCTCCCCAACCCCCAGACCGTGGCCACCTACTGGTCCGTGTCCTATTCAGAATTGGGCCGCACAAACAGCTCCACTCGCATGAGAGGCATCCAAATGCTTCTCTCTAGCATGAGTGGAGCTGTGTGACCCAGTTCCCCTCTTCCCAACCCCCATAGTTGGGCTGCCAAGCCACCTGATCCCGATGCCCCAAAAGCAGAGCGGTGAGAGCAGAGGCTGAGTAGGTCGAATGTGCCCTGCTCAGCTTTACTAATTTTTTAAAATTTTGTCACAATAGTATACACAAACATCAACATAAATCAGCAAAATATCATATAAGCATATATATGAGCAAAAGTATGTAATAATTATATAATTTGATATAATGAAAGGAAACATTAGGACAGGAACGGTAGGCACTTTTGTGCTCTTATGCATGCCCCTTATAGTCCTCTTAGGAGTGAGGTGAGGTCAATGGTAGACAGTTTTTGGTTAAAGCTTTTGGGAGTTTGAGAAGAGACCACAGAGTCAGGCAGTGTGTTCCAAGCGTTAACAACACTGTTACAAAAATCATATTTTCTGCAATCAAGATTGAAGCGGTTAACATTAAGTTTGAATCTATTGTTTGCTCTTGTATCATTGCGATTGAAGCTGAAGTAGCCTTCAACAGGAAGGACATTGCAATAGATGATTCTATGAGTTAAGCACAGGTCTTGACGGAGTCGGCGGAGTTCTAAGTTTTCTAATCCCAGGATTTCAAGTCTGGTGGTATAAGGTATTTTGTTGTTTTAATTTTAATTTAATTTTAATTTTAATTCCCCGAGGCTGCCTGCGCAGGGCTCCTGATCTGCTTTTGGAGCGTCAGGAGCCTCAGTAAGTCTGAAGGAGCGCAAGACTGCACCCCCCACCCCACCAAAGCCTTCTCCGCACCAAAAGCTTTTGCAAACGGCTGAAAGGCTTCAAGGGAGCAATCTCTTTGCAAAAGTGGAGCTAGGTGCTTGTGAGACCCAGTTCCCCTCTCCTCCCCCAACCCCTTCCGGGCTGCCAAGCTGCAAAGGTTGGGAACCCCTGCATTAGAGAGGAATGGCAATTTGAAAGATTGCCTTTAATAGATAGGCCAGAAATCCCAACAGTTAGTTGTTTAATATTAATAATAATAATAATATTTTTATTTATAGACCACCCTTCTCCCAAAGGACTCAGGGCGGTGTACAGCCACAAATAAAATACAGAAAGAGAACAACAATACAAAACTAAAAACAACCCTTAAAAAACCTATTTAATTTGGCTACTTATAGATAAATATATTCCCTCTAAAATTTACTAAAAAATTTAAAACCCATAAATCAATTTAATAATATAAAATTTAAGCGAGTCCAGCAAGACGAAATAAGTAGGTTTTAAGTTCGCGGCGGAAGGACCTAAGGTCAGGTATTTGTCGGAGTCCAGGGGAAGCCTGCTCCATAGGAGCCCCACAGAGAAGGCTCTCCTGGGGGCCGCCAGCCGACATTGCTTGGCTGACGGCACCCTGAGGAGCCCCTCTCTGTGAGAGCGCACCGGTCATTGGGAGATAGACGTTGGCAGTAGACGGTCCCGTAAGTATCCAGGTCCTAAGCCATGGAGTGCTTTAAAGGTAGTAACTAACATCTTGAAGCGCACCCGGAAGACAACAGGCAGCCAGTGCAGTCTGCGCAGGATAGGTGTTACATGGGAGCTCCGAACTGCTCCCTCAATAACCCGCGCAGCCGCATTCTGGACTAGCTGGAGTCTCCGGGTGCTCTTCAAGGGGAGCCCCATGTAGAGAGCATTGCAATAGTCCAGACGAGAGGTAACGAGAGCATGAGTGACCGTGCATAGGGCATCCCGGTCCAGGAAGGGGCGCAACTGGTGGATCAGGCGAACCTGATAGAAAGCTCTCCTGGAGACGGCTGTCAAATGGTCTTCGAAAAACAGCCGCCCATCCAGGAGCATGCCCAAGTTGCGCACCCTCTCCATCGGGACCAATGACTCGCCCCCAACAGACAGCCGCGGCTGCAGCTGACTGTACCGGGGTGCCGGCATCCACAGCCACTCCGTCTTGGAGGGATTAAGTTTGAGCCTGTTCCTCCCCATCCAGACCCGTACGGCCTCAGACACCGGGACAGTACTTGATAGCTTCTGGGGTGGCCTGGGGTGGAAAAAGTCATCAGCGTACAGTTGGTATCTCACCCCAAATCCACTGATGATCTCACCCAGTGGCTTCATGTAGATGTTGAACAGGAGGCGAGAGAATCGATCCTCACGCACCCACACATGAGGCGTCTCGGAGTCGATCTCTGCCCCCCTGTCAACACCGTCTGCGTCCGGTCAGAGAGGTAGGAGGAGAACCACCGATAAACGGTGCCTCCCACTCCCAACCCCTCTAACCGGCCGCAGCAAGATACCATAGTCGATGGTATCAAAAGCCGCTGAGAGGTCTAATAGGACCAGGGCAGAGGAGCAACCCTTATCCCTGGCCCTCCAGAGATCATCCACCAACGCGACCAAAGCCGTCTCCGTACTGTATCCGGGCCGGAAGCCAGACTGGAACGGGTCTAGATAGACGGTTTCATCCAGGTACTGGGATAGCTGACGTGCCACCACACTCTCTACAACCTTCGCCGTAAAGTGAAGGTTGGAGACCGGACGATAATTACCTAAAACAGCCGGGTCCAGGGAAGGCTTCTTGAGGAGAGGTCTCACCACCGCCTCTTTCAAGGCAGCGGGAAAGATCCCCTCCCACAGAGAAGCATTAATAATCCCCTGGAGCCAGCCTCGTGTCACCTCCTGTGTGGCCAGCACCAACCAGGAGGGGCACGGGTCTAGTAAACATGTGGTGGCATTCAGTCTTCCCAGCAACCTGTCCACGTCCTCGGGAGTCACAGGGTCAAAATCATCCCAAACCACCTCAACAAGACGGGTCTCGGAACTCTCGTCTGGATCTACCCAATTTTGATCCAATCCGTCCCGAAGCTGAACGATTTTATCGTATAGATAACCGTTAAACTCCTCGGCACGCCTTGTGGGGTCCTCCGCCTCCTGTGGAAGGAGAGAACGGGTCACCCGAAACAGGGTGGCCGGGCGGTTATCTGCCGACGCAATGAGGGAGGAAACGTAGGAACGTTTCGCATCCCTCAGTGCCACTAGGTAGGTCCTGCTATAGGACCTAACTAGTGTCCGGTCAGCCTCAGAATGGCTGGATCTCCAGACACTCTCTAGGCGTTTTCTCCGGCGTTTCATCTCCCTCAGCTCCTCGGAGAACCAAGGAGCTGGTTGAGATCGACGCCGGGTCAGAGGCCGCAAAGGCACGACACGGTCCAAAGCTCCAGCCGCGGCCTGTTCCCAGGCCGCGACTAGCTCTTCAGTTGTGCCGTGGGCCAGGTTCTCGGAAAATGGCCCAAGCTCCGTCAGGAACCTCTCAGGGTCCATCAGGCGCCTGGGACGGAACCAACGCATTGGTTCCGTCTCCCTGCGGTGGTGGGTAGCAGTCTGAAAGTCCAGACGAAGGAGAAAATGATCTGACCATGACAAAGGCTCAATAAGTAAATCATTCAAAATCAGATCATTCAACCACTGGCCAGAGATAAAAACCAAGTCTAGGGTGCCACCCCCAATGTGAGTAGGGCCATCAATTAATTGAGTCAGGTCCATGGCCGACATGGAAGCCATGAACTCCCGAGCGATCGAGGATGCTGTGCCAGTTGATGGCAAGTTGAAATCCCTCATGACCAACAGTCTAGGGGTTTCAACTGCCAACCCGGCCAACAACTCCAACAGCTCAGGCAGGGCTGTTGTCACGCAGCAAGGAGCCAGGTACGTGATCAACAAGCCCACCTGAGTCCTACGACCCCACTTCACATAGAGGGTTTCACACCCAGCTATCTGAGGCACAGTGGTCTCCCTCGGTTCCAGACTCTCCCTAATAATAACCGCCACCCCGCCACCCCTACCTTGGGCCCTCGGCTGATGGAATGCTCGGAAACCTGATGGGCACATCTCTACCAGGGGAACCCCCCCTTCAGTGCCCAACCAGGTTTCCGTAATGCCCATAACGTCCGTGGTCCCTTCCTGAATTAGATCTGAAATCAGGGGGGCTTTATTAATCACGGACCTTGCATTGCATAACATCAGCTGAAGGCCCAAGTCCCGGGTACTCTGGCCACTCGGGGAACGGGAAAATTCTGGGGGGTTGGAGCACGCGATCGCTCTTAAATAGCGAGGGCGTACCCCCAAAACCTGATGTGCCCCCCCCCTTCCGCCATATCTGCCTCTCCCACATACCGTATTGATAACAGAGCCCTGATAAACTGGAACGAGGCAGTTAAATGAACTGCAGCATTAATTTATACTCCTGACATGAACAAAGTAATCCCAGGCAGGGATTGCTTAGGGAAAGAGTTTCTCAAGTTAAAAGTCAGCTACTCTTGGTGCTCACACACAGCCACTGATCACTAACAGTCGAACAGCCATTTAGTGACCAAGGATTCACTAAAACTAAATTCCTGGAATTTTTTTCTTGCCCGTATTGCTCATCTCTGCATTCCAAGGAATTCCCATGGCTCTGAATTCACTGTCGTTATGGAGAATATTTCCTTTCCTGCCAGCAAAATCCTGAAACTCTGAAAAGCAGCTTGCAAACTATACCTGAAGATATGGATGCAGAGGCAGGTTACCCATTGTTGGAATAGTTTATAGCATCTTGCAAATCTAATGGAATCTGGCAGAGGTTTTTATATGTTAGGATTACTGGCTTCATTCTTTTGCAAACCTCAGGGGGAAAGAATGACTGAGAATTCTGGAATCCTATCAGTGGCAATTTTATCCAAGATCTCACAAGACTAAATTTTACCATTGCTGCACTAGAGAAAAAAAAAATCTCAGGAATCTCTGGAAGAAGAAATATTAAAAAATATGTATAGTAAAGTCTACGTGATATCTATGGAGGCCTTTTTTTGGGGGGGAGGAAGTAGGACACTTTCTTTATTAGAGGTGTGAAAATAGAAGATGGATGATTGGCCATTTCTTGGGATTTGTAATAATGGATTCCTGCACTGGCAATAGTATTAGATCAGACTATTATCAAGATATATTTTTATTCTATAATTCTATAAGAAGTGAACAAATGAGGGTGTGTGATGCACTTAGAGAAAGTCTTTAATTAATTAAGCCACTGTAATCCTAAGTGGAATAGCATCCTCCTTCCATGCCTATTTATCTTTTTTATTTATTTATTTATTTCATTTTGTCACAACAGTATACAAACATTGACGTAAAACAACAACACATCATATAAGAAAAATATATATATAAGCAAAAGAATGAATAACTATGTTAATTTGATATAATCAAAAGGAACAATAGGACAGGAACCGTAGGCACATTTGTGCTCTTATGAATGTGCTCTTATAGTCCTCTTAGGAATGGGGTGAGGTCAAAAGTAGACAGTTTTTGGTTGAAGATTTTGGGATTTTGAGTAGAGACTATAGAGTCAGGTAATGAGTTCCAAGCAACTCTGTTACAGAAGTCATATTTTCTGCAATCAAGTTTGAAGCGCTTGACATTAAGTTTGAATCTATTGTTTGCTCTTGTATTATTGTATTGTTTGCTCTTGTATTATTGCGATTGAAGTAGTCTTTTACAGGAAGGATATTGCAATAGATGATTCTGTGTGTTAAACACAGGTCATGTCGGAGTCGGCGGAGTTCTAAGTTTTCTAATCCCAGGATTTCAAGTCTGGTGGCATATGGTATTTTGTTGTTTACGGAGGAGCGAAGAACTCTTCTAGTAAAATATTTCTGGACACGTTCAATTGTATTAATATCAGAGATGTGGTATGGGTTCCAGACGGAAGAGCTGTATTCAAGAATAGGTCTGGCAAATGTTTTGTATGCTCCGTATATCTTCTCTCCAATTAAGAATCTCAGCTAGGGGGGAATTACTGAGTCAGAAAATGCTGCTTGGGCAAAGATCAAACATTTTCTATGTTATATTTCTAACTCTGAGTTTCTCCTTTGCCACCTCTGTGAAGTAAACAAACACACAAACACACACACACACTGCCATCTAGTTGTGGACATTCCTTCTATACATGGAAATTCCTAATTTTTAATTGGGAGACAGAAGTAGGTTAGCTCTGTGTATGGTATGTCCTGTCCTAATTGTATGCTGTTGTGAGTTGTAAATCACACCAACTTTTACATAAAGTATTATAATGGCAATAAATAAGGGAAGGACTCGAAGATGGCTGATTGCATCATAAGTGCAAATGGACGTGATCTGTTCCAAATCTGGAAGGGTTTCTCCGTTCAGACGAGAAGCCTGAAAAAGCCCTTCTCAGTAACAGAAGTAGTCGTTTTGCGGATGTCCTGTTTCCATCTCTCAGAACTGGCCTCTTACATATGTTGCTTAATTGAAAACATATTCTCATATCATTCAGCCAGTAGAAATCTCAATTCATTTTAAGCAGCTCAAAATACACATCCCCACCTCCTCAGGCTGTCTCTTTCTTTGATAAAGGAAAAGACAGTGAGGCTCTTGGGATTTGGCAGATCTTTGAAGCCCTTGGAGAATTAGTCATTCATCCTCAACAAAGATATGTAGAAAGGGAAGCAGATTCACAAAATGTATCTTTCGAACAAATTTCTTCCTCCTAGTTTGGCATTTACTGCATACTTCTTTGTCTTTCTTCTGGACTCCACTGGACATAATATATTGGATGTATTGCACTCATAGTTTCACTGCATTCTCATTTTAAGCTTTTGGAACCAATTTGCTGGCAAGCAGGAGACCATCTGCGCTAGCATCAAATCCCAAGATAGTGGTGGCATGCGCACACGGCACTTCCCAGTTAATTCTCCTGACATAATTTTTTCCTTAATATTCTACTTTTATTCAGGCAGCCTATTATTTTTTTTGTGGGGGGGGGGGGAAACAGTGCTAGAGACTTTTATCTTTACAGTTGGAAGATTCAATCTGTACAACTGATTTGGCAGCTCCTCCTCTCCCCTGATTTCTCTTTGCTTTACTGATAAATTGGGTGGCAATTGTCTGATTCACATTTGACTTTCACAGAAAGAACTGATTTTGAGAGCTGGAAATATTTGTTTTTCACCCCTATCATTGATAGATAGGAGTGTTGGCTTGAGCTGTTTTTTTGCAGGAAGGAGGTTCCATAGTAAATAGAACTGTGTATTGAAGGTGCAAATTGATGTATTACAACTCTCTATTTTTATTCTGTATCTGACTTCAACAACAGCTACTAGTGTTGTTTGAGAACTAACCAATCCACTGCCACCAAATGTTACCACTGCCAGGAAGGATCTGCTACCAAAGCCTAGTTTTTCCACAGTCATTTCTACTCTTAAAGACAGG
Source organism: Ahaetulla prasina (assembly GCF_028640845.1). Taxonomy (NCBI): domain Eukaryota; kingdom Metazoa; phylum Chordata; class Lepidosauria; order Squamata; family Colubridae; genus Ahaetulla; species Ahaetulla prasina. The sequence continues at coordinate 158,112,532 of NC_080540.1, forward strand.
CTGCTAAGCACCTCTAGGCCTCATGGACATTGATGGATCCCTCGCTGATGCCACACTGCCAAATGGGTCCTTGAGTGGCGCAGGCTGCTAAACAGCCTGTTATTAACAACAGCTGCCTGCAATTATTGCAGGTTCAAGTCCCACCAGGCCCAAGGTTGACTCAGCTTTCCATCCTTTATAAGGTAGGTAAAATGAGGACCCAGATTGTTGGGGGCAATAAGTTGACTTTGTATATAATATAAAAATAGGATGAAGACTATTGCTGTCTAGTCAGTGGCTCTTCTTCCCCTTGTCTCTCAAGGACATTCTCTCAGACCATTAAAGGTAGTCCTCAACTTATGACCGTAAAGGAACCTGCTCATTACAGTTATAAGTAACGATGGTCATAAAACAACCCAATTGTTTTGACTTTTTTGCAATGATTGTTAAGTGACCACCATAGTCATTAAATGACCACTGTGTTTGTTAAGTGCTATGGTCATTAAGAGAGCCAATTATTTGCTAGTGGCCAATTTTGCCAAAAACTAGAAATAAATGACAGTTTTGGACAAAAACATCATAAAATACAGTCAGGTGACCACAGGACACTGCAAATGGCCCAAAATAAGGGCTGGTTGCTAAATACCTGAAATGCAGTTCAGGGGAGGGCCTAGCTGTCACGACTTTGGAACCAGGTTGTAAGTGCGCTGAGGAACTCTTTCATAACTGTGTATGTCCACTAAACAGCCAGTTGTAAGTCAAAGACTACCTATACAGGTGCCAATATGGCTCTTTTTCCTTTAAAGTTCTGCCAGCCTGTTCCGTACCTTTACTGTGGTCATTTTAATTTAGATCTTCTATTGCAGATGTTTTTGTTGTTTATTGTTATTCTACATTATTGTGAGCCTGGAATATTCACTGTATATTCAATGATGTACAAATGGAAAATCTATCAGGGTGTCATCCATTCCTTGCAATGCTATGGACGGGGTGAAATTGACTTACCTTCCCTACCGATTTGTAAATGTGCGCACGCCGTCGTCTACACATGTGCAGAGGGTTAAAATATCACAAAAAAGCAATGTCATGACATCTGCGTGGTAGGCGGAGCCTCCCGCAGCAGCTGCTACCAGTTCGGCCTAGCTGGATAGAACCGGCTGAATTTCACCCCTGGCTATGGAGCTAAGAGAAGAGCTCAGTTTTTCCTTTCTATTTTAATTTCTTTTTTATTTTAATCAGATCCTGCAATTGTGGTTGTCAAAAACAATGTCAAGGTGAACCCATTTTTCCCCTTTACCTGGTGCAGTTTCATCAGGAGGATCTGGGCTCTGTCTCTCTTTAGTGAAATCTTTAGAACCACCCACCTTCTGAACAGGAGAAGAAGAAGCAGAAAACTAATTGCCGCCTTTGTAAATAGATAATAACGGCTGTAATGATATATTATTGTGCAAATTGACTTATGTAAGTTGTCCTGTCAGCCTTGTGAGATGGAGAGCAGGATAAAAATACTGAAAATAATAATAAAACGATCAGGCTGCCCTTCATACCCCAGGTGGATCTGAACAAAGCTAAAGAAAAGTGAGAATACGCACCATGCAGAGGAATGGTTCCGCATCATTTGTTCCTCCGGGTCTTCATTTAATCTAGTGGAAGAGAATTAAACTGCTTCCAAAACTTTCCAAAGGAGAAGAAGCTTTCTGAGATTATCCCATTATACTGACATTTATTTAATCATGGTGTTGAGGGGCACTGTGTGAATGTCTTGACTTTTATTCAACATATTGATCTGTTCATACCTATAGCATCTATTGGTGGGAAAGTTATCAGTTAGTATGTAAGGAGACATTACAGGTGGTCCTTGACATACAACTGTAATTGAGCCTGGCCACTATAGTTGTATATCATGACGGTTGTAAAATAGGTCAGGTACCTGATTATTATAACTTTTTTCGCAGCAGTCATTAAGTGAACATGGCGGTCATAAAAAACAAACGTGACCATTATTAAATGGTCATTAAGCGAACACACTGTTCCCTGTGGCACAGTTTCATCGAAAACCAGAACTGGGTTTTGGCAAAACGGTCATAAAAGGCATTATGAAATGTGACTGGAGGATGCTGCAAATGGCTGTCAAAGTGATCATGTTGTTGAACGCCCGGTGTGATCATGTGATTGTGGGAGGGGGCAACTTATCAGAATTTTGGAACGGGTCATAACTCCTTTTTTCCAAGTAGATCATAAGTCAAGGACTTTAAACAGTCATAAATTGGGGATAACATGAGCTACCTTCTCTGGGGTGAGTTACCATCCTACCATGACAAAGAAGACTATAGACTTGTTACTTGGGAATTGTTTGAGCTTTTATAGAACACAGGAATTCCCTCAATGGTATGACGAGCATATTTGAAAGAAAGGAATAAATTGCTATTACAAGAGTGGCCTTCTTGATCTCTTCATCACCATAGGGCACCTGTTAAGTTCTTTTCTGGCTATTTTTTTATAGACAGCCTGTTCCTCTCCTATTCAGCTTGTTCATATAAAATTCCCTCGTAATGTGAGCAGTATATCAGTACTAGAAGATTAATCATTAGTACCTCCTTATTTTAACTGCCGAAATACTGGCAGTCCTCAAAACTTCTAATTCCTTCTGTGTAGGAATGTTAGAGATGAATTATAGTGTAATCCTGAACAATTTATCTCTAATTCGAAGTAAGTTAAATGAATATTACTCCCAGACCCAATGTGTAATATGACAACATGTTTTTAAAGAGAGAAAACCAATCTCTTGGAGGGTTAAAAGACTAATATTGAAGAATTAGCACTTCTTTACCTGAGCCTCAGCATCGACGCCATGTGGCTACTGTATAATTACAGACTGTGTTTTTGCATTTTCAAATCAGCATTTGTTTAGAGTTTGCTGCTTTGGCATGTTTAAAAGGAAGTGAGACCTACATTTTAATGGGATTTATTGCCACATAACATTACCTAAATGGTTGCCGAAATGAATCGTTATTCACTACATTTATACAGTACTAAAAGTAATAAGTCTTTCAGGTGCCTTAAGACACTTGGAAGGTTTTGTTGCAGCAAACTCTCCACCCCACCCGGAGGGGCCTGTTGAGCTATTCTGAATGCCGATGGGATTTATTACTCAATAAGTGTGTTTACGACTCTACCCTTAAGAAGTAATATAATAATAATATAATAACAGAGTTGGGAGGGACCTTGGAGGCCTTCTAGTCCAACCCCCTGCCCAGGCAGGAAACCCTACACCATCTCAGTCAGATGGCTATCCAACATTTTCTTAAAAATTTCCAGTGTTGGAGCATTCACAACTTCTGCAGGCAAGTCGTTCCACTGATTAATTGTTCTAACTGTCAGGAAATTTCTCCTTAGCTCCAAGTTGCTTCTCTCCTTGATTAGTTTCCACCCATTGCTTCTTGTTCTACCCTCAGGTGCTCTGGAGAACAGCCCAACTCCCTCTTCTTTGTGGCAACCCCTGAGATATTGGAACACTGATATCATGTCTCTCCTAGTCTTTTTCATTAAACTAGACATACCCAGTTCCTGCAACCGTTCTTCATATGTTTTAGCCTCCAGTCCCCTAATCATCTTTGTTGCTCTTCTCTGCACTCTTTCTAGAGTCTCAACATCTTTTTTACATCATGGCGACCAAAACTGGATGCAATATTCCAAGTGTGGCCTTACCAAGGCATTATAAAGTGGCACTAACACTTCACGTGATCTTGATTCTATCCCTCTGTTTATGCAGCCCAGAACTGTGTTGGCTTTTTTAGCAGCTGCTGCACACTGCTGGCTCATATCTAAATGGTTATCCACTAGGACTCCAAGATCCCTCTCACAGGTACTACTATTGAGCAAGGTACCACATATCTGGTACCTGTGCATTTTGGTTTTTTTGCCTAAATGTAGAACCTTACTTTTTTCACTGTTGAATTTCATTTTGTTAGATAGCGCCCAATGTTCAAGTCTGTCAAGATCTTTCTGTAACTTGAGCCTATCTTCTGGAGTGTTGGATATTCCTGCCAGCTTGGTGTCATCTGCAAATTTGATGAGTTCCCCATCTATCCCCTCGTCCAAGTCATTGATGAAGATGTTGAAGAGTACTGGGCCTAAAACAGAGCCTTGGGGTACTCCACTGCATACTTCCCTCCATGTGGATGTAGTTCCTTTCAGGACTACATGTTGAGTGCGGTTGGTCAGCCAGTTACGAATCCATCTGGTGGTGGTGCTGTCTAAGCCACATTTTTCTACTTTATCTAGTAGTAGGTTATGGTTTATTTTATCAAATGCTTTACTTAAGTCCAAGTAAATTATATCGACAGCATTCCTCTGGTCTACTAATTTTGTCATTTTGTCAAAGAATGCAATAAGATTAGTCTGGCATGATCTGTTTTTGACAAACCTATGTTGGTTTTTGGTTATTACTTTGTTTGCTTCTAGGTGTTCGGTGATTTGTTGCTTTATCTTTTCCAGAATCTTCCCCGGTATTGAGGTCAGGCTGATAGGTCTGTAGTTTCCTGGATCTGTTTTTTTTCCTTTTTTGAAGATGGGAACTACATCAGCTCTTTTCCAGTCCTCTGGCAGCTCCCCTGTGCTCCAGGATCTTTGAAAGATATAGTTCAGTGGTTCTGAGATCATGTCTGCCAGTTCCTTCAGAACCTTGGGGTGTAATCCATCCGGTCCTGGTGATTTGAACTCGTCTAGGGTAGACAGGTGTTCACTTACCATTTTCTTCCCTATTTTAACTTGTGTTTCTAATCTGTTTTTTGTGGTGCTGTTTTTGATAGGTTGGATTGTTTTTTCCTTTTGTGTAAAGACAGATGCAAAAATGAGTTAAGTAGATCTGCTTTCTCCTGTTGCTTGTCATCTTCTTGCCACTTTCTCCCAGCAATGGGCCAATTGTTTCCTTGACTTTTTCTTGTTTTAACATGTTGGAAGAAGCTTTTTGTTATTTTTACTTTTGTCGCTAGCCTTTGTTCATTGTGAGCCTTAGCTTTCCTCACTTCATCTTTACAGGCTCGGGCTATTTGCTGATATTCTGCCTTAGTTATTTGCCCCTCTTTCCACTTTTTATATTTGCCCTTTTTGTCTTTCAATTTTAATGTTTTTAAAATTTTAAAGTGTTTTAATGAAGTTTTCGGTCAATTAGTTTGTGATCCAATCCCACTGATTCCAATTTTTTTTACCAAGAGTGCTTTGGTGTGCAGTTGATTATTAATATTTGGGTGATGTAGTGATTTTCTCTTACTTGCATTAATTAGGTTCCAACCGATGATAATATCCTCTTAGCGAAATTTCGTATTGTACGTACACCCACATAGGTACATGGCTGATAGGAACAAAAGTTGATGGGTCAAAATCTGAAACATCATAGAGCTTTTACAGGAAAACGCCAGACATTGAAGTGTTATCAGTTGGAAGAGGGGAAAATGATCTATGTTTTTTTTATATGCTTGCAAGAATGTGTTGGACATTATATTCAGTCCTTCCTCAATAGAACCATAAAAGAACATAGGTTAATCTGGGAAGTTATGACTTATCTAGGGCAGCCAATGTAGCCCAGACTTTGGTTTTCTGCAGAGAAATCTTCTCTACCTTTTGCAGCTCAGTGATCTGTGGCCCTGTCTCACATCTGGGATGATGCACATCTCCAGAAAGGCTGGAAGTGTCATGTGGCAAGGTAAATATTTTTTAATGAGACAGCTTTGTGGATTGAGTAGCTATATTTGTCTCAGTAGGGTATGATGAATCATCTTGTTTTTCTTCTCCAAGGGAGCTGGGAGTCTTTCAGTCAACTCCGAGGACAGCTGTCTAGAATCACCCAGGACTACAGTTCTCAGGATAAATAGAGAATGTGTTGATCTCCAGAAGTTTAAAAGTCCCGTGGTATCAGAAGAAAACTCTGGGAGTTGAAAACACCCTTTTGTAAATATATGGCTCCCCCTGAATATAGGCTTCAAGGAAGCCTATATACTCCCCTCCATGATCCCACAGATCATCTACTTGCTCTTTCCTCTCTCTCCATTAGTTGTGTCAAATTTGATAAAGCATGTTCTGCTCTGAAGTGTCACACTCAGGTAATGACAGCTTGTCTTCTTGTCAGCAGGAGAACTCCCAAGAGGTGGATTTGGAGGTGTTTTAGTTTTCCCTCTCTCTTCCTCCCCTCCCCCCTTCAGTGCATCTCTCTCTCTTTTTCCTCTCTGTATGTGCATGGATTGATTGATAGAGTTCACTTTGTTTTCTCTTTTCACTGGCTTCTGACATACTCTGGCTTATTCAACAAGAGACAAGTGGGTGGAAGGATTGTTCTCTGGTTATTACCTGATCTTTGAAAGAAGCCTCTCCCCTTCCCCCCCATGTGTGTGTGTGTGTGTTGTGTATATGTCTATATGTGTGGATTGTGTGTTCAACAGAAGACATAGGTCCATTGGTTTAGCATTTCAGATTGCACAAATGTAATGTGCTGCCAAGTGGTGCCCTACAGACACCTCCTTCCTTCTGTCTTTCTCCGAAGTAATTTGCTGGTATTAATAATTTTATAATAATTATTATATAATAATTATTATAATTATTATTATATAATTATTTAATTATTATTTAATTTTTATACTGCCCTTCTCCCGAAGGACTCAGGGTGGTGAACAGGCAGATAAAAATAATACAATACATTACATTACAATAAAAACACTATTTAAAAAACTTATTCAATATAGCCTAAATTTAAAATACAATACAAAATAAAAATAAACCCCAATAAAATCCATAAAATCCATGTTTAAAAACCCTATTTAAGCCCGTCCTGCTCGGAAGAATAGATATGTCTTTTTTTTTTTTTTATTGAAAGAGTTTTAAAAAAACAAAAACATTTCCCCCCTTTTTCCCCCCTCCCTCCCAAAACCCACCCCCCCCCCGCTTCCCGGGTCAATCACAAGGTATTGTTATACATAAACCAAACATAGAATAAAATTTTCCTTCAATCCAAATAACCACATCCAAAGCTTTTCATCTCCCAACCCCTCCCATTACATAAAATAACTTTCTAATTATTCAAAGGCAATCTGATATTTCTTAATCTGATATCTGTTTTGTAGATAATCAATCCATTTTTTCCATTCAATTAAATATCTTTCCTGCGTATTGTCTTTTAAAAACGCTGAGATTTTAGCCATCTCAGCCAAATTAATAACTTTCAATATCCATTCTTCTATTGTAGGTATCTCTTCTTTCTTCCAGTATTGTCCAATCAACAGTCTTGCTGCTGTTATTAAATTCAGAATCAATTTAGTCTCAATCCCTGTACAATCCGTTATAATTCCCAAAAGGAAAAATTGTGGCAGGAACTTTATCTTCTTCTTCAGTACATTTTGAATAATCCACCAAATTCTTATCCAAAAGACCTTAATTTTCTTGCAAGTCCACCAAATATGAAAATATGTAGCATCATCACAATCACACCTCCAACATTTCGCTTGGATATTAGGATACATACATGATAATTTTTTGGGATCTAAGTGCCATCTATAAAACATCTTATAAAAATTTTCCCTTAAATTCTGTGCTTGTGTAAACTTAACATTTCTAACCCAAATTTTCTCCCATGTTTCCAACATTATTGGTTCCTGAATATTCTGTGCCCATTTTATCATACAATCCTTTACCAAATCCTTTCCGAATCTATTTCAAGCAACACATTATACAATCTCTTTATATGCTCCTGGGTCTGATTTCTAATTTGCTTTATTAAATTTTCCTCCCTTTGCATTATACCAATTTTTTGATCTTCTTTCCATCTAGCACTTATTTGCCCATATTGAAACCAAGTATAATTCCTCCCTTCTTCATTTAATACCTGTAATGATTTTAATTGCAATCTACCTCCTTCAGCATACAAAAGTTCTTTATAAGTAATCATTTCCTGTTTCTGTTCTATATTTATATTCTCTATTGCATGTCTAGGGCTCGCCCATATAGGAATCTTGTATTCTAATTTATAGGAATATTTTTTCCAGACCATAAAGAGCACTTCTCAACACATGATTCTTAAAAGCCCTATCCACTTTTTCATAAAATAAATCGGCATGCCATCCATATAACAAGTCATAACCTTCTATATTCAAAATTCTTTCCTCTGTTAAGTTAAACCAGTCACTTATTACTGAAAGGGCTACTGCTTCATAATATAGTTTAAAGTTAGGCATTCTTAAACCACCTCTTTCCCGTGAGTCCTGTATTATTTTCATTTTAACCCTCGCCTTTTTACCCTGCCATATAAATTTATTAATCCCACTCTGCCAATCTTCCAAATTTTATCCTTTTTAATTATTGGTATCATCTGGAACAGAAACAAAATCTAGGTAACACATTCATTTTAATAGCCGCAATCCTTCCCAATAGGGATAACTGCAATTTCTTCCAGACACTCATATCATTCTGAACTTTTTGCCATAGCAAGTCATAATTATTCTTATAAAGTTTCTTGTTCGATGAGCTAATATAGACCCCTAAATATTTAACCTTTTTTACTACCTCAAATCCTGTCATTTCCTCTAATTTTTGTTTCTGTTGTATAGACATATTTTTAATTATCACTTTTGTTTTATTCTGATTTATTTTAAATCCTGATACCTTTCCATATTTATCAATTACTTCCAACAAAAATCTACTTGAATTTATAGGATTCGTTAACGTAACCACTACATCATCTGCAAAAGCTCTAACTTTATACTCATATTGTCTAATCTTAATTCCCTCTATTTTCATTAATTCTCGTATTTTATCTAATAATGGTTCCAGAGTCAAAACAAACAATAATGGTGATAAGGACATCCCTGTCTCGTTCCTTCGCAATCTTAATAACTTCTGTCAAGCTACCATTTACTATAATCTGTGCTGTTTGCTCTCCATAAATCGCTTTAATTATTCTAACAAAACAGTCTCCAAATTGCATTTTCTCTATTAATTTAAATAAAAAATCCCAATGCAATCGATCAAAGGCTTTCTCTGCATCCAAAAAAATAAGTGCTGCTGAAGTATTCTTCTTTTCCAAATATTCCAATATATTAATAATCTGTCTAACATTATTCCTCATCTGCCTCCCTTTTATAAAACCAGATTGATCAGTATGAATTCTTTGTTGTAACGCTAACATTAATCTATTTGCTATTATTTTTACAAAAATCTTATAATCATTATTTAAAAGTGAAATCGGCCTGTAGTTACCAGGTTTAGAGCAGTCTTGCTCCTCTATGTCTTAAGCTGCGGCGAAAGGTCCGGAGGTCAGGAAGTTGTCGAAGTCCTGGGGGAAGCTCATTCCAGAGGGTAGGTACCCCCACAGAGAAGGCTCTCCCCCTGGGGGTCGCCAGCCTATACTGTTTGGCTGACAGCACCCTGAGAAGACCCTCTCTATGGGAGCATACCAGTCGGTGGGAGGCATGTGGTAACAGATTTTTTTATTATAGATTTTCCCTTATTTGTACATACAAACATACATACATACATACATACATACATACATACATACATATATAAATATACATACCGGTATCATTATCTGTATTCACTCTCAATATTATGACTAAGTCTCATAATTCTGTGGCACAAAAACCTTCCTAAGAACTAAGGAGTAGAGGGATGTAGAGCTTACTCTTTTGACTGAAATTTCTACTACTAGTCAGGAAAACAAAAAATGGCTAAATGCCACTGATGCTGTCTAGTGAGGAGAATTGATGATGGCAGGGAGGAAACTGTTGGCAAAATGTTGGTAGTGACTTGGTAAGCCAGGAGATGAAGAAATGGATGAAGACATGGGCTGGAAGTGATCCAACAGGATGGGAGCAAGAAGAAAGGAGACCGGGAGCCTTTCCAGACTGCTGAGTTAAAGTGGTTTCCACCTACATCAAATTGGTACAAAATAATATTAAGATAAAATCTAGTATTCCCATTACCAACACCTCTCCTCCTTCTAACACATCTATTCCAAATCACTAAAGCAAGAGCATCTGCTATCAGAGGTGAAATCCAGCAGATTCTGACAGGTTCTGGAAAACCGGTAGCAGAAATTTTGAATAGTTCAGAGAACTAAACTACTGTGTGGTCTGTGTGGTCCCAAAGTGGGATGGAAATGGGGATTTTGCAGTATCCTTCCCCCACCATGCCCACCAAACCACACCATGCCCACCAAGCCACGGCCACAGAACTGGTAGTAAAAAAAATTGAATTTCACCATTGATCTGCTTGGAGGGATGTGCGTGTGTGTCCAAAAGATTCCATTGCTGCCATCTTCATTTATTTTTTTTTTGGACACTCCAGAATGATGTTACTCTGATTGATGTGTGCCAATTCTGGTAGGCACATTAAATGGGTTTCACCTTGTACTTGCCTAAGCGGTCCTCGAATCGTCTGCGAATTCCTCCAGTAGGGCGTTTGCAGGTTGCATCCGCTCCGGTGGGCGCCAGTCACCCCATTCCCAACGCCCGGAACCAGTCTAGCCCCAGCAAGCTTGGCAAGGTTCCTCGACTAACGTGATGGGCAGGGTCTTTTCGTATGTCCCGTACTTGACCTCGACGGTCGTTGTCCCTCGAACAGGGATGCGGTTGCCCTGGTAATCCTGCACCCGGGCCGTTGTTTCTGTAGCTTGCGCTTTGCGATGTCGGCAAGGCTTTCACAAAAGTGTCCCAGGACATGATTGTGATAGCTGATCCTGTGTCTACTTCCAGTCGGCACGGTACGCCTTCAATTGTCGGGTTTGTGAAGATCTTTTCTTGATGCGGGTAGCTGCGTGGTCTATGGTAACAGTCATTCGGTTTGACTTGCGCTCTTTCTTTCCTGGCTAATCGCGGGTCGCCTCGCCGATCTCGCGCTCTGATTGGCTGGTTTGAAATTCGGCGGGAATGTGGGGTTTGCATCTCTGACTCAGAGCCGCTCTGATTGGCGATTTGAATTTTCGGGGAAGGTTGGGGTGCTCGGCAGACTTGAGCCAGGTGCCTTCCTTTCACACCGCCGGCAAATGGCGTCCCTGAACTTACATCTTTGGCGCTGATGTCGCCCGCAACTTCCGCATTCCTCCGGGTCTTCCTTGTCGATTTTCCGGTGTAGTGGACTTCTTCCTCCTCTTCGCTGGTTGACTCACGATAGGTTTCTTCGTGGTGGACTGTGCTCGGCTTTGCGCCCGCCATCGGCGTGAGTCGCTTTGTAAGGTGTCTGCTGCATGGTTGGACATCTCATGGGCTCTGGCTTCGTCCAGGCGTTTGCCAATGTCAGGTTGCTCTTGGCTAGCAACCGTCTCCTCAAACGGATGTCTCTGACCCCCGTATAAGTTGTTCCAGCAGCTCTTCGTCCAGATCGCGGTACTGCAATGCTTGGAGGCTTGTCTCAGGGCTGCCATGTAGTCGCTGATAGACTCGCCTTCTTGTTGCCTCGCTCCCAAACTCGTACCGTCGAGCGTGTTTGGGCGGGGCTGGTGCGTAGTGATTCTTCAGGAGGGTCTGAAGGGTCTGCCACGATACGGAGTGTAGCGGTGTTGGCTCCGCTAGGGCTTCTGCGACGGCGATGACTGCTGACCCACAGTGGCTTATGAAGTAAGCCCGTTTGCGGTTGTCGGAGACTCCCTGTAGCTCGTTTGCCTCCAGGAAACTTTCGAAACGGGTCATATATATTCCCCATGTCTCCTGGGCAGGGTCAAACGGAGTGGGTGGCGTGTAGCCGGTCATCGCTGCATTCGCCGTCACCTTGCTGGGTTTGATTCTCGTAGTGAGTTCAGCTCTGTTCTGGTGCTCTGCCTCAATATCCCATCCTCGTCGCCAATGTTAGGTTTGGGTATTGACGAGGCAGGAGACCAGGTTAGTGACAACAGCTCTTTAATATAGTGTGACCCAGCAAAACTCTGGAGAAAAACCTCTCCTTATATACACTTCAGCCTGAGGCTGCATCCAATCAGAAACGAGATATTTCCCGCCTAAAACTCCCGCCAAAACTTACAGTAATACATTACAGTCAGTATCCCACAAAATGACATGAGAACCAGAGAACAACAATTCTGATTTCCCCCAATAGAAATAAAGATCAGCTTCATATAATATAGTATTTCTTCTGCCAATCAATTCCAACCAGCAGTCCAAAATACGAGGAGAGTATCAAGTTGAGGACGGCATTTAATTTAAAAATGTGTGTGCATCCGCTTGAGTGCCATTGCACCAGGGCTGGGTTCTACTTACCCTTACTACCGGTTCGCAATGGGATTGCGCATGTGCGCTCGCTTTGCTCATGCGTGCGCTGAACTTCTGCACATGCGCAGATCGTCTATGATGACATCTGTGTGGGAGGGCGGAGCCTGCCCCCGGTTTTACTACCGGTTCACAAGAACTGGTCCGAACTGGGGGCAACCCACCACTGCATTGCACTCATATGCACATTTATACAGTTTGGTTATTTTTAATGCATGTCAAAAACATTTGTTTTATAGAAACTAGGTAATAATACTTTATGTATAAACTTTTATGCAACAATTGCCTGTGGTTTGATTTTACACGTCGTTTTCCAAAATCGGATGTGTGAGACCATAAAATAAAACCTTTTTGGCTTTGTATGTAATTTTATGTTGTTACTAATGAAATAAGAATATATCAAAATGATAATTTAGTATTTTCTATTTTTCTGATATTAAACCCAGTATCTTACGTAAATCTATTTAGAAAGCAGTCCAAATCCCCATAGACTATTATATAATATTAAACGGTACTGTCTTCAAATGCAAGTAGTTGAATATACGAGAGGGTGATGAAGATTGTTAAAACGATTGTAATGTTTTACATGTACAAAGTGAATCAAAAATTAAATTTCTTTCTTAGTGGATGTTGGAGCTCTTCAAAACCACTCATAGATTTCATGGTTAAAGAAATTAAAAAAGTTTGGCATCTGACTAAATCAGAAGGAATGGAGGTTCAGATTGGACATCCAGATTACTAACTATTTCATGAGGTTTTTGAGAATGAATTCTGGCTGGATGGCAATATTTACGGGACCGCCTGCTGCCGCCAGTAGCCTCTCATTGACCGGTGCGCTCTCACAGAGAGGGCCTCCTTAGGGTGCCGTCGGCCAAACAATGTCGGCTGGCGGCCCCAAGGGGGAGAGCGTTCTCTGTGGGGGCTCCGGCCCTGTGGAATGAACTACCTGTGGGGCTACATCTTCTCCCTGATCTTCGGACCTTTAAGCGCGAGCTCAAAACTTTTTTCTTTCACCAAGCAGGGCTGGCCTAATGATAAATTTTAATTGTGGGTTTGTTAGTGGGGTTTTTAAGGGGTCTAATTTATTAAAATGTTATACACTTATTTTAAATATTCAGCCCATCGAATTAGATTTTTAATGAATATTGTAATTTAAATTTTTTTTGGTACTTATGTTTTATCTAGGCTGTACACCGCCCTGAGTCCTCGGAGAAGGGTGGTATAAAAATGTAAATAATAAATAAATAAATAAATTTTCAAAGTAAAAGAAATGTATCATTTTTTTTAAAAAAAATCATGTTTATTAAATATTTTACAAAGCAAAAGACAAATCTAATGAAAAAGACAGAAAAGACAAAAAACAAACAAACAAAAACGTGCAAGAAAAAATAAAATTAAAGCTAAGAAATACATTTTTCAACCTTCTCTTTAATAGATATTGACCAACCTGTCAGTCCCCATCCTTCTTATATCTTCCAAAGTTGTAGATTACTAAATCTATAACCCTATATTAAATTCTCATCTTTTTCAATCATTAAATCCATAAATCATCATTTCACTTTTTTCTTCTTCTAGATGATTTCCATAAAAAGTCTCCAGTCTTTTGAAAAAGTACTTATTTTTTCCCTGACCAAACAGGTCACTTTTGCCATTTCTGCTAATTCTGACAGTTTTTCAATCCATTGCTCCATTGTGGGAATTTCAATACACTTCCATCTTTGTGCATTTAATAATCTCGCTGCCACTGTTATATACAAAGCTATTCATGAGTCTTTTCTAATTTAGTATCCATAAATCCTAAAGAATTTTTTTTCTGATTTCTTTGCAACATTAATCCTTAAAATTCTTTCTATCATTGTATGGAATTGTATCCAAAATTTCTTGGCATTTTCATGTCCACAGTGCATGATAAACTGTTCTTTCATGTTTTTCACATTTCCAACGTTGACTTCAAGCACCTTTATACATATTTGATAGGATCCCCAGTGTCACGTATCAACAATGCACCACTTTATAAAAAAATTCTCTCCAGCTATAACCAATGTAAATTTTATCCAATTTATCTAAGTTTTTTCCCCTGTACCCAGCTATATATCACAGCCAAAACTGGCAGCCCACTTTAACATACCATCCTTAACTTGTTCCCTTTCTTTTTGGAAATCTTAACAAAAGTTTATACATTTTTGCAATCATATGTTCAACATTTGTACATAATTCATTTTCAAATTCCATTTTTATGGGGTTTTTTCCCCTCGTCTTGCCTGTATTAAATCTTTCTTTTAATTGTGCACGAAAAAACCCCATTGAAAATGATGTTCCTCTGCAGTTAATGGTTCTCTTGACTTCATCTTAAATTTGCCATCCTTAAAGAAAGGAATGCTTGGAACGCGGTGGCTTAGTGGGTAAGATGCTGAGCTTGTCGATTGAAAGGTCGGCAGTTCAGCGGTTCGAATCCCTAGTGCTCCCATTACTTGTCCCAGCTTCTGCCAACCTAGCAGTTCGAAAGCAGGTAAAAAATGCAAATAGAAAAATAGGGACCACCTTTGGTGGGAAAGTAACAGCGTTCCATGCGCCTTTGGCGTTGAGTCATGCCGGCCACATGACCACGGAGGCGTCTTCGGACAGCGCTGGCTCTTTGGCTTTGAAACGGAGATGAGCACTGCCCCCTAGAGTCAGGAATGACTAGCACGTATATGCGAGGGGAACCTTTACCTTTACCTTTAAAGAAAGGAATGGTACATTTTAATGTCTTTGCATTTGTAGAGGATAACCATAGGTGCATGGTTATCAGTTTTCATTCTGGCTGATGACAATAGATTTTTGTTAGTTTTTGAAATGATTTGAAATGACTAATACTTTCATTGTCCGGCTATATACTTTTTACAGGCCGAGATGCAGTCAGATACTGAAGAGTGTCCCTCCCTGCTCCCGGAGTTTCTATGTGAAGCGGGTCTGAATCAGCCTGCTCAATTAACACAGATCAGTTTTGTCTGGCAGCACCAGGCAGCATTGTATGGTCCTTTTGTCATGAAATATGAATGTCACAAACAGCAGCCATCTCAGTGGTGAGAACAACACCCAAGGTGGCTGTTTCCCTTGCAGGATATTTGAGGGGAACTGAGAAGAGACCACCACTGTGGAGTTATTATGTCCTTGCAATTAGGAGGGGCAATGCTTTTATTAATTATCTTCCCACTACTAGTTTAATTATCATCCTTCCCATCACAGATGCTCCCCTCTGCTCGGGGCTGAGAGCTGGATTTGTTCATGACTTACATTGTCCCTTCTACTCTTGCCCTGTATGTGTTGAAGTGATACTCTAGGCTGAAGTGCTTCTGGTAACAATGATGATAGGAAAGTAGTGTGAACACTAGAGAGGGGGGAAAAAAGGAAGTCAGGGGAAGGGAAGAAAAGAAGAAAAGTCATCGAGAAGGATAAGAGGTTTAGGGATGCCATACATATACTATCAACTGATGTAAAAAAAAAATGAAAGGCTTTGCCTCAAAAACATAATCTGTGTGCAGTCTAAATCTTTTGTCAGATGAAAAATTTCTCAAAATAATTAGAATTGTTCCTCAAGCATTTAGAGGAATATGAAATGCACTTAGTTATTATTTTTTATCCCACCTTTATTTATAAGTAACCTCAAGGCGGCAAACATACCTAATATTCCTCTAATTTTTTTGCCACAATAACAACCCGCTGAGGTGGGCTGGGCTGAGAGAGAGTAATTGGCCAAAGGTTACCTAGCCAGCCCAAATCCAACGTGGCCATTGGAACAAAAGCGTGCAGGGCCTTATGGACCAAGGACTGTATTTTACTTTTAATAGGCAGAACTGGAATGTTAAACACTAGGTTTGATGCTAGTTCAGTTACATTTAATTCATCAATATGAGTCATTGCCACGTATTAAAACATTAAATTCAAATGTTCTTTTGGCTGCCAATTTCATCCTTTCCATCCCAAGATGTTATGCTTCCAAAGTCCCAAAGGCAGTGGTGAAATCCAATTATTTTTTTTACTACCGGTTCTGTGGGCAGGGGCTTGGTGTGGCTTGGTGGGCATGGCAAGGGAAGAATACTGCAAAACCTCCATTCCCACCCCACTCCTGGGGAAAGGATATTGCAAAATCTCCATTCCCAGCCTACTCTGGGGCCAGCCAGAGGTGGTATTTGCTGGTTCTCTAAACTGCTCAAAATTTCTGCTACCAGTTCTCCAGAACCTGTTAGAACCTGCTGGATTTCACCCCTGCCCAAAGGTGCTTTGGGACAATCACGACTTGGATGACTGACAGTCTCCATAGACATTGTGCTTCTAAAGTTTCCCTCTCCCGTCCAGCTACATGTTGGTCCACAGTCCACTATATTCACTCCTTCCCACATGTTCTGCTGGCTGAGTTTCTAGTCACTACTTTGGTATCATCTCTACAGCCAAGAAATCACCCACTAGCCATTCGGCCTGTTGATGTTTCTGTAATTCCAAGGTGACCAATTTGATGATATGCTCGGCAATTTTCTCCAGCTCAGTTTTTCTTTGTGTGCAAAAACTCCTAGATATCTCTAGTGCCATTTCATATTCCTTTGGTGAAACTCAGAAACTCCTCTCTTCTAGAATTTATATTCTAAAAGTTCAGTTTGCATCTTTTTTGCTAGGCTTTTCGTAAGGCTTTAAAAACCTCACTGTGTACCCAGGCCTGAAGCTTGGAATCCGCTAAGGGTCCTGTTTATTGGCTTTACTGTTAGTTAGTTAACTATCCCGATTGCTACATAGATTTATTTTGGGATGTTTTATTGTTTTTAATTATTTTAACTACTTTACAGTTTTAAAATTGTAAGCTACCCAGAGTCACTTGGCTGATATGGGCGGCTACAGAAATTGAATGAATAAATAAATAGAATAATATGATTTGCCTGGAATATTAAACTCTGTGATTATGGTTCACCTGAAATTTCCTCTGTGTGACTTCATGTATCAAATATGTTCCAAGATATAAAGCTATGTCTCAATATAAATTCAGGAGTTTTGAGATCATATTGGCTGCCATCATGATTTTTATTAGCTAAGGGTTTGCTAAAGATTGTCAGATTAAGATCTTAGCCTAAAAAATTGACCACACTTCCAAACCCTTTTTTTCTGCAATAAATATTCTTGCCAAATTTTATTTTCAAACTTCTGGAATCTTGATGGAATAATTATATCCACTGTGACATTTCTCGTACCTAATTTGATGACAAGCTCCTAAGAAGAAATTTCCATTTCAAAAATTGTCAAGTTCTAGCTGCAAAGTTTATTTTAGCTTGACTACAAACATCCAAACCTAACTAGGACAATGCCAAAAGGATTTTTAAAAAATGCATTGTGACTTTTGTGACCCCAAATTCTACAAATTGGTTGTACTTGCAAACCAAAATTACATGCAAGTATGCCACAGGCTGTTGTGTCTCGTCTGATCTCACCACAGCCGGGGCCTTCTTATCTGCTTCCGAACACGGAGGAATGTCCTAGTATGCCTCCCGGCCCCAGCCCTGGCTCCATGTCCAGACAGGCTGAAGAGGAGGAAGTATCTCCAGCCCCCAGCTCTGGCTCCATGCCCAGGCAAACGGAGCAACTAGACCCCTCCCCCTCCTCCACAGCATGTGAGCCTGAGGGGGATCAATTGCCAACAGCTGCAGACTGGAGTGACTTGATAGGTGGAGGCAACAGGAGGAAGGGAGGGGCAGGCCTGGATACGTGCTGAGTCATGGAGCCATACCCCATGGCCTATATAAAGGATCTGCTTTCTGGCATTCTCTGAGTCAGGCAAAGTCTAAACATATCTTGCTGAAGTCACTTTCTGGTCTCCTGCCTGCCCTGAGGACTTTGCTAGGACTTTGGCAGAGCTGCAGAGGCATGCCTGATTCGGATTTCCCTGACCCGGCCGTCAGCGGAGGAGTGGGACACGACACAGGCAGAATTTGCACCTTGATGCGTTGAACATAATTCATTGCTTGGCGTCCCTTTTTCCTTTTTCCGGTGCATGCCGCTCATATCCATTACGATCACCTTTACTTTTGACACCAACTTGTCACCCAGTTTCCAAAAAGTAGAAGAAAAGACCGCAGACTTCTGCTATTTTATTTGGTGGACAGGGGATCTTTGCAGAATTCTATTAGGTATGAATTCTGTTCATACAGTGGGGATCTATAACATCAAATGTAATAGCCCTGCGTTTCCTTATTGTGGTGTTCTGAAGATAGTAAGTTTTGTCAAAATGAAGTAGCCCCATTTTTTCTCATTTCGGTGCCCTGAAAATAATGAAAAAGTTGAACTGATGATTTTGTTGTTGTTTATTTGCCTGTTTCTCTGTTTGTCAATTTCAGTAACTTCTCCACTTTCTCTGAAGTAGGAGATGTGGATGCTAAGTTTCAGTTCTTCTGTTCTACAAATAGCTACTCATAGTTTTGGACTTACCACCACAATTGGAACCAAAATTCCTGTTGCTAAATAAGATGATTGTTAAGTGAGTTGTGCCTGATTTTTTTGCCATAGTTAATAAGGGAATCGTGCAGTTGTTAAGCAAATTTGACTTCTTCCATTGA
Source organism: Ahaetulla prasina (assembly GCF_028640845.1). NCBI lineage: Eukaryota > Metazoa > Chordata > Lepidosauria > Squamata > Colubridae > Ahaetulla > Ahaetulla prasina. The sequence goes on from NC_080540.1 coordinate 158,131,334, forward strand.
TTTTGCTTGTTGGAAGCCAGCTGGGAAGGTCACAAATGATGATCAGATGACCCCAGATTCTACAACTGTCCTAAACACATGTTGGTTGCCAAGCACCACAATTTTGATCGTGTGACTGTGGGGATTCTGCAGCAGTCATAAGTGTGAAGACTGGTTGTAAGTCACCTTTTTCAATGCTGTTGTAACTTCAAACAGTGACTAAACAAATGATGGTAAGTCAAGGACTACTTGTAGATGCACAATCATGGTAGGGTCTGCCACCTGTCTTTATTTCTGTCCTGGTGTCTTCCAATACCTTCCTTCCTTCCTTCCTTCCTTCCTTCCTTCCTTCCTTCCTTCCTTCCTTCCTTCCTTCCTTCCTTCCTTCCTTCCTTCCTTTCCCTCTCTCCCCCCCTCTCTCCCCCCCTCTCTCCCCCCCTCTCTTCCTTTCTTCTTTTTCATTATTCTAGATGGCCAAATGAAGTATGGAATGAGGTCACGATGAGGCAGCCTAGATAGGCTCCAGCCAGAATTCTGAAGTCATATTCATCTGCACTGTCCCAATAGTGATGGGGGACATGTTGAATAGAGACAGAAGCAAAGTCAAAGAATAACTGGCTTTAAAAACTGGAAACAAAAATTTACACTATCTCAGAAATGATATGGCATAGACAAACTTCTATAGTTTCATTATTTTGTGCCAACTTCAGGAGAAATAGAAGGCTCTTTCTCCATTATTGAGTCTAAGAATTTTTGAGTTTGCACAAAATAAATAAATAATTGTCCCCTCTTGCCAATGCCTATTTCCATAATTGAGTTAAATATTCACAGAATAAAGTGACTATGATCTTTAAAAACCTATCTTTGTCCTGAAGGGGTCATAAGGTTATTTGTTGCCTTGTTAGAAGACATTAACATAACTATCTTCTAAAGCTGGGAGAAGTGAAGTCTGCAAGTAGTTATGATAAAAGTTAAAGATGCTGTTGGCTCCAGGTGACTGGGTATGAAATGCATTCTCTTTTGGTGTGTGGTTCTTTCTTGCAGGAAATTCTTTTTAAATTTCCTAGTCTAGCCAAGAATCTCGGGATTGTCAGATATTTGCCATCCATGGACCAACTGTGCAGAACAAAGGTCAGCCAAGGTCAGATAGGAACAGCTACCTACTGAGGTTTTTCTTCAAACTGAGCTTGAGTCTTGGTTACTTACATGGCACACTGTACTGTATTCTTGTTGTTATAAAGAAATGGTTTCCCATCTTCTTTTTGCAGGATGGTTTTTGACCTCCCAGTTTCACTCTCATCTACAGTTTTGTTCAAATATCTGGAGAGTTGCTACATAGGAAAGGAAAAGAGCTTGCTGTCATAGAAGGTCCTATGGGATTCAATTCTAGAAAGGCAGATACAGTTGAATGCTTGGAGAATTATCTTAATATGAACAGTTTGACCAAGGAACATTTTTTTGGGGGGTGGGTGGGTTCTTACTAGCTTTGTGCAAAAGAGTTGCATCACATGTTTTACAATGCTTGCATCCAAGTTCCAGCTATATGCATTATGTATAAGGGTTATGTGTTTCACTAAGAGAAAGTGCCCAAATATCTCCATCCAAAATGGAGGCAATTGGCTTACAGGATGAGTGAATGAAAGAATATGAATATTGAAATACAAGATACTAATTTTTCTGCACGACTGGCATATAATAATGAAAGCATGAAAGCATACGCAAGATACTGAAGAACAATATGTAATTGAATGAGACACACAAAGAGACTCTTTCAGAGTAACAAGTACAGTATAAAACTTGGAAATGTGATGGACAGGTAAACAATGCATGTATATTGAGGGTGAAATGGCAAGAATTTCCAAACATTTTAATTGTAATTCATCAATCTTCAATGTAACGATACAGTCTTCATCTATTAAAAAAAATGCATCACTACAACTGGGATTTGTATATTTCCCACTTTAAATGTAATCATATCACCCTTTAATAATTGATGCAACAGAAGACTTCCCCATTTGTCTGACCAAGATTCAGGTCCATATTGCATTGAGAGTGGATTAGCTTTGTGAAAATTGATTCGGTGTCTGTATTGCCATCCCAATTTTTGTATCCTCATACTGCATACTGATAAAGCAGAAGGGAAATGTTAAGGGAATACAATTCTAGACTCTTTGAAAGTAGAAGTTGTGGTTTCATCTGCTTCTTGGAAGCCAATAAATTGATAACAGAACTTGCTGTTGTTTGTGACAGATCAACAGTTGGACTTATCATGAGGTATCATGCTGGTCACAAGGAGTTACAGCCAACAGGAAAATATTAATTTTACTTTTCCATTCATAAGGCAGGGCTAGGACTTTTATATCTTACAAAATGTAGTCCCTACCAATGCAATCACCTATTGTACAAAAACTAAAAGATCCATTTTATTGTTTAAACATAACTTCAATACGGTAAAGAAAACCAAAACACAAATATTGCAGATTCATATCCCATATATTATAAAATTATTTTTACATTGTTTAGGCATCATATGGATTGGATTTCTGGCGATCACAGTGGTACTTCACTGTAAGTTCAGCTGTCTTAATCATTGAAAATTATACTGACAGGGAAGAGATATTTTAAACCTAATGCTGTAGGTATAAAGTCAGTGCTTTATAATACTTTCTGCTAGATTGTGCATCCAAACTTCCACGGAGGAGAACTTAGGGAGCCTTCAGACAAGTTATTTAGAGAGAGAGAAAAAATCTGCTGCCACTGCTGTGTATTACTGACATCCTGAATATGACAAAAAACAACAACAACCCTGTGGTAATAGAGATGAACTCCAAAACGACCTGTGTGCATGTGGACCTAAATATGTTTGAAATCCAGGTGGATTAAGTAAGACTTGGCAGGTGAAAGGGCTACATGGCCATTTTCCTGCAAAGGCAGACCTCCCGCCAATGGGTGGGCAGCCATAGTCGACACTGCGAAGGTGTTGTGGAGGTAACGCATTTAGGAGAGGTGGGATATATATGCACGCGTGCATCGTTATCTGGCAGGTGTGATGAGATCTGTGAGAATATAGGTGCGTGCAAACCGGTGGAGAAACTTTATTTATTTTGTCGAATACATATTAAATAATATATATAGGTATAAGCATGAATTGAATACATAAAATGAATACAACTAAAGGGAACATTAGGACAGCGACGGTAGGCACGCTGGTGCTCTTATGCACTCCCCCAACTTGTGCAACGGTGGAGGTGGGCGTGCGGCTCGAAAAGAGGTTGCCTTCCGTGGGTCCTTCCTCCTTTTCTCCTCCACCCCTTATCGCCGCTCTCTAATCCCCCGCAGCCCGCCCTTTATTAAAGTGGCGGGAACGGGCGGCGAGGAACTCTTGTCGTCGACGTTGGGCTTTGCCTCCAGTCTGGTTGCTGCTGCTGCTGCTGCTGCTGCAGGGCGAGAGAGGGACGCCAAACTCTTCGCCCGGGAGCCAGAAGCGGCGGAAAGAGCCCCCTTCTCTGCCCGTCTGAGGCAGAGCAGCTCTCCGCCGCCGACTCGGAGACGACCCGCCGAGGCTGCTAGCTCGCTTGCCCTCCTTTCTTCATCAGGGTAGGATTTTGACGGCAACGGAAAAGCCAGCGATTCGGGGCGAGAGCAACAGAGTAGGGGAAGCGGAGGGATTATGTGAAAGTTTCGTCTAACTTTTTTGGGAGGGTGGTATATTTGGTATTCTTTTCATTGCGGGCATTGCTTGCCCGGCTGGCACTCTTCCTGTCTTCAACTGCAAGGGAATAACCGCGGGAGGGGAGAATACAGTTATGTCACTTTCTCTTGCCTAGTTAATTGCAAACTTAACTTTGGGGGCATCCGCTTGGCCACTAAGAGAAAATGCCCCCAATCCAAGTCTGTTCTTATGTCTTTAATGACTAAAAAAGTATATAAGCATGCTGATTTGCAATTAAGGGCAGCATTTATAGATGCTGGACTGTAGTTCCCAACAGTGTAAAGGATATCTGAACAGGAGTATAACAGAGTAGAGAATGAAAGGGTCAAATGGTTGTTTGGAATTGTGTAATTTAGAATATATATGTATGTATGTATGCATGTATCTTCTAAATTATATATATAGAATCCAGGGTGGGGTTGAGAAGATAATGTATCTGATGCAGAGACCTCTTATGCACCTCAGCAGAAGAGAGAGTCATGGAGTTAAGATATGGTAACATCATTTAACTATTTGAATAGCTATAATGCATAAGACATTGCAGGATTGAAATATAAAAAAAATTCAATTTGTGGAGAAATTGCTTAACAATATAAGTTAAAACTGCCTCCAAAGGTGGAAGATTCTCCTTTGCGTGAAAGTGCTGAAGCGATGTCAGAATGATAATCTGTTAAGGGTTTAATCATTTTTTCCTTTGTCCTGGGACTCTACCAGATGAACTGAAAAAACTATACCAGATCTAAAATGTTACGATTTTTTCATGTAATGCCCAATAATGGCGTACCTGGTCTGATATTTTGGGCCAGATGAAAGTTGGTAGCAATGGTCCCTCTGCTTGATAGCAACAAGAGACAAACATTTAGACAGACTGGCAGTGAGCACTGATGGGCTTGCCTCTTCCTGGCCAGTCCCTTCCTGACCCCACTTCAGATTTATTTATTTTTATTTATTTATTTTATTTGTCACAACGTTATATATAAGCATAAGCATGAAAATAACTATACGATATATAAGCATAAATATAATCGTAAGTATGTAATAACTATATTAATTGGATATAATGAAAAGAAACAATAGGACAGGAACGGTAGGCACATTGGTGCTCTTATGCACGCCCCTTACAGACCTCTTAGGAATGGGGTGAGGTCAATGGTAGATAGTTTTTGGTTAAAGCTTTGGGGATTTTGGGAAGAGACCACAGAGTCATGCTGAATGACTAAATCATGATTAAATGACTAAATGACTAAATGATTACTAAATGATTAAATGACTAAATCACAGCATGATTTAGTCATGCTGTGTCCACAAAAAGAGGTACACAAGGTATTAAGTCAGGCATTTTACACCATTTTGTAAGGATTCTGACTACGTATCCCACAGAAGGCTGTAAGAAGGCCTGGCATCTTGAGAACTGGCATGTGTATGACACAAGTGTTTATATGTATGTTTTGATCGCCTTCATACTTGTGGAGCAGAACAGAGGAAAGATAGTAAATACTGAGATAAGGCAAACGCCATCCTAAGATACTGAAGGCTGCTTCACCTCTGAAGACTGAATGCACTGACCGCATCTAGGTTTTCACATAAAGCAAGAGAAAAAATAAATAAATAAAAAGTTAATAAGACCAAGAGCCCCAAGTAGTCTATTTCATTGCTAATCTGATCCTGCTGGCTACTTGGATTTCTCATCTGAAGAAACCATTTGATAGGCGGGAATAAGGACTGGTGGCGGCGCAAAGATTGATACATATATTTAAACTATTTAAGCTATGCATGAATGGTGGTGGATGGCTGATTAGGTTTTGAATGAAGGTATGACTGAGGTGCAGTTAAACGTTGCAATGCAAATATGAACAAGCAAAAGCTTAGGTGTGGGAAAGTAGATGAATGAAAAAACTAATAGCACATTTGTTTCATATGGTATTATAATCTTAATATAAGCAAATGTGTGTCTGTCTGAATGTATTCTTCACAGAATTACAGAACTGAAATTAAAATACAGGTGTTTTTAAATAACTATAAGAACTTCATGGGGCTTTGCTATTATGTTGTTTTATGCATACTGTACACATCACACAGATATAAAGTTTACGTGCATGTTAAGAAAAATCGCGCATATATTATTTTAAACTAGAATTGGAGGTTATAAATGTGATCCTTAACTTATTCATCCAGCCTACGTGCTTCTCTTTTGTTAGAATTCAAAAGTACTTACTATACATATGTAAAACATATGAAAGGGACTAAAACTTCTAAGACATTTAAATGCAATTTGAAAACTGAAGATTTAATGCAAACATCCAAGACACACTTTAAAACAAGTTTAACAAGCTAACTATGGAGAGTGTTCTAAAACACAACTTTACAGTGAACAGAAAAATGTATGTACAAGAAGTTAAAAGGCCCCAAAGAAGGACAGATTCTTTCTCTGCAGAATGCATCAGATGAACCTGAAATATGCATTCATAGAATCCATACATTCTATATAGGAAAGTTGGTAATAGTCTGTGTGCTCTCCTAAAGCTTATAATGCAAACCTAACTGCTTCTTAGGAACCCCCACCAAACATATAGCTTGTTTGAATGTATTTATTGTATGCATTTATTAAAACAAAAAAAACACTGAAATATATCTGAATCATAAGGACATCTGGATTATATTCAAGATATGTTATTAAAGACACATCTATATCTGTGAATGAACATAATATCAGTATATCAAAAGCAATGGAAAAAAAATATAGTAATCTTGATTATAAATCTTGAGTATAAAGTTTATAAGGATTAAAATTGTACTGAAGATCACACCATTAGTTTAAAATATTGCATATCTGAATATAAAATTTAATTAGTGTAAGTTAAAATTTCAGGGTAATAAAAGTGTACATGAAAGAAGAAAGCGTAAAAAAGGTTAAGCTAAGAATATTATGATTAAAGAGAAATGAACCACAGTAGCAGACCTGATTATCAGTCTTGAGCAATCCTGTTGCTTTATTATTTATTACAAATACAGTAAGAATTCTATCATTGTACAATAAACTGAGATACAGAAAGATTGCAGACATGTAAGTAGTTAGCGGCTTAAAGCCCATTGAACAGAATTGTAGCCAAAGCGAATAGTTCTTTACCAAACAGCTTGAAATTCATTGAGGGATTCCATCAACTGTGTTGCAAGTTTTGTTGATTGGGAAAGAATTAACTCTTTATAAGAGATTGCTTGTATCATCTTTCCATATGTCCCCAGTGTTGGAAATCATTATGACAACCTTTAATGCCGATTATCAAACAGAACAAAGAAAGAGGACTTTTATACAGGAGGCTGCACAAAATCTGAAAATTTAAAACGTTATACCATATACTGGGCAGGATTTTTTTTAAATTTATAGCACTCAGTATTAATATCAACTGTGGTTTGACTGGGACAAGCTAAGTTATGTATGCCAGTAATAAAGAAGGTGAACTAAAGGTAGAATTCCAAACATTTTATGTCACAAAACTTATCTTTTATCTCTCTCAACTATAATACAGGCAGCCAGTTACTAGAGTTGAGAGTACTTACTGCAAGTGGATGAAAAAATGATTGAGAACATGATGAGGAGGAGGGCTGTTATTATTATTTAAAAACTTGAAACGGTCCTCATAAGAGGTAGCTATCATCAACTAGAACCATAGACTGGAGTAGCAGAAAATTATGAAGCAGGAGGAAGCCAAGCCAAGAGCACAGTTTTCTCCTCCTCTCCAATAAGATCCTCACCTAACTCTTCTTTGGACAATGGCTCAAATGAAAGCCCTATCATGAAGTCATTTCATGCCTGTCATTAGGGCCTCACTGTATGCTTATAGCTTTGCTGGTTGAATTGGAGTAAACCTATCCTAAGAATTTGCCCTCACGAATCAACAATTTCACATGTTGACAACAAATAATAGTCCCTTAAAGAGGAACTGGACTATGTTGGGAGATATGGAGACTGAGGATATAAACGACCCTCCAACTCCAGGCTTAACAATTGGAAATGAATTCTTAAGTTTGTTAAGGTTAACAGAGATATGATAACCCAGTGGTTTCAATCGGAGGAAGGAATCATGTATTCTTCAACCCTCAGCAACCACCCAAGCGCTGTTTTTGCTGGCAGAGGGTTGCAGGAGGTTGTTGCAGCCGAAAACGGAATCGAGGCGGGCTGCATGTGGCTTCCCCAAGCTCTGTTTTCCCTGGCAGAGAGCTGCAGGAGGCCATTGTGGCTGAAAACGGAGCCTCAATGAGTGACGTGGAGCTGGCCATGCCCACCCTGGCCATGTCCCCCCACCCCGACCCCTCGAGGTCAGACACAACCCTGATGCAGCCCTCAATGAAAGTTTGACACCCCTGTGTTAGACAGTTGCAAGCCCTCCATTGTGGGATACTTGTGCTATTTAACACTAAACAAATATAGATGGGCCTTTTCTAGAGTCCATGTTGCTGGTCTCCCATCAGCCTTATTAGAGGGAAGATTTCACTGGACCCTTTATTCACAGAGACTTTGCTCCTGTGGTTCTAAGATGGTGGATATTCTCACCCATGTTCTCATGTGGTGCCTCTTCTACCGTGCTTCAAGACGTGCTTTGACTACACCAATCATTTCCAAATAACAAGGGCCATGCAGATAAAGTTTATGTTCATTATCTTTTAAGGGACACTAGTCATATACTTAAGGGACGCGGTGGCTTAGTGTAGGGGTCTCCAACCTTGGCAACTTTAAGCCTGGAGGACTTCAACTCCTAGAATCCCCCAGCCAGCAAAGCTTAAAAACCCACCCAGCAAACCAGGCTTAAAGTTGCCAAGGTTGGAGACCCCTGGCTTAGTGGGTAAGATGCTGAGCTTGTCGATCGAAAGGTCGGCAGTTCAGTGATTCAAATCCCTAGTGCCACATAACGGGGTGAACTCCCATTAGTTGTCCCAGCTTCTGCCAACCTAGCAGTGCAAAAGCACGTAAAAAACGCAAGTAGAAAAATAGGGACCACCTTTGGTGGGAAGGTAACAGCGTTCCAGGCGCCTTTGGCGTTGAGTCATGCCGGCCACATGATCATGGAGACATCTTCGGACAGTACTAGCTCTTCGGCTTTGAAACGGAGATGAGCACCGCCCCCTAGAGTCGGAAACGACTGGCACGTATGTGCGAGGGGAGCCTGTACCTTTACTTTTAGCCATACTCTTAACAAACATATCAAGTGGCCAAAATTTTTTACCAAGTTGCACAACTGCGCAAAAAAATAAATAAATTAGACATGCTGTTTTATTGTCCCATATTTTTCCCCTTCCCTAACAACTAATTGTTGTATTAAACTGTTCCTTTTTTACTGCAGTTTTTATTTTTAATCAGTATTAAATTGTAAAGACTGGTCAAAGACCATAATAAAGATATTTGATTTGAAGGAGAGGAGGTAACTGGAAAACAAAACCTAAAGAGTTAAATCAAGTCAAGAAAAATAAAACACCAAAAATCTGGAGTTGTGCAAGTCAACCAATTCAAGCTAAACAAGTTGCTGTAGATCATGGAAACTGAATACAAAAATGGAAAACAACCAGAAAATTCTCTTATTCAGGGAGGAAAAAATGCAAATACAAGGACAATCAAGAGAAGCAGACATTGCAAAACAAATAGAATACAGAGTTGTAGGGACAGGTAAGGTAAGCCTCATCCAGTTAGACACAGCCAGTAAATGTAGACTGTAATAAACATCATATATGTTGATTCCATTGAATCTTCCACTTTTAATAGCTATTCAATAAATATTGTGATTGAACAAAATACTTGGCATTTTACAACTGATCCATATATGTCTGTCTGTCTGTCTGTCTGTCTGTCTGTCTGTCTTGGCATATTCGGGTCTTTTCCCGTGTAAGGTTGAGAGTATCTTGGCGACATTTCAACGAGGTCTCACTCATCAACTTCAGGCTGGTGCTTTTGGCTTCGTGCTTCTGTGAGCAAAGGGTGGTTGGAGCTGCCGTCTCTATAAATACTGGTGGGGAGGTGGGGAGTGTTGCTATGAGCGAGTTGGTTGGCTATATGGTTGCATCTCAACCTTACATGGGAAAAGACCCGAATATGCCAAGACCTACATACCTATACCCGTGAAAACCTACGAAAACATATATATGTACTGACGAGTGAGACCTCATCGAAACTTGGTGACATTTAGAAAAACAACCGGAATTAATTAATATTGGAAATACAAAGTATACATCACAAGTGGAGGATATTGAACATAACAACCCAGTTAGAGATAGTGAAAGAACACAGCTGGTGAAAAGCCTAATTAATGCAGAAGTAAATCTCCCAATAATGTGTGTTATCAAAAGAAAGAGCTCTGGCAAAGCAATATACAGTAAACACGGTTAATGATCATGAAGGAAATGGACATAACTGTAGAACAATCAATGACTCACAGAGCACCACAAAATCCATTGCTAGCTCAAATTGATAAGGCAATGAAGACAAATAAGGTAGGAGTTCACAAGTTACTGCAGAAGTGCACAATACAAAGCAACCAGAAATAGAATCAAACTTGAGATTCTTTAAGGAAGCGTAAGATGCAACATATAAGTTTACACCAAATATCTCTGGGGTTAAAAATAATTATGTTAACAAAGATATTTATTTTTAAATTTTAAGCGTAATAAGAGTATATGGAATGGCGTGAGGATGATTCAAACACTTCAAAAGCAAACAAACAAAAAACAACAACGAAGGGACCAGAGACTAACAAATATGTCATATTCCAACACAATACCAGGAGTCTTTGCAGGAGAATAAGGCAAAATAATTCATCCGTTCCAAATCCAAAATGTGATTAATCAACAGAGTTTACAAAAAACTAACATGATGACTTCTATAATTAAATGTGCATTCTGGAACAATATTGAATAAATGCATAGGTTCCCCGCCCCCTTTTCTACAAGATTATATGATATTTCTCTTAAGAAATTTAGTTGATAGGAAATAGTACAGTGGTGCGTTTCAAACTTTTTTACTATCGAGTCTGTGGGTGTGGCTTGGTGGGCGTGACATGGCTTGGTGGGTGTGGCTTGGTGGGCATGGCAGGGGAAGGTTACTGCAAAATTCCCATTTCCTCCCGATAAGCTAGGACTTGGGAGGCAGAGAATAGATGGGGGCGGGGCCAGTCAGAAGTGGTATTTACCGGGTCTCCGAACTACTCAAAATTTCCGCTACCGGTTCTCCAGAACTGGTCAGAATCTGCTGAAACCCACCTCTGGTCTGGTAGTATTATCTAGCTACACGTGTTTCTATAAATAAGCCAAGAAGAACCCCCCAAAATGAGGTGTGCTAAAGGAGATTTAATGAGCCTAATTTTATTATATCATGATGTGAGAATAGAAGAAACAAATCCTGGAAATTATTATAAAGATGAAACTCAAACACTAAGGCTGAAATCTAAAGGGAGAATGTTAATATATATTAGTATTTATATGCTACACAGACAACGAGTAAATTGGGATAGCCTGAGTTATTGATATGTTATGTGAACCTAGAAATGTAGATTTAATTATTTATGGGGATTTTTTTAAAAAAATTGAATTTATATCCCGTCCTTCTCCAAAGACTCAGGGCGGCTTACACTGTGTTAAGCAATAGTCTTCATCCAATTGTATATTATATACAAAGTTTTATTGCCCCCAACAATCTGGGTCCTCATTTTACCTACCTTATAAAGGATGGAAGGCTGAGTCAACCTTGGGCCTGGTGGGACTTGAACTTGCAGTAATTGCAAGCAGCTGTGTTAATAACAGACAGACTTAGTCTGCTGAGCCACCAGAGGCCCATTTTAATGCTATAATCAGCCCAGGTTTGGTAATATTGAACTTTTTTGAAATAGAGGCAATTTTCCTTCTGAGTCATGTGTCATACAATATGATCCAGAATAAGCACAAGAGTAGAACTACTTAATATATAAAGAAAGAATCTTTAGATGAATCTAACTGATTAAAAATGAAGAGTGGAACTAAAACAACCAAAATCAAATCAAATCCTGAATTTAGAAAAAAGCGAAAACATCTATTGTTAATCTGCTGCATATATGGAAGTACAAAAAGATAAGTGTAAACCCCTCAGTAACTGTGTTTTAAAAATATTTGTGTTCACCAATGTACATTCAATGAACATGTTCACTAAATAGAGAATGGAAAAGTACATGTTCTTAATACTTTGAATTTCCTTTCCTATTTTCAGAAAGTAAGTGACTTAAGTTCTATTCTGCAGTTGAAATCTCATGAGAGGGGATGAATTAATTAATTTCCTAAAAAATGAAAACAATAGCTTCATTTTATACCATCACAAAGATAGAATGGTTGATATATCTTTGCACCTGACAGTCTTCTTTTCTGTGCTGACTTTTTTTCTCTCCACTATCTATTTCTCAATTCCCCTGCACCCCTTAATTATGTTTTTTTTTTCCTTTCCAAGCTTTTCCTCCCTCAGGGGAAAAAAAAACCCACAATGAAGTGTTCCCTTGTTCTGACAGTGTTGCTGTCCTTACTAGTGGCAAAGTTATGTCGTGGTTACTGTACTGAGTCTCTGGAGCAACAGATGCCCAGCGGAGTCCAAACAAAGGTGAGGTAAACTGAAATGTTATTAAATATATGGTGTGGCAGTTTTCTAGAGCAGGGGTCTCCAACCTTGTCAACTTTACGGCTTGTGGACTTCAACTCCCAGATTCCACAAGTCCACAAGCCTTAAAGTTGATAAGGTTGGAGACCCCTGCTCTAGAGAACAACAACAGCAACAAATTCCTGTGCTCCATCTGGTTTAAATCTCCCTATAAAATTGTACTGGTATATGTAGGGAGGATGTCTCAGAGGGACTATAGAATGAAACTTGTCTGTAGAGGAAAAAGACATACCGTACGACCACCATTGGAACTGGAATTTCTGTGGATAAGCAAGGCAGTTGTTAAGTGAGTTGAGCCCAATTTTACAACTATTTTTGCCACAGTTGTTAAGTAGATCACTACAGGAGTTAAGTGAATCACATAGTGTTAAGCAAAGGCCACTCCCCCCCACCCCGATTTTGCTTGTGGGAATCTGGCTGGGAAGGCCACAAATGGTGACGTTGCAGTCATCATTAATACATGCTGGTTGCCAAGTACCTGAATTTTGATCACATGTCCATGGGTATGTGTGCTGTGATGGTTGTAAGTCAGAGGACCAGTCATCAGTCATTTGTTTTCAGTGCTGTTGTAACTTTGAACAGTCACTAAATGAATGGTTGTAAGTTGAGGACTATTTGTGTAGAGCTGAGTGCTTCCTTGTTGCAGTGATGGGCAGCTCTGTTATTGCTGTTTACCTACTGTTCCTGATGAAACTACAGCTACAGCAATGGGTGATGAAAGGGTCTGCTAATATGTAATGCAAAAGACCATGTAGCCAATACTTTTCCCCTCCAAGGGGAAGGAAATGATCTAGAACTGGCCTAGTTGTTTTCCTACCTTTGAACTTAGATGTGAAGAAGTTAATTAAAAACAAAACTGTTTCTACTTTCCCACGATCGATTCTAGGACAACAGGTGCTGTAGAGTTTTGGACATGCTTTTGATATTTCTCGTTAGTCTCAGGGTTTATTTTTTAAAATATTTTTTTAAAAAAGAAAATGGATTGACAAGATTAAGCAATTGCCAATTTTTTAATTGCTCAGGAACAAGAGAGGAAAAGTAGTTTAAAACTTTAAATTCCCCTTTAATAAGTCTAGTTTCAACGTAATGATTTTATATGTACAGAAAATCTTAGCAATGCTCTATAAAGCACCCTATTTTTGGCCTTTTTAGTTCTCCAAGATTACATTATTCAGCTACCTCACTAAATCTCTCCCGCCCCCATGTCTCAAATGGAGTTGATTTTGGCAAAAAAAAACACCTCAATTTTTAGATGTTTGTTCAAGATGTTGAGAAGAAAGTCTTGAGGAAGCAGAAAAATCTTCGGAACAATGGGACTTAAAACAGTAGGAAATAGCACTGGGAGAAATTACAACAACAAATTTCAACCTTGAAGTTAAGGATAATTTTACTCACATTTCATCTCTACTCCTTTAATATTATTACATTAAAGCATACGTGTGTGTGTGTGTGTGTATATATATATATATACATACATACACACACACACACATATTGATTTTAGTTTCAAAAACAATGCCTGTTCATAGAAATCTATTCCCAAACAGCATAAAATTAAAAAAAATACCTCTCTAATTTTTCTGGGAGAGAGCTTTTTGATTTTTTTAAAAGTTATGCTACAATATTGTTTAATTTCAATGTACTTTTATTTAAATAATATTTTAAAATGCATTTAAGAAAATAAGATTATGTCATTAAGCAGAAAAATGGTAACATGGCTGAATGCAAATGTGCAAAACATAATATGGCATAGCAAGTAAATCTGTTAGCTTTGAGTATGGACAGGATAAGAAGAGATACAACAATTGCTTTTGTTGGATACAGCTTCTATTTTATATTCTGTTCAGTCGTGCCCAATTCTCAGAGACTGCCTGAACAAGTCCCTAAAGTTTTCTTGGTAAGGGTTTCCAGAAATAGCTTACCATTACCTGTGACTGGTTCAAGGTCACTCAGCTGGCTTTGTGCTTGAGATGGGACTAGAACTCACAAAAGTCTCTAGCCTGATGCCTTACTCTCAACACCAAACTGTTTCTCGTAGCCTGTATATAACTGTACTACATGATAGGTATTATTGTTGTGTCTATCCTGTTGTCCATCATCGACAAGATAGTTAATCTTCCTGTTGCTTATATTTTTTTGTTGCACATCTTGAACTTATTTAACTGACACGTATTTACACAAATGTGTTTATGCCACCAGGTAATAGAATACCTAAGTTTGCCTTCTCTCAGTTCTTCCTCAGTTCATAGCTATATTTTAACTACTGTAGTTTTTAAATACAGGACTCTGGTAATCCTCAGCAATTTAATAAGGGGATCCCTTGAGTCCCTCTACTTTTTCCAAACATTCTTGGAATGCTCCTTTTGTATGTTACTTTAACAATCTACAGAGATAGCGCATTAAACAGATCAGGACTTCTTTTTCTAAGATGTCTTGATATTTATTTTAGCAAGGGGATTTTTTTTTTGAAAAATGTTCTTCTTCACATCCTGCAAAATTTGGCGGTGCGGTCCACTCTGAACTTTCTGCAGTGTACAGGTAGTCCTCGACTTATGACCACAATTGAGCCCAAAATTTCTATTGCTAAGTGAGACAGTTGTTAAGTGAGTTTTGCCTCATTTTATGACCTTTCTTGCCACAAATGTTAAGTGAATCACTGCAGTTGTTAAGTCAGTAACACGGTTACTGTAACACGAATCTGGCTTCCCCATTTACTTTGCTTGTCAGAAGGTCGCAAAAGGAGATTAGGTGACCCCAGAACACACCAACCGGCATAAATACATGTCAGTTGCCAAGCATCTGAATTTTGATCCCATGACCATGGGGATGCTGCAACGGTTGTAAGTGTGAAAAATGATCCTAAGTCATCTTTTTCAGTGCTATTGTAACTTCAAGCAGTCACTAAGCAGACTGTTGTAAGTCAAGGATTTCCTATACTACCTTCTGCAACATTCACAGATCACGCTTAAGGCCTGCCATGCATTTCTATTGAATTCAGTACTTCCTGACAGACTAAACTAAAACAACTTTCTGTGTTCCAAATCTGTCATCTTGAGATGAGCCAGAATCTAATCTGATACAAAAGGGACATTCATTTTTAGGTATCAAAAGAGGAAGTTCAATAGAGGATGAGATACAATTTTCCTCCTTCCTCCCATTTCTGTTAAAAAAAGGGGGCTTTATGCAGTGTAAATTGCTTTTGGGGGCAAGGCCTGCAAGGAGTCTTAAGTAGCTTCTTTTGTCAAATCCCTTCTGAATTAGATCTGTTGAGGATAAAAAGCTTTGAGAAATCCAATTCTGTCCTCAGCCATCATAATCTCTTCTTGTTACTTCTGTGCAGTCCAAAATAGGACTCAAATTACCATAACTTTACCGCTCTTAACAAAGCAATTCCTTATTTTTGGATGTTCTTGAAATTTGGACACATTTTACTCTGTCCCCTCCCTCAAATTGCTTTACTCAGCCACCCCCAAATTAAAGTAGCAGTTCTCTTTCTTTTCTTCTTCTAGGCTGATTAACATACTGTATAAGGAGAGGTAATTGGCATCTTTTTAAATAAAAATCTGCTGTTACCTGGAATTAGAATGGAATTGGCATTGGATTCGGAAGGGAGAGATTTCATTAGGGTTTGGAGACGTTACTTGTTTAGCTAGCATTGTCAGTATATTGGTAGCTACTTTCCATAAAGGACAGTCAAAGACAAATGAAGACTCTTAATACTCACATGAAGATTTTGAGGTCTGAAATTTGAGAAGGGGGTTTAGCTGTGGGAATTGGTGTTCTATTCTCACAATATTAGGTGAGGAGAATAACTGAGGAGTTATGGGAACTGTGGGAACTGGAAAGGGAGTCTCCTACCAGAAATAAAAGAGAGAAATCCTTCCATAGATTTCCTATTAAGCCAGGGATAAGGCGGTCAATTGCAGAATTTTGCATTCTCTAGGTTGACTAATTGACTGGTGATCAATCTACCTAGAAATTTAAAAAAACGGCTGTGGCAGCCTGGGTTTTGGTCTTCCTCTAAGAGAGATAAAGGATAGTTTCCTGGTTGTCCTGAGACTGACAAAATCATCGGGAGCCACAGTTGAAATGGTCCACATGGACCATTTCAGGTTACCCCTCTCACTTAAGTCAACATATTTCCCTCTGTGCAAGACAGAGCATCTGGAAATGGGATAGAGAAAAAACTTTCAGAGCTGTGGGTGGACAATAAGATACAGGAAGTAAGTGAAGTCCTCTGGAAATATCTTGGGGCAAAGTGATGATGATGGTTTATCCTAAGTGGTTAGATCTTCAATTCATAGAACTTGTGTAGAATTTGATTTTTGTAGCATCTGTTGTCAACTCTACTAGGGAGACCAGACCGGACAAGGAAATCATCTCCACAGGAAGGCTAAAAACTACTTTTACTGAAATTGGCTATAATAACAGGTCTGATTGTGATGTACCTTCCTTATTGTTCAGTGAATTAGGGAGGTTTCTTCCTGAACTGCTTCTAAATATTAACTCTTTGTCCTAGACTTGAAAAAAAATGCTTCAGCACTTTTTGTCTAGGTAATGGCTCCTGCATATCCCCATTGTGGTTAGTCTCCTGACTCACTTAACTTGTTGATGAATGTCATAGCTTTTCTTGCTACTTATCATTCTGAAACATTTCCCCCATAGTTCAACACATGGTTCTCCAGGAGGTGAGATAACAGTAAGCTCTTTCGAACAACAATAGCAGTGATTTATCTCTATGGGGATTCTGATCATCTTCTAATTCAAGACTTTCTCCAAAATGGGTGCCTTCTAAGAGTGTTGCACTAAATATTTATTTATTTATTTATTTATTTATTTATTTATTTATTTATTTATTTAAGGAAATATATATGGCCGCTAAACTCATTCTTAGTGACTCTTTATAAAGATAAAAGCCCAATACAAAAAGAATAAAAAATACCCTTCCCCCAACAGTCAAATGAGCCATTTGATGGGCTGCATCCCACTCTGGGGTCCCCAGCAGTGCTGGTATTTAGCTGGTTCATACCAGTTCGAGTGAACCGGTAGCGGAGATCGCGGGTGGGTCCGCCCACCTGTCCGGCACTATGTTGTCCTATTTAGCCACATTTTCAAGGCTTGGCGCATGCGCGGAAGGTGCACATGCAAGTAAAGCGCATGCACAGAAGACCGGGCGCATGTGCGGAAGGCTTGCGCAAGAGACGAACTGTGATAATCTGTGGAACCCACCTCTGGTCCCCAGGCTTGTTGGCAAAACCAGGTTCTTTAGGGCCATATGAAACAATGTTGAAGTGGAAGTCAATTTATCTCTGTGGGGATGATGTTCCACAGGAAGGGAGCCACCATGGAGAAGGCTGTTCTATTTGGTCCTGCTAGAATGCTAGATCGTCCATTCTTAGGAGAGGGGATTCCTAACATTCCTTGCCTCCATGCTCTGGTGAGTCGGGTAGATGAAACTGGGAAAAGTTAATCTTTCAAATAACCTGGTCCTAAGTCACATAGGGAGGTGGTGGC
Organism: Ahaetulla prasina; assembly: GCF_028640845.1. Classification (NCBI taxonomy): domain Eukaryota; kingdom Metazoa; phylum Chordata; class Lepidosauria; order Squamata; family Colubridae; genus Ahaetulla; species Ahaetulla prasina. The sequence continues at coordinate 158,149,201 of NC_080540.1, forward strand.
TCAGTAGCTAAGACACTGAGCTTGTTGATCAGAAGGTCAGCAGTTCAGCGGTTCGAATCCCTAGCACTGTGTGACGGAGTGAGCTCCAGTTACTTGTCCTAGCTTCTGCCAACCTAGCAGTTTGAAAGCACGTAAAAAACGTAAGTAGAAAAATAGGGATTACTTTGATGGGAAGGTAATAGCACTCCGTGCGTCTTTGGCATTTAGTCATGTTGGCCACATGACCACGGAGACGTCTTCGGGCAGCATTGGCTCCTCGGCTTAGACATGGAGATGAGCACTGCCCCTAGAGCTGGAAACAACTAGAATGCATGTGCGGGGGAACCTTTACCTTTTTAAGTCATGTAGGGCTTTCAAGTTGACAATCAGCAACTTGAATTGAAGGCAAGAATCCAGTAATTTCCTGGAATGAGGATGGGGTTGTTTGTTTAGCAACTACATATTGCATTAATGAAGTTTGCTATATATTTATTTATTTATTTATTTAAGGAAATATATATGGCGCTAAACTCATTCTTAGTGACTCTTTATAAAGCTCAAGATCAAATCAATAAATTTGATGGGAGCTATATCATTTTATACCTTTTCTTCAGGGATAAAAAATAGTGTAGACAAAAATTTTGAATGCTGGAAAAATTTGAGGGATAGACTGGAGAGAACTCTATTTATTTAAGGAAATATATATGGCCGCTAAACTCATTCTTAGTGACTCTTTATAAAGATAAAAGCCCAATACAAAAAGAATAAAAAATACCCTTCCCCCAACAGTCAAATGAGCCATTTGATGGGCTGCATCCCACTCTGGGGTCCCCAGCAGTGCTGGTATTTAGCTGGTTCATACCAGTTCGAGTGAACCGGTAGCGGAGATCGCGGGTGGGTCCGCCCACCTGTCCGGCACTATGCTGTCCTATTTAGCCACATTTTCAAGGCTTGGCGCATGCGCGGAAGGTGCACATGCAAGTAAAGCGCATGCACAGAAGACTGGGCGCATGTGCGGAAGGCTTGCGCAAGAGACGAACTGTGATAATCTGTGGAACCCACCTCTGGTCCCCAGGCTTGTTGGCAAAACCAGGTTCTTTAGGGCCTTATGAAACAATGTTGAAGTGGAAGTCAATTTATCTCTGTGGGGATGATGTTCCACAGGAAGGGAGCCACCATGGAGAAGGCTGTTCTTTTTGGTCCTGCTAGAATGCTAGATCGTCCTCCTTAGGAGAGGGGATTCCTAACATTCCTTGCCTCCATGCTCTGGTGAGTCGGGTAGATGAAACTGGGAAAAGTTAATCTTTCAAATAACCTGGTCCTAAGTCACATAGGGAGGTGGTGGCTCAGTAGCTAAGACACTGAGCTTGTTGATCAGAAGGTCAGCAGTTCAGCGGTTCGAATCCCTAGCACTGTGTGACGGAGTGAGCTCCCGTTACTTGTCCTAGCTTCTGCCAACCTAGCAGTTTGAAAGCACGTAAAAAACGTAAGTAGAAAAATAGGGATTACTTTGATGGGAAGGTAATAGCACTCCGTGCGTCTTTGGCATTTAGTCATGTTGGCCACATGACCACGGAGACGTCTTCGGGCAGCATTGGCTCCTCGGCTTAGACATGGAGATGAGCACTGCCCCTAGAGCTGGAAACAACTAGAATGCATGTGCGGGGGAACCTTTACCTTTTTAAGTCATGTAGGGCTTTCAAGTTGACAATCAGCAACTTGAATTGAAGGCAAGAATCCAGTAATTTCCTGGAATGAGGATGGGGTTGTTTGTTTAGCAACTACATATTGCATTAATGAAGTTTGCTATATATTTATTTTACTGAACAAACGAAGCAAAATAATAATTTTTTTGGCTTTGCCCTTCATTGAACTGCGCTAATTAACTGAATAATTAATCTAGAGGAGCTGAGAGGTATCAGTAGGCACTTTCAACTATTATTTTGCTATCTCTGCGTTACAGATTATGAGGAATTATGCTTTGAAAATAATACGTACTTGCATAAGAGATAGGGTCAAGATGGGAATAGAATGTTGAGGACGGGAAATATTAGGTTATGAATTGCCATGTCAACTTTGATTGATGTCATGTTGTTTTTTCATTTCAACAGAAGAACCCAGAACTCTATAAGCTGCCACTATCCTTCCTCCGACGACTGTATGGTGGCCAAGGAATATCCTATGAGGCACTGCTCAGACTGTCAGGCAAAGAAGAAATCAGTAAGTAATCACTAAGAAAACAGCCTCAAAGCAATTCAAGAATATTTGATAAATTGAAAGGTTTTCATCTATGTTTTAAGAGTTAAGTCAGCCTTATAATAGCATGTAATATTCAGCAACAAGATAGCCTGTGCATGTTTTTGAATGGAATATGAGTATTCCCCTCATACTCTCAGATTAAATAAGGGAGAGATTTTCAGTGAAACCCAAAAACGTACAACTAGGCATTCAACAAGTCATAGTAGAAACAGGTTACAATGGTATGAATTTTCTCTGAAATGGGAGAATTCCCCAAAGGGTTTGTGAATATTTATAACACTACAAAATGCAATGTGTATAACTACGTAATAATGTTTTTCCTCTGGTCTTAAAATCTTTATGATATTGTCAATATTTTAATCCCTCACATTTACAGCTCATTTATTGCAATAGATTCATGCTGAAATCATAGATTGACCAACGTATTAAATACACAAGGGGTTATAATACAAAAATCAGAGAGAAAAATGATAAAATATAATAAATACAATATATAAAGAGGCAAATGTGTAGAAAAGGAATCCTTATTATTTCTAAAGGCTTAGTGCCCACCATATTAGTACTTTGACAAACAAATCCCATTACTTTTAAAGAGTTTAATAAGCTTATTCCCTGCAACTTTAAATATAACTTTATGTAATGTGTATATAATAGTACAGGTAGTCCTTGAATTACAACCATTTGTTTAACCATTCAAAGTTACAACAGCATTGAAAGAAGTCACTTATGACCCGTCTTCACACTTACGACCATTGCAGTATCCCCATGGTCACGTGATCAACATTCAGGTGCTTGGCACCTGGGATGTATTTATAACAGTTGCAGTGTCCCAGGATCAGTTGATCACCTTTTGTAGCTTCCCAGCTGGCTTTCAACAAGCAAAATCAATGGGGGAAGTCAGATTCGCTTCATGACTGCATGACTTATTTAAATAACTGCAGAGATTAGCTTAACAACTGTGGCAACAAAGGTTGTAAAATGCAGCAAAACTCAATAACTGCCTTGCTTAGTAACGGAAATTTTGGGCTCAATTATGGCAGCCAGGTCGAAGACTGCCTTTACATGTTCACTCAGTATGGGAGGGGTTAAAAAGGGAGCAAGTTTTCAGCTGTAGGTCATGTACTCCAAGGACTGGCTTTACTTTAGAAACTTCCTTCTGTCTTCAATAAACTAAGCTTGGTTTGAGGTCAGAAAAATTTTGTTAACTCAATCTGTTCAAAAGTAGTAAGTGAAATAAGAAAATGGAAACAGGGTAGAAGTGGAGAGTTTTAGAATGGGAACAGAGATTGGGAAGAAAACAAAAATGTTGGAGAATGTGGAGAAAGGAACAGGTCATAGGGAGGGAGGGGGGGAGAGGGAGGAGGGAGGGAGGGAGGGAGAGAGAGAGAGAGAGAGAGAGAGAGAGAGAGACTATGTTTCAGTGTGTATCTATGTATCTGGAAAGGCATATGGTTGTGGTGCATTTGAGCCTTCTGCTTTGTATTTTTTTTCAGATCCCCAAACCCTTGCCTCTTCTCAGAAACGTAAGTTGATCAATTGCTCTCTGCAATAAGCACTGCTTTCTCTATTATTGTTTCTGATTGAATAAACTTTAGTAGTACAGGTCCATCACTGGAAAGAAGGATACAATAGAAGGATAATTTTTCACAATGTTGTTAGGCTTTTCCAGGCTTTCTATGTTTTAAATCATCCTTTAGGTTTTTCTTTTACTTCTAAATCTTTAATCTTCCTCTTTAGCAAGTCTTTAGAAACTCTTTCATCTTTCTCCATAAATCCAATTGCGGCTTTTTTAACATTTGGAGATCTTTTAACTTTTAACTCAGGTTAAATCTCTAAGATGACAGTTGGAATTTTCTCACCCGGTTTCACTGCTCTGTCCACACACCACTCCAGCACAAGATCCTAGTGTCCTGGCTGTCCCAGCTTGTGGCTGACCAAAAAATGGCCATCGTCCCTGCTGCCGTTCGGGAGAGCTTTCTTCGGATCAACGAGGAAATTATGATTTCCTCGCAATCGACGAAGCGCCTCTCCTTTCTTCAGCACCCCTCCAGAGCAGTTTAAGCCCGTAGGGTCCCCCAGCAAGCAGTTTCCAGCTGCATTTCATCAAGCCCGGGGAAGCTCCGCTATTTTCCAGCTGTTCTCACCGCAACGTCAACTGGAAGCAAACAACTCTTCTTTTTTATTAAATGAATACAATAATCTGCATTCAGTTCCAGTTCTTCAATTGATTGAATTACCACAGAAGCTAAGATAGGATAGTGACAAGCCATGAGCCAAAAATGGTTCAGATGGTGTCTCTGAGTGACACCCAATACTTTGCAGTGAAATAAATATTCTGATTTGTTAATCAACAGCCCATTCTAGAAACATATTTAATACAGGTAGAAGTAGACTGTTATATACAAACATGCATTTATTACCATCGTGCCATATTCAGAATTATCTCTGAAATTCAGAATGCAGTAAATAAGCCTTCCAGATGATTTACAAACGCTACATTAACTCAAGACGGTTGATTTTTCCCCAGTTGGTTGAAAACTGCTTTGTCCAATAAACTTAATATTTCCATAGGAGACATGCATGATTTCTTTGTTGGACTGATGGGCAAAAGGACCATAGAGCCTGGTAAGTATGTTTGTGAACTGAGGAAGCATACACTTCCTTAAGGGTCCTTTGTGAGTAGAATGGAATAGAATTCTTTATTGGCCAAGTGTGATCAGACACACCAGACCAAAGTGAAAAAGTGAAAAGTGAGGCACAAGCAATCCCAGCATAGCTTCTACCTGCTCATCCGAGTGTGTGTGTGTGTGTGTGTGTGTGTGTGTGTGTGTGTGTGTTTGTTTTAAAGGCTGCCTGTATGAGGCATTCTATTCCTTTATGTTACTTTCATATTAAAACTTTCATCTGCCCAAAATCTTCTAGATGCAACTTACAACAACCAAAAGCATCTGCAGGGGAAAGAGACAAAAGTAATGAAAAGTGCATTGCAATATTGTAGCTCAAATTCTGTCCCTTATGTACAGTACTTGTGTGTGACATGCAATACAAACATAAAAAGATGAAGCCTGTGTTGTTATATCATGATGCATATTTTTTTATCATTTTGATGTCCTGATTAGGAATGGCCATCTCTGCCGACCACCACAAGATTACTGTAATGGAAATTTAATATTCCTACATCTTTTTTCGATTACATTTTATGCTGCACTATAAGAAGAAAAGCTGCTTCCAATTTTCCCTTCTTTCGTGACAATTTTTGGACATTAGAAAAGAACAAACTTTGTTCTGTATCCCCCCCCTCCCCCCCGCCGGTTCCTTCAGCTTTGAATTTTTCCTCTTGCTTTAACATTACCTCTCCCTATGCTGAGCAATCAGGTAGTGAACTCTTTGCTTGTATCCTCTATCAGCTATTGGAAAAAACGAACTGAACCAAATTCCATCAAAATGATGGGAGCTAAATACTTTGGCTTGGAAACCAACTTTCCTTATGCTTTAATTCTAGATAATTCCGTTGAACTCAGTAAGGAAACATTCACTGGTTTGAGTGATGTAAAATATTCGCCGAATGCAGAATGAGGTAAGGAAAGAAGGGTCAAAACTTAAAACTTTTAAATGGCGTGAAAAGAGAAATTCTTCCACAGTTTGCTCTTACATAGATTTTTTACTGTTTATAAGATTTTAAATATGCAAACAACTTCACATATGGTAAAAGCACACACAAGCATTCATACAATCTACATATATAAAAGCGAAAACCACTCATGCATTAATCATGAAATCTCCAGAACCGTAAAGCCTACAAACTTGAAATTTGCCACATATGTTCTTCTTGGCTTCTAGGTGCTCATTAAGAAAGGATTTTTCGAAATGACCATCAGAGTATTAGTATTTTCTATATTATTATAACACGCTCTGATGCTAATTAGTTAGATGTTGCCCCCCCAACTTGAAAATAACTCTGGAGAGAATGGGATAGCATAGGACAGGCTTCTGTGGGGCAAGCCTTATGGAGAGAAGGGGATAGGATAGGAGACGTTTCTGTGGGGCCAGCCTGAGGGACAGAAGGGAAGAGGAAAGGATCTATGGGGCAAGCCTGAGGGAGAAGAGGATAGAGAGGAGAGGCTTGTGTGGGGCTAGCCTGAGGGAAAGGAGAGGCCAATTGTAACTACTCATTAATTTTCAAATTCTAAGTCCGATCACATAGTTTCGTAGCAGAGCACAGGTATTCAGCTAATTTCTTATATATATTTGTGTGATTTAAGTTGAACCAGATATGAACAATGTGTGACTCTGATATTAGTGGTCTTCCGTCATTTTTTAGGGTAGGGTTAGATGAACACTGCAGATGCAGCAAATCTGGTAAGTAACCTGCCAGTGAGCAAAATTGAGGTGCTGTGAATTCTTTAGAGCTGAAACAGGCAAATTTTTAAACAAAAATATTTGTAAAATGTAAAATACTTTCAATGGTTTCTGCCTAAAGTCAAATTACAAGTCTAACTCTGATGTATCCTTCCAAATATCCATATAACCACAAGATAGCACCACATTTAAGCAGTTTTTCCTACATCTTTGTTGCTGTCTAGATATTATCTGGATTATTGCCACCCAAATAGGGGAAATTTTGTTCATTTATGGATTTGACTTTATAGATGCCAGCCTAAAACATTACTGGAAAGCAGCAAGTGTGGTCATTTTGAATCATCCTTGAAAATTTAGCGGTGGCACATCAATGATCATGAATTCATCTTGTGCTAAGTTCCCTGTGCTGATGTTAAGTTAACATTACACAGAATTGGGCGGGGGAGGGGCAGTGTTTTCCTTCAGATCCATTATATGAAAATACCTGTGATACATTCTTAAGAAAAAGGAAAAGCAAATAATTTTGGAATCCATAGATGATTCCCTTCCCTCAGGGCACTATATGGCACTAGCCTGTTCCCTGCTTCCCATCTTCCTAGCATCTTCGCTTCCTTCCCTCAACCATTGATGTTCTGGACATTTTCACCATTCCTGATTCCAAAACATTTTTGTTCAGGTACAGTCCTCTCCCCTTTCCAATTTATGCATGGATCAACACAACTGTAATATGCATGTTTCAATTTGGGCACAGGCTACCTCAAAACAATTGTTTGATGCACAAAATGGCTCTTGCACTGAATTTTTTTTTTTTAACATCCTCTCTTAACTTTATATGCAAATGCAGCCTTGTTCTCTTTGGTCTGTTTTATTATGTCAAAAGAACCTTTGCATCTGTTTGAAGCCCTATCCACCTAATCTTCTATGACTTAAGGTTTTTTTTAATGGACAACTGCACTGTATATTGCACTCAGCTTAGTAGTTTTTGCTTAATATTTTCTTGTACAGGTTTCATGCAAGAATGAGGACAAGTAAAAAGTCTGCAAGACTTCAAGAAACCAACACAAATTAGATTTCACCCACCAAAGCCACTTTCAGCCAAGCCAGAAACTTCGATGTACCATGGAGCTTCTTCATCTTGTCCCAGCCTCCTCCCATATTCTTTTCCTCAATTATGCTCTTAATTCCAGCTTATAACTAATTGTAATGCTTTAGTGTTCACTGTTCAAATATTTTGACAACTATCTCTAGTCCTCATAGTGCTTTGTCCCCCTGTATACATGTGACTTAAATCTTGAAGAACCTCTTCCATGTAAAACCGTCCTTCTGAGCATCCTTTTTGTGGCACAGAATAAGAATTCCTCAGTCTTCTATATTAACAGGGTTTTTACTTATGACCTGCCATTGTGTGTGTCTCATTCTTTGATATTTCAGATGACTGCTGTCATTATTGGAGAGGAGGGGACACTTTCGACAAAATCAATAAACCAACACATTTACAAAATGGTACAAGTTACCGGCACAATGTACAGTACATATCCAAATCTGTCTGCTGTTTAGGAGACCATGTTTTAGGATTGCATTACACTTTTGCATTGGAGGCCCTATGGTGTTGCTTGTGCCATATGTGTCCCGCAGGTGCTTTTTCAAAGGCAACTGGATTTTTTGTTTTTCCTTGAAAACGTTTCGCTTCCCATCCAAGAAGTTTATTCACTGAAGTGAAACATCTTCAAGGAAAAACAAAGGAAGTACAGTTGCCTCTTGTAAAAGCACTGTGACCTGGATGACTAAGAATCTCCATAGACATTGTGCCATAGGTGTATAAAACACCACATTCATACACGGCCCAAAAGCATCCTACAACAATCTTAAGACATTTGGAAACTGCTGATTTGCAGAATAAAGTCTAAATTAGATTAGATGGAATATTGGTCTGACATAATATAAGGCTCTTCTACATTGGAAACAGACTACCAGTTTACAAACATGTAAAACATTAAACCAAATAGTTGTAGATATAGGCCAGCGGCATTATCCTGTGCTAGTTGAACTTTCAAGGAAAATTCCATGCACAGGTTAGTAGAGTTGCCAAATCCAGTGGCTTTAGAAAGAAAGTAAAAGCCTAAACTTGATAACGAAACAATAGTAGTCCCAAAGCTGCTTTTTCAAGAGGCAACTGGACTTTCTGGTTTTTCTTTGAAGATATTTCGCTTCTCATCCAAGAAGCTTCTTCAGCTCACAATAGTAGCATACTTTAAATGAGATCTCTATCTTTTCTATTTACCCATCTAAAGAAGTGTATGCATCTTACTGGACAAACCAAGATCTAGGTAACCTCTTAGTAAGAATCCAAAGAATTAGAAATCATTAGTTAATCCATGAGACTTTGCAAGGGAGTTTCTTTGCAAGGAATACGTTTTAAGTTTGCCACTCCTTAGCATCATGTTTGAGCAGACTCCTGACCACCTGAAAAAAGCCATGTGGTGATATTAGAGAATGTGTGTGTCCAGGTTTTTCAATCCGCTTTTGGAACATGAAGTTTAAGGATGGCAATGGGATCGAAGGCCTTTTAGAGACCACCTGCTATTCCCGTTTACAATTCTATCTAAATCTGAGGGGAAATCCTTTTGGATCCTGGGAGGGTTGTAAAAAGTAAAAATGGGGGGATTTCGTGAGAGGCAAGCTTGATAATTAAACTCTTTTCTCAAGTCCCTGCCAAACTCCCTGAAATACTATTGAAATTTGTCACAACAATCTTAAGAAACCATGGACAGCCTTTCCCTGGCTGTATGTAAAAATATGAGAGAAACAGAATTGATTTCTGCTTATTAACATAGATGAATTTCTCTTAATATTTATTTGCTCTGCTCCAAGTGTATTTATTAAGCTTTTGAAAAAATTTATCCCAAGTAAATGTGCTTTGTCATTCAAAATGCCAAAATTAGTACAATCCAGGTAAATTAATCAAGAGTCAATGAAATAAAGAGAGCCAGTTTGGTACAGTGGTTAAGGCACAAGGGTAAAACTAGGAGACTATGAGTTCTAGTCTTGCCTTAGGCACAAAGCCAGCTGGATGACCTTGAGACAGTCACTTTCTCTCAGCCCTAGGAAGAAGACAATGACAAATTGTCAGAGTTTGTTGTAGCACACACAATCAGACACACAATCAGGGCCTCTGTGGCTCAGACTGGTAAGACAGTCTGTTATTAACACAGGTGCCTGCAATTACTGCAGGTTCTAGTCCCACCAGGCCCAAAGTTGACTCAGCCTTCCATTCTTTATAAGGTAGGTAAAATGAGGACCCAGATTGTTGGGGGCAATAAGTTGACTTTGTATATAAATATACAAATAGGATGAAGACTATTGCTAACATAGTGTAAGCCGCCCTGAGTCTTCGGAGAAGGGTGGGATATAAATGCAAATAAAAAAAAATTCTGCAGGATTCATCTACATAAGAACTTCTTTAGATACAATACCATACATCAAAAGTCAGCATCAATATCAGGAATACAAGCAATATTTATAGAAGCAAGTCATTACAGAGTAGAGAGATACAGCAGCTAATATTGTACAGAGGCACCCATTACAGAGGCCAAACGAACTCTTACATACAGTTCAGCAAGTCTAAGCCGCGGCCAGACTCCAGACTGTCTCTTATGGCCCCATACAAACAAATACTATGTTTCAGTTTCCAAACAATCCTCATTGGCTGACCTGTTACCATGTCTATCCAAACAGTCCTCATTGGCTGACCTGTTGCTATGCCTATTCCAGTCTATGTATATTCATACTCTTGACAAAATCACTTCTGAAAAACCTTGCCAAGAAAACTGCAAAGACTTTTGAAGTCAAGATGGACTTGAAGGCATAAAAAGAAAGACTATCCTCACTAAGCATCAGATTATATACAATGAAAGAACTATTTCTTTTCATCAATGAAATAGCTCAACGTTTAACACTAATAGAAACAACCGCAGCATGACCTCTGGATTCACTAACTCACAATTATGTAATTTGGTTTGCATAATTTCCAGATTTTGTTCCTCCTAAAGATGCCAAAGTTCAGTCATGAAAAATCAACCCTTTGTGCTAGCACTGAGCAACTCCTGGAGCTATATTTGAAATACAGAACGAATTAGAACAAGACAAAGATTTTTGCTAAGTAAGCCCATATGAATTCTTCAAAAGAGCCGAGGTTTTTCCCTTTAAAGCAATAGGTGTCTTTTTGAAGGCTGAACAAAAACTGTTCCTGGTTGGTTTTTACAGCTATGTGCAATGAAGTGGCTGGGCACGCAAAGGCAGCCAAGAGCACCTTCTGAACTAGTCCTGCAAACTCACAAAAAGACACTCACTTTATTGATTTCAAGAGGGGCTCCTGCAGAGCCATACTTGAAAGCCCTGTGTGAAGCCCATCATCATTTTCCAGTGACTTATAAGAAAGCAGTTGCTCAGTGAAGAACTGGCACTTTCCCACTTTTACGAACATGTATAGACTTGAACACAAGCTCTTAATAGTATTTCTGCCACCCTCTCTAGGTTTCTGCTACCATTGTTCTCCGAACAATGATATCCCGGGCTTGACGATTTGAAAAATTCACATAGATTCTCTACTTCGAAGCACTTCTAGAGCAAGGGTGTCAAACCGATCCCATTGAGGGCCATATCAGGATTTTGTTTGCCTTTGGGGGGCTGGGGTGGGCGTGATCTGGTCATTGCAGATCTGGGTGGGCATGGCTGGGGCGGCACAGGCCAGTCCCTTGCTGTCTCCGGGATGGCCCGGCAGGACAACTCTGGGTCTATTGCAGACCGGATCCAGTCTGCGGACCACGCTTGACATGAAATTTGGACATTTAGCAACTAGCATGTATTGATGGGACGCGGTGGCTCAGGGGCTAGGATGTTGAGCTTGTCGATCGAAAGGTCGGCAGTTCAGCGGTTCGAATCCCTAGTGCTGCCGTGTAACGGGGTGAGCTCCCATTACTTGTCCCAGCTTCTGCCAACCTAGCAGTTTCGAAAGCACGTAAAAATGCAAGTAGAAAAAATAGGGACCACCTTTGGTGGGAAGGTAACAGCGTTCCGTACGCCTTCGGCGTTGAGTCATGCCGGCCACATGATCACGGAGACGTCTTCGGACAGTGCTGGCTCTTCGGCTTTGAAACAGAGATGAGCACTGCCCCTAGAGTTGGCAATGACTAGCACGTATGTGCGAGGGGAACCTTTACCTTTACTTATGTATTGATGATGGTTGTAATGTCCTGGTGTCATGTGATTTCCATTTTCAGCCTTCCCAGCTGGCTTCGGATAAGCAAAGTCAATGGAGGAAGGCAGATTCGCTTAATGACTGCATGATTCACTTAACAACCGCTGTGATTCACTTGGCAAAAAGATAATAAAATCAGGTACAACTCACTTAAGTACCACATTGCTTAGCTATGGAAATTTCCGCCTCAGTTGTGGTTGTATGTTAAGGACTACCTGTATCTTCCTTTGACAAAACAGGTAGTTAAGGGTGTCAATTTTTCAGAGGAGGAGGAGGAAAAATAGTTTGTCTAAGAACAATTCTGACTAGAATTGACTACAGCGTTGATTACCTCAACTTACAACAGTTCATTTAGTGACTGTTCAAAGTTACATCACTGAAAAAAGTGACATGACTGTTTTTCACACTTATGATCTTTGCAGCATCCCCATGGTCACATGATCAAAATTCAGACTGTTGGCAACTGTCTCATATTTATGACCATTCCAGTGTCCCCGGATCATGTGATTCACTTTTGTGACCTTCTGGCAAGCAAAGTCAATGGGGAAGCCAGATTCACTTAACAACTGTGGCAAGAAAAGTCATAAAATGGGGCAAAACTCACTTAACAAATGTTTCACTTAGCAACATAAATTTTGGTTTCAATTGTGGTCGTAAGTCAAGGACTACCTGTAGTAGCAATTGACAAAGATCTCCTGATCTCTCACAACATGATTCACTGGTAAACCCCAGCAGCTAGGTGGTGGAAGGGAAGTTTCCCTTAGCTTTACACATAATAATTTTTCAATCCAAAAGTTTAAATTAGAAGGTATTTATTAAAAAATATGAAAAAGGAATCCAAGGGAATTTCACTGTTTTAAAAAAATAAAAAACTTGGTATAGAGCAGGGGTCCTCAAACTAGGGCCTGTGGGCCGGATACGGCCCGCCAAAGCCATTAATCTGGCTCGCCCACATCACCCCACCTACCTGCTGGCCCCCACCCACCTTCTGGAAGCCAAAAACGGGATACACAGAGGCCCCGGGGCCTGTTTTTGGCTTCCTCACCCCAAGGTAGCCACATCCCTTCACTAAACTGATTTCCATCCCCAGGAGCGGAAATTTAATTTAATAACAAATTGAAGTTTAATTTTTGTATATTGTTTGGATGCTAAATTGGCTATGCCCACCCAATCACATGACCACCTAGCTATGCTCACCCAGTCACATGACCATCTAGCCACACCCACCCAGCCAGTCCAGCCCCCCAGCAGTCTGAGGGACTGTGAATTGACCCCATTTAAAAAGTTTGAGGACCCCTGGTATATAGCAATTATTAAAAAGTCTTAAGAGTCACAAAGGACCTGTGAGATCTTGAGTTGGCTTCATTACTCCTGTTAATCTCTAATCTCCTATATGGCTTATGATTTTAAAATATTTTAATAATGATTGTTTTTGGACATGTTTATTGTTTTTTATCCTTACTTTATGTCGCCCAGAGCATTTTTTGCAAGATGGGTGGCCATATAAATTTGATAGAAATAATAAATAATTATAGTCAGAAAGAACAAATGAGCACTAATGCTACTACACTTTGAAAAGTATCTTCCGATTCTGATTCGTTTTAGTTAGCATTTTTCGGTAGAGATGCTACAGAAGACTACTGTCATGAAGCAATGTTATCTCAAATCCGGTTCTCCAAGTCCCTTTCCATCCTTTAAAAAAAATAAAAAATCAATTTTGGAGTAAGAACGGCTGGAAATTTTCTTCACAATTTCCCATTCTCTGTGCAAGCTCTTCATATCAGTATCTGTAATAGTTCTGAAATAACACTGCCAAAGGAGTTAGCAGGGGGCCTTTGAGAGAGTGAATTCAGTTCAAACGATAAATAACCAGGAGTTTCACAGAAGAGAATCCGTGAGACAGATTAATTGGAGGAAGATTTTCTGTCCTTTGGGCATCAAAAGCAGTGGGCCCCACGAGAATATCTGCATTTATTTATTGGTATCCTGCTGCAATATAAAAGCCATCTTCATGAAGAATAAATAAACCCAGTTTGGATAAGCAGCAAGAGTAATTGAATAAGACAAACACCCTTAGGTTCTGTCTATTTGAGGCCTCAGCTATCTGAACAGTACATTACTTTTTAAAATCCAAGTGACCTCCTAGGGAGACCAAAGGCTTTCTACAGTATTTACAATAAACTTCATAGGAAACCCATTTTTCTTTTTAATTTCTGCTCTGCTGCCAAGTAGTGGCTAGATAAAGACCGCCATCTTGTGAATTGTGTCTTACACTACAACAAAGTGATAACGGACAAAATTAAGAACTAGAGTAGGTGGTATCTGGTATGAAGCAGGATTCTAGTCAGATTGTCAGCCCTGATTTATAATCATTGAAATATTTTTGAACAGTTAGGGCTTCTCCTGTTATCTAAACTGGAAACTGTTGCTTAAATCAGGGGTCTCCAACCTTGACAACTTTAAGACTTGTGGACTTCAACTCCCAAAGGAATTGTGGAAGTTGAAGTCCACAAGTCTTAAAGTTGTCAAGGTTGGAGACCCCTGGCTTAAATGATAAAAAAACATTTTGCTTGGCAACCATGTTGTTTTTAAAGGATCTCATAGTCCCTCATAGCTCAGAACACTGGGCTGAAGGAACCTGATTATTTATGCAATCCCAAGTGAGAATCTAAATGTTTTATCTTTCTGGAGTTTGGAAAGTGAGCAGGTGGGAATGACTGTGCAGGCAGTGCTTGACTTATAACAGTTCATTTAGTGGCCACTCAAAGTTACAACAAAAAAGTGACTTATTATGACTGTTTTTCACCCTGACAACCATTACCGCATCCCCATGGTCATGTATTCAAAATTCAGATGTTTGGCAACTGAATCAAATTTATGACTGTTGCAGTATCCTGAGGTCATATGATCCCTCCTTTCAACCTTCTGACAAGCAAAGTCAATGGGAAATCCAGATTCACTCAACAAATCGTGTTACTAATTCAACAAGTGCAGCCATTCACGTAGCAACTGTGGCAAGAAGAGCGTAAAATGGGGCAAAAATCACTTAAGAAATGTCTCACTTAGCAACATAAATTTTGGGCTCAATTGTGGCTGTAAGTCGAGGACTATCTGTATTGCACTGTGGCCATGTTTCTGGAAATTCAGTCTAGGAGCTGATTCTTTTCCTAAATTCAGATTTTCCTAAAACTGGAAGGAGTTATTAAGGCCATCGAGTCTAAGTCTCTGCTCACTGCAGGAATCCAAATTAAAGCATCCCTAACAGATGGTTATCTAGCTTCTGCTTAAAGATACTAAGTGAAAGGGAATTCTCCTGCTCTCCAAGCAACTGTTTCACAGCCCAGCTACTCATCCATTTAGGATTTTTTTTTTTAAACCATCAAGAGGAATCTGCCTTTTGTATCTTTCACTCTGAAATGGAGAAGAGTTTTGTGCGTCATCGTTTCAGGTTCTTGAAAGAAATATCAATCTGGTTTAGTTCCAAGCTGGGAGAAAGACACTGGAAATATGGAGACTGATTGGAAAGATGGTTTATTGATGAACAGGACCACACGGGTTTTAGGTACTGGGCAGCTGAACACATGGAGTGGAGAGTGAGGCTTAGTAATACCCTCTCTTGGACCTTGCCCTTGAGCTTCCTGTTCCTGTGCAAGGAATGTATTCTAGTGGCTGTATTAGGGGTTGTAGCTAACTTTGTAGCTTGTCTGAGAGGTTTGGTTGAAGCCTGGACTCTCTGAGATGGTGTAATGAGGAGGCTTGTGTCCTGAAAGGGTGTTGGGCCATTTCTATTGTGTCTTAATGGCTTTCCTGGTTTGGATCTTGAGTGAGGGCTGATCCTACCATTCTACCTAATTCTGCCTTTGCTCAAAATATCCTGTCTTGGGTTAATCCTGTCTATGAGTTAAACTTAGGTCGACAAGACCTAAGTTTAACTCCTAGAATCATCTATTGTAATGTCCTTCCTGTTAAAGACTACTTCAGCTTTAATTGCAATAATACAAGAGCAACCAATAGATTTAAACTTAATGTCAACTGCTTTAATCTAGATTGCAGAAAATATGACTTCTGTAACAGAATCATCAGTGTTTGGAATACTTTACCTGACTCTGTGGTCTCTTCCCATAATCCTAAAAGCTTTATCCTAAAACTTTCTACTATTGACCTCACCTCATTCCTAAGAGGACCATAAGGGGCGTGCATAAGTGCACAAACGTGCCTACCGTTTCTGTCCTATTGTTTTTCTTTTCTTCTTCCTATATATATATATATATATATGCTTATACCTCCTAATATTTACTCATATATATGTTTATATACTATATAACCTTTCTGTATGATACTTACATATATTGTTGTGACAAAATAAATAAATAAATAAAATAAAAATAGATTACCAAATCTGCATTTCTAAAAGCTGCCTCAGTTTATATCTGCTTGGGGCAGGGAACTGTTTATTTTTTTATTTTTTTTATTTTTCAAATTTATATACCGCCCTATCTCCCTAAGGACTCAGGGCGGTTCACAGGCAGTTAAAATACATATAAATACAGATTAAAAAACAATTAAAAAACTTATTCTATTGCCCCAAATTTAAAATAGTATAAATAATAAAAACCCCTTAAAACCCATAACTTTAAAATCTAAAATCTAAAATCTGTTCTGTCTCCCTTTAAGATTTTTATTTCTTTTAGGGGAAATATAATATTCTGCCTTCTTAATATTTCTCAAAATATTTCATTTTTCTAGGAGAGAGGTAGGTGCTAACTTTCTACAAGGTGTTTGAATACTGTTAAGAAAATGCCTCCTCCCTGCCCACAAATTTTCTTTTTATATGAATAACCATACTTGACTCCACCTCCCTTCTTTAGTCTTTTTTTTAATTTGAATTTATATCCCGCCCTTCTCCGAAGACTCAGAGCGGCTTACACTATGTCAAGCAATAGTCTTCATCCATTTGTGTATTATATACAAAGTCAACTTATTGCCCCCAACAATCTGGGTCCTCATTTTACCTACCTTATAAAGGATGGAAGGCTGAGTCAACCTTGGGCCTGGTGGGGCTTGAACCTGCAGTAATTGCAAGCAGCTGCTGTTAATATCAGACTGTCTTACCAGTCTGAGCCACAGAGGCTTAATTTCTTAATTTCTAGTCCCCAATCATCCTTCACACTTTACTCTGGACTTCTTCCAGTCTGTCTAAACTATTAAAGTATAATGCCAAAAAATAGGCACAGTACTGGAAGTTGTGTCTGATCAATATTGAATAAATTACAGCTATTACATTAACTTCCTGTAATGTAGAATGTATTTCACTTCCTGGGCATCAATTTTGCAACCATAACCCTCTGTTGATTCCTAATTTGAATATATTATTTTTTAATTAACTTTAATTTACAAATTTTAATTTACTTTTATTTATTTCCACCTTTATTATTTTACTCAAGGCAGCGAACATGTCAAACACACCTTCTTCCTCCTCTTTTCCCCACAACAAAAACCCTGTGAAATGGGATGGACTGAGAGACTGACTTGCCCAAAGTCATCCAGCTGGTCTACTTTGAATATCCAATTATTATCCAACTGGTTTACTATTGAATATCAAATTATTCCAACCCAGTTATCTTATAACCTATACCTGTGCACTGATTTTGTTTCCTAAATGAAGAACTTAGTGTCTGTTTTCATTAAATTTCATTTTATTATTTTTATCCCATTTTATTAATCCATCAAGTTCAGTTCGAAATTTTCCTTTTACAGTAATATTAGCTATCCCACTCAGTTTTGTGTCATTTGCATATTGTTAAGCATTCTCTCTACTCTTCAACTAGGTCTTTAATAAAAATATGGAAGCGTAGAGGCCATGGAATTGAATCCTACTGTATATTACTTGATGCTATTTCCCATTTTGATAAGAGATGATTGATTAGTACACTTGGCATGATTTTCAGTCCAACTATCTAGATCACACTTCTCTAGGTTGTTAATTGTGGAAAGAAATTATTTCATCTTCTACATCATTAGAAACATGAACTGTCTTGCTTCTGAATCTGATTATAAATTTATTACTGCAAATTTATGCCCTCTTAATATAGACTAATTCCACTAAACTTAATGAGATACCAGAATGGACATGTCTTGCATATGTGCAAAGAGAAGACAAAAGAAGTAACTTACTATTTCAACAAAACCAAGAATTTTCTATAAGCTCAGTCTGAAATGTTAGAGCCTATTTCTTATCTCTTCACCTTTTTGCATCTCTCACATTCAGATACTCTATTGTCAAGGTGGGTCTCTAAGTTTTGTAAACATGAGATCATCTCATAGTGACCACATGGATACAACCATAGAGTGGTACAGTGGGGACTACTGCCTTCTTCAGCTTGTTTCAACAACCCAATATAGCTTCTAGGACTTCCCAATTGTCTCTCATCCAAATATATTTGGACCCTAAAATATATTAACAGGGTTTAGTACTGTTTTTCTCCCAGTCAGCTAAGTATCAGTCAAGGGTGGTTCATTTAAACCTATATGCCAGAAACACAATAAAATTTAGTTTTATCTAAAGCAAGTTTACACTGTTCTAATCAAGCATCTTGTTACCTGGAGTGGCCATCCAAAGGTAAAGTATGAAGGCAAAGCTATTGTTCATTTTCTGATGTCTTCAAGTCTGTGATGAGTCTTGGCTGGTTAAGTCCCTGCTGTTTCCTTGGCAAATTTTTGAAAGTGGTTTGTCCTTGCCTGCTTTCTGGGGCTGAGAGAAAGTGACTGGCCCATAGTCACTCATCTGGTTTTGTGCTTTAGGTGCTACTAGAACTTACAGTCTCCCATTGATCTATAAATTGTAGAGCTAACATAACATTTCAAACATATGTTATAGTAAAGTAATTATCTTTCTATAGTGCCTGGTAGGATTTAGAAATCAGTTAGAAACAAAAAAATAATGAATGCATTCAAAACAGCATTTTGCATCTGAATTAGTGTTAGAGGGAGGGAGGGAATCACGCACGCAAATCACACACACAAACAAACAAACAAACAAACACATAGTTGAAAATTGTAGTGATTCTCTTCTACGGTATGTGAGACACTCTCAATTGCTAACACAAATGCTTATCCACACTAATATATAACCTGAATAACTTTACCTAAAAACTTATTAAGTTCAAAATCAATTTAGTCTCTATAGCTTTACAATCCATAATTATTCCTAGTAGAAAGAACTGTGGAGTAAACTTAAACTTCTTTTTCAGAATGTTCTGCATGTTCCACCATACTTTAATCCAAAACGCTAATAACTTTACCTAAAAACTTTATGCACAAAAAAACCCCCAGTCTCAGCGTGTGTCTAAGCATGGGAGAAGCTACAGCCAATCTCCACAGTGGCAAATCAGACCACACTAGCTACTATCATGACAAAGAAATAAGCTGGCATCTCAGGCAGATTATTTTAATGTACCAATTTTTTAAAAATGATAGCAACTGATTATATCATTAATTATTATTATAACACTTTTACTGCCATGTAGTGGGGAGTTTTTATATACTGATTGTGCAGTTTGCTAGAATATGAAGAAAATTTGCTATTTTTGCTTCAGACAATAAAATTCTTGAACGTTTTAACATCTTAACATTTACATTATAGTAGTTAAGTGTGCTTTACATATGCTGTTCCTGAGTATTAATCTTGTTCAAGCATCTATTGCTTCAATTTATAGTAAGCTACTTTTTCAATCCTTTTCCTATGTCTGTATTTATCAGAGGCACATCCACCATTCATTTATTTGTATCTTGCTTCTGACTAGTAGAGTTCCAAGCAGAGGTAGATAGATAGGATTAGCTTGGATCAGATGCCTTCAGGTGAAATTCATAGGCAATAAATGTGATTTAGACCAGAGATTTAATTATTAGACTACAGAATGCATATATTTTGGAAGGCATTACCCAGCTTTTCTTGACTCCTGCTGATTTGTCAGATCAATGTGATATTTATTTATTTTATTTTATTTATCATATTTAGATATTGCCCATCTCACTCTCGGGGTGACTCTGGGTGGTGTACAACGAAAAGGTATTCCCATAAAACGTTTCAGTGCCCTACACCTCAAAAACAGATGCAAAGTTGGAGGTTTTAATGCTTGGATCATAAATCAGGCATCCAAAGGTTGTATACTTACAAAATGCAAAAATAATATTCCTGTAGATTGAGACAGGCGAGCTAATTTGATGTTGTGGTTGAAGTATTAGACTAGAAACCAGGAGATCATGAGTTCTAGTCTCTCCTTAGGTTGGGTGACCTAGTGCCAGTTCCTCTCTCTCAGCCCTAGGAAAGTACAAAGGGCAAATCTTTTCCTAAAAACCTTTGCCAAGAAAATTGCGAGGACTAATCCAGGCAGTCCCCAGGAATTATAAACTGTCTGGAAAACACACACACACACAAACAAACAAACGGAGGTGGAGGCTGTTATATATTATGAGGAGTGGGAAATGAGACAGCTGAGGAGTGCATTCACAACGTTATTTATTACCAGCGCAACGGCGCTGGTTGGAAAACCAGAACAGGCAACAACCAAAACAACGAACGGGGCGAGCCTCGCTGACAGCTCTTAAATAAGGCTCCTGTCAGAAGCAACACCAATAGCGGCTCTCTGTTTTCCTGCTTTCAATCCGGCTCGCGCCGCGGCCAATCAGCAGCCGCTTGCTGTTGGCAAGGCTCTAGCCGGCGACGTGCGCTCCCAGGATTCTACACCCCTCCCTTCCCAGTTAGCACATGCGTAATCAGCCAGATAGGCCGGCCGACGGCGGCTCCGCCCAGACCTCCTTAATTCCGGGGCGGCGCTTGGCAGAGGAGGAGTTGTGAAGGCCATGCCGGGCCTAACTGGGGCTGCTGACGCTGGCTTCGTCGACGACCTGGAACCCGGTTCCTCCGGTAAGTTTTCCGACGAGAACGCTTCCGGTTCTGAGGGTTGGTGTCCCTCCTTACGGGTTGGGGGGGGTACGGGGGCCTGGCCGTCGAACGGCTCTGGTAGTCGTGGTCTGGGGGCCTGGTAGTCATTCCGATGAGGTGAAGGATGTTGTTGTTCCTCCACCTGGGGTAGTGTCATTCGCCCCCGGAGTTGATTTATGTGGCGTCGCCACTCTCGTCCGTCGACCAATCTGACCCTGTAAGAACAGGGTCCCGTTATACTTATTATGTGGCCGGCCGCCCATTTGAGCGGCGACCCATAGTTCCTTGCAAAAACTGGATCCCCTGCTTTGAAGGTCCTAGTGTCACCCCCCCAGTCAGGACGTTGGTCGGGGCAATAGACAGGGTGCAATCGATCAAGGGCTGTTCTGATCCGCCGCCCCATTAGTAATTCGGCGGGCTTAGGTTGAGTCCGGCCACGGTGTAGCATGCTGTGCCATTAGGAACTGGCAGATCCTCGCATGCCAATTGGCAGGGCCCAAACGGCCCAACGTTTCCTTGACTGACCTTACTGCCCGTTCAGCCCGGCCGTTAGCCGCCGGGTGGAACGGCGCCGTGGGCGCATGCCGGATGCCATGCTTGGCTAAAAAGATCTGGAAAGGTGCCGCTGCGAACTGAGGGCCGTTATCCGATACCACTACGTCGGGCAACCCATGGGTAGCAAAGAGTTTTTCCAAGACCCTGATGGTAGCCTCCGCAGTGGTGGATGGCATGAGTGTGACTTCCACCCATCGGGAATAGGCGTCGACTATAACTAAGAAGTTTTGACCCATATATGGTCCAGCAAAATCCAAATGGATTCTGGACCAAGGCGCCCGGGGGACTTCCCATTCCCTAACAGTGGCCGCCGGGGGGTCAGGTCTGGACAATTGGCAGCGCTGGCATCTGGATACCCACAGCTCTATGTCGTGGTCTAATTTAGGCCACCACACATAGCTGCGGCCCAGAGCCTTCATTCGTACAATGCCGGGGTGGGCGTTGTGAAGGCTATCTAATACCGGTGCCCTAACCGCCGCGGGCACCACTACCCTGGTGCCCCACAATAGGCATCCTTTCAGCACAGACAGTTCATGCTGCCTGCGCTGGAAGGGTAGGAATTCAGGAGAGGTGGCCACAGCTGGCCAGCCCCTTCTTACCCAGTCGAGGACCCGAGATAAGGTCGGGTCCTTGGCTGTAAGTCTGGCGATGTCCGAGGCCGAGACCGGCCCTTGCCACTCGTCGATGAGCAATACTGTGGAGGCGGGGGCTGGGTCTACTGCGGCCGTGGGCAGCGGGCAGCGGCTGAGGGCATCTGCATGCCCGAGCGCCCTGCCGGGACGGTATGCTAAACGGTAATTATACGCCGCCAAAAACTCTGTCCATCTAGACATGCGCGGCGACAATATGGGTGGAGTTTGACGGTCCCCGGCCAGCAAACCCAAAAGGGGCTTATGGTCGGTGATCAAAAGGAAGAATCGCCCATACAAATAGTCGTGGAATCTCTTGATTCCTGCCACCGCTAACGCCTCTTTATCCAATTGACTATAATTCCGTTCGCCGCTGATAGCGCCCTGGAATAATAGGCAATTGGAGCCTCAGAGCCGTTGGGAAGGAGGTGGCTCAGGACAGCCCCAATTCCGCACGGAGAGGCATCACACGAAAGGGAAACCGTTGAAGGGGATCGTATTGGACCAACACAGATGAGGACGTGAGTAAATCCTTCACAGCCCGGAAAGCTGTTTTAGCTTTCCGCCCCCAATGCCACGGAGATTTGGTATCCAAGAGCCGATGTAAAGGCTCTGCCACGGATGCCTTGTGTGGCAGAAATATGGCATAGAAATTTAGTAATCCCAGAAAAGCCTGCAGTTCAGCTTTATTAGTCGGAGTCGGAGCCTTCTGGATTGCTTCTATCTTGGAGGGAGTGGGGTGGATGCCCTGGGAGTCCACCAGGAATCCCAAGAATTCCACCGCTGATACTCCGAACTTGCATTTCTGTCTTTTTAACTTAAGCCCAGCTGACCTGATCCTCTGTAGAACAGCTCTCAACTTCGCGCGCAGGTCAGCGTGATTAATGGCGGAAATTAGGATGTCGTCAAAGTAGGGAACGACACCCTCGAGTCCATGGAGCAATCGCTCCATGAGACTCTGGAACAACCCGGGGGCCACGCTAACGCCAAATTGAAGCCTTTTGCACTTAAAAGCCCCCCGGTGTGTAACTATAGTCTGTGCCATTGCCGTCGCTTCGTCGACTGGCAACTGCTGGTATGCCTGTGCCAAGTCAAGCTTGGCAAATAGGGTTCCCTGTCCCAGTGAGTGCAACAGGTGCTGCACCACAGGGACCGGGTACGGGTTGGCCTGTAAGGCCCTATTGATGGTTCCCTTGTAATCAGCGCAGATCCTTATGGATCCGTCCTGCTTAATAGGAACCACAATAGGGGTTTCCCAAGGGGAATGCTCCACCTGCTCTAGAACTCCCTGCGCGATAAGCCTATCAATCTCTAAATCCACCTTCTGCCTCAGTGCGAACGGCACCCTCCGAGCTTTTAACCGGATAGGGGCAATTTGGGGGTCTAAATGAAAAGACACAGGCTTCCCCTTATATTCACCTAATTTGCCGTCAAACACGTCGGAAAATTCTTGTAGAACATCCTCAAACGGACCAGCTGTGGTAGAATGGATCCCTAAGACATTGAGGCCGAATGCCTCAAACCAATCAAGGCCAAGTAGGCTGGGCAGGTTGCCCTTCACCACAACTAGGGGAAGACGCCCCGAAAATCGGCCATGGCTGACGTTGAAAAGGTCGCATCCCTCAATCGGAATGGGGTGGCCTTGGTAGTCCCTTAGGCTAACATCGCACTGCTTGAGGTGACTTTTAGACAATTTTGGTATCACTTGTTTTAGCGCAGCCCAGGAAATTAGAGATTTAGAAGACCCCGTGTCAACCTCAAATTTGCAGGGAACCCCTTCCAGATTTACTGTGAGGTAGAGCTTGTTGGAGGCTTTTGTCGCGGTGGCATGGTTAACTTCATGGCATTCGGTTCGCCGAGCGAAGGGTTTATTAAAGGGTTTCCTGCTTCTTGTCGGTTCCCCCCATGCGTCGCTAGTAGGCAGCGTGGCCCGGCAAACTTTTGCCAAGTGACCCCTTTTTCCGCACCTCAGGCAGATTGTGGTCTTGAAGCGACAGGTTGCCCTGTCATGTTTCTCACCGCAACCCGCGCACTTGAGGGTGAACGGATGGGCCGTAGGGGCCCGTTTCTTCTTTTGCGCGGCTCTGAGGCGACTCACGCTGTTGCTGTCATCCGATGATTCGGTGCCCTCAGATTCTGCTTGGTGGACAGTGGACTCCGCAGATGGGGGTCCCCGGGAAGTATTGAAGCTTTGTAGTTCCGACGCTGATTTTTCCGACATTTCGCTTGCTTGGGCTTCATCGATAGCCGATGTTAGGGTCAGTTCTCTGCGAGCCAATAACCGCCTTTGCAGCCTCATGTCGCGAACCCCGTTCACCAGTTGCTCTAGCAAGGCATCATCTAGGTCACTAAAGTCACATTGTGAGGCTGCTGACCTGAGGGAGGCTATGAAATCAGCTATAGATTCTCCGTCCCGCTGAAAACGGCGGCGGAAAACATGCCTTCTGGCAATCCGTGAGGGTGCAGGGGCGTAGT
This sequence comes from Ahaetulla prasina, assembly GCF_028640845.1. Classification (NCBI taxonomy): domain Eukaryota; kingdom Metazoa; phylum Chordata; class Lepidosauria; order Squamata; family Colubridae; genus Ahaetulla; species Ahaetulla prasina. Next base: position 158,173,658 of record NC_080540.1, read on the forward strand.
GGTTTGTCAACTTGTCCAGCAGGACCTCCCAAGGGACATCTCGAAGCTGCTGAGGGGCCACCAAAGCTTTGGCTGTCTTGAACATTTCGCGACCACAAAAACTGAGAAAATACCCCTTCTTCCTCACCTTGGACATTTCCGTGTAATCATTAGCCTGTAGGTAACACTCAAAGCGCTCAATGAAATCGTCCCAAGTTTCGGCGGCTGGCTCAAACGGGCCGAAAACAGGTTGGTTTGCCATTCTGGGCGATCGACTGGATGAGCCGATGCTAGCCGCTCTTACTGTTGTTGCTCTTAGCTCCTCAGGATCCCACCTTCGTCGCCAGTGTTATATATTATGAGGAGTGGGAAATGAGACAGCTGAGGAGTGCATTCACAACGTTATTTATTACCAGCGCAACGGCGCTGGTTGGAAAACCAGAACAGGCAACAACCAAAACAACGAACGGGGCGAGCCTCGCTGACAGCTCTTAAATAAGGCTCCTGTCAGAAGCAACACCAATAGCGGCTCTCTGTTTTCCCGCTTTCAATCCGGCTCGCGCCGCGGCCAATCAGCAGCCGCTTGCTGTTGGCAAGGCTCTAGCCGGCGACGTGCGCTCCCAGGATTCTACAGAGGCAGGGGTGAAATCCAGCAGGTTCTGACAGGTTATGGAGAACCGCTAGCGGAAATTTTGAGTAGTTCGGAGAACTGGCAAATGCCACCTCTGGCTGTCCCCAGAGTGGGGAGGGAATGGGGATTTTGCAACATCCTTCCCCCAGGAGTGGGGAGGGAATGGGGATTTTGCAATATCTTTCCCCCAGGAGTGGGGAGGGAATGGAGATTTTGCAGTATCCTTCCCCTGCCACGCCAAGAGCCGGTAGTAAAAAAATTGGATTGCACCACGGGGTGGAGGGAAGATAAAGGTCTGAGCGCTGCATTTCTTTCGGGGAAGGTGGCCATTTCAAAGTAATCCATCCAGATACGCTGGACTGGCTTTCCGTCCATCCAAGGACAGAAGCGGCTGGTATCCCCCCCCACCCCACGTCCCATTGCCATTTAATTAACTTCTGAGCAGCAGCCTTGCTTGCCGAAGGCAATTACATACATTATACCCTTATTATTCTCGTATTAGCATTTATTCTCTGTGCCCGTGTCGGGGCTCCATTATGGTGGGTGGGTGGGGTGGGCTCCACTAGCGAAGCGGAGACCCTATATAATAAAAAAAAACATTATTAAACGCTCCTGATTCATAGAGCAGAAGATGCAGAAGGAGGCAGAGATCCCGGGCTCGGAGGGCCAGTTGCGCCACAGCTCTTCTCCTTCCCGCCGCCTCAGCGCCGCCTCTCGTGCGCCTCCTTCCGTGGGCTCTCCGTGCCCGGCGGGCGTTTTCCGTGCCTCCCCGCGGCTGCCATACCCGGCAGGCAGGGCTCCTTTTTTCCCCCTGCCTCCCCAACCCTCCCGCCTCCCCGGCGGCGGCGGGCGGCGGCTCCATCCTCCTGAGCCTTAGCAGGGTTCCCTTCTCCCAGGCCGGCACCGGCGGCTGTTGGCTTCCCGCGCGTATCCCCTGAAGCCGGGGCTGCTGCAGTGCCCCCTCCGGGGCTGGGGGCGGCGCTGGGCCCGGCCGTCTCGGGGCCGGATGGAGCCTCTTGGCCGGGGCCGGAGCAGCACCTCCTCGGCGAGGCCGGGCTGGAGGGTAGGGGAGGCCGGAGCCCTTTGTGTATGCGAAAGCGGGGATGCTGCCCACCGCCTCCCGGGTAAGGGGCCACCTTCCCTTCCCTTCCCTTCCCTTCGGGGGAAAGAGCTCCTTTCTGCCGCCTACAAAGGTGTGAGACTCCCCCACTTCAGCATCAGGGATTCCCGGTCGGGGCCGCCTTTCCTCCGTGCCTTGCAGCCCCCTTTGCCTTCACCCCGCTCGCTGCGCCCTCATCGCCGCCCTCTACCCTTCTTGTCTCGGAAAGATTTCCCGGCCCTTTGTAGTACCCATTCACGGGTTGACCCAGAGAAACTCCATCCCGACGACCTTCTTTTTCTCTTCCTATCCCGCAACTCCTCGCCTGACATCCCCGCAAATGCGTGTCTGCCCCGCAAATGCGTGTCGCGTGTTGGTAGCCTCCTCTCCCATCTGCTGCAAATCAAAACTGCCCCTCTGCCTCTTTTCTTTCGCTCTTCTCCGTTATCCTAGGATTCAATGTGGGTGTCCCGTCTCACCTCATAGTCCAGATAAAGAACAACTTTTAGGGGTCACCCTTCCTTCCTTCCTTCCCGCCCCCATCCCACCCCGACTTATTGGCACTCACTTATAACACTCCCTCCACTTCTGTTTTCTTCAAGCAATAAAAAAAACACCATTGATAAATAACTTGCTTTTTTTTTAAACCTATCTGCCATCCAGTTTCTAAAGTAATGCATTTGTTTTGGGGGAAAAAAAAGGGGAGTGGGGAAATGAGAAATTATGACTTGATTGGAAAGGTTTTTGCATAGAGAGCATCCTTTATTAATATTGGTCTTTCCTATCTATTTTGATATTAGGCACGGTCCCCGATGAAGGCTAGAGTGGGATATGTGGGTTAAGGTGGTATCTTTGACTGTTGCTAAAGTTTATAAGAAAAGACAAACTTGAGCACTCTGCTGTGCATATTTTGTTTTATTATTAGCCAATTGAGGCTCATAAACAAAGATGCAACAGGTTGGGCTTGAAGACAGTATGAAGGGAGAGCTTAAGGTGTTTAGGAGTTACCTTGTGATTAATTTCATTTTCAGGTTTACTGTTTGCTCATCTGTTAAAAAGAGTCAGTAGAACATGCATCTTAAGTAAGGGGTTTTCAGAGGAAAAACAAAACTATAATCAGAAAAAACCCTGCAACTGGTTTTCCAATCCAAATCCCTGGTTTGGATTGGCAAACCAGTTTTCTTATTTATGAAACTGCGTGTCTCTAGAGTACAGATATCTGGTCAACTAGTTGCAGAACTGGGAATAAGAAGAGATGAAAATGGAAGCCGATGATAACTTTCTAACTCTTTAATAATATTGCTTTAAAACATGAAAGGATGTTTCTTGTGGCTCTGTGAGTTCTAATTTCTGCTTCTCACATGCACACATTCATTTTTTCCTTCCTATTGTAACTATTAGACCTAAGCAGTTATGTTCTTTTGTTCTGTGAACAATACATTTGCTTATATCCTGCAATCATTGTTATCCTTGCTTTTTCATTTTACAGTGTTTCCAATGTGGATTATAATGTAATAAAAATTATGTCTTAGATTTCACTCCAAATCAGTAAGAATCTGTGAAACTGTGAACCTCATTTTTTTTTCCTCTCCAGAGCTTCTCGCCCAATTGTTCCCCCTTCGGTGCATCTGAAAAATGTGGCATTAGAAGGCAAAAGTGAACAGGAGAAGGAGATTTTAAGGAACAGTCAAGATGGGCATGAGGATCAAACTGAATAGCACTGACCATCCGAATAACTTGTTGAAGGAACTTAACAAATCTCGATTGACAGAGTCTATGTGTGACGTCACCATTGTTGTGGGTAGCTGTTCCTTCCCTGCACACAAAGCAGTGCTGGCATGCGCAGCAGGCTATTTCCAGAATCTTTTCCTGAATACAGGATTGGATGCTGCCCGCACTTATGTAGTGGATTTCATTACTCCAGCCAACTTTGAAAAGATTCTGAATTTTGTTTATACATCGGAGCTCTTCACAGACCTTATAAATGTGGGTGTCATTTATGAGGTTGCTGAAAAATTGGGCATGGATGATTTGCTGAAGGCTTGCCATTCTACCTTCCCAGACTTGGAAAACTCAGCTGTCACTAAACAGCCTTCTGCTTCAAATGAAAACCGGCCTAGTGGTGCTTTAGCTGAACCAAACCATTCTCTAGGTGAAAGTCGAAATAGCGGGGAACAACTGGGATCAGAGCGAAATTGCAACATGCATGGTGAAGCAGCCACTGGCTACAAAGAAGATCCTACCAATGAAGCTAGTCACAATTTAATACATCCACAGACTCCCAAAGCTGAAGAGCAAGAAGCAACAGGACCATTTACTGCTGCCATGAGTATAATGACCCAGGCTGGCCTCGGTAATATTAGCATGGCTGTTCAAACCACTGTGAACTCTTGTCAGCAGTATAAGGTCCAGAGCAATGGGGATTATAACAAAAGTAATCTTTTTGCCTCCGATGTCTCCTTAGACATATCAACAAGTAGCAATTCCTGCCCCAGCAATAGTGACCATTCCAAAGATCATGTTTTTGGGCCAATTGATGAATTACAGCTGGAAGATTTGGGGGAAGAAGATCTGCACTTTGAAGATCCCAGTGAAGAGCTGGGTGCTGCAGAGGAAGTGATAGAGCTGAGCGATGATAGCGAGGAGGAACTATCCTTCGAGAACGACAGCCGGGAAAACAAGGCCATGCCTTGTCAAGTGTGCAAAAAGGTTTTGGAGCCCAACATTCAGTTGATACGTCAACACGCCAGGGATCACGTAGACCTTCTGACTGGCAATTGCAAAGTTTGTGAGACCCATTTCCAAGACAGGAACTCTAGAGTCACTCACGTCCTGTCACACATTGGGATATTCCTTTTTTCCTGTGATATGTGTGAAACTAAGTTTTTCACCCAGTGGCAGCTGAACCTTCATCGCCGAGAAGGGGTGTTTGACAACAATATTATTGTCCATCCCAGTGACCCTCTGATAGGGAAGATCAATTTGTTCAATGGGGATTTGACATGTGCTGCCTGTAGAAAACCACTGGCCAAAGATTTTCAGGTGGTCCGTGGCCACATCTTGGACCATGTGAACGTGAAAGGCCAAATATGTGGTATATGTGACCAGCAACATCTCAATCTCTGCAGCTTGATGTGGCATACACTTTCCCACTTGGGAATTTCTGTCTTTTCTTGCTCCATCTGTGCCAGTAGTTTTGTGGATAGACACCTTTTGGAGAAACATGTGGCTGTCCACCAAAGTATGGAAGAAGCTCTCTTCCGGTGTCATTACTGCGGCCAGGCTTTCAAACTTGAAGCTGCATATCGCTACCATGTTAGTCAGCACAAGTGTAACTCTACCTTGGACCTCGTCCGGCCGAACTTTGGTGACCGTCTTCATCAGCAAGCTTTGCAAAAGCGGAAGCTGACAGAGAAGTTCCTAAATGAGGACGTGGCCCTCCAGAACCAACCTGGGAACAGTAAATACAGCTGTAAGGTTTGTGGGAAAAGATTTGCTCATACCAGTGAATTCAACTACCATCGGCGGATCCACACAGGTGAGAAGCCCTATCAGTGCAAAGTGTGTCACAAGTTCTTCCGCGGACGTTCTACCATAAAGTGTCATTTGAAGACACATTCTGGGGCCCTCATGTACCGGTGCACCGTTTGTGGCCACTACAGTTCCACCCTTAACCTTATGAGCAAGCATATAGGTGTGCACAAAGGGAGCCTCCCACCAGACTTCACCATTGAGCAAACTTTCATGTACATCATCCATTCCAAAGATGCAGAAAAAACCACAGAGAGTTGATGCAGCTATATTGGGGAAGGAAACACTACCTGAGATAGCAGTGAAACTTGTTTCAGATTTTTTTAAAAAATTACTTTTAATGGTCTGTATACTTTTATTTTCTTACGTTTCTTGTAGACTTTTTCTTAAATCATTGTCCTGTGAAACAACATCACATTAGACGTGTTACTGTTCTCAAAAACCATTGTGTTTACCTCCCGCTGAGTTGTTTCAAATGTAAGAAATAAGCTCTTTCGTTCTTCAGCTAATATATTTCCCATCTCATGACTTCTCCCCTCCTCTGACAGGCTTTATCTGACATCATTAGAAGATTGATGCTGCTAAGATGTATCAATGCTTCATACCAGTAGGGCTAGCAGGGGGAAAAGTGGAAAGTATGGGGAAAAATGGTTCTGGCTTATTGATGACAAGGTTTAATTTCCGAAAATTAAAAATGCAAATCCTAAGCATACTTACTCAGAAATAAGGCTGTCTTTGTTTTGAGGGAGTTATTTCCTATTGGTACATGTATTGTAGACACATCTGTGTATTCTTCCTTTCAAGAGGATTGCCTTTTCTTATATAGTAAACAAAACTGTCATGCCAGTCTACAGACTTCAATTGAGAGAAAGCTGATCTCCATTCAGTGAAAAGCTGATTTCTTTGAATGAAGCTGATATGAAAGGTACAAGGGCTGGGTACATTTGGAGGTTTAATCGGTCGCCAAATGTACCTTGCATCTAGCCTTAATTTGCATTTGCCCTTTTACAAAGGATAAATTATTTTTTAAAATAAAAAGAATATCTAGTTTATAACAGAGAGATCAAGGTAAAAAGAGAATAGATAGATTTTAGGAGACCAGAGGAAATGGAGTTTGCCAATTTTGGATTAATTTTCAATGGAGTGGAGAGGAGAAGATTATGAGAAACAGTTCTTAGTTTTGGCAAGGCACACTTATTTTAGTTGTTCAAACAATAAGATTTGATCTGAAGTGCCTCTTTCAAAAATTCTTAGGGCACGGAAAAATTGCAAGAGATAAGTTTGCTTCCTTTCTTTTGCAATGCTGCCTTAATGCTAATGTGGAATTCTGTCATAATATTTGTCTTGAACAATAAGATGTGTTCAGAGGGTAAAAAAATTAAAGCAATATATTATGCTAGTGCTTGGAATCTTCCTTTTGGCCTACAATATTTATTTGCCTGATAAAATTTAGTTGGGCTTATTTCTGAGTAAAGATGGGTAGGAATGCACAGTTGTGTTTGAAAAGACACTGTTGCCTTAAAACATCTCTATAAGGGGGAATGAAAGGATTAGAGTTTTTGTATGACCTGCAAGCAGGACACTAAATACACTGTTTTTATTTCTTGTTTAGAGTGATTCAGAAGTTTTCTTAACAGTGGCACTTATTTGTACACTTTACAGATTATAGTATTTGTTACATTGAAAATGCCACTCCTCCTTGCCCCTGCTACTATGTCAGATTGTGACATGAGGAATATAGTTGCATTGGTATCATAGCAGTGGTGGGATTCAGCCAGTTCGCACCTATTCGTGAGAACCGGTTGTTAACTTTCTAAGCAGTTCGGAGAACCGGTTGTTTGAAGAAATCTTATTTTGTTGTTTTCCACTTTACAGGGCTAATCCTGTAAGGAAGGCAAGAAGGAAACATTCTGGTGTTGTTTCTAGCCTCATCTTTATTCCCCTGCTTACAAAAACTGCCTCTCTGGCTAACCCTTATTACATTGTGACAGCTAAAGCGAAGCGCCCATTGATGTGAGTGATGTTGAGTTGGCCATGCCCACACAGTCACATGACCACTGAGCCACGCTTACCCAGCTGGTTATTAGAGCAGAGAACTGGTTGTTAAATTATTTGAATCCCACCACTGTATCATAGATGCAATCTGAATATATTTTCAACACATTTAGTTATATAGATTTTTTTTTTTTATTGGCCAAGTGTGATTGGACACACAAGGAATTTGTCTTGGTGCATATGCTCTCAGTGTACATAAAAGAAAAGATACGTTCATCAAGGTACAACATTTACAACACAAATGATGGTCAATATATCAATATAAATCATAACTTTCTTGCTCCAGAATTGAATTTTATTAACAACAAAACAAACCATTACTTTTTAAACTTCTCAGAGGTTCCACTGGCATTGATTGGCTAATGTTGACTGCATTATCGAAAGGCATCCTGATTCATTCCTAGAACATTGGCAGTTTTGAAAATATTTCCAATATTTGCATAGCTGAAGGTGATAAAAGTTATAATTCAGTTTATATGGAGGACACCATATTGGTAGAAGTAAGGGTTGCTGCTCAAATGAAGAATCTGTCAAAATATAGGAGCAGGGGCAAGACTACTAACTAAGCAGCATTTATCTTGATGAATGATTGTTGGATGCACAAATTGTTGGAGGCAGGAATTGGGTTTGGGAAGAGGAACCTTTAATGATTTATTTATAGGGCTGCCATAGTTGCATTGCAGAATTACCACAAGATGGTAGCAAAGAGCTACATAAAAATCGATGATTACATTTTTTATAGCCCAGATACCCTCTCCTACTTATTAATAAATATGTCTCTTGTTGTTGCCCTCATATAGTGCCTATGATATCACAACCACTGTGCACCATTATTTCCTACACCTGTTTTACATTTGTTTTGTCAGGTTTAATACGTTTCATTATCAGTCCAAGAAAACCAATTGTCTTTCTATTAAAAGAAAAAGAAGAAAAACAGCAAAACTATTTTGTCTCTCATACCTTGTCACAATAATCCGCATTATAGTTTCCAAGTTATTCTGATCATGTACAGTTTTCTTCTGCTACCAACATACATCTTTTTTTAAAAAGCAAATTATGTGTCTGGTTCTTCCCTTACATCATTCCTTTTAAAAAAAAAATAGTGCAGAAGCAGGTTGTAAATTCTGTCTTTGTGCTAATGGAAGAATAAGCTAGCAGAAAGTACAGATTTGTTTTATCTGCTGAAAAGGCCAAATATATTTGCTCTGTAATAATGAAAAGTCATAGTAGAGGCTAAAATTGGAGCTTTCCCCCTTTTTTTTTGAGGGGATGGAAAATTGGAAGTGGAACGAGGTGTAACTAACATATTTAGAGGGCAAAGCAGAAGACAAAGGCCTTGATTTGGATTATAGTTTGCTTCATTTGGTGGACCGTATTTGATCCCTCAAACAAGTATAGTTCTGTGGATTCCCATTCAATGGGGAATAGTAGGAAAGGTGATTTATTGAGAGATGGAACAGCTGGTTTGAGAACTGGCCCTTGGTATAATGCAAACTACCTCATGAGGAGAAAGCACTGAAGACTTCACAGCTCCTGTTGTGTACAAATGGACTTTTGGGCTTCTATATATAAACACACTGTTATTAAAGAGAACAGAAATGTAACCTATGGGTGTGTGTGTGTGTATGTCAGTGGTGGGTTGCTCCCAGTTCTGTCCGGTTCTATAGAACCGGTAGTAAAGAGTCGGGAGGCTCTGCCCACCTGCCTGGACGTCATAAATGACGATCTGCGCATGCGCAGAAGCGCGCACACACATGCGAGTGAAGTGAGTGGGCGCGTGCACCCCTGTTGTGAACTGGTAGTAAAGGTAAGTAGAACCCACCCCTGGTGTATGTATGTAAAAACTACAGCTCCAGGAATCTCAGCTCTGAAACTAATTCTAGTAGGGCAGCCTTTGGGCAGGTTTGCTTTGTCGTTGCTTATAGTACCTACCTCTAAAGGATGTTGTGAAGATAAATGTTTTGATATGTGTTCAAGAGAAAAGCACTTACTTCTGTCTTGTTTTCACATCCTAGGAAAATAAGAATGTTTCCATAATACATGCATTGTGTGTGCAGATATTCAGTGTATTTGGTTCCTTTCCTTTTGTGGCCTTGGACACCAACAAGATATGCTGAGGAACTGAACAATGTATATGGCAGATGGGAATAGCCTGAGGAAGTATTAATGCTGAGAGTATTTGTAATGATCTAAAAGCTGCCCAGGGACTGAATCACTAATCTTGATCGATAAGTTAATGGCAGGGCCCTGACCAGGAAGAGGGAACCAAAAATATGCCAAGCCAAAGGATTTTGCTGTTGAATAGATATTAATCTCCTAGTATTGGCTAATCAGGAAGCTTCATGCTACCTATTAATCTTGATGAATTTGGTATTTCTTCCTTTTCTATGCTGAAAGATGGTTCCTGCCTGCGCCTTATCTATGTTCCTACTTAAGGCGGCTGCTGCTGTATTCATGTATTTCAGGCAATGCATGCAGTGCTGTGAACCATGTTTCCTGAATAAAAATGTGGCCTTCAGTAGGAGAAGTGGAGAAGCAGTTCCTATATATTGCTTGTATGTAATAGGAATTAATTTCTTATCTTTAAATCAAAGCAGAATTCTACAGCTGCTTTCCTCTGATTCTTCAGTGCCAAACCCGTCCTCCTGCTCCACAGGGATAACCATTGCAGCTTGAGAAGTTTCTAGCAAAATCTTGATTGGGCCTCATAATTAGGGCATTTGGAACCAGAGAATTGGGGATTGGCTTCAAGTTCTGAACATCTGCTTGAGTGTAGCTTTGGCCAAATAACATCACCTGCCTGCCTCATACATTTATCCACTCATGAATGAAAGTGGGGAGGAGGAATAGTTAAAAATACCTACCTCACAGGTGACAAGTTGTGAGGTGTAATAAATGTCTGTCAAGTGCTTTGGAACCCTTAGGGTTGTAGAAGGACTAAGTATTGTAATTAAATAGCTTCACTCTGTTTGACATGCTATCATTTGTGAAGAATCCCTTCTCACCATTATCATACTAGCAGGGAAGGATTTAGGCACGGAACAGGTATTCCAATCTCACGTAGAACACTTTTGAAATAATGAAAAAAATATTTTGGAAATGGATGCATTATTAATTACTATTTTCTGTAAACTCCAGCCCTGCCCTGCCCTCCCCCTCCATTTCCTCCAAAGATCCAGATGTCTTGAAATGAAACAGCCAAAACAGAATAACACCGAGCATCGTGATTGCTGTCAAATCTCTTGGTTAAGTGAATTGTAGGTACTGACCTCTCAGTTATTTAAGTGTTCACTATCTATTTGCTGTAAAGTTTGTATATTTTGTAAAACTTGGTTCTCCTTCCTAAAGAAAAGAAAGTAGATGTCTAAAATGGTTGTACATCGGATTCTTTTATACTCCATTGTTTGGCACAAAAGTGTGTTTTTTATTTAGAATAATAAAAGTGAAAACTGAAAGAGTCCACCGCACTGTTTTTCTTATTTGTAAATGGTGATAGATTCTAACTAAGTTCTTTGTTTTAGCCCAGTGTGAGGCTGGGCACTTTCTTTGCCTGCAGGACATCACTAATTCCTTCCCGTGCATTTCCAAGGACATAGGGTAAAGCTGTTATTTGGTGAACTGTTTCACTCAATCAATAGTCTAAGGCTATACTGAGCAATGCTGACTTTTCCCATTTAAGAAAATGTATATAAACCAGTTTCCTATAAAATCAGCAACTTTTATGTCGGGGAAAAGAATAGCTGGGAGATTCCCGTGGAGGCAGTCACCATATTATGGCTTAGCACTTAAATGCTTACAGGACCACTTGCTTCAACTGGATTCAACAACCCCGAGGAAGTGGCTGCTTGTAATATTCCGCTTCTGTTCAGTGAAAGAGCTAAAGTAGCTGGCCTCTAAAATTTGGCTGTCCCTCTGCTGAGGGCCTTCCCTAAGCTGCTAAAGCAGCGGTTCTCAACCTGTGGGTCGGGACCCCGTTGGGGGTTGAATGACGATTTGCCAGGGGTCGCCTAAGACCATCGGAAATATGGGAAGTATACTTGCGAGTGGAAGAATCGTGCTCCAATGGTTGACTCCACAAGCCAGCTGCAGGCTCTTCAAATCGCTAGCCGAATTCGGCTTCAGGCGTAATGAATTAAAAAAGAGAGAAATCTTTGCTCGGATGTCTCCCTCTCAAGCCAGCTGCAATCACTAGCCTAATCTGGCTTAATAGGGGAGGAGTCTCCACTTTAATGCCTCCGTCCTCAAGGTAATCGCAAACAGTTCAGATCGCTAGCCAATATGGCTTCAGGCGCAATAAATTCAAAACAAAAATAATTTTATGGTTGGGGTCGCCACATCATGGGGAATTGTATTAAAGGGGTCGCCACATCGTGGGGAATTGTATTAAAGGGGTCGCAGCACGTTAAAGGTTGAGAACCACTGTGCTAAAGACTGAGCTACTTCAAAGACTTTAGGGAAATATTGGGGTTGTACGAGCTATGATGTCGCAGTGGTTAGAATGCGGTATTGCAGGCTAACTTTGCCCACCAAAGCAAGAGTTTGATCCTGAGGGGGGCTCAAGGTTGACTCGACCTTCCATCCTTCTGAGGTTGGCAAAATGAGGACCCAGTTGTTGGGGGCAATATATGCTGACATTTGTAAACGACTTAGAGAGGGCTGTAAGTACTATGAAGCGGTATATAAATGCTATTGCTACTTGGATGTCTCTTTTTCATTATTAGGTACAAGAATTGCTATTTTTTAACTAGGGTTATTTTAATGGTTATTTACTGGATGTTTATTTTTTAAATTTATTTTGCTGACTATCTTGCCATGGGGCTATTCTAGGTAGCCTACAACAATAAAAACAGGAATGAAAAGAGGTGTAAACGTAACAGTAGCAAAATAATGAAACAATAAACAGTGAGATAAACAATGAAAATACAGTGATATGAGATTAAAAGATGGGTGGGGGAAGCAGGAATGCAGGGGGTGAGGTTTCTACTTTAGTTAGCATATTGGACATTGCCATGAGTTAGGGGGATTCAGCAGTATACAAATCGTGTATGTGTGTGTACATTGGCTTGTTTTAAAAGATGAACCAGTAATAATCTTAAATGAGAGAGCAGTGGTGTTGGGGAGAGGATGGCGGTTAGAATATGCAAGATAGTAAGCATAATACATTGATACAGGTTTTATTCGATAAATACGATAAATAATAAATAAATATTCCTTTTGTCAGGCGTGTAATGCCAATGGGTGTTCAAAAGGCTTTTAATGGTGACACCATGCTATTTTGCAGATTTTGGCCCCCAATCTGCAGACACCTCTGGGAAACAAGATAGAAAATGGTGACCTGCCTGCTCTGATCCTGTAAGACACATACAGAAGTGTACATTCAACAAAATTAGTATATTCAAAGTACTCTTCTCTAAACTGATAAAGATCTACATTTGAGTAGAGCAAGGTTTCTCAAGTATATTTCTGATTAGTGCGATCTTTTCAAATGACTCTTCTTTCTAGTTTGGGCCAAGAGAGGCCATTTCCCTCCCAGCTGGGCAAGGAACACTTTGAAATGACATTGTTTGCTATAAAATAGTGAATATGAATATAAGCTGTGGTGGTGCACTGGTTAGTACTGCAAGCTACTTCCACTGACTGCTGGCTGCCTGCAGTTCAGCACTTCAAGTCTCACCGGCTCAAGATAGACTCACCTTCCATCCTTCCAAGGTCTGTAAAATGAGGAGCCAGATTGTTATGCTGTAAATTGCTTAGAGAGGGCTGTAAAGCACTCAAGTGGTATATAAGTCTACTGGTAAGTGCCATTGCTATTAACATGAGAAGGAAACATAAAAATGGTGTACATGTAAGCTAGATTAGGTCTCTTATTCCTCCTCCAGCCATACCTTTGATAGGATAGCTAATTGCAGCCCAAACCATTACAGTTAAAAGGAAGAAATTAGTATCTTCAATGGATCAATCAATGAATCAACCAGTCAATCAAAATACCATTTTATTGAGTACAAGATTCATTCAGCCCATCTGCCCATTTTTACATCACTTTTGTAAAGTTGGTAAATGATTAAAAGTGCTTGAAAATTGCTATGAATTATCTTGCTTATTTCAGTTAAAATAGAATGTTTACAAATACCTTTACAGGTGTCCCCACTCTACTGCCCTATTCCATTGCTGTATTAGGTTAAAGAAGTATTCTATGCATCCCTTGAATGATGTTTGGGTGCAACAATCATAGCTACAACTTCTTACATTGTACTTAATTTAAGGGACAGAGAGAGAATTTATCCCTCATGTTTCATTCGGTTCATTTATGAATTTCTTCTTCAAACCAGTTATGTCCACTTTCTAAACACAGAGACCCTTTATGTCTTGTCCAGTCTTTTACAAACATGATCCATGGCCAATAATAGCATTACTTTGCAAGCATTGAACACTGAAATAATTCTCTCTTAAATTTATTTCCATACCAGGTAAAAGGTTAGAAGGGTATATAACTCAAGGAGGCGGAAAACTCAAGGATAGACAAATTTTCCAGCTGCAGAAGAAGGTAAAGGGAAAAAAAAAAAAAGACACCCCAGAATCTTGTTTGGGATTTTTAACACAATGAAAGAATTCAGGGTGATGTGCATTCTCTCAGAAGTGAGAAACTCTAGAATCACCTGCGGTGTAATCGTCTAGAAATATTCTTTTCACATTTTCCTAAATTCACATTTTCACTGGGGTATAATTTGCTATTGTGGTGTTAGGTAAACGTTAGTGGTTTGGGCTGAAAAGGCTTATGTAGGAATTGCTAGGATCGAATTGTTAGTATCCTGTTTTCCCGGTTCCAAGAGACAACTAACTGAACGTTCACATTAAAATAGGGCTACACCCTGTTTTATCTTCATAGATCACTTTAGTTTTTTAGCTTCTAGGTTGGATCTATATTTACAGGTGCTTTAGCTATAAGTTGCTCTGGCTAGCAATTCTGTTTAACCAGCAGTGCAGCATTAAGTTTTCAGAATACTATTTTCATACAAAAACTGCTCACATTAGAAGACATTAAGAGAAATACATCTCTTTTCCACAGTAAAATGTCAAAGCGGCAAAAAAAAAATTTTTTTTTTTTCACTGCAAGTTTCAAGACGAAAGAAGTAGCTAAGGACTAATAGCAATCTTAGATTTTGGTTGATTAAGGCCAGTCAGTTTGATACAGCAGCAAATAATCCTCCTCCCTACCTCATTTTTTCCTATATTGCCCTTTTTAAATTGTAAAAAACACTGGCAACAACAACAACAAGAAGAATCCTAATGAAGCCTATCCTTTGCTGATAGAGAAAAATGCAGATGCATTCTTATGGCAATGAACCAAAAATCAGGAAAGCTGTTTAAATTGGCGAGGTCTTGTCTTGCGTGATGACTACCGAGTGTTGAGTGTTGGAGGATGAGCCATCTCTGTCCTTCTGCTCCATCTGGTTTTTGGGAATGTATCGAACCACAGCAGAGATAAGCTTCCCTTGGAAGTTCTTGCTCAGGAAGTTGTACAGGATGGGATTGACTACACAATGGATAAGACTGAAACAGTCTACGATGTCGTAGAAGAAGTACAGGAACTCAAGCACAGAGCAGTGGAGGAATATACTTGTTCCCTCAAGGGTGAAGATCATCAAAGTTAGGTGGAAAGGCAGCCAACTGATCAAGAAGACAATTATGTAAGCATAGATGAGGTAGCAATTTTTTCTGCTCTCTGGCTTGTCACAACGCTTGATGTGTCTGGCGGTCATTATGTTGAAGACTGCCATGGTGGAGAATGGGATAAGGAACCCAATTAAGACAAAAAGGAGGGTGACACCAAGGGCCCACTCATTGTAGGCCTCCAGCGGGGCCATAAAGAAACACATGGGATAAATGCTTTCCATTAACTCCATGTGCACCACCTCTGGCAAAGGGAGGATGGCAGCAAAGGCCCATATGCAGCAGCAGGTGATCCGTCGCACAAGATGTTGGTGTTGGTGCCAGAAGTGGGAGGAAGTTGTCAGGGACACATACCGATCAACACTGAGACAGGTGAGAAAGAAAATACTGCTGTACATGTTGGCGAAGTAAAAATAGTGGGTGAAGCGACAGAGGAAATCCCCCCAAAGCCAAGTGTAATCAAGCACAACTTCCAACATCCAGACTGGTAAGGAGAGGACCACCCCCAAGTCTGCAAGGGCCATGTTGAAAATGTATAGGTTGACCAAGTTCCGTTGGTTTCGGGTCTGCCAGTTGACCCATATGACCAAGAGATTCTCCACCAATCCCACCACAAAGATGATGAGATAGAGGACAAAGAGAAAGACCCGTTTAATGTCATCATCTAGTCCCAAATCACAAGTGCTGAATGTGTGATTGAACGCCTGGAAGAGTTCTGTCAAGTTGTGGTATGCTTCATGGTAAGGGGAGAGGGTCGCTGGCTCTCCCATTTTGAGGGGAAAAGATGAACTGCAAAAAAAAAGAGAGAGAGAAAGAAATGTGAAATTAGAATGTATTCTTCCCCTGAACCAAGAACATTTATATCAGGAATCTGTTTTTTTTTAAATAGTTATGGTTTTTAAATCTGTTCAGGCTTCAAATCTGGGAGGACTCAACAGGAGTCCCATTTTTTTGGTTTGCGATTTGGCCACTGCTGCATATAATGTATAAAAAGGTTTAAGGTAAAGGTTTCCCTCGCACATATGTGCTAGTCATTCCCGACTCTAGGGGGTGGTGCTCATTTCCGTTTCAAAGCCAAAGAGCCAGCGCTGTCCGAAGACGTCTCTGTGGTCATGTGGCCGGCATGACTCAACACCAAAGACGCACGGAACACTGTTATCTTCCCACCAAAGGTGGTCCCTATTTTTTCTACTTGCATTTTTACGTGCTTTTGAAACTGCTAGGTTGGCAGAAGCTGGGACAAGTAACGGGAGCTCACCCCGTTACACGGCAGCACTAGGGATTCGAACCACTGAGCTGCCGACCTTTCGATCGACAAGTTCAACGTCCTAGCCCCTGAGCCACCGTGTCCCTATATAATGTATAGTATTCATCAAATACATTGATCAGTCACCAGAATATAATAGAATAGAATAGAATAGAATAGAATAGAATAGAATTTTTATTGGCCAAGTGTGATTGGACACACAAGGAATTTGTCTTGGTGCATATGCTCTCAGTGTACATAAAAGTGTACATAATCTGACAGCAAACAGCGCTCCTTACTGACACTGAGGATGTTACCTAGTTTGGGTAATGAAATGTCTTCAAGAAACAAGCAACAGGGAAATTGTTGTGGGGAAATGTGGAGTTGCCTGTTTTCCCTGCCTATATTCATTGAATATGAAAAGAGTATACTAGTGGAGCTTTAGAAATGATCATTCCATTTTTCTCTTTTTGGGTTGTGGAGAGGGAGAGACACAAAGACCACATCAAAGGAACCCAACAGTAAAATCACTTTTGCGGGAGATACCTGTATACCTAAGGAAGGATATGGCACTGTACATATAAAAGAATACTTAAATGTAACCTCTTCATTAAAAATCATTACCATTATGCATTTTTGCCACTAATGAATGAATGAATGAATATTTTAATTTGTATACCGCCCTTCTTCCGAAGGACTCAGATAAAATACAGATACACACAATAGTTAAAAACATCCCTTAAAAAACTAATTTAAATTTGCCCAAATGTTAAAATAACACACTCCCCCATAAAATTACAAAACTTTAAAAACCCATCAAATTCAATTAAAATTCAAAGGTAAAAATCAAGCTAGTCCAGCCATACGAAATAAATAAGTTTTAAGTTCGCGGCGAAAGGTCCTAAGGTCAGGTAATTGTCGAAGTCCGAGGGGAAGTTCGTTCCACAGGGTCGGAGCCCGCACAGAGAAGGCCCTCCCCCTGGGGGCTACCAGTCGACACTGTTTGGCTGACGGCACCCTGTGGGAGCGCACCGGACGATGGGAGGCTAATCTACCATGTTTTCCCCAAAATAAGACCTTGTCTTATATTTTTTTAAACCCTGAAATAAGCACTTGGCCTTATTTTTGGGGAGGTCTTATTATTTTGGGGTGTATGGAGCAAGATGGGGCTCCTCTTGCCACTTACCTGATTTCCAGCTCTGCATTTAAACATTTTCGGGGAGGGCTTATTTTCAGGGGGAGGCTTATTATAGCGCATGTGCTCAAAAGCCAAATTGGGCTTATTATCAGGGGATGTCTTATTTTCGGGGAAACGGGGTACATGTTTGATATTTGGGTTGGATCTAGGTTAATTGGGTAATTTCAAACAAAGACATAACAAAGAGTAAAGTCTCAAAGAGGATTCTGTATATCTATATGCAAGCAATTTATTTTATTTCCTTTTTGTGCAGAGATGGCAGGGCTTTTGTTATTGCAGGTTCGGTAGCAGTGCAAGGGCAGACCATGATTTTTTGATCCTTGCTTTTAGCATTCCAAAATTGACTATTTTGAGGCCCATTGATTTTCTGGGGTGACATGACAGCAGTGTTCCAATATCTAAGGGGTTGCCACAAAGAAGAAGGGGGTCAACCTAGTCGCCAAAGCACCTGAAGATAGGACAAGAAGCAATGGGTGGAAACCAATAAAAGAGAGGACCAACCTTAAAATAAGGAGAACTTTCCTGACAGTGAGAACAATTAATCAGTGGAACGACTTGCCTCCAGAAGTTCTCTTCTTTTTAAGAAGAGATTGGACAACCATTTGTCTGAAGTGGTACAGAGTTTTCTGCCTGAGCAGGGGGTCAGGCTAGAACACCACCAAGGTCCCTTCAAACTCTGTTATTCTATTATTCTATTCTTCGAACTGTTTTTGAAGAACTAGAGAGTGAAAATAGTGGATATCTGAAAATATGCTAATTTAGCCTTGATTATGCAAACACTATACATTAAAATAAAACCGAACATGGTTGAAATGTCATCTTTTCTATGAAGGAGTGCATGAAACACAGTGTGGTAAAAAGCCTTCAGGTTTATTTCAAATAATGTCCACCACATTCACAAAGCTACTCAAATGTGCTGGGAGAAACTAGAACATTTCAGCAGCACAAAAGCAACTTCAGTCTTGATAGTGTAAATATGCCTTTCATGTTTTAAAATCTTATTTAATACTGCCATTAGGTAATTTAAAAATGGGAAACAAAAATATGCTTTGAAACTATATGTGTTCAAGGTGGTTTTTATTTCAAAATAAATGTATAGATGACTTCCATCTGTAGGGACCAGGTGAACTTTGAGATACCTTCATATATTGGGGCTGAGAATATATTTTCTAGGGGTAGTCCTGGGAAACAATTGTGGCATTCTGAAGAATGTGATTAGCTACACACACTCTTAAGAGCGTTGGACTGGAAAGTCCTTGATTAAAATCCTCCATTAGTGATTAAAAGATCACTGGGTGGTCTCATATCAGGAACACAACTGTCAGCCAAAGTTGATATGAGAATAAGCTGGGAACAGAGAGCTGTTTTATTCAGCCAGTTCACTTTGAATTCAGAGAAACACATATCGAGAAACACATATCAAGGAACAAATATAGTTAATAAAATGTGCCTCATGAGTGCTGTGTGTGCCTCACAAAGTAATTAGAGTTGGCTTATTGCTGATTAAATTGACCCTGTATGCTGGTTTTGGCTATAAGCTGCATTTTTATCAAGACACTGCTTTTGGAGATGTGTGGGAGCCGAAGGCATGAGATATGAACCAACCCAATTATTTTATTGAATGCTTAATAAGACTGATATCCCTTGGTAAACATTGACATCATGCTGATATAGGATCCAGACAAATAGGTTGGTTCTAGGTAGATCTGATGGCAATTAAGTCTCTCCAGTGTTCCACATTCCTTCCTTCCTTCCTTCCTTCCTCCCTCCCTCCCTCCCTCCCTCCTACTAACTAGCAGGATTGGCTAAGTTTTAGTCACTTATTATATTGGCCAGAATCCATAGGATGCTTCAAAATGATTTAAAGCAGGGATCCCCAACTCCTGGGCCACGGCCCACTACCAAGTCATGGCCTATTCACAACCTGCACACTGGCCTGCTGCTTACATAACTTGAGCTGCGTGCTTATGCATCAACCAACTACTCGTGCGGCCCGGTTCCCCTCTGCTCCCTGCCAGGCCGCCAAGCCACAAAGATTGGGGACCACTGGTTTAGAGGGTATACAGCTCTGTTTCAGACTAAGTCATAATAGCTTTACCAAGGCCTATCTACCATATTTTGAGCTTTCCAGCTCTGTAACATGAGGTTCCTTATGCCACTCTTTCCCAACCTGACTGTTCCAAATATATAGGGCAGTGGTGAAATCCAAATTTTTTTTACTATCGGTTCTGTGGGCGTGGCTTGGTGGGCATGGTGTGGCTTGGTGGGCATGGCAGGGGAAGAATACTGCAAAATCTCTATTCCCACCCCACTCCTGGGGGAAGGTTACTGCAAAATCTCCATTCCCACCCCACTCTGGGGCCAGCCAGAGGTGATATTTTTATTAGACCAGATGTAGGCACTGGCTGGTTTTTGCATTCCATGGAATTCTTTCTTCAGGATAAAAATGCAAGGAAAAACAACAGCGTGATATATCTAAAATGTTGACATATCCTATCAATTGTAAATTTTGGACCATAAAGAATGTTCTTTTGTTCTGTTCCTGTTTCCTCAGATCTTTTAACTAAAGGTATCACAGAGGATCTTATACCTTCAACAAATGTGTTTTGCGAAGATAATAATGACTCTCTAAATATTTTCTTTGGGTTTAAAAGAGCTGGAGATTAGACACTGACAAAACTATCAAAAAATTGGCCTAAAAGTAGCTGATGTTTAAATGATTCTTAGGATGGGTTTTTATTAGACCAGATGTAGGCACTGGCTGGTTTTTGCATTCCGTGGAATTCTTTCTTCAAGAGAAAAATGCAAGGAAAAACAACAGTGTGATATATCTAAAATGTTGACATATCCTATCAATTGTAAATTTTAGGCCATAAAGAATGTTCAAAAGAAACAATGGTCTCAAATGAGTTTTTTTCTTTCTTTCCATGTTATACACATATTACTTTGCTCCTTGAAACCATCAGTTAAAGAAATTTTCCCAATTTTAAAAAACCAACAATCTTAATGAAACTTTAACAGTTGAAAGCAGAATGGATATATAATGATGGATATAGCAATTTCTTTCTCAAAGTGCCTTTAATTCTATTTACAGACAAATTTGTCTATTTATAGATAAATAAAATATTTGCTTCTCTGCAGTCTGGATGGAGAAGAACCATATTATTATTTTATTTACACAAAATGACAGTATACTCAGCAAACGAGATAACTATGCTGGATTTCGTATCACAGCTCATTAGTTGAACACTTCCCAAGTGTTTAGGACTGCGTGATGTATCGGCAAATTATGGAGCAGATCCCAGTAAGGTGGCCTTCTGCAGCTGACCAATGGTGATCTTGTCAGCGCCAATTGCTTTTAAGTGCTTGCCTAGGTCTTTAGGCACAGCTCCCAGTGTGCCGAGTACCACTGGAACCACCTGCACTGGTTTATGCCAGAGTCTCTGCAATTCGATTCTCAAATTATAATAATAATATAATTTTTTATTATTATTATTATTATTATTATTATTATTATTATTATTATTAATAATAATAATAATAATAATGAAAACAGGTTAAAAAAAGACACATTTCCTATAGGACACTTGAAAGAAGAGAAAGTACTTCTTAATCTAAATTAAATCTGTTTTCCCCCCCTAAGCTAAGTTCCTAGCAATGAAATTTATTTCTGGAGAGCAGGTCAATTGATGGCTTACCTTCTTAGAAACCAGAATTGATTCTGGTGATGTTGCAATAAAGAGATTTACCCTTCAGTCCCTCCAACTTGAATGTGAGGTGCAGTCTTTCCAGGAATGTGAATTTGTTGGCAACTCACAGATTTGTTGCTATTTTCCCTCCCTCCTATCTCTCACACACAGGAAATGAGCATCACAGGCTGTTACTCCGAAAGCAAGGCCCCAACTGAGAATTTTGCTTGAATGCTCGAGCACGGCTCCGGTTCCAGGAATGGGCAGCACGGATCATTCTCAGCCCCACACTTTTGAAGAAATCTAGAGGATGTCTGCTTTCCTGAGGCAAATTTCCTTTTTCCGTTCTGCATTTTTGAAACCAGCTTCCCTGCTTTCAAATAACACAGAGTGTACTGCCAAAAGAACAGGAGAGAGACAAAGAAAGAGACTGCCCTGGCCAGTTTCACCGTTAGGTAGTGTGAGACAATTGCAGGTGCTGAGGAGAAGAAGACAAAAGTCCTTGGAGGAAGGAATCAATTAGCCTCAATTAGTCAGTTGTCCTCACATGAAGAGAATGTTTACCTGTTGCTGGTCTTAAAAGTAGACCCCACTCTCAGCTCTGTTCTGCATATGAAACAGAGAAGGAGCACCCCCTGCTCTTCATCTCAACAGCAAAGCAACCTTGCCTGGAGACACCTGTTTTGACATGCCTGGATTGCACAAGGCATTTTCAAACCATCTCTAGAGGGGCCCTTGAGATTTCATTGGTAGCCATTGCTGTTTTCCCTTTGCTTCACTTTCCTTCTCTGAACAATGGGGGATAAATCATGAACTCTTATGGTTTCATTTGTTTCAACTACTAGGGCAGCTGTTAAAGTCTCCACGAAAGTAATCCATCCCCATGTTTTCCCCAAAACAAGACTGGGTCTTATATTAATTTTTGCTCCAAAAGATGCATTAGGGCTTATTTTTTGGTTAGGTCTTTATTTTCAGGGAAATATAGTACTAAATGCATCCATCGGCTGACAGTCTTAAGGGGCTTATTTTTGGGGTAGGGTTCTTATTACAAGCATCCTGAAAAATCATGCTAGGACTTATTTTCTGGTTGGGTTTTATTTTAGGGGAAATGGTATCAAAAATATGTGTGTGCATTTTTACACCACTTTATAGAATCAGAACACTCAAAAGCCAATCCTACCACTGCAAGAATCTAAATTATTTATTATTCATAGCTGTCCAGCTTTTGCTTGGACATATCCAATGAGGAGAGGATTTATAATAGGGAAAGATGCTTGCAGAAACTGTACGGTTTTCTGGAGTTCTTTCAGTCTGGCAAAACTCTGAGATTGATGTTGACAGCTCTTTTGGATCACCAACAGTTTGCTCAGGATATGGGGACTGCATCTCTCTTTGTTCTCACTGAGCTCTCTAGACTATTGACCATAACTGCTGGTCGAGGCAGTTGCAGCCTGCTGTGAAGGCTAGATTGTAACCCCAAGGCCAGAAAAGGTAAATTTAACCCCACGTACCATAGAAATAGCTCACCTCTGTTTGGAGGTTCCCCAAAGCCATTCTACTGCAGTCAGCTGATTGAAGTTTACTGATAGGAAGCCCCGCAGCTGCTTCAAGAACATACCACATCTTTTGACCCTTTCTGAATCCTTTTCTTTCTGGAAATAAATAATCTTGATTTGAGTATTTTCGTGCAGAATATAACTTGTTCGGAATTCAACATCAATTTTTCTTAATTGCCTAATTAATTTCTTCTTCTTCTTCTTGTGCCATATCCGTCATCGGATGCTGGCAATCATGTTGGCGATCCTATTTTTATCAACAGCCGCACGAAAAAGTGCTGCTGAGTTTTGTCCAAACCAGTCCCGTAGCTTTTGAAGCCATGATGTTCTTCTTCTGCTTGGATCTCATTTGCCTTCAATCTTTCCCTGGAGGATTAAATGAAGAATGGCATATTTTTCCTGGGTGTCGCATCACATCTCCAAAATATTATAACTTCTGCTGTTTAATGTTTTGATGATTTCCCTTTGCTTTCCCAAGCAGCTTATCACCTCCTCATTTGTGATTTTGTCAACCCAGCTTATATATAACAGCCACATTTCAAATGCTTCTAGTCTCTTCAAGTGGCTTTCTGTCAGAGACCAATTCTCTACTCTGTAAAGCAGAATAGAAAAGTTGTACAATCTGACAACCCTGATTTTCAACCTTAGGCTTATGTCATGACTGCAGAAGGCCTTTTTCATTTTGAAGAACACTGTTCGAGCTTTCTCTATCCTTGTCTTTACTTCAGTGGTCATGTCCCAGCTTTCATGTAAATTAGAACCGAGGTATGTGGTCCTTTCAACTTTTTCTAGTGGTATTCCTTCTGAATTTATCAGTGGTAAATTAATGGGTTGTTTGCTGACGACTGTGATCTTGGTTTTTGAGGTGTTAAGCTTCAAGCCATATTTTTCCGATATTTCTGTGACTCTGTTGATGAGGAGCTGAAGGTCTTCATGCTTACTGGCAAGCAAGCATTAATTTCTAGGCTTTGCGAAACAACCTAGAAGGAGTTACAAAAAGAAGAAAAAGTATGAGCTAATCAAGTGCCATAAACAATGCAATCTCAGTTTCACACTCTGAGGAAAATGGAATACTTGTTTACGTATTGTAGTTATGATTGCCTTTATTCCAGCCACGCCACCACAAGCTCACTCCTTGCATTTCATCTCCCCTACAGTCTTAAAAGATGGCTTCAGCAAAATGGTAGTCACTAGCCCTAAGTCTTCCAATTTTAGGAGCTATTCTGTCCACCTTCTATTCTTCCTCCATAATTGTTCCATAGGAGGTTATTTAAAGGTGTCTCTTCCATGTGTTCTGAATAATCCCCCCACAATCATGTGATTTTGGAAACCCAGGACTGAAATTGAGAGATGAAATTGAGAGGCAATGCCAGTAAATAAGCCTCAGTTGTTAGATGTCGAAGCCCGGAGCCTTTGGGATTGGGATAAACCTTATCAGTAAAGGATGATGGCTCAGCACTCTCCAAAGGGAAATGAGTGAGGAGGGGCAGCTGGCTTGATTCCAGCAAAGGGGCCAAAAGTCTTTACATTCAAAACAATTGCTGGAAAGGCCTGGCTGGAACAGGGAAGTGCAGTAGCTCAGATAAATCAGATTTTTCTTTTTCAACAACAACAAACCAGATCAAGTATCTTTGGCTTGTGACAGAACCATTGTCCCATGATGTGCTGCTAAGTCATCCGGCCTATATCATGGCTTGTGTTTTCTCACTTCTAGATTATGATGGGATACAGAGAATAATGATATGATGATGTAAGGTAGTGTGATGATGGTCAGCTTAAGAAGTCAGAGAATAAATGGTTTCAAGCAGAATGGTGCAGACCAGGACTCTCCAAGAATAAAATAGACCATACCATTCAGTGGTAAAATCCAATTTTTTTTACTACTGGTTGACTTGATGGGCGTGGTGTGGCTTGGTGGGCGCGGCAGGGGAAGGATACTGCAAAATCCCCATTCCCTCCCTACTCTGGGGGAAGGATATTGCAAAATCTCCATTCCCACCCCACTTTGGAGCCAGCCAGTGGTGGTATTTGCCGGTTCTCCGAATTACTCAAAATTTCCGCTGCTGGTTCTCCGAACTGCTCAAAATTTCTGCTATTGGTTCTGCAGAACCTGCTGGATTTCACCCCTGATACTATTGCAATCTGAAATGTGTGAGGAAGATTTTCATTTTTAGTGCATTAAATTACACCAACAAGGTATTTGAAGATTAGCTCCAAAATAGTACAGATTCTGTTTTTTTTCCTCTGTCACTGTTTTTACTTTTGGAAGGACTCCTTCCAAGACATTTTTGTCTTGGAATGTTAAAGAATATACTCCAAAAGTATTCCAAAAGGGAACACCTCCACCCTCTGCAAAGTGAACTGATGCAACAAATCAAGCTTCTCAGCATTTAAACTGTGAATTGCTGTGAATTGATACATTGATCAAGTTTGACTGTCTCCAAGATGGGGCCCTCATACAAGTTGTGACTACTGCCCCTAGTGGAAATTCTGTTCAACTGCAGCATGAACACATCTGAATACTGTCAGAATGGGGCTGGCCAGTATAGCTTAAGGCTGTGATGGTGCAAGTGCCAGAGATGGCACGCAGAGCCCTCTCTGTGAGCACGTGTGCCGTCGCCAGCTGCTCTTCTGGTTTCCGGCGCATGCATGCGCACTGACCAGCTGGTCTTTGGTTTCCGGTGCTCCGGCATGCACGCGCGCATGCGCACACACACATACTTTCCAGCTTGGGCACTTGATGCCAAAAAGATTCGCCATCACTGGCCTAAGGTTTGATATATATATACATCAGTGCTACTTCTTAATAAAGAATGTCAGCTTTCCCACTCAAATTGGTCTTGGGAAAGATTCCACACAATGGCTATATTTCCATATTTTCTTGGAAATAATAATAGACAAACTTGAAAAAAGGACAAATCTGAAAGAATTTCATAAGGATAAGGTAAAGGTAAAGGTTCCCCTCGCACATACGTGCCGTCGTTCCCGACTCTAGAGGGCAGTGCTCATCTCCGTTTCAAAGCCAAAGAGCCAGTGCTGTCTGAAGACGTCTCCGTGGTCATGTGGCCGGCATGACTCAATGCCAAAGGCGCACGGAATGTTGTTACCTCCCCATCAAAGGTGATCCCTATTTTTCTACTTGCATTTTTTACGTGCTTTCGAACTGCTAGGTTGGCAGAAGCTGGGACAAGTAACGGGAGCTCACTCCGTTACGCGGCACTAGGGATTCGAACTGCTGAACTGCCAACCTTTCGATCGACAAGCTCAGCGTCCTCCTGGATGGGCGGCTGTCGTTTGATGATCATTTGGCGGCCGTCTCCAGGAGGGCTTTTTACCAAGTACGCTTGGTTCGCCAGTTGCGCCCCTTCCTTGATTGGGATGCCTTATGCACGGTCACTCACGCTCTTGTCACTTCCCGTTTGGATTATTGCAATGCTCTCTACATGGGGCTGCCCTTGAAGTGCACCCGGAGGCTGCAGCTAGTCCAGAATGCGGCTGCGCGGGTAATAGTGGGAGCAACTTGTTGCTCCCATATAACACCGATCCTGCGCGGCTTGCACTGGCTTCCTGTGGTCTTTCGGGTGCGCTTTAAGATTTTGGTTACCACCTTCAAAGCGCTCCATGGCTTAGGGCCCGGGTACTTACGGGACCGCCTGCTGCTACCTAATGCCTCCCACCGACCCGTACGCTCACACAGAGAGGGTCTTCTCAGGGTGCCGTCCGCCAAACAATGTCGGCTGGCGGCCCCCAGGGGTAGGGCCTTCTCTGTGGGAGCTCCTACGCTCTGGAACGAACTTCCCCCTGGATTGCGTCAATTACCTGATCTTTGGACCTTTCGCCGTGAGCTGAAAACACATCTATTTATACAAGCAGGACTGGCTTAATATTTTTAATATTTTAAAATAATTTTTAAATTTTTTAAATCTTTTAACCGGGGTTTTATTATTTTAGGGTTGTAATTTTAAATTTTAAATTTTAAATTGGCCATTTTCTAATATGCTTGGTTTTAAATTGTTGTTTTAATTGTATATTTCTTATGTTTTTTATCTTTGGCTGTACACCGCCCTGAGTCCCTAGGGAGAAGGGCGGTATAAAAATTTAATAAATAAATAAAATAAATAAACATTTTCTTAAAATTTTCCAGTGTTGGAGCATTCACAACTTCTGGAGGCAAGTTGTTCCACTGATTAATTGTTCTATCTGTCAGGAAATTTCTCCTTAGTTCTAAGTTGCTTCTCTCCTTGATTAGTTTCCACCCATTGCTTCTTGTTCTACCCTCAGGTGCTTTGGAGAATAGTTTGACTCCCTCTTCTTTGTGGCAATCCCTGAGATATTGGAACACTGCTATCATGTCTCCCCTAGTCCTTCTTTTCATTAAACTAGGCATACTGAGTTCCTACAATTGTTCTTCATATGTTTTAGCCTCCAGTCCCCTAGTCATCTTTGTTGTTCTTCTCTGCACTCTTTCTCGAGTCTCCACATCTTTTTTACATTGTGGCGACCAAAATTGAACGCAGTATTCCAAGTGTGGCCTTACCAAGGCATTATAAAGTGGTATTAACACTTCACGTGATCTTGATTCTATCCCTCTGCTTATGCAGCCCAGAACTGTGTTGGCTTTTTTGGCAGCTGCTGCACACTGCTGGCTCATATCTAAATGGTTGTCCACTAGGACTCCAAGATCCCTCTCACAGGTACTGCTATTGAGCAAGGTACCACATATCCGGTACCTGTGCATTTTGGTTTTTTTTCTTAAATGTAGAACCTTACTTTTTTCACTGTTGAATTTCATTTTGTTAGATAGCGCCCAATGTTCAAGTCTGCCAAGTGTTTATCATATACATATCACTGACAGAATAGATATGCCAAGATAGTTTGAATAAATGGCATTTGTGATAAAAGAATAAGAGATGCCATATACATGTGGTGATAATGCTTGAATGTGGAAGGATTCCCCCATCACATCTTCTCTTGTTTCAGACACTGTAGCCCCTCTGTCCCAATACTCAAACACCTGTTATGTCTCTTTTTAAATACCCTGGAAGCATGTTGCTCAAGAGGTACCAGTAATTATGTAGCATTTTACTAATTCTGCAATAAGCGATAAGTCTTCTGTTATTGTTAGAAATGCAGGCATGATTGTAGGGAATACTGAATTTTATGTTTTTCCTTTCCTAGAAATAATTCATCGAAGAACTGTAGGTGTGACAATTTCCTGTGTCTATGACATTTGGTTAATTAGAAACCCCACCCACCAGCATGCTATCAAAAAGTTTCTTGGGGGTGGTGGTGTCTAGTATATAGTTTGAGGTGCTCAAAAAACTCAGCTTTTGGTGCCCTTCTATAATTCCTAATCCATTTTTATTTGAGTTGGTATTGCATGTCTTGGCCAGATGTAATGGTACATGTCTACCTGTAGGGAACACATGCCTGAAGTTTACCATGGAATAGGCACCTCCAATGCTACATTTGTTATAAAACTTCGTTCAGAATTATATACTGTATTCAGTGATGTACCTATAATGACTCTTAATGTCACAGACTAAAAGATAGAGACTTCACTTTTAGAATAGAATAGAATAGAATAGATTTTTTTATTGGCCAAGTGTGATTGGACACAGAAGGAATTTGTCTTGGAGCATATGCTCTCAGTGTACATAAAAGAAAAGATACATTCATCAAGAGTTCTAAGGTACAACACTTAATGATAGTCATAGGATACAAATAAGCAATTAGGAAACAATCAATATCAATATAAATTGTAGGGATACAAGCAACAAAGTTGTCAGATTCTTGCTTATGAAGGGAACATTGCTTACTGGAACTCATACCAAAACGTTAAAATATGGATCAATGTACCAAGTACCATATTTTTAATATCAAGGGCTAAATGTTAAATGTGCTCATTCTTCTGCACTCCCCGATCATTTACAGCAGTAATTCTTAAACTTTCTGTGCTCAGGAAGGGAATCCTGGTATGCTGTACAAAATAAATAAAACATTGGCCTCCTTAAAATTCAGAATCTCCTCTGTGTGTCTGTATAATTTCCAGCTCTAATGAACTCTGATCACTTCCAGGAAGCCTGTATGGCAACTGGGCAATTCCACTAAAATACTCTAGTGATTGCGAGTGAAAAATTCTGCCTCTCTAAAACTAAGGGAAGTTCTAACCCAGTGTTTCTCAACCTTAGCAACTTTAAGTTGTGTGGACTTCAATTCCCAGAATTCCCCAGCCAGCCATGTTGAACCTTGGCAACTTTAAGATGTGTGGACTTCAATTCCCAGAATTCTCCAGTCGGCTCCAGTTGCCAAGGTTGAAAAATACTGATCTAATCATTCCTTGGGTGAATCTACTTACATTCAATTTGTCAATACATACCCTTCTTTGTTGCTCTTAGATACTGAGAATACATTTCGTTTTTATTTTTTAGCTGGAGTGTAGAGAGAAGACTATTTTTTCCCATTATGGAAAACTTACTTGGATTTTTTAAAAAAAGTCCTTGACAGATAGGAGGTTATAAAAACTATCTTCCGGAAAAGAGAAAGGAAAGGCTGATAAGAAAGGCTCAAGCAGATGGCTTCATTTCTTTCCCTCCTTTTCCTCTACTAAACATTGTCAGCACTTTGACTCCTCGTGAATTCTTGGAAAAGTGTAAAATCTCTGGCATTCTCTTAGAAAAGACTTTCATATGAGAAAGTCCTGTTTTCTAATATTATATCCATTTCAAAGGGACCTACCAAGTTTTTGTCAATTAGTCATTATTTCACTGGGTGGACAAGAAAACTATATTTTCTCATGCAATTAATAATTCAATTTTTTTTAAAGTCCAGGAAGTAAAATAATCTGTCAGGATTGACATCTTCTAGTGTCATGTGCCATCACATGTTCAATTCGGTCCTCAGCTACAGGATTTTGCGTATTCTGAATGACTTCCAAGATACCCAACTTTGCTGATGTTGCTCAAAAGATGTTGACTTCCTACAGGCAGTTGTGGTTTAGTGTGGAAGATTTTTTGTGAGCATAACAGTGTATGTATTCATTTTTCTGTGACTCCAAATACTGCTGAAAATATCAGACACGAATGGAATATCAGTGTCCTTCAGGATGATACATTTCTACCTTCTGAGCCCCTTCTTTGTCTAATTTTGGCTCAGCCCCAATATTAAGGGCTGCCTATTTTAGGTTTTTAATCCAAATGTAGTAGCTAAGGTAGTGTGATGGCTGAATCAGAGAACTTTGATAACATCTCACTGGTCAGATTGTCTTAGTGAGACAATGCTAAACATGGTAGAGACCACAAGGATGAGTCAGTAGTAAGATCCTAGAACTCCCATCACTTTGAGAGTCCTCCTCCTCCTCCTCCTCCTCTTCATGGGATAATATAAATTAATTAGCTCAAATAACAATAACAACCAGTGTCATAAAATGACAGAAAAAATGTTATAATGAATGCGTACTGAATGCATCACTCCCACTGTCAAATCTAACCCTAAAAAATGAATGGAAAGGTAACACTAAAGGCATGTTTTGCCAAGATGGCAGTTATCTTTCCTTTTTACACAATTTTACACAGATTTTGGAATTTGTTGCAGTGGAGGCTTTTAATGTATTTCTATGATCATTTTTAAATTTTTTTTGCTTATCTGCTTTTATTAAAGTTTTAATGTATGTAGCCAGTGGTGTAAAGTCCAAGGCATTGAAATCTTCCAAATATTTGCTGGATTCTTTTGGTATCATTCTAAGAAATCCAGTTATTGAGTATTGTAGTTTACTTTTTCTTCAATTTGCAAACCCATTTTTTTAAAAAAATGCTTTTGGTCAACAATTCCTAGTATTACTGTATTTAAGCACCACACATTTTTCTTTTTAAAGTAGTAATATCTGGTATATTGTGTTTCAGCTGTCTGTCGGTTTGTATTTAAAATCCCGTAAGGCCTCCTTATTGTCTATGATTCATTTTTTGTTAACAGTACAAATAATCCTTGATTTATGACTGTTTGCTTAACAATGATTCAAAGTTACAATGACCTCTGAAAAAGTGATTTACAACCTCTTCTTGGAGCTATGACAGTGGAACCACGCCTGAGGTCACGTGATCACATTGGGCACTGAGCAACCAGCTCACATTTACGATGGTTGCAGCCACTTGCAAATACATCAAGGGTGTCAAACTCGCGGCCCACGTGCTGGATGAATCATGCGCTGGCCATCCCCACCCCCAGTTTAGCGAAGCGGGAAAAAGTTGTGATAAGTCACATGATGACAACATGATGCCGCAAGTTTGACAGCCCTGAAGTACATGGTCATGATTTGTGACATTCCCAGCCAGTTTCAACAAGTAAAGTCAATTGGGGAAGCCAGATTCACTTAACAATCCTATGATTGGCTGAACAACTGTTGTAAAAATGGTAATAAAATTGGATCTGGTCACCTGGTGATTTGCTTAATGACAGGAGTGAAATCCAAATTTTCCCCTGCTGGTTCTGTGGGCATGGCTTGGTGGGCGTGGCAGGGGAATGATATTGCAAAATCTCCATTCCCACCCCCCTCCTGAGGGAAGGATATTGCAAAATCTCCATTCCCACCCCCCTCCTGAGGGAAGGATATTGCAAAATCTCCATTCCCACCCCACTCTGGGGCCAGCCAGAGGTGGATTTGTCGGTTCTCCGAACTACTCAAAATTTCTGCTACCGGTTCTTCAGAACCTGTTAGAACCTGCTGGATTTCACCCCTGCTTAATGACCACATCCCTTAGTGACCAATATTCTGGTCCCAATTGTGATTGTAGATGAAGGACCACCTGTAAAGCCAACCTTTCTACATAAAATTCCAAGGCATACTTTTTGAAACACTTGGGACAACATTGCTATAGCAACTAATGAGGTGAATTAGAATTTTGTATTTTACCTACGTAGATGACATTTGATATTAAATAGAATATGTTTAATTTTGCCTTTGACGACGTTAGTTTGCATAGCCTGTTTCTGAGCTTCCATGATACACACACACACACACACACTCCCCCCCCACACACTATGAAAAAATTCTGATTTCCAGGCATTCATGTGGTTTTTAATTATTTCTTTTTTATAATAATCTTTTGAATTCTGTAGTCTTCAATTGGTATCCTTTATAAATTTCCACAGTGGTGGAACCATTAGGTCTCTTACAGTGCCTGATATAATCACTGAAGCTGTAACAGTAACAGAGTTGGAAGGGACCTTGGAGGTCATCTAATCCAACCCCCTGCTCACGCAGGAGACCTGTACTAGGGATTCGAACAACTGATCTGCCGACCTTTCTGATTGACAAGCTCAGTGTCTTAGCCACTGAGTCACCTAATCAGGCTATGTCTTTCTTTTTCTATTATTTTCTTTACTTGGAGTAATCATATACTATCTTTCTTTCTGTCAAAATAGAATTTGTCTATAATGCTTCCTCAATGAAAAGCATGATGGGTGGTCATTCATTTCCTTATTTCCCAGTGTTTTAATTCAACTCATATCCAATCAGTTACGCCTGCAGTATATCTAATAATTTGTTTAGAGATGTAATTATGTTCCCTGCATTTAATTTAATTTAAATTTTGTTTTTCAAATTTTTTAATATCAGTTTTATATCGTTAATGCAACCATTCCTTTTAACTTGGCCACATAATAGTCAGAAGCTCCCATAAATCTTTCCTCTAGTGCCAACTGTCTTAGGGTATTTCTATTCATGAGCTGTAATCTATCTTCTTGAAGAATTTTGTCTCCTTTTAATCATCAAAGTTGCACATTGGTGTGAACTTAATTGCATTCCCATATTCTCGCTGAATAATGTAGTGTTAGGGATCCAAGTTCTGCTTTTGATTTTGAAAACCTTTTTAGCCGACCTATGTATAGCAAATGGATTTCTTTAGGACTTTGCCGTGTGGGTTGAAAGCTACATCTGGTTTTGTTCAAATTAGCTGGTGTTATTACTGCTAAAATTAAATAAGAAAGGTGGCAATGAGTTACCTTGGACTAATCCTCTTCTAATTTTGACTTCACCCAATTTTTTTTTTTCCATTGTAGGCCGTAAGATATGTTTTCTTTGCTGTCAGGTTTTCTAATCACCAGGCATTTGCTGATCTAACTATGTGGGAATCCAGCAGTGGTGGGTTTCAATTTTTTTTACTACCGGTTCTGTGGGCGTGGCTTGGTGGATATGGCATGGCTTGGTCGGCGTGGCTTGGTGGGCATGGCAGGGGAAGGATACTGTAAAATCTCCATTCCCTCCCCAATCTAGGAGAAGGATACTGCAAAATCTCCATTTCCTCCCGATCAGCTGGGACTCTGATGGGGTTGAGGCCAGTCCGAATTTTTACTACCAGTTCTCCAAACTACTTAAAATTTCCGCTACTAGTTCTCCAGAACTTCTCAGAACCTGCTGAAACCCACCTCTGGAATCCAGTGCCTTTTTATCAAGCTATTTAAAAAGATTGTTTTCCTTCTGAGTGTTTAAGGACCAAGTTGTCAATTATTAGCTGATCTTTTCTGCCCTGTGAAATTTTGCCCAATAGGCAAAAGTGTAATTTGTTTTTTACATATATGTCATTTTTTACATAGATGTATATTAGGTTTGCTGTGATTCCTGTAAATAATTTATATTCCTTGATGTACAACCATTCATTTAATGACTATTCGAAGTTACAATGGCACTGATAAAAATGACTTATGACAGTTTTTCACACTTACGACGGCTGCAGCATCCCCATGGCCATGTGATCAAAATTCAGACGCTTGGCAACTGACTCATATTTATGACGGTTGCAGTGTCCCAGGGTCATGTGATCTCCTTTTGCGACCTTTTGACAACTAAAGTCAATGGGGAAGCCAGATTCACTTCACAACTGTGTTACTGACACGACAACTGCAATGACTCACTTAACAACTGTGGCACGACAGGTCCTAAAATGGAACAAAACGGAACTGTCTCACTTAGCAACAGAAATATTGGGCTCAACTGTGGTCATAAATCTAGGACTACCTTGTTGTGTCTCGTCCGATCTCACCACAGCCGGGGTCTTCTTATCTGCTTCCGAACACGGAGGAATGTCCTAGTATGCCTCCCGGCTCCAGCCCTGGCTCCATGCCCACACAGGCTGAAGAGGAGGAAATACCTCCAACCCCCAGCTCTGGCTCCATGCCCAGGCAAACGGAGCAACTAGACCCCTCCCCCTCCTCCACAGCATGTGAACCTGAGAGAGGTCAATTGCCAACAGCTGCAGACTGGAGTGACCCTCGCGTCAGAAGACTTGATAGATGGAGGCAACAGAAGGAAGGGAGGGGCAGGCCTGGATAAGTGCTGAGTCATGGAGCCACACCCCATGGCCTATATAAAGGACCTGCTTTCTGGCATTCTCTGAGTCAGGCAAAGTCTAAACATATTTTGCTGAAGTCACTTTCTAGTCTCCTGCCTGCCCTGAGGACTTTGCTAGGACTTTGGCAGAGCTGCGGAGGCACGCCTGATTCGGATTTCCCTGACCCGGCCGTCAGCGGAGGAGTGGGACATGACATACCTGTAATAGATCTGCTGTCATTAGGGCCAATGTCTTTTTTTTTTTTTTTTGGCATTAAAAAGTTTCTTCCCATTGTCATTCATTCTTCATTCTTGTTTGCAGAAGCCCAGCAGTGGAGATTGGTTCTGTAGTCCACAATATTGGATTTCCAAAGTTAGAGTATCCAAGGCAGTTTTTGTTGATCCAGATGACAACCAATCAGCCATTGGATCAATTTTTGTTTGTTTTCCGAATTGCTAATGAATTTTGGAGGTACCTAATCTAGCTTTTTAGCTGAGGATGGCCTGACTTGTTTAATTTAGAGAGCTATAGAAATGGCCTTGAAAGGAATATTCAGAAGCAGGGGAGAAATCCAGCAGGTTCTGACAGGTTCTGGAGAACCGGTAGTGGAAATTTTGAGTAGTTCAGAGAACTGGCAAATACCACCTCTGGCTGGCCCCAGAGTGGGGTGAAAATGGAGATTTTGCAGTATCCTTCCCCTGCCATGCCCACCAAGCCACACTACACCCACCAAGCCATGCCCACAGAACCAGTAGTAAAAAAAAATTGGATTTCCCCACTGTTCAGAAGCCTTTACAGAAACAAGGGCAGAAGCAGTGTGTGGACCTAGGGAAGGAGACAGAAAAGGCTCGGGATAGCTCCTCCCTGGCTCAGTGGGATATGAATGAGAGACAGTGGTGGGTTGCTACCGGTTCGCACTGGATCAGGTGAATTTTTTTGTTTTTGTTTACATTTATATCCCGCCCTTCTCCGAAGACTCAGGGCGGCTTACAGTGTATAAGGCAATAGTCTCATTCTATTTGTATATTTTTACAAAGTCAACTTATTGCCCCCCCAACAATCTGGGTCCTCATTTTACCTACCTTATAAAGGATGGAAGGCTGAGTCAACCTTGGGCCGGGCTTGAACCTGCAGTAATTGCAGGCTACTGTGTTCTAATAACAGGCTCTAACAGCCTGAGCTATTCCGGCCCCTCGGTAGAGGCGGCAGTGGGAGGCTCCACCCACCCATCCGGATGCTTCTGCACAAGCGCTCACGCAAGCATAAGTGAACCGGTAGCGACGGGATTTGGAACCTGCCCCTGGTGGGAGAGAAGGTGAAACACGAATAGAATCTCAATAAAGTTCATTTCTAATCTTCATAGAGTTGGTTTCCTGATCCGGTCTACCTTGTAAGGCTGTTACTTGAAGCTTTTTGAACAGAAACTGTCTTGCTATTGTCAGAATACCTTCAGCATCACCATAGCATGCCATACCCACACTGTTGGAAGGTAACCTTCTGTTGTCCTCCTTCTCCCCCTCTCCCCCCACTCCTCTTTGAATGAAAACTAGATCCATCTATTCATTTTAAATACTGAACGGTACATTAGATGGAGTAGCTTTTGCACATGGAATTTAGGGCAATTATTCCCATTTCTACTAGATTCAAGAATCCTCAAAGGAGAAGAGATAAGTTATTATTAACAATATCTGTGTATATGTCCCACTAAAAATGTAAGGCTGAAACATGGCAATTCTCCAGAAGCACTGCTTCTCCATTCTGAAGAAACGAACCGATGGACTTTATCTTCTTTAAATCTTCCTCTTTATCACTGCAATGGAATACGATGGTGATGATGATCAGTGAGGAGGAGGAGAAGGACAATAATTTATATGACAAGGAAGAGCCGCAACAGACAGAGAATTTATAATAATTTATATACATAAACTAAACTGCGGTTTCACTGAAAGTCTTAGAACATTAAAGAACAAACTTCTAATGAAACTCTTCACGCTTATGGAAGCAAGGATGCTGTTTAGCCTGCCTTTTTAGTTTCTTCTAGGCAGCCTGCTGGGGGAAACGGTGGTGGGATTCAAATTTTTTTTACTACCGGTTCTGTGGGTGTGGCTTGGTGGGCATGGCAGGGGAAGGATACTGTAAAATCTCCATTCCCACCCCACTCCAGGGGAAGGATACTGTAAAATCTCCATTCCCACCCCACTCCAGGGGAAGGTTACTGCAAGAATAGATGGGGGTAGGGCCAGCCAGAGGTGGTATTTGCCAGTTCTCTGAACTACTCAAAATTTCCGCTACCGGTTCTCCAGAACTAGTCAGAACCTGCTGAATCCCACCTCTGGTGGGGGGGGAAGGAAAGTGTTCCCCCCTCACTCACTCCTTTTATACTTCAGGCCTCTTCCCAGAATTCCCTAGATGTTTGCGTTTGTTTTGGGTGGCTGATTTTCCTCTGTGCTGTTCCTGTTTCTTGTGCTTTCTGCCAGCTAGTTCTGCTCCTGCTCACGGGGCCCTTAGGGTCTTCCACCAATTGTGTTTAAAGCAAGCCAAGATTCCCGGCTTTCAGCAGGATTTTTGGCAGAAATCCAGATGGATCAACTTCCTAAGGACCAGGGTGATCCTGCTGCTGTAACAATGTCATTTACTGTCCTGTGGGTCTCAGAGGATGGGGCGCGCAGTGGAGCATCATATTTTAAAACCAGTATTGGTTTTAATATTTCCTGTGCCTCCTTCCAGATATGTAAAATGGGCTGGTCTGGCTTCTGCATTGTTGTGATAAGCAAAGGCAGAACTCTGAAAAGTAAAACCCTTGCCAAAAAAACCCCACGACCCTAAATTGGTGCAAGATGCCTGCACCAACTTACAGTCCCATACGAGTGTATGGCATAAAATAAATAGGAAATACTTATATAGCAATAAACTACGGTGGAGTCTGGAATAAAGTAGGGCACGTCAAAGACTTTCTGTTACATACCATTAGGAATCTGGTAGCAATGCCTTATATAATATGAGAGCCACAAGCCTGTTTTGCTACTTATATTGCTGGCTGCTGTATCTCCTATCCAGAAGGTGGTGCTCATGTATCACCAAAGTTTATTCGAGGAATAAGCTTTTTTGTCTTGAGAAATAGGATGTCTTGGCTTTACTGTTAAATTCACAATCCCAATTATGTGACTAAGTGAATCACTTGGTCATTAAGCAAATCCAGCTTCCTCAATTGACTCTGCATATCAGAAGCCATCTGGAAGGCTGCAAACAGCAATTATGTGACCATGGGATGCTGTAACTGTTAGAAATACATGCTGGTTGTCAAGTACCTGACTTTTGATCATGGTACTACAGGGACACAAGCGATGGTTGTGCGAGAATCAGTTGCAAGTTGCTTTCTCCCCTTGCCATTGTAACTTTGAACGACTGTTAAAAGAATTCTGGTCCATGACTG
Organism: Ahaetulla prasina; assembly: GCF_028640845.1. NCBI lineage: Eukaryota > Metazoa > Chordata > Lepidosauria > Squamata > Colubridae > Ahaetulla > Ahaetulla prasina. Next base: position 158,211,070 of record NC_080540.1, read on the forward strand.
TAATAAACTGAATCGAATTGAATTGTTAAAAGAATGATCCTAAATTGAGGGCTACCTGTATTTCTATCAAGGAAATTATAAAGCAGAGGTCTTCAAACTTGGCAGCTTTAAGACTTGTGGACTTCAACTTCCAGAATTTTGGGAGTTGAAGTCCACAAATCTTAAAACTGCCAAGTTTGAAGACCCCTGTTATAAAGGATATTTGTCTTTAAGATTCCAAAGTTACGGTTATACCTGTGTTTTAACATTTCTTAGCTGCAATCTGATTCTCATTTTTCTGTACAGGAGCGTCCCTGACTTTGGTGTGTCTGACTAGTGAGTAGTTAGGTATGGTATAGGATTGTATTATTGGATACTTTGGTTTAAAGACCAACTTTATTAAACACACTTAGTTTAGGCTTCAATCCAGTAGATAAAATGTAAGGCATAAGCTTAGACTTAGACTTTGGAACTAGACTTTGGGCTTATAGAGTTAAAACAGTGTCGCCAAATCCAGTTTGTTATCTACAATGCCTCTTTATCTAGATAGCTCAACTCAAAGCTCACTTCCATTTCCATTCTTCTAATATCCATGGGATTTGGTGAAAGGTGTGCCGTCATTCTTATTTTAGTTTTCTTTCTTTGATGTTATAAATCCCCTTTAATTGTTCATTTATTGAGCGGAATACATAGTCTAATAACAGCCAGATGCTTGCTTAAGAAAAGATTAAATCCCTCCCAGACCAAGTTGCTATAACAGAAAAATAGGTCCTAGTAGTTACTCCAGATGTGACTTCACTCCCCCCAAAAGAGTTGGCATTGGACTTGGGACTCCTCCTGGATTCAAGATTTAAACAGAGGGCAAGATTTGTTTGCCTTTAGCAGAGACAGATTGTTATAAAGAAAACCTATCTATGTGATTAATAAATATAGACAATGACTTGGTTGAAGCACTGATGACGTTACTTAACTGGGTAATGAAACATCTGCAAGAAAACAGCCAAGCTCAGAGAGCACCAGGGACTCCACAGTTCAACTATGAGCTTGAGATATTATCTTTTATTGGAATGACATGATTACACACAATCAATCAAACAAATAAAGAATCAAAATAAATAAGTAATGAAAACAAGAGACTTTATACATTTAGATCAGGGGTGTCAAACTCGATTCCATTGAGGGCCGCATCAGGGCTGTGTTTGACCTTGGGGGGCTGGGGTGGGCGTGGCCAAGGTGGCTGTGGCCAGATCAACATCACTTGTGTCAGGGGCGCCTGTTGTGGCCCGAGCACTTTGCCAGAGAAAGCGGGCTCCTGAGCTCCATTTTCGGCTATGACAGCCTCCTGCAACCCTCTGCCAGCTGCTGGCAGAGGCACCATGGGCCAGTCCTTCATTGTTTCCAGAGCACCCCCATGGACCAGATCTAAGAACCCCATGGGCCGAAACTGACCCCTGGGCCTTGAGTTTGACACCCCTGATTTAGATCATTACTCAGACTTCTTTAGAGGGGCAATCCATTTTCCCAGCATTTCCTGAGATAATTGCAAGTGGCAGATAATTTGGAAAAAATGTATTTCATCCTAGTCATTTACCATCACTTCATGCCCATCTGAATCATAAGACATTTCAGGGTTCTTTAACAGCAGGGTCTATCTATATTTACAGATCCCTCACATCCAGGACATAAACTGTTTCAATTCCTACCCTCAAAACGACGCTACAGAGCACTGCACACCAGAACAACTGGACACAAGGACAGTTTTTTTCCTGAAGGCCATCACTCTGCTAAACAAATAATTCCCTCAACACTGTCAAACTATTTACTAAATCTGCACTACTATTAATCTTCTCATCGTTCCCATCACCAATCTCTTTCCACTTATGACTGTATGACTGTAACTTTGTTGCTGGCAATCCTTATGATTTATATTGATATTGATTGTTCCTGATTGCTTATTTGTACCCTATGATCATCATTAAGTGTTGTATCATTAAGTGTTAAATTTGTACCCTATGACCAGCATTAGTGTTGTAAATGTACCTTGATGAAGGTATCTTTTCTTTTATGTACACTGAGAGCATATGCACCAAGACAAATTCCTTGTGTGTCCAATCACACTTGGACAATAAAAATTCAATTCAATTCAATTCAATTCAATTCAATTCTATTCTATTCTATTCTATTCTATTCTATTCTATTCTATTCTATTCTATTCTATTCTATCAGAAGTGGGAAGGGGGAGCAAAGGTTTGACAGGAGTGTTGCAGCAACACAATGGAAGTTTCACCCCTTTTGTGCATGTGTTATAGGATCTCACGTACAGGTATGAAAGGGTGGAAATTGATGGGGAGGCATTGCCTTCTTCATTTTGACAAGTGGGATCCCTTGGCTATTTTTGAACTGTTTTCTCCTTTGAAAGGATTTCTGAAGCCAATGCATGAAATTGACAGAAAGTTTAAACTGGAAGGGAGATTAAACTGAAAGCTGAGCTCCTCGACCGGTTGAGTTGAAGGACCAGCAATTTCTTTCTTTCTTTCTCGCCTTGAATGGTTTCCATCCCAGCTTCCTGTCCAAGAAAACCATTTGGCCTGGCCATCTATTTTCTATTGTTCCAGCAGCAGAGCACAGAATTTAAGTTGCAGAATGGCAGATTCTGCTTAAGTGCTAGAAAGATTTTCCAAATTTCATGTGTTCCCGTTCCCAGCTGGATAAGTTCAAGCAGAAGCTAGACTCTTCTAAAGGGGTGTCAAACTGGCGGTCTGTGGGCTGGATGCATCATGTGCAGGCCACGCTCACCCCAGCTCTGCAAAGGCAAAAACCATCGCGCTATGTCACGTGACGCAATGGAGCGTGCAATTCTAGTAAACCATCGATCTGAGATGTTTGTATGTGGATTCTTACACCAGGGAGAGAGAGGGAGGCAGGCAAACTTCAAAAAGCCTTTTAGTTTGTGATTTTATTATTCTAAGGGAGGTCACTGTTCAACCCCTATAGCAGTGGTAGACAACCTGGTCCCTAAAGCTTTCATGGTGGGTGGTAGGGATTTTGTCCGATACTGAAGCACTTTCCTTTTTTTAAAATTTAATTGACTTTTAAAAATTTTTTATAGCATTATTTAAAAACATTTTCATTAGGATTTCATAAAATTCCCTGTGACAATTTAAATTTCTGAAAATATACTATTGGTATCGCCCGCACATAAGTTTAGTTAACGTTACGTAAGTGAAACTAAATGGCGCTATAGTGTGACCGCAAACAAAAGACCCTCGTCCCAGAATAGCTCGCGCATCTCCCCCCACACCACCCAGCTGTAACAGACAAGCAGAGCTGGTAGCCGGCGCCCCCCCAAACCCAATCCACGATGCACGAGAGGCATGTGCAGACGACGATACACGGTGCATTACTATGGAACCGGTGGGTGGTTAGAAAATTTTACTACTAACAGAGATACAAAAATGGGCAGTAGGTATAAAAAGGTTGACTACCCCTGCCCTATAGGAATGAAGACACTTTATTTATCCCCTTTCCCTACCCCTTTTTCTTTGGTGCTACCTCTTTTTAGACATGCACCAAGACAAATTCCTTGTGTGTCCAATCACACTTGGCCAATAAAAAAATTCTATTCTATTCTATTCTATTCTATTCTATTCTATTCTATTCTATTCTATTCTATTCTATTCTATTCTATTCTATTCTATTCTATTCTATTCTAAGCATGAGGCAGGAAGCTGGGTTCTTTTGACTGCTGGTTGAAAGTCCTTTCTGGCAGAAAAGTGGAGTAGTGTTGTTGTTTTTCAAAGTGAAAAAGGAACGCCAGGCCAAGGAATGCAAAGTTCACACGAAACACTGGAGGGCAGAAGAGGAAAAGAAATGCATTGCCACCCTTCTATCCCATGATTTTGGAGGCCCTTGTCCCAGTAGAAGCAACAGCTCAGAGACTTAAACTATTACAGCACAAACTTTCATGGACCAGAGTTCACCTCAGTGGATACGAAGGATGAAGATGGAAGGCTCGTTGGAGAAGTTGCTGAGCATATTCCCATTTGTCCACAAAGGAATGGTGCCCATGCCCACCAGGGCTTATTTAAGTTACACAACATGAGCAGATGCATGAAGCTAAAGGCTAATTTCCATCTCTGCAAACTTCTAGTTTCCATCTCTGCAAACTTGTTTGCCTTACATGGAAATCTTAGAAGTGCATTTTCTAAAAGCAGATGGAAGCATCCCAACGTTGCCATCTGAGGATTTGTTGCAATCCAAAACATTCTGCAGTGGGTTAGTGAGCTTTACCTGGTTTTAGAGATTCCTGGCTAACCCCGAATAGTCTACTGCTGCCACCTAGAGCCAGGCTGGTGTAATGGAATGATTGATGACTAGAAAATGGCTTTCAAGTCCCAAAGACTGAGTTTGTGCAGAGATCTTCCAGTAATGAATAGAATAGAATAGAATTTATTGGCCAAATGTGATTGGACACACAAGGAATTTGTTTTGGTGCATATGCTCTAAGTGTACATAAAAGAAAAGAAAATATGGGTGAAAGGATGTGGGCGAAAGGATGCTTTGCGTTTTTCAGAAGATGTTGTGGCCAAAAGGCAGTTGGATGTGAGATCCAGACTGGAGATATTTCTCTTTGGAGGAAAGAGAGATCTTGGGATCACACATATGGATTCTAAACAGCTCTTCTATTGTGAAGAAACTGAGTTTTTTGCAACTGCTCGTGATAGAATAGAATATATTTTTTTATTGGCCAAGTGTGATTGGACACATAAGCAATTTGTCTTGGTGCATATACTCTCAGTGTACATAAAAGAAAAGATACGTTCATCAAGAGTTCTAAGGTACAACACTTAATGATAGTCATAGAGTACAAATAAACAATCAGGAACCAATCAATATCAATATAAATCATAAGGATACAAGCAACAAGGTTACAGTCATACAGTCATAAGTGGAAGGAGATTGGTAATGGGAACGATGAGAAGTAATGCAGATTTAGTAAATAGTTTGACAGTGTTGAGGGAATTATTTGTTTAGCAGAGTGATTAGCTAGGAATTGCAGGTTCCATCATGCTCTAAGCCATTAAGGATTCAAAGTTTGACATAGTCAAACTTGGCATTTAATTTTCTTTTTATTATCAAGTGACTGTACAATGGGTGGTCACCACTTGTACAGGCTCTATGAGTCGTAAGTTATAAAATTCTAGGGCAAATCTATCTGAGAGAGTTCTGGTCCATTCAATTGAGGAGTAGGATTTTGCACTGGGACATTCCCCCCCACCCCCATAAAATCAAAGTGCTCGTTCTCACATGCAATTGCAAATGTGTTGTGTGTAGTTTGGCTCTTTGCAGTAAGGTGGTGTGACATTCTGAGATGGGATGGGACAGGGATAAACTCCAAAATCAATTGTATTTTTGAAGGAAAAATACGGCCTGTGAAATATAACCTCCCCAGTCTGATATCAAAACCAGCAGTAACCCTACCATGGGAATTCTTTGCCCAAACATCTGAAGCAGAGGTGGGTTTCAGCAGGTTCTGACCAGTTCTGGAGAACCGGTAGCGGAAATTTTGAGTAGTTCGGGGAACCGGTAGTAAAATTCTGACTGGCCCAACCACCATCTATGCTCTGCCTCCTGAGTCCCAGCTGATCGGGAGGAAATGGGGATTTTGCAGTAACTTTCCCCTGGATTGCGGTGGGAATGGAGATTTTACAATATCCTTCCCCTGCCACGCCCACCAAGCCACACCCACCAAGCCAAGACACGCTCACCAAGCCACACCCCAGAATCGGTAGTAAAAATTTTTAAAACCCACCGCTGATCTGAAGATTATGGTGCTTCCATGGCTCTCACAGGCCTCCTCTTTTCCCAAGGGACTTGTTGGCTTCCTCTTCAGTGCCCCTGTGTCTGTTCTGGGATCCCCACCAGAACCAGAAGTAGAACATTTTCTCCAGTCCTAAGAATGTTCAGAGTCTTCCTTTTTGGCAGACAAGCTTGCCAGGGTTTCCATAGAACTGACATACCAGCTCTTGCATGTCTGACTTTGGAGGTGTGAGCAAGATTGAAACATTTCAGTCATCAATAGGGCAGAGAAAACACACCAGCCAGACCTCCTAGACCAGGGGTCTGCAAACTTGGCTCTTTTAAGACTTGTGGACTTCAACTCCCAGAGGTCCTCAAGGAACTCAGGAGTTGAAGTCCACAAGTCTTAAAAGAGCCAGGTTTGCAGGCCCCTGCCCTAGGCTGCACAAAAAGAGAAGCAGGGGGCACAAGCTCTATAAAGAAGTTAATGTAGTAAATCTCAACCATAGTTCACAGGGAGGGCAGCCATTTTTGTGGGTGCTGTTTCACCTTCTCAATAGTGGCTTCTATGTAGGGTCAACTGAGGAAGGATGAATGCTTATCTTGGTAGTCAGCATAGAATTGTATGTCCCTATGACTGACACGATAGATAGCTCTTACAACTACGAATGGAAAGATGAAAGGCCTGGCACCATCTCAGAAATGAGAGAGATTTTAAGAACTGTGTAATTAGCTCTCAGCATCTCTCTCTCTCTCTCTCTTTCTCTCTCATTCTCATGTTTGGCTTGTACCAGTGGAAAGAATTACGCAAAATGAACAAGCATAGACAGATGTGCCTGCTTTCACTGCACATACTCAGGAGTGCCAGACCATCGCGGCCAATGGGCACATTTGGAATTTTGAGAGCATATCACGGACGTTCTCCTCCAACTCCAGGCCTGCCATGATGGGAGGAGCCAATCAGAAGCTTCCATGAACAAGCAAGGAACCTCATGAGGTTCTTCCCCATTGGTCCTCTTCCCCTCTTGAATACACTCAACCACCTTGGTTTACCTCTGACTTTTTCTTTCTAAGTTCCCATGTAAACCAAGCGTTGGGTTGCAGCTACCCACCACTCTTATTTCCTTCCTTTTGAGGCAGTGTTACGCTATAGCTGTGGCTACCTTCCTTTAAAATAAACGAATAAAGGAAAAGGCATATTTTTTAAAAAATGGTGAGGCAGGATACTTACCTACCCGAAGGAGGTTTTGTTAGGTGGGTTGATGCTCGTGAGCAACCTGTTGCAGAATCACAGCAAAACTGAATCACAATTAGCAAAGCGCAGGATGAACTCCTATATCACTTGAGCAGGCTGAGGCAACATTCCAGTGGGGAAATTCAATTTCAAATTCAATTCAATTTGCAATACTGCAAAATCCCCATTCCCACCCCACTCCAGGGGAAGGATACTGCAAAATCCCCATTCCCACCCCACTCCTGGGGGAAGGATACTGCAAAATCCCCATTCCCACCCCACTCCTGGGGGAAGGATACTGCAAAATCCCCATTCCCACCCCACTCCAGGGGAAGGATACTGCAAAATCCCCATTCTCTCCCCACTCCTGGGGGAAGGATATTGCAAAATCTCCATTCCCACCCCACTCTGGGGCCAGACAGAGGTGCTATTTGCTAGTTCTCCGAACTACTCAAAATTTCTGCTACCGGTTCTCCAGAACCTGTCAGAACCTGCTGGATTTCACTCCTGCCCTCACCCCTTTCTCTTCTTTGCACTACCACCATAGCCAATGCGGAGAAAAGGGGAATCACATCCTTCCATGTTCTAATGGAAGAATATTCACTTGTCAGGAGAGGCAGATTGGATAACGTTGCCTGTATAGCTGCAGAATATGGACAGAACACACAATTGGATCTGCTCTAGGCACTCACGAGCAATATAAACCTTGATTGACAAGCACTGAGGAAACCTGGGGTGCAGCGAGGAGGAATGAGCTCAGTAACCATCAGGTTTCCTGCCACTTTGGGAATAGATCATTTCTTTCTGCAATTGTAATAAAACAAAATTGGAGGATGCAGCCCAAGGAAATGCCTGTTAGGTATACTCTTTCATTTTTAATATTTGGGTTTTTTGTTTTTAAATCTATGCAAGAAGAAAAGTAGCTTGTCAGGAAGAAGGGCTATATTCTTTGAAACCATTCTTACGTTTCAGAGAAGGACTGGGAATACAAAGAGCAGCCTCCTAAAAGGGGTTTGTCCTCCTTGCATGTATCTTCTTGAAGCTTCCACCATCACTTCTGGAGCAGAACGGCCCAGTCCCTGCTGTATCCACAAAACTCACTCAGCAGTAACAACAATTTTGTTTGGCAGATTAGCAGATTTGGACTAGCTGACTGCCGCTTGCGCATAAAAGAAAGGACGGGCACTTCCCTTCTAGTACATTTTTTGCATTAGGGGCCCATCAGGTGCGTAGTATGGAAAGCACAAAAATAAGCCAAGAGGCCAACAATTCGGATGTCACTGCGGTCCCTCCCCAAAAATGCACAACGAGGTTTGGAGGCAAGCGGCCATTCTTGTGTTTGAAGTGGCGGGAGGAACTAACAATGTCTGCCTGTCCTAAAGGCCTATTGTAAATATTATTTATATATATATATAAAGGGAAACTTTGCTGATTTCTGGCATTACCTAAGCCTCTCAGGCTGTTCCACATTTCCCTCCCAGATCTTGGAATGCCCTTCTGTCACCTCTCTATCTTCAGCTACAGAGAAATTATGACATTGGCCAGATCTCCAAAGGACCAGAGGGACTATTGGGGTTCTTCCATGAGGGTGTCCTTTACCAGGAAAGCAGACAGGACTTTTCCTGTTAGCACAAGCACAAGGAGAACAGCAGAATGTGCTGTACCTGCCCCTAGGAACTGAAAGGTACAAGGCTCTGCCAGAGCTTGTAATCTCGTTTAATTAAAAGAGTGATCAAATATTCTGGCAGTCTTCAATTAAAGGTATTGGCATGGCAGGGTGGAGACATGACATGAAGTATGCATGTGCTTGAGCGTACGGCTTTGTCTCTGGGATCAGGCTGCCATTTTCCTAAGTGTGCCCTGCCCGAATTTTCAACCTGGCATCATAGGTGACACACCCTGGGCACAAGAGAGACATTTAGGCAGTGTAGGTGCCAGTCTCAGAGCGATAGAGGGGAGAAATGCCAGGCCATTGGGTACCCACCACTGTCCTTTGCCGATCTCCTGAGCAATGCTCTCATCGATTGAGTGCAAATGTGGGACAGTCACTTACAGTCATTTACTCCAATAAATTCAGGCCAATTAATGGCAGCGCTTGCTTGAGTGAATGGATTAGACAAGTAAATCTGCCACCGTTGCCATCTGAATTAACCAGATGAACAATTCTGAAGAAATGGGTTCAATGCATGCAGCTATTTCAATTGCCTAATCTTAGGGCTCATTCCCACATCCCCTTTTTCACCTGTCCCTGAGCCAGGAGGAAGTTGTGTCAGCAAAATAGTGTTGATTCTACACCATTATTTTAAAACTACATCCAGATCAGGAGTAGACCGGGCTCTGTCAGTACCGTCCTGTCATGAGACACCGTACAGCAGGGGTCTCCAATCTTGGTCTCTTTAAGACTTGTGGACTTCAACTCCCAGAGCTCCTCAGCTAGCTTTGCTGGCTGAAGGACTCTGGGAGTTGAAGTCCACAAGTCTTAAAGGGACCAAGGTTGGAGACCCCTGCCGTAAGAGAAATGATAGGTGGTTTCCCTGGTGGAAATTCCAAGCCTGCCCAATGTCACTGTGGGAAAAGTGGCCATCCATTGCTATACGGAACATGTATTGAGATGGTGCTTGTACTTACTGGGTACTCCATCCAACCAATTATACCCCCCCATCCTTTTTTTTTGCTTGAGGATTATCAACCTGTTGCCCACAAGATGGCAGCAAAGACAATTTTCTGTCTCTCTTGGGAGCCTATAGGTGTCTGTATAGGTGGCTGATTTGTGCATTCTAGTTACTGTATAGTCAGGAGATAATTGTTGAAAAGGCAGACTTCAAGTAACCAGATTTCATTTGTGTGAAAGGAACTCTTGTTCTGAAATAGGAAACCATTCTGTAGGATGAGGTCAGTATTGCCTATAAAAGGAAGAAAATAAAGAGCCCAGTGATTAAATAGAAGAAGTTGGTTCCAAAACAGACCAGCCAAATCAATTGTAGCACAGTGGATTGCCAATCCAGATTGCTTCATCCCAAGGACCTTCCTCCTAGGGCCGAGATGGCGAAACTATGGCACACGTGCCGGAAGTGGCACACAGAGCCATCTCTCTGGGCACACCAACCGTCGGATTCCAGTGCGCATGTCTTTGAAGACCAGCTGGTCTTTGCGTGTGAAGGCTCACCAGAAACCGGAAGACCAGGTGGCCGGCGTGCATGTGCATGTCGGAAACCAGAAGCTCCGTTTTCCGGCACTCGCATGTGCGCCGGGGAGCTGCTCCTCTGGTTTCTGGTGCTGCCCCGCATGTGTGTGCATGCTCCCGTTTCAGCACTCGATGCTGAAAAGGTTTGCCAACACTGTTCAGGGCCTTGGGTTATCCACATAGGAAGTCTTGTGCCAATGGAAGAGGAAAAGCTCTGTTTCCACACATTTAACTTCCAACTTTGAGCTGCTTTAGTAGCAGGCATCAATAAGCTGAAACAACATCCCAGGGATATGCCTTCAGAAATGATTAATGGGGCCTTTTTAAGCACAGCAAGTGAGCATGTACAGTAGATGAGCCTTTAGAATGGCCATTCGGTTTCATATACTTAGAACACCTGCCCTTTCCCCTGTAAGACTATTAAAAAGTCTGCTGCCTACAACTAGGTTGTTTTTTAGACAATCTACATCAGGGGTCTCCAACCTTGGTCCCTTTAAGACTTGTGGACTTCAACTCCCAGAGTTCCTCACCCAGCTTTGCTGGCTGAGGGACACTGGGAGTTGAGGTCCACAAGTCTTAAAGGGACCAAGGTTGGAGACCCCTGATCTACACATATTGTTTTTCTCCTCCATTTAATCAATGTATCCAGTAAATCATTCCAGCTGTCAAAGAGAACGAGAAAACTTTTCTGGGGAATGCCAGTCAATTCAATTCAACATAATGCTGCTTTTTTTGTATGCACCCGGAAATGGCTTGTTATTGAACAGATTAAAAAAGAAAGATGTAGTAAATTGTACTACTCTAATTTGCTACATTAAAGAAATGACTTTGAATTTGCTCTATGTACTGGTATATTCATTCCAAAACTTTGTCCTGCACCCAGAGTTTACTTTTGCACATTAAAACAGAGGAGAAAAAATGGTTAGCCTTAATTTACAATACCTGCGTTTAAAATAGATTCAGCAATATTGGCTACTTGGTGTACTGATTTGAAACACGTACTGCTGGAAGTGTGGCAAGCAGGAACTTCTTCATTTGCCCAGGTGTATTATAGACAGGCCTCCCTAGCGATAAGTTGAACTGGTGGGTGTTGAGGACGGCCCCAAGTCATCTCTCACACAGATTTGGAAGCACACCTGGTGATACCTTAAACCCATCTTGCATTGTTCAAAACCAGCTAACGATCTTTTTGAAGAAATGTTAGCAAATAAATAAGCCCAGGGTGGTAGACTGCCTTTTGGTTTGATAACAATTGCAAGAGAATGGGCATGAAGACGATATCTTCCAAACTGCTGGTGGACCCATCTCATTCAAACGTGTTTCAGTTTTAGAGTGCTTTGACTGTCACCGCTTCCAGCAAAGCAACGCTTTAGGCTGGGGGCCACAGGGGGTCTTGCCAAACATTTGGGGGAATCGCACAACTAAGGCCAATGAGTTGATACACACCAGCCATATCACATAACCTCTCTGACACAGCATTGGTGCTGCTCCCGAATGGCTCTGTGTCCACATACTCACTTGTTGAGTGGGAAATCCAATTAATTTTTCTGTTCGGTAGTTCAAATGGAGTATCTGCAAATGGAATTTGCCCAGGATTCCATGTGGAGAAGGATAGTTATTACCAGAAGGATGATTATTGCAATAACTATTTTATTACAATAATAAGAAAAACCTCAATAACACCATAAGCATTTATCTGCTAAGCCTGCTGTCTGAGGTTCTGGGACTTTTAGCCCTTGAACTGAATTATGAATGCAGCACTGCAATTATTGAGACATTGGATGAAGCCAGGCCTCTTGTCAGTGGTGGGTTTCTACCGGCTCGCCCTGGTTTGGGTGAACCGGTAGTGGCGGCGGCAGGAGGCTCCGCCCACTCGCCTGGACGTCATCACGAATGCTCTGCACATGTGCAGAAGGTTCTGCACATGCACAGAAGCGCTACGTGTGAACTCATAGTTCCAAACTGGTAGTGAAGGTAAGTGAAACCCCCTACTGCCTCTTGTCCTTTCAGTCATTGCCTTTATGTAGCTCTGGGATCTGTGGTTTGGTGAATATTGGGAAGGGGAGTAACAGGCTGGAAGTTGGGCCACAGCAACAGGCCCATTAGCCATTGCAATTTGATTCAGCTGGAGAACCTCAAGGTCCTGGAAACTGAAGCCGATTTCTCGGCTGAAGTAGATCGATACCAGCAGAGGATCGAATCAGAGAACCGTGAAGTTTGAAACTTTCCCAAGATTTGAGATCCGAACAGGAAAGCTAACAAAAGGGAGGATTTCAGAGCCTCCCACCCAGTTGATGCAGGGACAGCCTCTGGAGTCAGAGCTTTTCTGCTGAGCTTTTGAAAAATACGCTGCCTTCCCAGCCTACTTCAGCATTTTCGGTTTGCTTCCAGGCATCTGAGCCATGGGGTGGGGCGAGGGAGTTTTGCCTGAGCAGGTCTGAACAGGGAGGATGGAATCCAGCTGGCAATTAGCAGCTCACACCATAAGAATCGGGCTTTGTTGTCAGAAATGGGTTGGGCCTGTTTCAGCAGTTAAAGAAAGTGAGCATGGTGGTGGCCTTCGTGGTTGAAATGATGGCCAATGTATTAAATTAAGGGCAGGAATGTTTGAAAAAAAAAAAGGGGGGGGGCTTATTTGAGGAGTATTTCAAGTTATCAGTGTGCATTAAAAACCTATGCAACTATAGGTCTTACGGTTATGCCCAGACATTTGCACTCAAAGATCATCCAGGGTTTCAGGATGGCCCCTTTGGGCTAAGCCTATAATGTAGTTGATTCAATTATTTGTTACGCTGTTATCCTCTCTTTCATTCAGGACTTCAAGGAGGCTTTCCTGGATCCTTTCCAGAGGTGCAGAATCCTATACTTTCATGAACATGACCAAAGCAGGGTTGTGGACTTGCAATGCAAGCTTTGGTATTGTATGTCTCAAAGGGGCAGAGCTTGTATTGCAACAGCACAATTACCATTTTCTTCACCGTTTTGACCCCTGCCCTGAAACCTCTGCCTCCTCCAGTTGTCCTCCACAGCAACAACCTTGGGTGGTAGATTGAATTAAGAGACAGTGGATGACCTGAAGTCATTCCATGAGCTTCTGTGATCGGGAAGGCCTGGAATCTGGGTCTCCCTGCACCTAATCCAATATTTTAACTGTTACACCTCATTGGTTGTCTCTTTTCATCTGGCTCATTCTGTATTAGAAGGACCATGGTTTTAAGTGCAAGGCTAGTCATATTAGTGAAGCTTTGTTTGAAGGATTCTACATTGCAGCTGGACTAGATACTCCCCTCCCTCCTATTTCCAGGTTCTGGCCATATAATTTTATGAAGTATTAGATCTTTGATGTTCTAATGATCATAGTTTGGAGATGACTATCTGAATTAAGGCGGTCTTCTCTAATTGGTGTCCTCCAGAACTGCTAAATTCTACTACCCAGATTTCCCTATCCACCCCATCTGATTGCTACCTAAATTTTTAAAGTCTCATCTAAAGGAAGATAATTTTCAAAATGAGCACAGCTTCTATGGGCCTTTACAGAAATAAGAAATCTTTTTCTAATCTGAACACTCTGGAACTTAGAAATGTGCGCCTTGGTAGGTTGTTCGGTCAAGTTCTCATTTCAAACAAATAGGCTTTCCAAAAAAGTAATAAATAGTGATAGCCCTATTTTGCAGAACTATCTAACTATTTAACTACCTTTGCTAAGCTTGTTTGCAATTTAGCTGCAGGTGAACATGTTATTTGCAGTTTGTCTTGTGGAATTGTGGAACCCAACAAACCAGGCCAAAGATTTACAGGTACAGCGGAACTCAGTGCAGTGGATAGAAAGAATCTGGAGTAGGTCACACAGATCCCCAAGGAGACAAATTTGGACAGAAAGGGCTGAAGTTGGAAAGCCTTCATTTTGTACCATTCTAAGAAGTGGAAGTCTCTCAGGCTTTCAATTTCTAACATGATATGATTGATCTTGAAATATGGTGCTGGAGAAGACTCCTGCAAGTCCCTTGGACTCAAAAGTGATCAAACCAGTCAGTCCTAGAGGAGATCAACCCTGACTGCTCTTTAGAAGGCCAGATCCTGAAGATGAAACTCAAATACTTTGGCCACCTAATGAGAAGGAAGGACTCACTGGAGAAGAACCTAATGCTGGGAAAGATTGAGAGCAAAAGAAGAAGGGGATGGCAGAGAACGAGGTGGCTGGATGGAGTCACTGAAGCAGTAGGAGTGAGCTTAAATGGACTCCAGAGGATGGAAGAGGACAGGAAGGCCTGGAGGAATGCTGTCCATGGGGTTGTCATGGGTCGGACACGACTTTGCAACTAAGAACAACAACATGATTGATCTTATTTGGGAAGTATTAGGTGGAGGGGGAATATCAGTTGCTATGTGGGTAAGAAATTAAAACATCTGGCACTAGGAGACTCTGGAGAAATAACCACCACTCTAGTAAGCAAACATCTGTGTTTTGGCCAGCCACCTAGCCATTCTCCTGGCATTGGGAGGGTTAACTTTCTCCTCCTGTTTTCCCAGGCAAGAGTTTGTGGCTTAAGTTTTCCAATCTTGCTGACGATGGGCAGCTAAACCAGTTCATTCCAGCTGTACAAGCAGGGAGGGGAGTAGGGTGGGGCTGGATCAGAGTGAAGTTCCTGACTCAGCTTGTCCTGGCTTGGGAGAATACTTGGGTGGGCAGGGAAAGGGGAGGGCGATGGCTAACTGCCAGATGAGGTGAGTCAGGTTGACATTGTGAGGTTTCACTGGATGCCAAGTGACCTGTGTGCTAATCCCAGAAGGAGTAGCCCAGATATTCCATTTGTCAGCCCGCAGAATGATCAGCCAATCAGCAGATGCCAGGTTACTCCTGCTTTGAAGAAGCTTTCTGGCTGGCACTGAGCCGGTTCTTCTAATCCCTACATGCACTGAGTTGGCTTCATGGGACATTTTAGGCCCCCTGCAGAATCCTACCCAAGATCACTTTTCCCTGACAATATAAATTCATTGATTAATTGCAAGATCCCTTCATGATGAATCCAGAAAGATTATGCTCTGGTTTCCACTATGTTAAAAAGTGTTCACCTCTAACTTTCCTTTGCTGTTTTCAATTGTGGCCAAAATTACACTGGTCTTAAAAACAACCTTTACAGCACTCAGGCATTTGGTCCCTATCTTAGAAAAGCTGGACTAGATCAGAATTGGTTCTGAACCGGTCCAGATGATCTAAAACGTGTGAATTAGCACCAGTTAGAAAATATTTGAGGCACAATTGGTATCTTGTTTTCAGTCTTCAGCTCCTGGACAATGTGTTAGTGTTTCCTGCATATGTTTAGGAACTGGATGGAATTTAAGAGAACTGAATGGGATCACCTTGCTCATTGTGTTCATATCTTTCCACAATTTAGGACCATGCAGTGATCATACTATGATCTATAAAATCCAGACTAGGGCAGCCTATAAGAAGATAGGTAAAGCCATAGAGTCCAAAAAATAAGAATAATATAATAGTCAGTCAATCCTTCACCAATTTTGCTGCTACTCAGATGTGTTGGACTTCAGTTCCATAATCTTCAGCTGATTTATAGGCCATAGTAGTTGAACATTCTGGGAGTTGAAGTCCAGGACTTTGATGGAATACAAGGTAGAAGAAGATTCGACTTAAATGATATTTTCGATTGAGGAAACCCAGATCCAATTTCACATGTATTCCTGTGGCAAACTCGGGACTTGTGGCCTGGTCACTTCTTGTAACCTAATGTATTTAAGGCTCAATGTAGGGATAATATGGAGTACAACTGTGTATGCTAACTGTGGTAGGCTAACCCTAATCCTAACCCTTAAGGAAGATAGTTTTAAAGAAGCACTTAATATGCTTTCTCTGTTTTTACACCAATTGTTTATTGTTAACAGAGAAATTGCTTAAAATATGAACGTGGGTTAAATGAATCTTTTGCATTTTTGAGATTTTATCCAGTTAATAAATGCAGGAGCAAAGGACCTACAGAAGAAAAAGATGCAAGTATATTTATTTATTTATTTAATTTCTATGCTGCCCATCTCACTTATTAGATGGACCCAATTTCCCCTCCCCCCAAATAACCTACTGTCATCGTGTTTCTATGGCAATGCTATAACAAATTCCACCCAGTGTAAAATTCAAATGACTTAATTGCAAAGACTTGCAACGATTACACCATTATTTTCCCAACAATTCAGTATGGTCATTGGAGTCCAAAGGATGTACACTTTTTCTAACACAGATATATTGGCTGGGCAGAGTGGGGGGGGGACATGCATTGTTCCTCGTTACCACGTTGTCGAGATCTGCAGATTCCAAAAGATCTATCATGCTGAAAGCTCCTTCTTCTCTGACCTTGTATCTCTGTGTCTCCATGTGGACAGTGGACAGACCAGTAACCAGCTGGCTGCAACAATAGCTCCTTTCCACTAAAAGGCATCCTCATACCATGAGGACACTTTGCTTACAGGGCAGGAAATACCTCTCTGGGAGGAATTCTGCTGATGCAGGCTCAACCTGGGCTACCTCAGGATCCACACCAAAGAAGCTTCCCTCTATCACACCCAGCAAAGGTAGGAGGCACTGGGAACGTGAGGCAGTTACCAAAGACTAGGCCGTCCAAGCTGCTGGGCCTGTTCTGAAAGCAATGGCAGCGTCTGGGTGTGGTTTTTGGTTCCCACTCTCCTGACGTGAGGAGACACAAACTTGGCAGCTGCTGGGTCCACACCCAGCAGTAAATCTCTGTTAAAGAAAACACTAAGGAAAGGAATTTACATCCCGCCCCTGGGTTGTCCTGCTTGCTGAAAGGCTCTTTGTAAGCTAATTTGGGCTGCTCACACTTATTCACATGCTCGTGCAAAAAAGGGGGGAAAAACCCCCAGAGTGCTGAGTTTTATTAGATTATTTTCTCCAAAGTGCAGTGTGGGCAACACTTTTTTTGTAGTCCACTAAAATCACCCTTGCTGTCGAAAACATCATTAAAAAAGGACAACAAAGAATGTTCTTTCTGCGCCAACTCAGTAAGCTCAAACTGCCCAAGGAGCTGCTGATCCAATTCTACAGAGGAATTATTGAGTCTGTCATTTGTACCTCTATAACTGTCTGGTTCGGTTCTGCAACCCAACAAGAAAAACACAGACTTCAGAGGATAATTAGAACTGCAGAAAAAATAATTGCTACCAACCTGCCTTCCATTGAGGACCTGTATACTGCACGAATCAAGAAGAGGGCCGTGAAAATATTTGCAGATCCCTCGCATCCTGGACATAAACTGTTTCAACTCCTACCCTCAAAACGACGCTATAGAGCACTGCACACCAGAACAACTAGACACAAGAACAGTTTTTCCCCGAAGGCCATCACTCTGCTAAACAAATAATTCCCTCAACACTGTCAGACTATTTACTGAATCTGCACTACTATTAATCGTTTCATAGTTCCCATCACCAATCTCTTTCCACTTATGACTGTATGACTATAACTTGTTGCTGGCAATCCTTATGATTTATATTGATATATTGATCATCAATTGTGTTGTAAATGTTGTACCTTGATGAACGTATCTTTTCTTTTATGTACACTGAGAGCATATGCACCAAGACAAATTCCTTGTGTGTCCAATCACAATTGGCCAATAAATTCTATTCTATTCTATTCTATTCTATTCTATTCTATTCTGAAGTGCTATCCCGGTGCCTGGAAGCTGTATGGGTCTGGATGGGGAGAAACAGACTCAAGTTCAATCCCTCCAAAATGGAGTGGCTGTGGATGCCGGCACCCCGGTACAGTCAGCTGCAACCGCAGCTGACTGTTGGGGGCGAGTCATTGGCCCCAACAGAAAGGGTGCGCAACTTGGGCGTTCTCCTGGATGGATGGCTGTCGTTTGAAGACCATTTGGCGGCCGTCTCCAGGAGAGCTTTTTACCAGGTCCGCCTGGTTCGCCAGTTGCGCCCCTTCCTTGACCGGGATGCCTTATGCACAGTCACTCACGCTCTTGTCACCTCGTCTGGATTATTGCAATGCTCTCTACATGGGGCTACCCCTGAAGTGCACTCGGAGGCTTCAGTTAGTTCAGAATGCAGCTGCGTGGGTGATTGAGGGAGCCACATGTTGCTCCCGTGTAACACCGCTCCTGCGCAGTCTGCACTGGCTACCTGTGGTCTTTCGGGTGCGCTTCAAGATGTTGGTTACCACCTTTAAAGCGCTCCATGGCTTAGGGCCCGGGTACTTACGGAACCGCCTGCTGTTACCTTATGCCTCCCACCGACCCGTATGCTCACACAGAGAGGGTCTTCTCAGGGTGCCGCCCCCAGGGGAAGGGCCTTCTCTGTTGGAGCACCTACCCTCTGGAACGAACTTCCCTCTGGTTTGCGTCAATTACCTGACCTTCGGACCTTTCGCCGTGAATTGAAAACGCACTTGTTTATCCAAGCGGGACTGGCTTAATTTTTAAACTTTTTGAATTTTAATAATTTTAATTGGGGTATTTTATGAATTTTATGGGTCAAATTTGACGGTTTTAAATTTTCGGCCATTTATTGAATATGTTATTTTAGCTTTTGTCTTAATTTGTATATTGTACTGTTTTATTCTGGCTGTACACCGCCCTGAGTCCTGCGGGAGAAGGGCGGTATAAAAATCTAAATAATAAATAATAAATAAAGAAAAATAAAGAAAGAATTCCTTTGGGTTTTGGCAAGGCAACCTACTATCTTCCGGCAAGCTGGTGAGGATGTTATTAGCAGGCCAGGTGGGGGATGTCAACTAGCCAAGTATGTTTATTACCTCACCCTGGATGAGAGCGCCCTCTGTTGGCTTGGCTACTTATTATACAGTAGTCAAGATCCTGAGGCCAAAGTACCTGGGTGAGAAATCCAATCTCTATAGGTTATCTATAGAGGGTCTAGATCATGAAGCAAAGTTTAAGGCCACTGCTTTATTATAACGATTATAACAGATTCCCCTCTGAATGCAGTTGTGTGGAGGCTGGCAAACAGAATGCTGTATTGCAGGCTAATCCTGCTGACTTCCGATTGCCAGCAGTTTGGTAGTTCAAATTTCACCAGCTCAAGGTTGACTCGGCCTTCCATCCTTCTGAGTCGTTAAAATGAGGACCCAGATTGCTGGGGGTGGGGGGCAATATGCTGACTCTGTAACTGACTCTGCTGACCCCTTAGAGAGGGCTGTAAAGCACTGTGAAGCGGTATATAAGTCTAAGTGCTATTGCTAGTAGTAGTTACATGATGACTGACACTTGACCCACCGTTGTTGGGTGTGGTTTGGCAACTTTTGACAAGGGAAGGTCTTCTAGCTTTGCTGGAAAAAAATCTCAGGGGGCCTACAAAGCAACACTAGAAACTGCCATAGGTTCCCGGTGCACTAGATAGAGCTTGGCAGTGATGTCCTTCTCTGATGGGAGATAAAACTTTTTAAAGCTTCTTCAGTCCCACAAAATGTCCATGAGTAAGGTAGATAATAGGCCAGTATTGTACTTTTCTTTTCAACAGGAAAGGAAAAAAAAATGCCACTGCAATATAAGAATACCGAAGGTTTCAAAGGTCTGAGCTCCAGAACCTAAACCAAAATCAGGATACCACTTGCTCCAGGTTCCCAATGCTTTATTAAGCCGGAATCTTGGCACACAGTGAGTTCCGTCAAAATGAAGAAAGGAATAAAGTTAGCGCTGGGAGCCTCTGCCTCCCAGCACCTGTTGAAGGCTGGAGCTGTGCCTTTCCTCCGCTGGAGCAGCCAACCATTTGTCGGCCAGCTTGCGGACAACCATGATCAGCTGATCATTGGCCCACTTGCAGTCAGCTTTTTGTTGGCTTGCCCTTGCTCATTGCTTGCAGCTTCATCTGCCGGTCAGATGGGTTTCATGATGTTCTTCCCACCACCCACTTCCTGTGCTAGGGGTCGCTCCCCCAGGTATGGCAACCCTGAGACGGTGTTTGGTGTCGTCGCCATTTTGGGGGTTGACAGTAGGCTTCTCTGCTTTAGTGTAGTGCCCTCCAGATGTGAATTCTCACACTTGAGAATTCTGGTCTTTAAATCCAATACAACTAGAGGTTGTAAAAAATTATGGTAGTGTTTCCTACCTTAACAACTTCCTGATGTGTGGTCTTCAACTTCCAGAATTCTCCAGCCAGCTAAGAATTCTGGGAGTTGAACTACATAGATACTTCTAGAAGCTACCTATGTTAAGAAACACTGGGTTATAGGATATAACACTCGTTCCACTGATATATTTCTACCCAACCTCCACCCCATAAACTTGGATTGTCCTATGGGCAATAGCATTTTGTGGCTTAACAGCGATTCCTAACAGTGATACACAAAGCTACAGAAAAAGCAAAACCTATTGTATTGAAGGCAAAGAGCTCTTAAGGAAGTACATATAAAACCACATCCTTAAAGTCCTCTGTTGTTATTCATGGAAACAGTATTAAGGATCAGATAGATTTGAACTGAAGACTGCACATTTAAAGTCACAGCCATATCCTTTCAACACTTCTTTTAGAACAAGTCCTAATAAATTTTAAAAAAACCCTTAATCACAAAATTCATATTATTAGAAGAAGACATCTGCTAGTCGCAACAACCTCTTGCGTTGAAAAAAGCAAGTATTGTTAGGCACCTTGGCATCATACTGCTGTGCTCTGTGTGTCTGTGTATTGTGTGCGTGGAGTATATTATTCAATTCTATGTTAATATAAAGGGATGCGGTGGCTCAGTGGCTAAGACACTGAGCTTGTCGATTGAAAGGTCGGCAGTTCAGCGGTTTGAAACCTTAGTGCTGCGTAACAGGTGAGCTCCCATTACTTATCCCAGCTTCTGCCAACCTAGCAGTTCGAAAGCACGTAAAAAATGCAAGTAGAAAAATAGGAACCACCTTTGGTGGGAAAGTAACAGCGTTCCGTGTGCCTTTGGCATTGAGTCATGCTGGCCACATGACCACGGAGACGTCTTTGGACAGCGCTGGCTCTTTGGCTTTGAAACAGAGATGAGCACCGCCCCCTAGAGTCGGGAACGACTAGCACATATGTGCAAGGGGAACCTTTACCTTTATGTTAACATGTTTTAGGAAAAGAAACTTGTTGGCAGTGTCACATGTGTCACTCCCTCTGTCTAATGTGAAACTTACATACTCATCAACATGCCTTCAATCCTATGGCAAAACCTCATGAGAAATTGAACCACTCTTAGATTATGTTAAATACTTGGCCATGACTGATGAACCATCCACCCAAGATAGCCAAGTACAACTATGTTCCGTCTTGAGCAGCTAAAAACATAATGGGTTTTTCTGTGCTCAGTGAACCGCAAGGTGCCATCTTGTCCTGTCTGCTCTAGCTGTAAACTTTGGCCATTTCTGGAGGACAGCAGCATTTTTGAAATGTAATGCTGACAGGTCTCAGGGAGAATCATAGCTCTGTGGAGCTGAAATGGTCCACAAGGGATCTAGTCCAATTTTCTTCAGGAAGCCTAGTTATAACATCTAAAAATGGGGGCTACCCAGCTCTTCTTAAAAGCCTCCATAGATGGAGAACCATGCTTTCTGCGTGTAGATTGTTCTGCTGTTGCACAGATTTTACCATCAGGAAGGTTTTCTTTAATATTGAAATGAAATGAAACCTAGTAGCCGAAACATATTATATTCAGACACGGCTTCTTCCCGATCGCCAGTCTGTCAGGAAAGCTTATTTATTTGTTTATTATTTGTTTATATAAGGTGCCTCTGTGACTAATATTACACCATTGTTTGAAATGAAATAATGCGCTTGGTCTAATTGGGATCTTTCCTTGCCCCTGAAAAGGCCTAAATATAATACCTATTGGCTGAAGTTCTGAATAGGAATAAAACAATTTTCTACAGACTTTTACACCTCACCCGAATTCCTAATTAGATCGAACAAAAGTCCCTAGTTTTCCTCAGTGGTGACACTTTCACTCCCCTGTCCCCAAATTCTCTGGTATACTTGTTTTATCTTGCACGGGTAGCTTTTAGGGCTGTCTTCTCCCTCTCCTTGCTTTTAAGCTCATGTGCTACCCACTCCTGTTCAATTTGGCTGCTGTCAGGCAGCTAAGCGATATGTCAAAGGCATTGTTTCCAAAAGCAAGTGCCGGCTTGATCTGCCTTCTAATTAAAGCTCATTCCTGACACACCCCAAACTTGTCTCTTCATATTTTCACACACACACCCCTTGCAGTCTTCCTGCCTTCTTAAGTCCCTTCGTTGGCAGGGAAACAAGAGGCCTACTATACGGTGATTTGACTTATTTGCAAGCGGAATGCTGCAACTGGATTTTACCTATTAATTTTCAGGAAGTTCACTCTGAAGGTTCTTATTAATCAATGTGATTATTAATAGTGTAATTTCCTCCCTGCACCTGTACTTTTATTGTCAATGATAATAATACAGTTATAAATTGTTATTATGAACAAGATTGTTAAAAAAGGAGAAACGAGAAGAGACCTTTATATGTTTCCCAGAATGGTGATTATCATTTGGTGCTTTCCTTAAGGGAGTTTGTATTTTGTTTTAAGGGAACTGGAGAAGTTTAATGCATATGGCTTAGTCCGAACATTTAAAATTAGTTCATATTCTTAAACCTATAACAGAAACTGGATATCCTTATTTTCGTGTTATGGAAACCATTCAGGTTGTGATGCAAGAAGGCACCCAGCCAGATAATTTAGAAAATATTACCTATGACAATTTAGGCCAGGGGTCAGCAACCTGCAGCTCTGGAGCCGCGTGTGGCTCTTTCACCCCACTGCTGCGGTTCCCTGTCACTCAAAATATGTGTCACAACTGCCAATTTGTGACACCCACCCGCACATGATTTGTTGAGCTTTCCAACCTCTAGTAGGCCAACCATGGATAAATCCAAAAAAAGAAAAATTTCAGAAGGAAACAGAAACTACATATGCTAGTTTTGTGGCCACTCAAGAAATAGTCAGGCACGGGAAGGATTTTGTGGCTTCTGGTGTTTTCTTTTCGGTGGGAAACGGGTCCAAATGGCTCTTTGAGTGTTTAAGGTTGCAGAGCCCTGATCTAGGCCCTTGGTTCCCAATCAGAGCCATTTGAACATGTGTGGACTTCAACTCCCAGAATACCCCAATCAGGGATATAGTTGGTCCACACATCTTAAAAGTTGGTTGGTTGGTCGGTCCACACATCTTAAAGTGGCTCAGGCTGGGAAACCCAGGCCTAGGCAGAATGTTTAGAGTCCAACAATTAAATAAATGATTGTTATACATCTCCCAGAGTCATGATCAATGACATGAGCAGCCATGTAAATTTGTTAAACAAATAAATGAATAAATATTGAGTATGTAACACATGTCCAACTATAATAATACACAGACTACATACAAGTATTTACGGTACCACAGTACTAAAGAAAAGGGCTTGAACTTGCTGCTGGGATTGCAGACAGCTAAGAATCCTGTCTTAACTGCTTCCTGAAGCAACAAAAAAAGGAAGTAAGATCCAGGATGGAAAGGAAAAAATAGAATAATCTGAATGGAAGCTCTGATCAACCAGGAGCAGAAGAAAATGTAATGTAATTCAATGCAATGAAAATGTAATTCATTGCTAGGTATAAGATGTACTTCCAACAAAGACCTTTAGAGGGAGCTCGAGCCCATGCAACGCTGTGTCAAAGGGTTTCCCTAGAGAACCAGTCTTGAAAATTGGGTGCGGAAAACCCCGATGAAGTGAACCATGGAGTATTACAATTTTTAGTTGTAAACACGCCAGCTTCTTCCCCAGTTCTTTATTTGAAGTGCCACAGTGTTAGAGATATTCCTGTCTTATAATTATTACAGATTACCATAACAATCTGGGTTTTTTTGGAATAATGGTTTTATCCGTGTCCAACATTTTATTTCAAGTAGCCTACTTTTTTTTTTTAAGTGTGGAATGATTTAACTGCATGACTGGAATAGCGACAGTTGGGAGCAAAATGTGTGACATGTTAGAAGTGGCATTTCCCATCTGTGGTCTTCTCAGCATCTGAACAGCTTCTTGTATACAAAGTGCTTAAAACTATCCTCAGAAAAGTCAAAAAAAACCCTACATTAGCGTTTTCCAAACTTGACAAGTTTAAAGATGGGTGAACTTCAACTTCTAGAGTTCCCCAGCCAGTATGAAACTTTGGGAAATAAAGTCCACCCATCTTAAACTTGCCAAGTTTGGAAATCACGGAAGTAAGTTTAGCCAGTCTCTGATATATGAGCTGCACACAGAGCTACAAAAAGCAGCTCCAGCTTGCCTGCACCTTACACATCACTCATATAAGTTATGTCCTCATCAAATGAAAAACAAAACAAAACAAACAAAAAAGGAGAATTGAAAGAGAAAATGTGGAAAATCTCTCAAATAAGGAAGGACCCAGTTTATACCCCCATTCAAAAACATTGTGATTCATCCCTGCACAGATTCCGTCAAGCTGACATCTTTGGAGCAAATGACAATATCCAGGAATCCCAGCTAGCACAGAACTGGGAATTCTGGGGATTGTAATCTGAGACAACTGGCGATTTCAGGTTGAGGAATGCTGACCTAGTTCTTTCTCTTTGCTGCAGCTGGAAGGAGCCCTTCACTCTTGAGACATTTGCTGAGAATTTCACTGGTGAGAACTTTCATAGGGAGGAGCCATCATTCAGTGGAACAGCCCAAGAGGAGGAGGACTCCTGGTTCAAAGGATGGGAGATTGAGTTAAAGAATCTCTATGCAGGAAGGGCCTCACCCAAAACCTGGGTATGATCTATATCCAAACCTTGTTTGCATGTGGCAATATTTTCCCCAAAAGCTGTTACAGCTTACGAAGCCTTATCACTGGAATTCTTTTTGACAGATTATGACAAATCTGTATGTCGGATCACACCATCCATAACTAACTTATTTTACATCCCTCATTTTGACATGGAAAGTCACAGTATATCCTCCAATGTAAGTCTTTGATCTGGCTAGAAGTTAGTCATTGTCAGGACATTCTGTGTGGCTCATTCTTGTCACTTAGTTTCTCACTTACTTAGGTAATTGAGTGTCCCCATTTCCCTGTATAGCCTGCTTCTGGGCTGTCTTGTAAAAAGCCAGGGAAATTAATGTTTATAAAATATTCAAAGTGTCTTAGAAACAAGCAGCACAATCTTAGGTAAAGGTAAAGGTTCCCCTCGCACATACATGCTAGTCATTGCTGACTCTAGGGGGCGGTGCTCATCTCCGTTTCAAAGCCGAAGAGCCAGCGCTGTCCGAAGACGTCTCCGTGGTCATGTGGCCGGCATGACTCAACGCCAAAGGCGCACGGAACGCTGTTACCTTCCCACCAAAGGTGGTCCATATTTTTTCTACTTACATTTTTACATGCTTTCAAAACTGCTAGGTTGGCAGAAGCTGGGACAAGTAATGGGAGCTCATCCCATTACACAGCAGCATTAGGGATTCGAACTGCTGAGCTGCCGACCTTTCGATCGACAAGCTCAACGTCCTAGCCCCTGAGCCACCGCGTCCCTAGCACAATGTTACAAAAAGACAAAATGATTAAACAGCCTTTGTTCAACTCAGGACTTTGGGGACACGCAGGTCATGCCTTGAATTTAATATGTTTATGTATGTGTATGCACACATGGGTAAAATGATAATAATAATATGTGGCTGATTGTGTGACCAACCATAAGAATATAAACAACAGGATGATAGAATGGTAACGATGGGTACATTGGAATATTTGCAAGAATTACCACTTGCCTACAAGCAAGAACTGGTGGGACCACAAAATGGACAATGTAATAGAAAATGAAGAAGCTCTGGGATTCTAGAACTCAAACAGATATGTATCTGTCACACAACCCACCAGATTTTACAATTGTTGATAAAAAAAGAGACAAAAGTTTCAGGATCCAATCTGAGTCGGTCACTAGGACCGACAGGTTTAGTCTTCCAAGCTTTCGGACTCGTATTAGTGCCCATCTTCAGGGAACTTCTCTCTTAAAAGCAATCCTGCAACATTATCCTAGATCCTGCAAAGACATTATCCTGGATCCTGCAATAAATATCCTTTGCATTTGCTTTCATTTGTAAAAGACAAAAGTGGACATTGCAATATATGGAGACAGCAGAACAGAAGAGAAAGGATCGGGAGAAAATAATGAAATCCAAAGATCTGCAAACAGAAGAAGAATGACGGTGGTAAAATAAAGCAAAACATGCCAACAGTAATAGGTGCCTTGGATGCAATCCTAAAACATCTAGAGCGCCGCTTGAAAATCCTTGGCATTGAGAAAATCAAGTCAATTGCAAAAGGCAACTTTATAGGAGAGCTTATAACCTGCAGTGATGCCTATAATATTATTAAACAACATCTTATCTAAGGTTTGTTGGAAGGACTTAACAGGTGGACAAAAGTGGCAAATTCCGCTTAAGCTTTGGACTTTAGAACTATAATAATAATAATGGCTAAATGTGGCTAACGGGGGGGACACCTGTGACTACGTCTATGTGGCAGTACCTTTGCATGTAGATTTTCAGATGCCACGAGAACCATTAGATTTTGGCTGAGGGTTTTCCCACACTGCAGTTGCTTGGGTCCCTTGTAGAAAATGGCTGGAAGTGCAGCTGGTTTAAGAGCTTTCTTTCCATTTTTGAACCTTTCCCTCCATTTTGGCCACTCTTGATGGCCTGCTGTTCTGTTGGTCTGACTGATGCATTCCACTCCCTCTAGCAAGGAATTTGTGAAAAACGTTCAACTTTCAATGTTCCAGCAGTGAACCTGTGAAAATAAGGCCAGCACTCAGCAGTCTGAGATGAAATAGCCATGGAGAGCCCTGGTCAGTGACCAGAGGGATGTGAGTGGTCCTGGCACAATACTCAGTTGCCAGCTATAGTGAAGGGAGTTTGCCTTTAATCCAGTGAAGTACGTCAGGAGAACTAGATCACGTAGCTTGAGCCAGCATTGAGCTAGAAAATGCTACTTTTGATGTGGACAGAGAGTTGGGTGGAGGTGGCCTTCCCAGTGGGTGGGAGGAGAGGAGAGGATGACATCATCTATTCCTAATCTCAAAAAACAATTAGTGTCCATCATTGCACTGGGATAACCTGATTAGGTGATTCAGCCCTGAGTCACTAAGATTCAAATTGCAGTCTTGCCTACGACTGTAGGGACATCCACATGTTTCTCTAACTATAACAATAGCACTTAGACTTATTTACCGCTTCCCAGTGTTTTATAACCTTCTCCAAGAGGTTTACAGAGTCAGCATATTGCTCTCAACTATCTAGGTCCTAATTTTATTGGAAGGATGGAAGGCTGAGTCAACCTTGAGCCTGGTGAGATTTGAACTCCCTGGAGTGAGCAGTGAGTTAGACCAGCAGTACTGCATTCTAGCCACTGCACCACCACGGCTCTATAGCTTGAAGATGCCTTGCTTATTCTTTAAAGATATGTCCTCACAACCCAGCCTTTATCACATCTCCACTGCATAGCTCAAGTGGTCTAAATTTATATAATAATTAATAATAATGATAACATTCAAGAGGTCAAGTCTAAACATCTGGCAGTGTTGAGTGACAAACCATAATAATAATAGCTGCTGCAAGAAGATTGCAGAGACTGAGTACGAGCAAGTACTGAGTACTGTGCATGATACAGTAGTAACAATGGTTCATTAGAATATCTGCAAGAAATACACTTGCCTGCAAGCAAGAATGGGTGGGACTGCAAAACAGACAAAGTAACAGAAAATGAAGACCCTAAAATGCCCTGGAACTTTAGAATGCAAGTAGACAAGCACCTGCCACATAATATCTGTTATGTATTCATGGTTGTACCTTTAAATATTTGAGCGGGAAATCAGCACGTTGCTGATTGGTCGAAGCCTCAAGCAGAACTGTATAAAAGGAGAGGTTTTTCCCCCAGCCTGTTGCTGGGTTCACCCTATATTAAAGAGCTGTTGTCACTACCCTGGTCTCCAGCCTCGTTACTTCCAGAACTTAACATTGGCGACGAGGGTGGGATCTCGAGGCTGAGGAGAACCAGAACCGAGCTGAAGCACGATAGACCCGAACCCAGCAAACCCAGGGCAGAAAAGCAGAGATGGCCAGTTACACTCCGCCCGCACGTTGACCCGCTAAAGAGAAATGGGGAACGTATATGTCCCGTTTCGACAGCTTACTAGAAGCCAACGAACTGCACGGAGTTCCAGATAACCGAAAGAGGGCTTATTTCCTAAGCCACTGTGGTCCGGAGGTCATCGACATCGCGGAAGCCCTGGCAGAGCCAACACCGTTGCAGTCGGTGTCATGGCCAACTTTGCAGACTTTGCTAAAAAATCACTTCGCACCAACGCCGTCCAAATACGTGCGGCGGTTCGAATCGAGAGCGAAGGCAGATGGAGGCGAATCCATCGGTGACTACATGGCGCCCTAAGAAAAGCGCCCAGGACTGCGGATACCGCGACCTAGAGTGCAGTGCTCTCGAGCAACTCATCCGAGGGGTCAAAGATATCCGTTTGCACGACGGCTGCTAGCAAAGAGCAACCTCACACTGGCCAACGCTCTGGACGAAGCCAGAGCACATGAAATGTCCACCCAAGCGGCAGAGACACTGCAGAAGCCGGTCCCACAAAAGGCGAGCGCAAAGGCAACTCCGGTGCACCAGGAGGAGGTTCAGACCGAATCCGACGGTGAAGACGAGGAAGGGGTCTGCCGCACCGAGAAACGCGACAAAGGGGACCGAGACGAATGCGGAAGCTGCGGGGGTCAACACCAGCGCCAACGCTGCAAGTTTAAAGACGCGACGTGTCGGCGGTGTGGGAAGAAAGGGCACCTAGCTCAAGTTTGTCGAGCGGCCCAACCTTCCCGCCGAAAATTCAAATCGGCCAATCAGAGCGCGGAATCGGCAAGGCGGCCCGCGATTGGCTCAAACAAAAAAGGCGCGGATTCCAACCAAACAACTGTGGTCATAGGCAGCCGCTCACCAAAGTGGAGAAGAAGATCTTCACCAAGCCAAAAATAGAGGGAGTACGGTGCCGGCTTGAAGTAGACACGGATCAGCGATCACCATCATGTCCTGGGACACTTTGGCGGTCGCTGCCGTCCGTCGCAAGCGCCACCTGCAAGCACAACGGCTACGAGTCCACGACTACCAGGGAATCGCATCCCTGTTCGAGGGACCACCTCCGTCCGAGTCGAGTACGGTCCACATAAAAGACCCTGCCCATCACGATCGCCGAAGGAACTCTGCCCAGTCTGTTGGGACTAGACTGGTTTCGTGCCCTGGGCATGGGAGTGACTGGCATCTACAGAAGTGACTGTAACCTGAAAGACATTCTCTTTAACGAGTTCAAGATGTCTTCAAGGACTGCCTGGGCAAGTACAAGGGGACCCCTATTTCCTTCAACTTAGACCCCAGGTAGCCCCATTAGGCTTAAGGCGAGGAGAGTCCTTTGCCCTAAAACCAAAAATCGATAAGGAGCTGGATAAGCTCATTAATCAGGGATTTTGGTGCCAGTCGATCACGCAAAGTGGGAGACGCCAATCGTCACCCCATAAACCGGACGGGTCAATTAGAATTTGCGCTGACTACAAGGCGACGCTTAACAAAGCCTTACAGAAAAGCGCTTACCCGGTTCCGTGGTGCAACACTTATTGCACTCTTTGGGGCAAGGGCAAGTCTTTGCAAAGTTAGACTTGGCCCAAGCCTACCAACAACTGCCAGTAGACGCCCGCACAGCCAAGCCCAAACGATTGTAACGCACAGGGGGCCTTCAAGTGCACCCGATTGCAATTTGGGGTTAGTGTGGCACCAGGGCTGTTCCAAAACCTGATGGAACGACTACTGCAGGGCTCCCAGGGTAGTTCCTACTGATGATGTCCTAATTTCAGGGAAAACATGGAGGAATTGGGGAGCGGTTAAGAAAGGTCTTGAGCATTTTCCGGACAGCCGGATTAAAAGTCAAGACAAACAAATGCCAGATAGGGGTCGAATCGTCGATTTCTTGGCTACCGGATAGACAAGAAAGGAATTCACCCTACTGAGAGCAAGGTTAAGGCAATTAGGAAGGCTCCAGCGCTAAAAACAAAGCAGAGCTGCAGGCATTCCTGGGATTGGTTAATTTTACGCGGTCTTTTAAAGAACAAAGCAACTGCTATGGAACCGCTGCATAGGCTCTTAGGAAAAATACTGTTTGGTCTTGGGGAAAGTCAGAAAATAGGGCTTTTGAAGCAGTAAAGAACCTGCTCTCAAGTGATAGCCTGCTCATCCAATATCACGACTCATTACCCCTAGTGCTGGTTTGCGATGCCTCCTTATGGGGTGGGGCTGTACTCAGCCATAGACTTCCAAACGGCACAGAAGCCCCTATAGCTTCTACTCTAGAACGATGTCCTCCCAGAGAGGAACTACAGCCAATTAGACAAAGAAGCACTAGCCATTGTGTCAGGGGTCAAAAATTCCATGAGTATGTCTTTGGGCGGAATTTTGAAATCGTGACTGACCACAGACCGCTACTAGGATACTGGCTGGCGATCACCAACGCCTGTGGCACTTTCGCCACGCTTGACCCGATGGACTATATTCTTAGCCGCTTACTCGTACAAGCTGCAGCATCGACCAGGAAAAGAAGTGGGCATGCAGACGCGTTGAGCCGATGCCCACTACCAGGGGCGATCAAGACCCCACTCCGGGACGCCCATCCTACTTATTGACTGTTGGACTCTGGCCCAGTCACATCTAAGGAAGTGGCTCGGCATCATACCGACATTGTGTTAAGGACTGTACCGGTTGGGTACAGAGAGGGTGGCCGCTGCGCCGGGCTTAACGGTTCAAAGAATTTGTTAAAAACGAGATGAGCTCTCGGCTCAAGGGGTGCCTGTTATGGGGTGATCGTGTAATAATTCCTGATAAATTAAGGGAAAGGTATTGGACCTCCACGAGGGTCACCCAGGGATCAAGGATGAAGGGTTAGCTAGAAGCTATGTATGGTGGCCACTCATGGACGCAGAGATTGCTGAGAGGGTAGGGAAATGCCAAGCTTGCCAAGAGTCCAGACCTCTACCCCAACGGCCCCAGTCAGAGAATGGGAAAAGCCCCAAGGGCCCTGGTCAAGAATCCACATTGATTTTGCTGGCCCTTTCACGGCCAAACATTCCTAGTGGTTGTGATGCATTTTCTAAATGGTTGGAGATCATAATCATGAAATCCACCACGTCAAGCAGTAATCGCAACCCTGCGCCACCTATTCGCAACTCACGGGTTGCCGGACACTCTGGTGTCCGACAATGGGCCCCACCACGGCAGCCCAGTTTGAAGAATACCTGGCAGAGGAAGGCATCCGACATGCCCTCTCTGCGCCTTTCCACCCTGCGCCGAATGGTTTTGCAGAGCGCTCCGTCCGGAGCGCTAAGGAGGCATTGTCCAGGCTCAAGCCAGGTGACTGGCAAACAAAATAGACTTTTTCCTAGCCGCCCAGCACAGAACCCCAAGCACGCCACCGGAAAAGCCCAGCCGAATTGCTAATGGGACGGAAACCCGTGCCCACTTGACGCTTGAACCCCATTACACACCCGAGGGTTACAAGGGGAACTAGAAAAGACAAGGGAAATGAGCATAGGCGACGGTGTGGGCCCGAAACTATGGGGACAGCCCTAGTTGGTTCGCAGGACAAATAATAAAGATAACCGGCCCAAAATCGTACGTGGTAGAGCTACCCGACAACCGAGTGTGGAGGCGCCACATAGATCAGTTAAGAAAACGAATAACTGGCCAAACCGAACCAAATGAAACAGATCATGACCAATACCAATTTAAATCCACAGCTGACAATGACCCGGGGGAGGCGCAAGACTTAGCTGAGGTCCCAGAGTTCCAGCGACGCCATCAGGTCCCCGAGGGAAACAGCAGGGAAAGTTCCAAAATTAATCCAAGGCCGGATGGCCAAGAAAAAGAGTCGGCCAATAATCCGGAGCCCGTTGGCCCAGAGAAAGAGCTGGGAGGAGAAAACAGCCCCTCCGACCAGCTCAAAACACCACCCAGAACTGAACCGCGCAGGTCAGAAAGAACTAGGAGACGCCCAGGTTATTTGCGTGACTACGTCGAAAAATAACATGTAAATAAATATGTAAATAGAGGCAAAGTGTTTTCTGGGAGGGGAGGAGTGTTATGTATTCATGGTTGTACCTTTAAATATTTGAGCGGGAAATCAGCACGTTGCTGATTGGTCGAAGCCTCAAGCAGAACTGTATAAAAGGAGAGGTTTTTCCCCCAGCCTGTTGCTGGGTTCACCATATATTAAAGAGCTGTTGTCACTACCCTGGTCTCCAGCCTTGTTACTTCCAGAACTTAACAATATCATCAACACAATTGTTCATAAGAAACCCCAAAAGGTCTGGATAGTGGATATTGCAATACCTGCAGACAGCAAAATAGAAGAGAAAGAACTGGAAAAAAACACAAAATACAAAGACCTACAGATATAAGTAGAATGACAGTGGTAAGAGAAAACAATGACAGTACCAATAGCAATAGGCACTTTGGGTGCAATGCCAAAATAATTGAAGCACCACTTGAACACCCTTGGCATTGATAAAATCACCATCACTCAATTACAAAAAGCAGCTTTACTTGGAACAGTTTCAATCCTGCAGTGATATCTTTAACATGCAACAACAAACTCTGCCTATCTCAGGTCCTTGAGAAGACTCAATATGTTTGGCTAAAAATGCCAAATCTAGGCTAAACACCTGGCTGACTGTGCAACCAACCATAATAATGTTATTATTATGATCCCACTTTTGTCGATTTTGAAGAAAACAGGTCTTGGCTACCACACAGCAAATAAATGTTACCAAAATCTTACACTTGCTGCATATGGGTGGAGCTTTGTGGAAGATCAGAAACTGAAATCCAGTAATTGACAAACACTGTAAGACCTTTTAGCACAGAGATAGGAATGGAATTTGGGGCTAGGGAAAAGTATACAATAAAATAAAGTGGGGTAAAATTGTGAACTGTAATGGAATCGACATGCTGAAAAGCCAAAGCATCAGGAGCTATCAGGATGAAGTCTACAATTTTACAGCTAGACAACATAGATCATGGATAAGTTAAAAAGGTGATTATAAAAAATACATAGAAAGAGTAAGAAAAGTGCTAAGGATAAAATTAAATGAAAGAAACACCATCAAAGTCATCAACACCTGGGCCATACCTGTGACACAATACCCTGCTGGAATTATTAACTGGACACAAGCTGAAATGGACAGTTTAGATCGAAAAACAAAAAAGCGAATGATTATTCACTATGCAGTACATCCCAGTAGTGATACTGATAGATTATACCTGCCTTGCAGAAAGGAAGACAAAAGTTCACTTCAAGTCAAACAAACTGTTGAAGAAGAAAAGCATACATTGGCCGTTTATTTATTTATTTATTTTTTATTTGAATTTATATCCCGCCCTTCTCCGAAGACTCAGGGCGGCTTACAATGTGTTAAGCAATAGTCTTCATCCATTTGTATATTATATACAAAGTCAACTTTTATTGCCCCCAACAATCTGGGTCCTCATTTTACCTACCTTATAAAGGATGGAAGGCTGAATCAACCTTGGGCCTGGTGGGACTTGAACCTACAGTAATTGCAGGCAGCTGTGTTAATAACAGACAGACTTAGTCTGCTGAGCCACCAGAGGCCCATTAGACACAAGGCAGCCAAGAACAAGCACTGATTCAAGTTAAAAATTTGGAACTTACTGAATGTGCAGGGAACAAAACATGAATATTGAAATAATGTAATAAAAACAAGAACAGAACACTGGCAAGGAAAAGCATTACATGGTAAATTTCTACAAAAGATCAAGGGGAAAGCCTGACAAATCCTGGCAATGGTTTACAACTGGAACATTAAAAAGAAAGAAAGAAAAGAAATTGAAGGCTTGATTTTGGCTGCGTAACAGCAAGCTATTTGAACTAATACAGTCAAGGCCAGAATTGAAAGCTCATCAAATGATTCAAAGTACAGATTCTGCAAAGAAGATGAAACAGTAGCTCAGATTGTGCAAGAAGATCATACAAGCTGATGATATGCATTATTCACTGGAACATCGTGTAAAAATTATCATGTGCCAGTAATGAAAAGTTGGTGGGAACATTTAGTGGAAAAAGTAGTGGAAAATGAGCAGGTTAAAATATTGTGGGATTTCTGAATGCAGTCTGATAAAGTCTTGAATTATAACATATCAGAGTTAACTGTGCTTGAAAAGAAGAAAGTGTGGATAATTGATGTGGCAATATCAGGGGATAGTAGAATAGAAAACCTAAAATTGGAGAAGACAATAAAGTATCAAGACCTGAAAACTATTCTTGAATAGAGCTCATCTGTCTGGAACACGCACTACATATCGGACATTAATACAATTGAACGTGTCCAGAAATATTTCACAAGAAGAGTTCTTCACTACTCTGCTCGCAACAAAATACCTGAAATTCTGGGCTTAGAAAACCTGGAACTACGCCGCCTTCGGTATGACCTAAGTGTAGCTCATAAGCTTAGTACACAAAATTGTCTGCTACAATGTCCTACCTGTCAATACCTACCTGTGGTTCAGCTTCAACCACAACAATACAGGAGCACACAATAGATACAAACTTAAAGTGAACCGCTCCAAACTCGATTGCAGAAAATATGACTTCAGCAACAAGTGGCCAATGCCTGGAATGCACTACCTGACTCTGTGGTTTCATCCCAAAACCCCAAAAACTTTAACCTAAGACTGTCTACTGTTGACCTCACCCCATTCCAAAGAGGTCTTGCATAAGAGCACCAGCGTGCCTACCGTCCCTGTCCTAATGTTTCCTCTATTTGTATCTATTTATATATCCAATCTATGTTTATACTTACTACCTAATACGTTCTTGACAAATTAAAAAAAAGATGGGGATGACCTTGGGATACAGGAGGGAAAGCTGTGGACTGAATAATCAGCATGTAAAAAATATCTCAGCCCACAGAAGGAGGGAGGGGGCAGGAACTTAGTACTTAGAATAACTTTATTGTCACTTTAAAAGTACACTAATTGGCATACATTAAAATGAAATTTCATTGCATACAGCTCTCAAAGGGTCACCACCTCCAATATACACTATATAAATATGACCAAAAAAAGTGCATACATATGATATGATACAGAAAAACAACACAGTCTAGTTTGAAGGAGTTTCAGAAGAGACCCTCCCTGGTTTTCTCAAGAGTTCAAAGTCAGGAGGGGAGAAATTCTTTCAGTCTTGTAATACTCTGTTAATATAAACTTGCAATAAAGATAGAACTAATGCATCTTGTCTGGACTATCTTTCTGGACCAACAAGAGAGTGAGAGAAAGACAGATTAGAGAGCATTAGAGCAAGACAGCGAAGCAGGAGATGAGTCAGGGGCCAGGGCAGGCACTAGAGCAGGGGGGTCAAACTCACGTCATCATGGTGTCGTCATGTGATGTATTACAACTTTTCTCCCCTTTGTTAAACCAGGCATGGGTATGGCCAGTGCGTGATGCATCTGGCCCATGGGCCATGAGTTTGACAGCCCTGCACTAGAGCCAGTGAGGAGCAACAATGGGACAAATGATAGAGCAGATAACAGTAGGGGTGATACAACAGATGATGGAGCAGGTGCCACAGTAGATGATGGAGGGTGGATGAAAATAGGGACGATGACAGAGCAGATTGTTGTGTCTTGCCCGCTTTCACCGCAGCCGGGCCCATCTTATCTGCTTCCGAACGCTGAGGAATGTCCTAGTATGCCTCCCGGCCCCAGCCCTGGCTCCATGCCCAGACAGGCTGAGGAGGAAGAAGTACCTCTAGCCCCCAGCTCTGGCTCCATGCCCAGGCAAACGGAGCAACTAGACCCTTCCCCCTCCCCCACAGCATGTGAGCCTGAGGAAGGTCAATTACCAACAGCTGCAGACTGGAGTGACCCTCGCTTCAGAAGAATTGATAGGCGGCAGCGACAGAAGGAAGGGAGGGGCAGGCCTGGATAAGTGCTGAGTCATGGAGCCACACCCCATGGCCTATATAAAGGATCTGCTTTCTGGCATTCTCTGAGTCAGGCAAAGTCTAACATATCTTGCTGAAGTCACTTTCTGGTCTCCTGCCTGCCTTGAGAACTTTGCTAGGACTTTGGCAGAGCTGCAAAGGCACGCCTGATTCGGATTTCCCTGACCCGGTCGTCAGTGGAGGAGTGGGACACGACACAGATCCCAAAGCAGCTGATGATACACAAAATTGTCTGCTACAACCTCCTACTTGTCAATGAGTACTTTAGCTTCAACTGCAATAATACACGGGCAAACAATAGACACTCAAAGTAAACCGCTCCAAACTCGATTGCAGAAAATACGACTTCAGCAACAGAGTGGTCAATGCCTGGAATGCACTACCTGACTCTGTTGTTACATCCTCAAACCCAAAACTTTAACCTTAAACTATCTACTGTGGTCCACGTGCATAAGCGCACCAGCATGCCTACCGTCCGTGTCCTACTGTTCCCATTTATTCCTACTCATTTCTTGTGTATATACTTATACCTGTTTATACTTATATGTTTATATATTATTTTTATACTTATACTTTTTTCTCTTACATGCTTGACAAACTAAATAAATAAATAAAATAGAAATCATGGATGCAGGAAAGTACTTTAAACTGGTTGCCTGGATGTGCTCCGATGCATGAAGGAAGCTGGGAAAATTAGGAATCACAAAAGGGGACCCAGCTCTAGGGAAGCAAGACTTCATAAACCACAATTCTCTTTTCATGAGCAATGAATCCAGTCTAGTGATACTAATTTAATAACAATCTGCAAGTTGACTTATGCTTCACACACACATTATTTTCTTTCTGTCTAAGGTGAGCCAGTAATTTAACTGACAACCCTTTTATGACACAGCCTCTGCAACACCAACTTCTGAATAACAGGTCTTGAGTGAGATCCCTCCAGGGCAGAGGTGTCAAACTTGATTTCATTGAGGGCTCCATCAGGGTTATGTTTGACCTCGGGGGGGGGGGCGGCTGGTGTGGGTGTGGCCAGGGTGGGCATGGCCACCTCGACGTCATTCGTGTCAGGGGCGCCTCTGGTGGCTCGAGCACTCTGCCAGTGAAAACGGGCTCCCAAGCCCTGTTTTTGGCTGTGATGGCCTCCTGCAACCTCTGCCAGTGAAATCAGAGCACAGGAGGACCTCGTGCACCCCTCGCAAGGTTCATTTTTGGCTGCGACGGTGTCCTGCAACCTCTGCCAGCGAAGACAGAGCTCAGGAGGGCCACATGAGGCCCTCCCGAGCTCCATTTTCATTGGCAGAGGCACCGCGGGCCGGTCCTTTCCTGTTACCAGGTCAGCCCCGCAGGCCAGATCTAAACTCCCTGTTGGCCGGATCTGGCCCACGGGCCTTGAGTTTGACACCCCTGCTCTAGGGACAATGCTTGAATGTAAGGAATTAATGTATATTTTTGGCATCAGTTTTAGGTATTTTGTGGATTTCTAGAAAACCTGCGGATGCTGCCAAGGAGACATTACATGGTTGTTGGACTCCAGACAAAATGGCACCATTAGTTATTAAAAATTCCAGAGCTGACCTCTCCTTGCATACCTGAAGGCACTGATGATTTACCCTTTTCAGTGACAACTTCCTGTCTAGGTTAGACCTGAGTTAATTAATTAACTGGATTAATTAATTCATAACTCTTTCCTATAAACACCAGGTACATCTCTGGGTTTCTGGATTGTGAGGGTTTTTTCTGCTCTTCTAGTAGACATAGGACCAAAGCTTTTACAAATTATAATTTATAAAATCATAATCCCAACCCTATCACATACTGTGCATCTTTAGGAAGACACCTTCATAAGGGCTGAAAATCCCAAAACTTTCCTTTTAGTTTATTTGGTGACATGAAAGAGATCCTTAACGTTTAATAAGAGTATTCTCAAAGATCTGTTTACCAGGAAGGAACGTTCGCATTTCATGTTCTGCAAAATTAAACATCTTTTCTTAGATGCTATCGCAGTTTGCCTTTTGTCCTGCTATAAGCTTGTCATTTCATGCAGTGTCTGAAGCTCAGGTATGCAGAGAATGCTGAATAAAAAGCAACAGCCACCATTGTCATTCTCTTAACTCTGGGCCTCAGTATTAAGCCCCAAAGATATTCGGGCATAATTAAGTTAGTAGTAGTCCCCACCATGGCTCACTTATTTAAAGTGACCAGATTTCAGCGATGGCAAAGCGGGACATCATTGACGGGAGGGGGGGCTGCACATGTGCACTGAGTCTTGCCACCTGCCTGAAGGAGGAGGAGCGGCTGCTGCTTCTCTGCTCTTCCAGGCAGGCTCAGCTCTCCTCTCGGCTCTTCTCTTCCTCTCGGGTGAAGTCAAGCGGCGTCTCTCCTCCCTCTCGCGCCCCCTTCTCCGCCACTCCCCTTCTCCGCCTCCTCCTCCTCTTGCGTTGCCGCCTCCCATTTTCAGAATGGGAGTGAAACAAAAAAAAAATCAGGACTTTTTGGAATTGCTGCAGGACGCGGGACAAATTATTAAAAAGCGGAACTGTCCCGCCAAAAGCGGGACGTCTGGTCACTCTACACTTATTGCGTTATGTCGGAGTGCCAGTTTTTTAAAGTTAAAAAATGGGAGAGATTATGACTTCAGTGCAAGTGAATTTACAGAAAACTTTGGATCTCATACCAGATTGATCCTCACAAGAAAAAAAGCAACCTACAAGCGATTTTCTACAAGGAACCTTGAGAAGAGAGTAAAAACTACAGTTCATCCAAGTGACTAGATGCAGGGCATCTCCCACAAAACTCCCTATTCTGAATCATCAATATCAGAAATACAGGACAAACTTGTCTTGCATACAATGCATATGGAGACCGGCAAAGATGAAGCTGAAGCTGTTGGAAGGATTTCAAGATCCAGGATGCCATTAAAACTTACTTACAGGCCAGATGGTTGGGTCTGCTCTCTGAAAAAAAACCACTATAAATTAGAAGAGAGAATAGTAGCAGATGCTTGGGGAAAAAAAAAAGATTTTGAACTAAGGCTGTTCTCATCAATCAACAGCCAATAGCCACAGAATGTTTTGCAGAGAACAATGCAAGTTATAATTGGCAGAAAGGAGCAAGGAACACTTTTGACAAGTTGATCACAGCGGATGTGCCTATACAAATCAAACTGCATTTAGAAGCAAGCAAGGGAAGAAAATGCCAAAACCAAGCATCTGGGAACAATTTAAAAAGCACTGAACCTGAAAGAAAGAAAGAATATATATTGTGAAACAACCAATTAAAATTAGGCACCCAAGGAAATAATAACCTCTATTGTAAAGAGATGCAATTGCTGTCTAATTGTGGGTGGATAGAATTTATTTATTTATTTGCAATATTTATGGCCTACTGCAATCAATAGGGAGTGGCTCTGGTTCAGATAGAAGAACAAAAAAAATAAAAATGTAGTATTCGTTTTTGGTGGACTTCTCTGGCCTTGGGGAAGAAAATAGATATTTCTGTAAGATTGCAGAACAAAATAGATGGACCCTTCTGTTGTATTAAATGACCCTCCCCATTCAACCAGGGCTCAGTTAGAAAGAGGATCAAAGGAAAAATTGGATGCCCCCACTGATTGAATAATTCTCACTGATAAATGAGAGATAAGATACATGTATCGTATTTCTAAGATTCTATATATAACCTAACTCCTTGCTCTTTGCAGTTCACTATGAAAATCTTGCTTGCTTGGTAATGCTCCTGACAGAATTATGAAATATCATTTGACATCCTGTAGCTTAAAGTATGCTGAGGGCTAAACTCCTGCTGAAACTAGGACTGCTAGTAGCCCTGTATTTCTGAGTAAGTGGGGATCACCACTGAGAAAGCTTGTTAATCTGGCCCACATCTCATGTACCTCCCAAGGAAGGAGAATCCATAACAGGCCTTCACTTAATGACTGGTCTAGTTGGGCAGATTTGATCCTGGCAAGGCGTTGCCAAGTATATTCCAGTGATGTGCAGTAAACAGCTTTGAAGATGATTATCAGCACTTTAATTGGGTCCAGAAGTCTATTGGCAATCACGGCAGTGACATCAGGATCGGGATTATTCTAACTTGATGGGGCTATCCTTTCAAGAATCTGGTTCCTGCAACTGATACACAAAAATAGAGCATTATTTTTTTAAAATCTCAGGATTGCTTTAAAAGTTTAACAAATACACAGACAATATTGTACCTTATGATTCTTGACGAACGTATCTTTTCTTTTATGTACTCCGAGAGCATATGCACCAAGACAAATTCCTTGTGTATTCAATCATATTTGGCAGATAAAGAATTCTATTCTATTCTACACAGAAAATATAAATTATACCCATGAATTTTGCTTTGCTAAGTTTTTCAATGACGAACATCAAGGATTCTTTCACAACACACTTTACTTAATTTTTTTTTTAATTTCTTTTTGTCACAACAGTATACACAAACAATTGTCATAGATAAAACAACATATCTTGAAGAATATATATATATATATATATATATATATATATATATATATATATATATGTTTTCTGAGGTTTTCACGGGTGTTTGTATATAGGTCTTTGGTTGTTCGGGTTTTCTCCCGTGTAAAATTGGACCGCAGCTGCAACATTAGCCATTTCAAACCCCTCCAATCCATTCATGCAGCAGACTGACACCCACTATGAAGATGTAGCACGACCACAAAGCCAAACAACAGCTATGCAGCTCACCAGCTCAAATCCCCCTGCAGCACAGACCAGACTGAGCACAACCAAGCCCCCACCAACACAGGACACACCTCCAGCCAATCAGAGCACAAAAAAAACCCCATCCAATCAGAGCACAATGGCTCCCACCCAATCAGTTCAAACCCCACTAGCAGTTAAAAGGAAGAAACAGCTGCGATCACACATTGCTCCCAGAAGCACGAAGCTGAAGCCTGAAGATGACAGATGAGACTTGTAACGTCGCCAAGACACTTCCTCTTTTACACGGGAGAAAACCCGAACAACCAAAGACATATATATATATATATATATATATATATATATATATATATATATATATATATATATATATATATGTAAAAAAAATGCATCAACTATATTAATTTGATATAATGAAGAGAACAATAGGACAGGAACGGTAGGCACTTTTGTGCTCTTATGCATGCCCCTTATTCTCAGCCATCCAGGTAGACAAGACAAGAAACAGGAGAGATGACCTAATTCTTTTTTTACTGTAAGGCTACATTAGCAGAACCTTGCAAATATGAAAGTACAACTCTCCCGCCATTTCTTTTTCTGACTGATAAGTTAGAGAAGCTCCTTTCTGAGTTTCTTTCTTTGCCCATTCTGCAGCTACGGGTTATGCCCCCTCTTATCTGATAATTCCCTAGGCAGCCTCTCTTCCCTCTGTCTCTCAAGGTCATTCCCATAAATCTGTACAATAATGGAAAGTCAATGGTTTTCCTTAACTTTTGAACATGCAATCTTCCACTTGTTCAGTCTCCAGTTCATATTTCAATTGCAATTTACATGTAAACCTAGCAAGGCTTTCTCTATTTTTGTCACAACTGTTTCAAGTTCAGTCAGGTTTCTGAGCATGCCGCCTGATTTTTGTAATTCTTCTGAATATACTGCAAATATTGAAACCAGGAGGCATTTCTGACCCTTCTGAGAGTCAGATCAAATTCTTTATTATAGGTCAACAAGTCAGACTAAATAAAATTCATTAAACAAAACCTTAATATTAGATAGAACTGCAATGGTATGTGAGAATAACCTTGGGAGAGTTTATTTATACTGGTAAATGTGGATATTTTTGGAATTGTCATGCATGTGGCTCTTCCTTCACTAATGGTTGAGCCTCGTCGTAGACTTTAACCACAGCTATTGACACAGAAATTTAGGTAAATCAGATAGGATCATGTATAAGCCATCTGTTTTTACGCGACAACTTGCTTTTGCATATAATTGTCTGAATGCCAGAGAAGATAAACAGAAGATATATGTAAACAATATATGATAGATTACAAATAATTGTTCTCGCTCTCCACATCAACAATGTTAGCTCCTGTTGTTTTATCTGTTTACCTACCAGAAATAAAAAAGAAGTGCATCTGCATAAAATTATCATTTTTAAAATATTGTATAATTTCATCCCAAATTAAAAAAATGTTATAATTTATATAAAATATATATGAAGTAAAATATAATTATATAAAATTTATCATATCTTAATTGTTCATGAAAACTAGAGTGAATGTCCACTGAACTTTCTTATTAATTCAAAGACTTCTTTAAAAAAGCTCTTTTGCATGTTACTTGTCAATTTGTCATACACATGAGTCATGAGTTCTAAAAAAGAGTCATTCATTAAAACAAAAAAGCATCTTTAGTAATCTTTAGAGAAGCAGTCTTAAAACGTCAGATGAGGATTTCCTGGGATTACATTCTTAACATGGATGATTGCACAAAATTTAGGTTTTCTTATCTCTCTATTCATAGGGATTAGTCCTTGAAAATCTGAAAGATATACACCCATCTCCTCAAAATATTAAAGCAATACATTCTGGAAAAAAAAGAGTCAACTCAAGAAAGAATTCTAGAGAGATTTTTTAAAAAAATCAAGTGAATGATACAAATCTGC
The DNA here is from genome assembly GCF_028640845.1 of Ahaetulla prasina. Lineage (NCBI taxonomy): Eukaryota > Metazoa > Chordata > Lepidosauria > Squamata > Colubridae > Ahaetulla > Ahaetulla prasina. Next base: position 158,253,979 of record NC_080540.1, read on the forward strand.
TATTCATAAATATTATGTGAACATTCAAATATTCTAAGAAAATTTGAAATCTGCATTGAGCAAGGACTGATATTTGACATGAAAAACTTAATGTTTGACAGCCAGTGTTGAATGTACATTTCATATTCTATGAAAAAATGTACACAAGATGCTAACAATTGTTATCTTGAGTCAGAAAATATAAAACTGAAACTCAGTTTCTCCCTTATGGAAGAGTGAGAGAAGGCATAAGAAATACATTTTTTAAGGTTAGTTTTCAAAAATAGCTACCCACTCCAAGAAAGTGCCTGTTAAATGTACTGTATATATTTTTCTTTTCTTGACATATTTCAAAATCAAAACCGTTCAGATGTCCCTAAAAAGACAAACTACTTGGAAGTCAATTTCTTAAAAAAAATGTCACCTTCAAAATCCAATTTAAGACTTTAGATTTAAATGTTTGCATTCAAAATGTGAAAGGTCAAGAGGAAGATAAGGAGGATTGTAATGCTACCAAAGGAACGATACATTTAATAGTTAGATCTGCATACTCTGAAAATAGTTCATTTTACTTCATATCAGTTAGTTAATTCCCTTTGATTTGCTGGAGTTACAAAAACAAAGGACAAAGTACTATTTCCAAAGTTCTCAAGAAGTTTTCACGAAGAGCAACCTCTTTTTTTTTTTAACCTCTCTGAGAAAGTGATGGAGATCCAGATAGTGCAATGTGGTCTCACCCCTTTTAGACAATTTTCCAGAATACCTTGGTATAAATACTTTATAGGCAAATTCACCGAAGACATTTTTACAAATAATTGTAATCCTATTGTCTTCCAAGCTAGACTGCAATGCTTAGTCTGCATTCTGCACTTTTTTTTTCTTTTTGGCTTTTTAAAATTCTTTCCCTTTATTTAGTATTGTTGCAACACTATGCTTCGGAATGCATGTGGCTTTGAAATAAAATGGGAGAGGTGTAGCTTACTGCAGGATTGTAAATGGAGACAGGCTGGCTTAAAAATACTCCCCACCCCATCTTCAGTGAAATAAAACTATCCTGAATAGTTGTGTTCTGTGCTGGGATCATGCTTTATCCCAAGACAAAACACAGTTTTAATAATATGTAATCATTATTTAGAATGATTAGAAAGAAGCAATGCACTAGAAAATGGATGTGGTGGCTCAGTAGCTAAGATGCTGAGCTTGTCGATCGAAAGGTTGGCAGTTCAGCAGTTTGAATCCCTAGTGCTGCATAATGGGGTGAGCTCCCGTTACTTGTCCCAGCTTCTGCCAACCTAGCAGTTTGAAAGCACGTAAAAAAATGCAAGCAGAAAAAATAGGGACCACCTTTGGTGGGAAGGTAACAGGGTTCCGTGCGCCTTTGGCATTTAGTCATGCTGGCCACATGACCACAGAGATGTCTTCGGATAGCACTGGCTCTTCGGCTTTGAAACGGAGATGAGCACCGCCCCCTAGAGTGGGAAACGACTAGCACATATGTGCGAGAGGAATGCACTAGAAACGGTAGAATGATGGATAAATTATATTGGATTTGTGTATTAATTATAAATGTATTGATTGATTGATAGTTTGCCATCAAGTCAGTGTTGAGTCTTAGTGACCACAAAGATGAATTTCCCCATACCTGGTCTTTCTGATCTTCCAATCACCATTGTAATTGAGTCCACCCATTTTACTGTGAGTTGTCTTCTTAACTACCCTTTCATCTTTCCCAGTAATTGAACTTTTTCCAGAGAGCTAGTTCTTTGCATAATATGTCTGAAGTAGGATCATTTGAGCCTGACCTTTTATGCTTCAAGTGGAACTTTCAGATGATTTATTTGATCATCCATTTGTTTATATTTTCTTGGCTATCCATTCTCAGAAATTTCCCCTCATACATGATATTGTTGTTGTTAGTTGCGAAGTCGTGTCCGACTCATCACAACCGCATGGACAACATTCCTCCAGGCCTTCCTGTCCTCTACCACCCTCTGGAGTCCATTTAAGCTCACACCTACTGCTTCAGTGACTCCATCCAGCCACCTCGTTCTCTGTCGTCCCCTTCTTCTATTGCCCTCAATCTTTCCCAGCATTAGGCTCTTCTCTGCTGAGTCCTTCTTTCTCATTAGGTGGCCAAAGTATTTCAATTTCATCTTCAGGATCTGACCTTCTAAAGAGCAGTCAGGGTTGATCTCCTCTAGAACTGACTTGTTTGTTCGCCTTGCAGTCCAAGGGACTCGCAGGAGTCTTCTCCAGCACCAGAGTTCAAAGGCCTCAATTCTTTGGCATTTGACTGATTTTTAAATATCACAAGCCTATCTCCTACTTTTCCAAAAACAATTTTGCAACTAAAAGAAAACATTCTTGTTTTGTTCTTTTATTCCTTTTTTTTTTCCTGAACATCCTTCAAGAAATTAGATTTTTGCTTTGATGAGAATACAACAAAGTGTCCCAATGGCAAAAGAAACTCCTGGGACATTATTTTACCAAGAATATAACTTTACTGATAATTCCACATTGGCACAGAAGAAGCAAAGCCAGTTGTGAAGTTTTTGCGTGTAAAGCAGCATAGGTAAAACCCCCTTTTCTCTCCTGGACCATGAATCAATTACAATCAATTTGTTTTGGGAAATGGTCTGAGTGCCTTGGAGTTTTTCCATCATTTGATCTTGGGCACTAGGATGTTGCTGGGTGACAGTCAGTTCCCTTGCATTCCACAATTCACTCACAAGCCTCCCTTGCATTCCAACCTCCTACCCTCCTCCCTGTTTCTGTTGTCTGGTGGCAAGTGGGGTTCATAGCAAGTCAGCCATGACAGCAAGAGTGTTATAAGATGGACCCTCTTAATATGTTTCATCATCAAAGCATTTCCCCTCCATTATTCAGTCAAGGGACACACTTAAAGTGGAAAGAATCTCTTATCCCCTAATTCAGTGGTAATCAACCTGATCCCTACCACCCACTAGTGGGCGTTCCAGCTTTCATGGTGGGCGGTAGGGGTTTTCTCCGATACCGAAGCACTTTTCTTTTTTTTTAATTTAATTGACTTTTTAAAAAATTTTCATGCATTATTTAAAAACATTTTCATTAGGTTTTCGTAAAATTCCCCGTATATTCTGAAAATATACTATTTGTATTGCCCGCGCATAAGTTTAGTTCTGCCCTAATTTGTTCTGAACTGATAATTTCTGTTCCCATTGGAACAATTCAAATCAATGCATACAGTTTGGAGGAGAAATCTTCTATCCTAAGTTCTTCTATTTATGTGGGTTTTATTAATCATGAAATATCTGACTGAAGAAAATCCAGGCTTTAAAAAAAAAATCTCCAAGGAAGAAAAATCTCTAAGGAAGGAATTTAAAATTCATTTGGTTCACTAAGTAGCTGGTGTCAAAATTTTCCTCATTTCTTAAGTCTGTGTAGGACTCCAAAACAGAAAAATTGTTCTTCATCGTTCTATGGAACTCACTCAAGGATTTCTAAGGTCAAGTTCATTTCCTATGCAAAGTTATAACTCTTTTCCTGAAAAAGAGTGTGTGTGCCATGCACACCTATGGATGACAGTCAGAGCTAGGTAAAAGCAATTCAAGTGTGGCAACTTACAAAGCACTGAGCATGTGTTTGTCATGCTCAGGCTTAGGGTAGATGAATTAAAAAAAATATTAATTAAATAAAAGCAGTGGGTTTGCTCTAAGCAAGGCTGAATCTGGATCCGGTCTCATCTGCAAATGAATTCATGAAAGTTGCATTCTTTAAATATCCTTGAATAGTTCAAGAAAATTAAGTCATTGGAGACTGGAGAATGTAAGCTAATCTAAGTGTAAGAGCATCAAAAGCCAAGAGAAAACTTTACTCAATGCAACAATCAGAGCATAAACAATATTCCTAAGGGATTAATAATAAATAGGCAAATTAAATTGACTATCATTTTAATGAAGGAAGAAGCAGAACACTAACACTGCAATTGGATGGCATCTTCAAGGACCACACCCACACTCTCATTTTAGGAAGGCAATTATATGCAAAGTTGCTTTCATAGCATTATACAGTTGCCTGAGATCAGAAGTTGCCCAAATATAAAATTTGACCAAGAAAAAAGATTGCTAGTGATAAAATAGCAGCAAGTTTCAGGGAGGCCCAACAGGCTTCCTAATAAATCATATGTGGTTGGTGCCAAATGCCATTAAAGCGAAACTTTCTAGAAAGGTGTATCTTTTGATTTCAAGCATCTATATGTTAACCCTTAAGAATGTAAATCTCTTGCCCTTTTCATTTCTGGATACTAGAGATAGTTGGCTGATCTTGGCAGAAAGAAAGAAACGAAGAGGAGAAAATTGTGGTTTTCTCAATATAATTCTCTATCCAAGGACGATTTCTTCTCTAACTGTATTTTTCCCAGTTCAGTATAATTAATGACGAAGCCACAACTTTACAAATGGCAATTGCATCATGTTTTAAAGCTATGTTTTTAGTATCAGGAAGTTTAGATATTCAGTATCTAAATAAGGAAATGCGGGCAATTAAAAATACATTTGATGAATTTGATAGCACAGCCTTGCAAGAAAATGAAGAGGCAGTCATGCAGTGTAAAAGTAATAAGCTTAGATAATTCGATTTGATTTTTACATAACTATTAAAGAAATGCTGGCATTTATAAAGCATATTTATTTGGGAAGTTCTCCTGAAAGTATTAGAAAGGTAGTAAACTTATAAAAAGGTAGGAAAACATAGGAAGTTATTAGAGATCAAAAAGAGTTCCATCACCATTTTTATTGTGAACTGATTCAAGCATTTTCTTCAAATTTATTCCTGATGGGATAAATATTACCTAAATGGAATTCCTTCCTTGGGAATAAATTCTGTAATTGGGCAGATGGGAGTTGCATTTACTCAGTGACGGTCATGATCGTTGAAAAAATAAAAGATGAGCTGCTTTCAGCTGCGAGATTTCTCTCTCTCTTAGGCTGACTGGAATTGCAATATGACCATGTAACATTTGTAATATTACAGTCACACTGTAATGTAATGAGGAAAGGAAGATGTAGGAAGAGAAGAATTTTACCTGATCAGTTACCTGGGAAAGTTCAGACAAAAATAGTTCAATACTTTAGGGCAGTGGTTCTCAACCTTTATAGTGCTGCGACCCCTTTAATACAATTCCCCATGATGTGGCGACCCCTTTAATACAATTCCCCACAATGTGGCCACCCCAACCATAAAATTATTTTCGTTTTGAATTTATCGTGCCTGAAGCCGTATTGTCTAGCGATCTGAACTGCTTGCGATTGCCTTGAGGACGAAGGCATTAAAGTGGAGACTCCTCCCCTATTAAGTTTATCGCGTCTGAAGGCAGATTAGGCTAGCGATTGGGAGTGATTGCAGCTGGCTTGAGAGGGAGACATCAGCGCAAAGATTTCTCTCTTTTTTAATTCATCACGCCTGAAGCCGAATTCGGCTAGCGATTTGAAGAGCCTGCAGCTGGCTTGTGGAGTCAACCATTGGAGCGCGATTCTTCGACTCGCAAGTATACTTCCCATATTTCTGATGGTCTTAGGCGACCCCTGGCAAATCGTCATTCGACCCCCAACGGGGTCCTGACCCACAGGTTGAGAACCACTGCTTTAGGGTTAGGTGACTGGTTGCAGTATCAGGACTGTGTACTATCTGGCAATTTTGGGAATTGCAGACTCAATGGAGGGTGCCAGATTGGGAAGAATGAGTTACGTAGAGCAGAATCATTCCACTTTTAAAATCCTTTCCTGTTTTGTTGCATGAATGATCTTCAATTTATTAGAGGAGGTAACTTGTTTAAGTGAATGCTGGGGTGAAGGTTTATCAAAACAACTCTCCAGAAATTTCACTTTGAGCTTTTGGAAGCTGGAAGAAATGCAGGTTTCTCTTGTTTACCTCCTCAACCTATATAGGACAGGTAGGATGGGGAGACATTGCTAGAACAAAAGTCCAATCAAAGCACAATGTTCATTCAAAGATCCTGTTTTATCATCATTTGCTGACTTAAGAAGGCTACTGGTTATTACCAAATACTGCAGCTCACTATTGACTTTCATACAACCTGGCGATAATATAAGAATAAATTCACAGGTAGAGTCAAAGTCAAAGACCTATATTGTTGGAAGTACTGAAACACCTGTGCTCCTAGTTAATCAAACTGATGGGAGGATGGCACCTGCTCAGAAGAAATCTGCATCTGATAAAGTTTTATCATATCTCTTGCTGGGTATCTGTAAAACAACAACAATCTGAGGAGCTCTAGTTTTTAGCACATCCCTGATTTGAAGTTATTCTAATATAATCCTTTTATAATTATAGGGATAGGTGCTTCTTTACAAAGCGAAAAGGCAAGTTAAGAAAGAAATCAAATACCAATACACACACACACACAGGTAGTCCTCATTTAACCGCCATAATTGGGACTGGCGATTGGTCATTAAGTGAAGTGTTGTTAAATAATAACGTGACTGTGCTTTTGGCCTTATTTCAGCTTTCTTTGCTTGACATACCTGTGAAAGTCATAAATGTGAGGATATTTTAAAAGGAAGAAAAAGCCCCAACACAAATTGGTATAAAGTAAAAAAAGAAAAGAAAAAGTAAGAAATCAAAGAGAAAATTAACAATGCAAGAAAAAAAACAAAGGAAAAGAAAAATAGAAAAGAAAAATTTGATATAAAGAAGTAGCTTCCAACCTTTTTTTACAGCAGTTATTTGTACAATTATAAATTTACCTCTTACTCTTATGGTTACAGTTTAACTCTCTTTTTTCCTATAATTTATCTTGTCTAATTATCAAACCTAACATCATAAGTTCATTTTTTTGGTTTCACATAAAAAGTTAACAGTTTCCAGTCAACAGTAAGAATAGATACTGTCTTTCTTTGTGTGTGCAACTTTCAAAATAATTATTTTTCCTAATGAGCATAATTGGGTAATTTTTATAATAATACAAACAATATAATCCTATAAAGATCTACCAAGACAAAGCTCCACGAAGTTCCAGGATACATAAGTGTGGCATAGGAGCACAGCTTTATTGTGTTTTGTCATCTGAGGCACTGAACGCATCAATTATCACTTCAGCAGTTTTCTTTGTAAACTTTATTACCATTATAAATCTCCATATTCACTTTGTCTGACACCAGCCACTAAGTGTGAGTCTGGGGTGAAGTTTTATTTGGGAATTTGCCAAATCTCCACACTTGGATTAAAGTTGGAATTTTCAGAACCAGTTCAAGACATCTTATGCCTGAAGCAAAGGATAAGATGGTATACGGCATCTGGAAGCTGATTAAAATGGCAGTTGAATGGTACCTTTTGCCATACACAGGTAGAAGGCTTAGGTTAAGAGGTGTGGAACAAATTACCCAGCTTCCAGAGCTTTCTCCTTCAATGCCTCATACCAGTGGTGAAATCCAAATTTTTTTACTACTGGTTCTGTGGTTTGGCTTGGTGGGCATGGTGTGGCTTCGTGAGCATGGCAGGGGAAGGATACTGCAAAATCCCCATTCCCTCCCCACTCTGGGGCCAGCCAGAGGTGGTATTTGCCAGTTCTCCAAACTAATAAAAACTTTCACTGCCGGTTCTCCGAACTGCTCAAAATTTCCGCTATCAGTTCTCCAGAACCTGTCAGAACCTGCTGGATTTCACCCCTGCCTCATACTATCCCTCCATCTGCCTCATACTATCCCTCCATCTTGGGTAGCTGGTTCCCATTGCCAAAATGATAGGGCCAATTTTGAATATCCTTTCCCAGCCTTTTATGATTCGGGATCAGGCTGTTTTCAAACCTGTCACGGTTTCAAGTTTATCTGAAAAGGATTCAGTGCAGTCCAGTTCACTGGAAGAGTTCTTGGGGGAGGGGGAAATTTCTCTTTCACCCTTGCTTTCATCTCCCCTCCACAACCTATTTAGTCATGTCTATGATGTAAACTGAAGACTTTTTTTGGAAATGGCTGCACTATCTCTGTTAACTTTGCTAACAGATGAAGAACAAGAGTGATGACTTCCAGAGAAGAAATGGACAAGTACAGTACAATGAAGTGCCAGCAAACAGACAATGAAGAGCCAGGAAAAGAGATGACTTGAGATCGCCCACAGATGCTCCAGACAGTTTTTTTTTTTTGTTTACATTTATACCCCGCCCTTCTCCGAAGACTCAGGGCGGCTTACAATGTATAAGGCAATAGTCTCATTCTATTTGTATATTTTTTTACAAAGTCAACTTATTGCCCCCCCCAACAATCTGGGTCCTCATTTTACCTACCTTATAAAGGGTGGAAGGCTGAGTCAACCTTGGGCCGGGCTCGAACCTGCAGTAATTGCAGGCTCTGTGTTGAAGTTGCTCTTCATGAGGAGACAGCAGTACAGTGCTTTCATTGATAGGATAGGACAGGACAGGACAGGACAGGACAGGACAGGACAGGATAGGATAGGATAGGATAGGATAGAATTCTTTATTGTCCAAATGTGATTGGACACACAAGGAATTTGTCTTTGGTGTATATGCTCTCAGTGTACATAAGGAGAATAAAATACGTTCATCAAGAATAAAAAGATACAACACTTAGTGATAGCCAAGGTTACTAATAAGCAATAATCATCTTTCTGAAAGCGGTCAGTAGCTTTATGGACACTGGGTTTGCATATTACTTTTCTAAACACTTTCAGAAATTAATTGTCACTGCTTTTCAGATATTAGGAACCTTTGGATTGATAGTAGTGGGCAAATTTCCTTCCACCCTTAATGAAATAAAAATTAAATATAATTTTAAGGAATAAACAACACAAGGTTTATTAGTATGTTGATTGTGAAAAGTCCAAATTTGGTGAAAGTCCCTGAAGCCTGCTAGGCTAAAACCCGGGGGGGGGGGAGGCAAAAAACTGGGGAGGCGCGCGGTGCGTTTTTAAAAGAAAGAGAGAGAGAGAAAGAAAGAACGAAAGGAGGGAGGAAGGGAAGGAAGGAAGGAAGGAAGGAAGGAAGGAAGGAAGGGAAGAAAAAGGAGAGGAACGAAGAACTACAAACCTGGCACTAGACGCAGCTTCAGAGGATAATCCAGGGCTGGAAGGGACCTGGAGGTCATCTAGCCCAACCCTGCTCCAGCAGGACATTGTTATTCCAAGCCACACCCACAGAACTGATAGAAAAGAAATTTAGATTTCACTTCTGGTACAGATAGATTTGAAATAAGATTTTGAAATCAATTATAAGAAATTTTCCTTAATCTTAAAGAAAAAATGCCGGTGTTTTGAATTCTTTTATAAAACATAATAAGATGAGCCTTTGAAGGTTGACACTAGAGGGAACCTGAAGAAACTAATATTACAATTAAAGGAAAAGAACACTTATATTTGACTTACTCCACTAAATTTGACTTACTCTACTAAAATGGAGCACAATACTTTAATATTTTATGTATTGAATAATATTTGTGAACAATGGACCCAGAAGCTAATTTTAACCATTATAAGCAGACTGTGTTTAAAAGATGCTATGGAAGAGGAACAAGTTTTACCGGACAAGATGAGACTGATCTGAAAGTGGATTTAAAAATAACAGGCTACAAGAATGACACAGAAAAAGATGCTGCACTGGATAGACAAATAAAATCAGCTGATGCCTTAATAATTAAAAGGGCTATAAAAATAACAAACCAAAAAAGTGACCTAGACAACCTTCTCATATTATATATACAAGAGAGTCTTGTTGAACTTTTGAAGAATTTTATGAGAAAGGACAAAGAAAAAGAAATCAAAAGAGATCAAGTTCTAGGACAGTATTTGAAGGGATAAAGATCAAAATGGTTAAAAATTAAGTATTATTATTATTATTATTATTATTATTATTATTATTATTATTATTAGTATTAGTATTATTATTATTATTATTATTATTATTATTATTATTATTATTATTATTATTATTATTATTATTATTATTAAGATTTCTATACCGCCCTTCTCCCGAAGGACTCAGGGCGGTGTACAGCCAAAATAAAAACAAACAATACAATATACAATTAAAACAAGAATTAAAAAACTTATTACACAATTGGCCTTAGACTTAAAACATTTAAAATTCTAAAAACCCATTAAAATTCATAATATAAAGTTAAAAACCAACAAAATTTAAGCCAATATAATGTTGGCTAATTTGATCAAGATTAAAATAAATACATTATTATGTCTCCTAACCCTTAATGGGCTTTTGTTGACTAGTACTGATGGCGAGACTTTATGGATTTGTTTATAGATAAAGAGATGGGATATGGGAAGAAGGAATTATTTATTGTAGTTTAGGAGAAGGTGATAAGTTACTAAAGTTGGTTATACTGAATAAAAATATTTCTTTTCTTTTTCTGTATCACATTTTTCCTGTTTTTCTTTATAGTTTTTCTTTTCTGCATTTTTTTTTAGTTTTCTTGGTTAGCATTGGTTTTCACGTTTCTAATTGTCTAACAAAATTAATATATATATATAAATAGAAAAAAGTAGTACAGGACCGTGCATATGACATTGCTGAAAAATGAAGAATTTGCTTCATGTTGTTGCATGTTAAATGCTAAATTACCCAAGTACTTATCCTATACCCCTTCCTTCCTTCCTTCCTTCCTTCCTTCCTTCCTTCCTTCCTTCCTTCCTTCCTTCCTCCCTCCCTCCCTCCCTCCCTTCCCCTCAGAGCAGATTTAAACCCCTTACTAATTTCAACCCTCTTTTTCAAGATAATGAAAACCAAACAATTATTTTTTTTTAAAAAAAATAATGTTAGTACTTCTACTGTGCTTGATAAGCCTAATCTTAGGCATCTGGAACAGGTTACAACCACTCCTCCTCCTCCTCCTCCTTTTTTTTTTTTTTGAAAAACATGCTTTCTTTGAAGTGACCTGCTAATCACAAAGCTGGTCCTCTCCCTTCTCCCATTTTTCAGAAGAGATCTCATTTCTTGTATATGACAGTCAATCTGTATTTTCATCTGCTAGTCAATGTTTATTTCTCTGCACACTTACTCTCCCTCACCATGGTGTAAGCTTCTCAGCCACAGGTTAGACTAGTTGTTCTAGTCTCTGCAGGAAGGGGTGCCCCTACCTTAGCTATAACGTTACATTGTGAGAGTCATGAGAAATGAAGCTTTGTTCACCTCAGCAGACATCCAATTCAATTGGATGATGAAAACAGGATAGGTAGAGTTGTGTGGCAGAGGAAGTGGGTTGGAAATACAGAGCAAAAATTTGGGTAGCTTGGGTCTATTGACCGTAACGCTTCTGTAACCCACTCTGAAATCATGTCTGTCACTATCTATAACCATTAGTTCTGTTTAACCTTTAAAGTCCTCCCAGTATGAACAGTTATAAATAAATACTGGTATGTAGTAATATTTTTTTGAAAAGGAATGTCTTCAATGGGAATATACTATGTGACTGCAAAGTGGCCAGCAAAGCAAAATTTGGCCCCTTTGCCTGACTTCCCATTTCTCCTTTAAAGTATTCTGCAGAGGTATGAGTAGTTTTTTAAAGTATTCTTCTGCAGGGCAATTGATTTGTGTGTGTGTGTATCTGTGTATAAAGAGTTATCAGAAGATTTGCTGTCTTTCTTTACTTGTATTACTCCCGCTGCCATTAAAAAAACTTAACTCTTGTGTTTAGATACTTGAGAATAATGTTGTACCTGTATCTCAGTCCAGGGATGGACACAGGCAAAAACATGCTTATAATGGACTCAATTAATCAACATATTTTCATTCAGTTACAACCCACTTAAATCCCTCAAGTAGTCTGATCTGAAAATGGGGTTCAAGAGTGTTTGTGTTCTTCCCTGCCTTTATTGATTTACACTATCTCAACTTCCCCCCCCCTTTTTTTTTCAATTTTCAAATCCACCAGCGTACAATTCTGGGGCTGCTTTTTCAAGTATTTCAAAAATAGCTCGGGTGGACTGGGCCATGTTATCTACTTCCGTTTGTCCAATTTCAAGGCCAGCAAGTTAAAACTTAACTTTAATAATTTGCCCTTCAGACCACTGTGGATCATTTGCTGCATCATCTTTATCAAACATCTCAATTTTAGGTGGATAAAATTGGTAGCCCTCTTCAACACCAGGATTTCTCTTCAAAAAAGAACAAAAAGAGCAATTTTCCTACAAATCTATTCAATCAGAATCATTTCTCAGTGAGCAGCTATAGATGCTGTTTTGTTGCATTTTCTCACAAAAGCGGTTTTGATGCCAGATTCTTGAAGCAATTTGAACACACAAGATATCGTTGTAATTGAGATTGCAGCCTTCCCTTCCATGATGTTCTTTCTAGCTGCATTTCCAGCAGTTATTTGGTCTTTTGATTGCAGAAGAACACATCCTGAGTAATTCAGCAATTCGTAAACGTCTTCTGTTTTTCCCTCATTTACTTTTTTGCCCAGTTTAAGTTCTGAATGTATCGGAGGCATGGCAGCGAAGGGAGTGGAGGTCCTGGACACCTAAATAAAAAGAAAAGAAAAAAGTAGAAAAGCGAAACACAGGTGAAGAGAAGAAAGCGCAGCGTTGATGCCGCCTGCCAGGAAAGGCCCACATACTTTCCGAGAAGAAGAAGGAGGGAGGGTGGGGGAGACCCAGAATACTCTCAGCATTGCTGAAGAACTAGTGGCTGGGCTGCGTAAGAAGAATGGGAAGGGGAAGGCGGAAGTATATTTCATTATACCTCATGCAATCCATGCAGTGGGGTCATTACAAATTGGGAGGAGTATTTTAAAACTAATTCCAAACTAATTGTAATCTATATCAGATTGGAGAGGGCTCTTACCTGGGCAAGATGCTGTCCGTCAAGTTCCTGGCAACTCCATGCTCCAAGTTTGCCAGCAAAACTTGCATTCCACCCCCAGGTCCTCCTGGGCTCATGTTTCCTTCTTTTGTGCCATCTTTCAAAGTGCTGACATCTTTTTGGACAAACTTCTGATGCTGGAACCATATGAGCATTCAGTATGTTAATGTTTTTGTTCTTTTGAGAGCAGATGTTGAAAAGGGGGACATGGGCAATTAAAATAAGCTTTTACAGAGCATTCCAACTTCTCTATGTGTGTGTTTTATCATGTTGACTGATATATGATATAGATCAGTGATGGCTAATCTTTTCCGGACTGAGTGTCCAAAGCACGCCCGAACCCCCAAAATGCAATGTGCGTGCGGCCCCTGCACATGCACCCCACCCCTGTGCATGCAAGTGTAGCCTCCATGCATGTGTGGCCCCCGTGCAGGCTCGGGCAGCCCCACGCAAGTGCCCCACTCCCCGCGCATACATGGCAGAGACCCGAAGATTAGTTGGCCGGTGGGAGGCATGTGTGCGCATGTGCAGCAGAGTGTCGTGTCCCACTCCTCCGCTGATGGCCGGGTCAGGGAAATCCGAATCAGGCGTACCTCTGCAGCTCTGCCAAAGTCCTAGCAAAGTCCTCAAGGCAGGCAGAAGACCAGAAAGTGACTTCAGCAAGATATGTTAGACTTTGCCTGACTCAGAGAATGCCAAAAAGCAGATCCTTTATATAGGCCATGGGGTGTGGCTCCATGACTCAGTACTTATCCAGGCCTGCCTCTCCCTTCCTTCTGACGCCGCCGCCTATCAATTCTTCTGAAGCGAGGGTCACTCCAGTCGGCAGCTGTTGGTAATTGGCCTCCCTCAGGCTCACATGCTGTGGGGGAGGGGGAGGGGTCTAGTTGCTCCGTTTGCCTGGCCATGGAGCCAGGGCTGGGGCTGGGAGGTGCCCCCTCCTCCTCAGCCTGTCTGGGCATGGAGCCAGGGCTGGGGCCGGGAGGCATACTAGGACATTCCTCAGCGTTCGGAAGGAGATAAGAAGACCCCGGCTGCGGTGAGAGCGGGCAAGACACAACACAGAGCTGAACTGGAGCCACAGCTCACGTGCCCCCAGAGAGGGCGCTGCATGCCACCTCTGGCACACCTGCCATAGGTTCGCCATCACGGATATAGATTATGTAAATCTACCACGTCACCAGCAGTGATGTAAAAGAATTCTGCTCCAAAATCAATTCAGTGGTGAATTAGGCTGTCCCAATCTAACTTTCTTGTCATCAAATGAGGTCTATAAATGAAGGAATTATAGAAATTTTCATTAAGTAAAAAAGAGTCGACCAGTGATATTGCATGGAAATCTCAGATACTTCTTTGTTGGCAATTTTCCACCATACTGTGAATCAGATTGTTGTGTCTTGCCCGCCCTCAGAGCAGCCGGGGCCTTCTTACCTGCTCCCGAACACTGAGGAATGTATGCCTCCCGGCCCAAGTCCTGGCTCCATGCCCAGACAAACTGCAGAAGAAGGAGCATCTCCCTGCCCCAGCCCTGACTCCATGCCCAGGCAAACGGAGCAGCTAGACCCCTCCCCCTCCTCCACAGCAGGTGAGCCTGAGGAGGGTTTACTCCCAACAGCTGCTGATTGGAGTGACCCTCGCATCAGAAGATTGGATAGGCGGAGGCAACAGAAGGAAGGGAGGGGCAGGCCTTAATGAGTGCTGAGTCATGGAGCCACACCCCATGGCCTATATAAAGGATCTGCTTTCTGGCAGTCTCTGAGTCAGGCAAAAGTCGAACTTATCTTGCTGAAGTCACTTACTGGTCTCCTACCTGCTCTGAGGACTTTGCTAGGACTTTGGGCAGAGCTGCAGAGGCAAGCCTGATTCGGATTTCCCTGACCCAGCCGTCAGCGGAGGAGTGGGACACGACACAGATTTATCCTCAATGCCAGCAGAGAAATAACTGGGAGAATTCATGGGGAAGCCCCTGGGCATTGCTAGTGGTGATATCTTTGCACGTCAGCAGCACCTTTGGAAACAGTCCTACTTTAGATAAGTCTAACAAAGAATGAACATAGACTGGTCCTAACCTGGCTTCACTTCATATCAAACTTAGACTGTACTCTGAATGATTCTGGGCTATTCTTCACATTAATACTTTCTAGTTTTACACTAGAGCCATGGTGGCACAGTGGTTAGAGTGCAGTACTGCAGGCTACTTCTGCTGCCTGCCGGCTGCCTGCAGTTTGGCAGTTCAAATCTCACCAGGCTCAAGGTTGACTTAGTCTTCCATCCTTCCGAGATGGGTAAAATGAGGAGCCAGATTGTTGGGGAAAATATGCTGACTCTGTAAACCTCTTAGAGAGGGCTGTAAAGCACTGTAAAGCAGTATATAAGTCTAAGTGCTATTGCTAGTCTTCAGTTTTTTTCATCTCCCAGAGAACAAGAGTTCCTTCTCTCCAATGTTATCTTCATCGGCTTCCAGGCTTGTTTACCTTAAAAGTGTTGGGGGAAGTCAGGGTGGGTGGGATGAGCACTTCTGTAAATATGAATGAAAATATTCCGCACATATGCATCAGTGCATGCATGCAAATTAGAAGGAGGCTGATTTGTATCATCAAAGATAGGGCTTACCAGTTCATTAACACCCATTAGTATGAGAGATATACCTCACCCAGTGTATCTCTTCATCTTTTTAAGACTCAAAGCAGAATAAGATTGCTCAGGACTATGTGTAATTTCTCCTTTTCATTTCCGTATATTTGCTCTTAGTAAGAGATGGAACAGTTTTCTGTTAGAGAATCCTGGAACTTGAGATCAAATTTTCAAAATCTGTTATCAGTCAAGATCATTTAATAGTGAAGAGTTGCACAATAAAATGACTTCCAAAAAAGGGAAGGCGTTAGAGTCTCACGGTTGAGTTGGTTGCTCCAGATGTTCAGCTCTCATTCAGCTATTCAGATATGGAGTCTGAATATCAGAACCTCTACATACTATTTGTAATGTATACAGTATATTACTATTTATTTATGTAAGGGCTTTATCATGCTTTAGTTTCCTCCTTAATTGTCCTTATCTATCGAGTCTAAATATTACGGCAGCAAGAATACAAATACTTTATTTTTCATGTAGGCATGCCAAGAAAAATGCTAATACTTCATGACAACAGCACAAATGGACTAGGTAAATACATTTCATCAGTGTTATTGCTGTGATGATGTTGATGCTGATTAAAATTTATAATGGGCAGTAGGTCACCAATTCGACAGGTGATGATCATTGGAAAGGGTAGGTGTTACCTGTAAGCTATACATTTCAATAATGTAATTTTGGTCTACTGAGAGAATCTGCATGTCAGGTCCAAGGCTTATTTTCTTGCGCAGAGATGAGTTTCCTAGGTGTTGTCCTTAGTTTTGGTGATGCAATTCTTCGTTCAATTTTTACGATCCACCTCTTCATGCTGCTTCTTTGTGGCACAACCCTGCAATTTTCCAGTATTTTCAAATGGCAACCTGTTGTTGCTGAAACTTCAAGAGGATGGAGAAAGATAGTTTTCTGTTTGATATAATTTTGTCACTTAGCATTGGTGTATGTGTGGAAATTCCTATTTCAGACTATGTAACATCCAATTATCTGTGGTTCCTTCTTCAGTCGAATGCCATTCTTCTGTTTTATTCACAATTCCTGCCCCGACTTGATGCCAGCTATGGTCCTAATGTTGCCAAAGGATAGAGGGTTGATTTATAGGTATTTTAAAATTTTTCACATACCAGGTTTGTGGCTGTTGCTTTCACTGGTGAAAGACAACATTAAGATTAAAAGTACTTCTGTGTCTTTTAAAACGTGAACAGATGATTGTTATTGAGTTCAGCTTTTCTAATCAATAGAAATATCTGTTTTAATGTTAATGTTGATGGAAAAGTCCTGTTAGGGGCCCTTAATCTACTGTTGGTCAGAAGATCAGAGAAAAACACATATTAAACTGCTTTATTCTTTATTAATCTATGGATCCTGCTAGCTTAAAATTGTTTTTACAAAGTTTTTTTTTAAAAATCCCTCCTTTATGATTTTTTAATAAATAATTCCTAGCAATGACATACTTTCCTAACATCCTTTCCTCTTCCTATTTTCCCCACAACAACCGCCCTGTGAGGTGAGTTGGACTGTTAGAGAATGACTGGCCCAAAGTTACCTAGCTAGCTTTCATAGAATCATGAAATCATAGGGCTAGTAGGGAACTTGAAGATCTACTAGAACTCACTATGCCCTGGTTTCTAGCATGGTTTCTTTTCTTTTTTCTTTTATTAAAAAAGTTTTACAAATTCCCCCCCCGCCGCATATATCCCCCCACCTCCCACCCTAACCCCCCTCCCTCACTCCCCCAAACCCTCCCCCCCTCCCAACTTTCCAGAGCAAATACAGGGAATAGTATCCAACAATCACATACTAAATTATACTAATTATCCATAACCCCCCCACTCTAAAACCTTAACTCCCCTTCCAGAAACAAGAAACGAAAAAAAGAAAAGTACATTCTTCTTCCAATCCATTATATATCAGTCCATTCCATTCTTAGAGTCTTCAGAATCTTCCGATTAAATTGGTATTTCCAGTTTGTCGATAAAATACATAGTTTTTAATATCCAGTCTTCATCGATCAAAACCAAGACAACGTTCCATCTTTCAGTATTCATCAATAATTCTTCTATAATATATCTTTCTTCTTTAAACAGTCTCTCAAACATAATTCATATTTCCAGCTTAAATTCTTAGATTTTACTGTCCAATCTCCAAAAATAAACAATATTCTATCTTCTCATATCTTTGATATCACTTACATACATCAAATAGCATTGCTAATATTGCCTATATTGTGTCCAAGATATGTCAATTATAATAATTAAAATCTTCAATTTACCTTACATATATCAAATAACATTATTAAAATTACACCTGTAACTTATATCAATTTTAACAATTAAATTCTGTTTAACCAAATAACAACATTACATCCATAAACAATCTCTCAAATATAATATTTAATCCAAATTCATAAATTTTACTATCTGTCCTCCAAAATTAAACAATATTCCATCTTCCCATTTCTTTATACCTTACATATATCAAATAACACCGCTAAAATTACACCTATAATTTATATCCAAAATAAATCAGTTATAAAAATTAACCATAATCAAATAACATTATTAAAATTACACCTATAATTTATTTCCAAAATATATCAATTATAACAATAACACTACTAACTTACTCCTATAACTTATACCCAAAATAAATCAATTATAAAAATTAAACCTTATATAAAAAAAATACCATCACAAGCACATCTTAAGCATTCTCCCTCCCCTTGTCTTCTATCTTACACATTTTCTACCATCTGCTCAAGTGGTGGGATTCAATTTTTTTAACAACCGGTTCTGTGGGCGTGGCTTATTTTGGGGTGTGGCTGGCTGGTCATGTGACCAGGTAGGCGTGGCTGGCTGGTCATGTGACTGGGTGGGTGTAGCTAGCTGGTCATGTGACCGGATGGCCATGGCTATGGGCATAGAAACTACTCAGAGGACTAAAATGTCATTTCTGACCAGTCCTTGCACTTTTGACCAGTCCTCACACTTTTGACCGGTACTCGCACTTATGACCATCCTCACATTAATGCCCATTGCAGCATTTTTAGCAACCATGTCACTCATTTCACAACTGCTTCTCTTCACCACAGTTACAAGATAGGGTGCAAAATGTAAAATGTGAGGACAGTCGTAGGTGTGAGGACTGGTCAAAAGTGTGAGGACAGGTCAAAAATAACTTTTTCAGCCCTCTGAGTAGTCCCTATGCACAAAATGCTGCAAACAGGCATAAATGATGACCGGTCATAAGTGTGAGGACTGGTCAAAAGTACGAGAACCTGTCAGAAATCACTTTTTTCAGCCCTCTGGGTAGTCCCTATGTGACACGGTTAAGAATGCTGCAACAGGCATAAATGTGAAGATGGTCATAAATGCGAGGTCTGTTCAAAGGTGTCAGAACCTATCAGAAATCACTTTTTTCAGCCCTTTCGGTAGTCCCTATGCACATAGGGACTACCCAGAGGACTGAAAAAAGTGATTTCTGAGAGGTTCTCACACTTTTGACCAGTCCTCACACTTATGACTGGTCATCATTTATGCCTGTTGCAGCATTTTTAATAACCATGTCACTCATGTCACAACTGCGGTGCTTCATGTGACCGGGTGGGCGTGGCCAGGTGGTCATGTAACATAGCTTCTTTGCCCTAATGACAGTTTGCTGCAATGTTCGTAAGTGTGAAAAACGGTCATAAGTCACTTTTTCAGTGCCATGCTTGTTAAACCAATTACCAGAACAAATCCATTCTCCCTCCCTCTTTCTCTCCATCTCTTTCTCCCCCTTTCTCTCTTTCTCTCCTTAATCTCTCTTTCTCCCTCCCTCTTTCTCTCCTTCATCTTTCTCCCCCCTTTCTCTCAATCTTTCTCTCCTTAATCTCTCTTTCTCCCTCCTTCCCTTTCTCTCCATCTTTCTCTCTTTTCTCTTCTTCATCTTTCTCCCCCTTCTATCCTTCATCTCTCTTTCTCTCCTTCATCATTTTCTGCCCCCCTCTTTCTCTCCATCACTCTTTCTCCAGATGGGGCAGGGTAGGCTGGCGCTGCGTGGGTGGGAGGTGGCTGCAGGACAGTTCTGCTGGATGGGCAGCAGGCCGAGGTGATTGACACACGCTTCACTGGCCACCCGATCCAAGCTCCTCGCTGGTCACGCTTTAATCGCTGGCTAGAGAGAGGCTTGGATGCAGGCGGACCAGGGAGGGAGGATTAGCAGGCCACCAGCCCCGCGAGGGAGGCTGAGCGCCTTTGAAGTGACGGCAAAGCAAACGCGTGGGAAGGGCTTCTTCCCCACTCACAGAAGCCCCACAGTCAGCACCCCTCGTCCCCATAGAAACACCTCCCGGTTTAAAGGCCCCTCTCCGCAGACTCCCAGGCCCTGCTCTCTGCCTCTCATTCCCAAATCCCCCCTCCCCTCCCCAACAGTCCCGGTGGGGGGGAAAACACTCACTGGCCCCCTCCCCCTGCAGGCCCCTGGCGACTCCTTCACCCCCCCGTGCGGTTGGCTTGGTTGGCTTTGGTTTTGAAACGAAGTTCCTAACGGCAAGACGCAGGGGGAGCCAGGCCCGCACCCCATGACATTTCTGGAAACTGGTAACGCTGCAAAAAACCACGTGACAGGGAGGGAGGGAGGCCTGGACTACCACGGCGCATGGAGAGACGCCTCCCCCCCACCTACCCCACCCCCCTCAGTCAAGTAAGGATCACATGAGCCCGGGAATTCTGTTTGCGATCGGTGCAGAAGAGGAGGAGGAGGAGCAAAGGAAGGGCCACGTGGCCACCGAGGCGCTTTAATTGCTGGCTAGAGAGATGCTTGGATGCAGGCAGGCTTCTGTCGGCGGCCGCGGGGCACTTGAATTGGGTGCGCTACCAAGCCGAACCGTTTGTTAAATTGCCGGTTCGCCCCACCCCTTGCCCCTTCCTTCCCCACCATTACTTACTGGTGTCGGGTGGGCAGGGAGGTGCATGGATCCGCTGCCCACTTACCCGACACGGGTAAGTAATGGTGGGGAGGGGAGGGGCAAGGGGCAGGGCGAACCAGCAATTTAACAAACGGTTCGACCGAACCGCCTGGAACCAGCAGAATCCCACCACTGAACTGCTCACCAATCAACTTAGCATCTAGCAATAAAGGATTTCCAATCTTTAATACATTGGTGTAAAAATCTCTTGCTTTAAAAATTGTGTTAAGAAAATACTTTCTTCCTTTATAATTCACTGTTAAGCCAGCTGGAACCTCCCATCTAAAATATATCCGATGTTTCTTAAGCTCATCCACTAAAAAGGCAAATTCTTTTCTCTTTCTTAACATTTTAGGAGGAATTTCCTTCATCATTATTATATCTTGTCCTAATATTTGAAATTTATTTTTATAAAATGCTTGTAAAATTCCATACCTAATCTTCTTAATTGTAAAATAAATAACTACATCTCTCGGTAATCACTTCTGCCTTGCCAACCAAGAAGTAACACGATAGATTTTTTCAATATTAAATTCAAAATCTTCTGGTTCCACTCCATTTATCTGAGCAAAAGCCTGAGTAAAAGTCTCTTTTAAATTTTCCTGCCTGCATTCCTTTAATCCCCTCACCCTTATAGCATATTCCATTAATCTATATTGTAATATAACCAGTGGTGGGATTCAAGTAATTTAACAACCGGTTCTCTGCCCTAATGATTTCTTCCAACCACCAGTTTACCAAACTGCTCAGAAAGTTAACAACTGGTTCTCCCGAAGTGGTGCGAACTGGCTGAATCCCACCACTGAATATAACCCTTTCTTCATCTGCCCTATCCACCTTAACCTGAATATCATCTATTTTATTTTCTAACTTCAAATTAATTTGATTCCCTGGTTTCTTTACCAGTAGACAATATTGTCCCAATTATTATTTGGCAATAGGCCTCCAAGTTCTCTGACAGAGAACTTCCAAACCGTACTTGGAAATGCTGGGGAATGAATTTGGGGCCTTCTCAGAGGTGAAATCCAGCAGGTTCTGACAGGTTCTGGAGAACTGGTAGCAGAAATTTTGAGCAGTTTGCAGAATCGGCAGCGGAAATTTTGAGTAATTCAGAGAACCCGCAAATACCACCTCTGGCTGGCCCCAGAACGGGGTGGGAATGGAGATTTTGCAATATCCTTACCCCAGGAGTGGGGTAGGAATGGAAATTTTGCAGTATCCTTCTCCTGCCATGCCCACCAAGCCACACCCACAGAACTGATAGTAAAAAAATTTGGATTTCACCACTGGTCCTTCAGCATACAATACAGAAGACTCTACTATTGTATCCTTCCTCAGCGATATGAAGATTTATAGCAGTTGTGTGATGAAGCGTAAATACCAGCTTTCTTGTTAGTGTGCAATGGCTAGTGATTCTAAGCACCTGCAGACTCAGTGCTACTAAACATAAAGATTGCTCTAAAGAAACGGTAACAGGGGTGAAATTCAGCAGATTCTGACAGGTTCTGGAGAACCAGTAACGGAAATTTTGAATAGTACGGAGAACCAGCAAATGCCACCTCTGGCTGGTCCCAGAGTGGAGTGGGAATGGAGATTTTGCAATATCCTTCCCTCAGGAGTGGGGAGGGAATGGGGATTTTGCAGTATTCTTCCCCTGCCACGCCCATCAAGCCACACCTACAGAACCGGTGGTAAAAAAATTTGGATTTCACCACTGAAGGGTAGGTATGAGAAGTTGGAGGAAGATGGTAAATGCCCTTATTATTTGAATTAGCCTTATCAGTCTGGCAAGAAAAGATTGCAGCATCTTTTCTATATCTTTAAAGAATCCAGTGTTTTTTTTTTTCTTACTCACCAGTCAATTCTCCATTTCTCTGTCTTCAATGAATTCTACCACAAACCAGTTGAAGAAGGTTGACATCAACCAATTCATCATATATGTTTTGATAGTTCTTAATGTCCTGTAAAGTTCCAGAGGAAGAATAAAGCCACAAAATGTGAGTATATATTGGGATGTATTTCAGAGACTTGTAGTTTGAGAGAAGAAAGTAGAATTTTTTGAAAAAAAAAGGCAGCTTTTTTGTTACCTAAAGTCACCATTGCTTGGATTGTACATATCAGGGCAACTAGGTATAAAGAATATAAGCCCCAAAGTTAGGTTATAGACTGATAGATTGTAGTTTATGGGAATCTGATAAGCCTTGCTGATGAATTTTGCATGCTTCCTCCTAATTAAAAATGGCTGTGGGGCTTTAAAGGAGATGACAATCATCCATGCATACATGAATTGATTTTAGCCTTTCTGCAAAGCAAGGAAAAAAAATATAAATGTATGCCATATCATTTTGTGGAAAACAGCTGCCTGTTGGATCTGATATGCAAATCTCTCTATGAATCAAATTTGCTAGCACAGATTCTTTTCCCCTGCAGAATTACTATGCTTCAAGATATTTCACAAAAAATCTCCTGTGCTGGAGGTTCAGTTAAGATGCCTTCCATTTATCATGGTGTGGGAGTAGGGGTGAAATCTAAAAATTTTCCCTACTGGTTCTGTGGGCGTAGCTTAATTGGTGGGCGTGGCTTGGTGGTCAGGTGACTGAATGGGCATAGCCAATAATAATAAATAATAAAAATAATAAAGTATATAAAACTTGGGAGCATACCAGTCTACCTTCTTTAAAAATAGAGGCACCGGTCTACCAATTGCCTTTTTTTGGGAGGCACCGGTCTACCTTCTTTAAAAATAGAGGCACCAATCTACTAGCTGCCTACAGCGCTGATCAGCTGTAGTGCGGCCCTTTGAAGCGCCGTAGCAGTCATTTAAGGCTGTTTGCAGCTATATCACCACCGAGTGCTTCAGGGACAGAGAAGAGGAACAGCGAGGCATGGGCAGCGGGGGGGGGCAGGGACTTTTGCTACTGGTTCTCTGAACTACCCGCCTCCATCGCTACTGGATTGCGCAATCCGGTCCGAACTGGGAGCATTTCACCCCTGCGTGGTAGCCATTTCTCAGTGGCTTCATCCCACACCACGATAAATGCGTAAGTGGCTATCAAAGGTCACACACTACCTGGGCGAGATAAGGTTTCCAGAGCCTTCCCACACATTTGTCACCAGATATACAGGTAGTCCTTGACTCATGACCACAATTGGGACTAGAATTTTGGTTGCTAAGCAAGGCAGTTAAGTGACTCGTGCTTCATATTACAACTTTTTTGCCAGGTTTTTTTTTTCCTTTTCTTTTATTAAATATAAAAATTCAATGTCTACATAAACAGTGTGTTGTCTGGGCACAGTTAATTTTGAGAAATAGTAATAGTAATAATAACAACAATATTCATGAGATTAATAATGATCACATCATAGTATTTGCTTATCCATTTTAGTGAACCTTCCTTATGTAATTGATCATTCTCTCATGTGTTTAAATTTCTAACTTTCCTTTCTGCTAGTTAACCATTGAAAAAAACGAATTACATGTTAAAAAGTATTCAATTTCTTCCTTCTTCTTAATTTTAAGTGTTGATCTATCAATTTCTGCACATTCTAATTTTTTTTTATTATGTTTTTATCTGTGGGGATCGCTTCGTTTTTCCACTATTGTGCAAACACAATTCTAGCTGCTGTTAATCCAGGGTTATTAAGCAATTCATTGTAGGTGTTTAGCGAATCACATGGTCATTAAGCAAATCCAGCTTCCCCCATTGGCTTTGCTTGTGGGAAGCTGGCTGGGAAGGTCACAAATGGCGATCAGACTCTGGGACACTGCAACTGTCGTAAATACATGCTGGTTGCGAAGTGCCCAAACGTCGATCACATGACCATGGGAATGCTACAACAATTGTATGAGGGGTGTCCTTCTATTATTGTTTATTTAGATTACTTAGTCTTGCCTATTTATAAAATGGTGGACAGGTTGTGTCTGAGGCCAAAGTGGAAGGAGTTTCCATTTTGGCATAAATGATTCCTTCACTCCTCCCTCAAACCATATTCTATATTCCTTGTCCAAAATGTCAACATCGTTGTCTCCAAAAGAGTGTCCTTTTTTAAAAAAAATGAAGGTATACTACTGATTCTGGTCCTGTGTTGTTGCTTCTCCTGTGCTGGGCCATGTTCTTGTGTAAGGATTTGCACCACACCACAGGACCAGAATTGAGGACAATAATGTTCTCAAATTGGATAGGGAAGACAGGTGGTTTGAGAGAGGAGTAAAGGAATCAAAGCTGGAAACTACTTCTTTTCTTTTCTTTCTTTTTCTTTTCTTGAACTTCTTTTTAATTTTCCTTATTTTATCTTTGTCTTTCTTAATTTAGTTTGTGGTCATTTTTATATTCTTAAAAAATAATAAAATTATACACAGACGCACACCACCAAATATGTTCAGAAGTAGGACTCTAATTTTAAAAAATTACAAGAAAAACACAGAAGAAGCCTGACAGGAAACAAATGAACTTTATTTGAGCAAGGAAGTTGGCTTTTTAGTGTGTAGCTCCAACAGAGTGGCTAATAGAATAGAATAGAATAGAATAGAATAGAATAGAATAGAATAGAATAGAATAGAATAGAATAGAATTTTTATTGGCCAAGTGTGATTGGACACACAAGGAATTTGTCTTGGTGCATATGCTCTCAGTGTACATAAAAGAAAAGATATGTTCATCAAGGTACAACATTTACAACACAAATGATGGTCAATATATCAATATAAATCATAAGGATTGCCAGCAACAAAGTTACAGTCATAAGTGGAAAGAGATTGGTGATGGGAACGATGAGAAGATTAATAGTAGTGCAGATTTAGTAAATAGTTTGACAGTGTTGAGGGAATTAATTGTTTAGCAGAGTGATGGCCTTTGGGAAAAAACTGTTTTGATAAGAATGATATTATGTAGTGAACCAATTTTATTTATTGAGATATATGATTATATCCCATATTTGCTGATAAAGAAACCCTGGCACTCACACAGTGATAACCACAAGCTAGGATTTGTGTATTTCAAACATCAGAAAAAGTCAAGTTCTTAAGCATCTTTATAGAAATTGGTTTTCTGCATCAGGGCCAGCAGGAAGGTGTGTTGCCACACGCACCTTGTAGTAGTCATTCTTAAACTCAGAAGAGAAATCTGGAGTGGCTACCATGACGACATCAATCCCCCTTCTTTCCTTGATAGGCTTAAAATCTGATGACTCCCAAGGTAAAATAGTTGAGACTTTGTCCACCAACATGGCAAATTTCTACACACACCCCTACATTAAATGCATCAGTGAGGTATTTAAATTTAGGACAACATGCAGGAAAGATCCTTTGCTTGCATTCTTCTTCTTCTTATATGTTTGGCTTATGTACTATGTTTTCCTCTGTTCTTTGCTGCCCAATTGAAAGAGATTATAAATTTTGTTAACTGGATGGATAGATGGACAGATTTTACATCATCGTCCACCTGTCAAATTGAGCTGACGGAGCTTATTATTTCAAATTATTCAGAATCTGTTGAGAAAAAGTAGGATGTAATCCTAACTAAGCCAGAAAAGGGCCAGTTTGATACAGAAGCTTTGAATCACCACTATTGCATGAAAATAATAAATCAAAATATAAAATAAATTGGCCTCCTACTATCACAAAATATTTTAATTCGGATTGATAAAAAATTGCTTCTCCACATATTAGAAAATGGTTTGATATGTTAAGAAATATTAATGTTTTTGCTTTTGAATTGTAATCATGTAGATTTATGCTCAATGTTTTGTTATATTTGTCAGTTCTAATTTTGCTTTTTTGGGGGGTAATCTAATGGAAATTTTGTTCAGCCTAACTTTTGTACTGATTTTTGCATCTGATTGAAGAAAATTTTACACATTTTATTTTCACAGCTTCATACAGGTAGTCCTCAACTTATGACCACATTTGAGCCCCCAAATTTCTGTTGCTAAGTGAGACAGTTGTTAAGTGAATTTTGCCTCATTTTATGACCTTTCTTGCCACGGTTGTTAAATGAATCATGCAGTTGTTAAACTAGTACTTTATCATTGACTTCATTTGTCAAAAGATCACAAAAGGTGTTCACAGGATCCTGGGACACTGCAACTGTCATAAATATGAGCCAGTTGCCAAGCACCTGAATTTTGATCACATGACCATGGGGATGCTGCAATGGTTGTAAATGTGAAAAAATAGTCATAAGTCCTTTTTTTTCAGTGACATTGTAACTTTGAATTGTTACTAAGTGAACTGTTGTAAGTCAAGGACTACATGGATGCTGTATATAATTTTGGATTTTTTTAATGTAATAGACTATATATCTCTATCTCTATCTCTATCTCTATCTCTATCTCTATCTCTATATCTATCTATCTATCTATCTATATATACATACATACATACATATGTAGGTCTTTGGTTATTCAGGTTTTCTCCCGCGTAAAATTGGAAGTGTCTTGGCGACGTTTCGAAGAAGTCTCATTCGTCATCTTCAGGCTTCAGCTTCGTGCTTCGTGCCTTAAGCACCAGCCTGAAGATGACGAATGAGACTTCGTCGAAACGTCGCCAAGACACTTCCAATTTTACGCGGGAGAAAACCCGAACAACCAAAGACCTACACACACACAAACACACACACACACACACACACACACACACACACACACACACACATATATATGTAGGTCTTGGCGTATTCGGGTCTTTTCCCATGTAAGGTTGAGAGTATCTTGGCGACGTTTCGATGAGGTCTCACTCATCATCTTCAGGCTGGTGCTTAAGGCTTTGTGCTTGTGTGAGCAAAGCGTGATCGGAGCTGCCGTCTCTCTATAAATACTGGTGGGGAGGTGGGGAGTGTTGCTGTAAGTGGTTGGCTGGCTGTGTGGTTGCATCTTGATTGGTAGGTGGAGTGGGTGTTTGCAGATTAGTTGGCTGTTTTGTAGCATCCTGTGTGGGTGTGGTCCTAGTTGTGTGCCCACTTACAGCAACACTCCCCACCTCCCCATCAGTATTTATAGAGAGACAGCAGCTCCAACCACGCTTTGCTCCCACAAGCACGAAGCCGTAAGCACCAGCCTGAAGATGAGTGAGACCTTGTCGAAACGTTGCCAAGATACTCTCAACCTTACACGGGAAAAGACCCTAAGACTCCAAGACCTACATACCTATACCCATGAAAACCTACGAAAACACACACACACACACACACACACACACACACACACACACAAATGTATATTTTCTAAAACTTAACTGCACTACATAGTCCAGAAGTTTTTAACACACACAGATATTCTGCTTATTTGTATACCATGTTTGAGAGGACTGAATGTGATAAACAGGTGTATGCATCTTAAAGAACAAAGTGAAGTATGGATATTGTGAAAACAATATAAGGACAGTTTGGTTTGATTAAAAAGATAATGAGATAGAGTGAATGGGTCAGATGGAACAAATTTTAGAGTATATACATTTCTCAACCACCCTTATCAGATAAACCAACAACGCTAGGCAAATAAACATAATCTGCGTAATGAGTAATGTTATTCTCACACAAATAAATTTAGGATATTACTACGATTGCTGCATTACATTATTCTTCTTGAGCAGACATACAGACTTGATAAGCAGTTTCTTTAAACATGTGTTCAGTTTATGATTTATGTGATCTCAATTTAAAATATGACTGTGAAGATTAATCTCTGTTTTATTTCAATGCTGCTGATAAAGAATACATACTTATTTAGAAAATACAATTAGGCATTTTTTGTGTTTCTTAATAATTATGTGGTATGTGTGGGTGGTGTAATTTAGTTGTGATCTGAAAATGTGACAGCTTTGTTGTTGTTTTTCCACTATAAACCTAAAAAAATGAACATATTTTTATTATATTTTTGTTTTTCAAATTTAGCTTGAAAAACCTAATAATTTTTTGGTTAAAAAGGGTGAAAGCAGGTTCTATTGCTCTCCAATTCAGACTTAGTTTGAATTGAACATTTGACAAAGTTCATTGTACTTGTGTGCTATGTATTCCATAATTGTGTTAAATGAACTGTGGTAGGATATTAATGTAACAAAGAATCAAGATTTCTGCTTTCTAAATGGCTGTACATTATGTTAAGACAAAAAAGTCATTGGTTTACTAATAGCTGTCAGGAGTGAAGACTCAGTTAAATTCCTGTTAAGCTGATTTATTGCTTATGACTATACACAAGAATCCATCCACTATACACAAGAATCTGCTACTAACTAGAGCATACATTTGCCAGACCAATTCTGGAATACAGCTCACCTGCCTGGAACCCACACTGCATATCGGACATAAATACAATTGAGAGAGTCCGGAGATATTTTACGAGAAGAGTCCTCCATTCCTCTACCTGCAATAAAATACCTTATGCCACCAGACTCCAAATTTTGGGCTTAGACAACTTAGAACTACTCTGAATTCAGTTTGACCTAAGCATAGTACATAAAATTATCTACCACAATGTCCTACCTGTCAATGACTACTTCAGTTTCAACCACAACAATACACGAGCACACAATAGATACAAACTCAAGGTAAACCGCTCCAAACTCAATTGCAGAAAATATGACTTCAGTAACAGAGTGGTTAATGCCTGGAATGCACTACCTGACTCTGTAGTTTCTTCCCCAAATCCCCAAAATTTTAAGCTTAAACTGTCTACTGTTGACCTCACCCCATTCCTAAGAGGTCGATAAGGCGCGTGCATAAGTGTACCAGCGTGCCTACCGTCCCTGTCCTAATATTCTGTTTTACTTACTCTTTTCATGTATCCAAATTATGTTTATACTTTTACCTGTTATCTTATATATGATTGACAAAATAAATAAATAAAATAAATAAATGTCAACGAATGCCGGCACTAACCTGGCGCTAGTAACAGTTAACAGAATTAAAGAGGGACCATATGTGGGAATGTAATGACTCCAAACTGATTCCTCTCTTGCCTCTATCCCCAGCTCTGCCTGCCTTCTCCTAACAATGTGTGGAGTCAGCTATTAGAGGGTAGCGTGAACAGAGGAAACATATCATCACCGATTATTCAAGAAACGATAGCTCAGCATGATGTGGAAACCCAATTTATATATTGGACTTTGATTCTCAAAATTCCCAGCCAGCCAGTGTCCTAGCATGGATAAACACATAGTGATATTAATGAGGATGTTTTTTTTTATTTGCATTTATATCCCGCCCTTCTCCGAAGACTCAGGGCAGCTTACACTATGTCAAGCAATAGTCTTCATCCATTTGTATATTTATATACAAAGTCAACTTATTGCCCCCAACAATCTGGGTCCTCATTTTACCTACCTTATAAAGGATGGAAGGCTGAGTCAACCTTGGGCCTGGTGGGACTTGAACTTGCAATAATTGCAAGCAACTGCTGTTAATAACAGACTGCATTAGCCTGTTGAGCCATCCAGAGGATGTTGTGTGTTTTCTGCTGAAAAACTCATTCTGGAAATATGTCCATATAATATCCTAGGCCTATGAAGAAAGAGCAAAGTGACCAAATACATTTGATACTCTGAGGGAAAGGTCAATGTTTCTACACAAAGAAATAAAGAAGGCTAAAAATAGCATCCTATTTCCACAGTAGGCAAAGCTGCATTGCTAGGAGCAGTATGCTTGATTTTCCTTGGCTTATTTCAAGTTCTAACTTTTTATTTTTCATTTTGCAGTGAAGCGCAAACTGTGTTTGTGAAGTTCTTGATTGAACATTTGGCCTGCTTCCAAATCTTTACTAACAGGTCACAGAATTTGTGAATAGGAAACTGGATTGAAATCTGCTGAGTCAGTATAGTTTAATCCTCTTCAATTTTGTCTCCTAAAATGCCCCCAAAGTATCTTTTTCTGAGTAACTTTAGAAATCCTCTCCCTTCCCATTACTGCTTCTGTTACACTGATTCAAAACTGGGTAATAGAGTCATACAGTGAAAATTGCCATGCCTAACAATTAAACAATTACCACAAGAATATATTGGATAACAGCCTATGAAATTATAGGGGAGATGAATGAAAAAAACTTATGCATAACCTCCCTGGGAACTCCCAAAGGTTATTCTTAAATTACCCAATTAGAATATACCAGATTTATTCATTTTTCTTTCAGACGATGACTTAAGTAAGTAGACAGAGAGTGACATTGCCTTTTTTTGGCCTGGAAAAGTATAGCAAGCCTAGCAAAAAGTGGATTACTTTCTCCAGTGGCTGGAATGGCAGAATTGGGTGTGTATTTGGCAAAAGATGTGGCTTTTTGGGTGCAATTGTTCTTGGGACCATTTTATTCTTTCTGTTTACACAGTCATAAATCTATTATGACATGAAAATTGTATAAATTGAAGGACCAGTCCATGGTTAAAAGTTTTAGCAGATAAGAAAACACAAAATAAAGGCGTCACAACATCAAAGGCAAGCTGAACTGAACAATCAAGCTACATGATATCCAATTAAGGAATGGAGGCATTTTACAAATGCACGTAACATAAAAGTTGCCTTGTTGCAAGATGGCTGGCAAGCAAATTTAATAATAAATAGATTTTAGATAAATGTAAGGGATGTCACCTTTTAAAGGCCTTTAATATTAGCTGACATTAAAGTTAAGGGTAACAGACAGTAAAAATCTTTACATATCCACAATCAAATATGTACTAACAGCAACTAGTTGCTATTCATGCTATATTTCACTTTAGTGTATTTGGCTGTTGTTGTCACCCCCTCCCCCAAAAAGTACAAGAAGCTATTATTCAGTCACAGAAGAAGCCACATGTATGACTCAAAGAAAAAAAAAGGCCAATCTCAACTTTATTGGGAAATAAGTTAAGGAGTTGGGATATGACAGATCAGAGGTGGGTTTCAGCAGGTTCTGATCAGTTCTGGAGAACCGGTAGCGGAAATTTTGAGTAGTTCGGAGAACTGCTAGTAAAAATTCTGATTGGCCCCGCCCCCATCTATTCGCTGCCTCCCAAGTCCCAGCATATCGGGAGGAAATGGGGATTTTGCAGTATCCTTCCCCTTGAGTGGCGTGGGAATGGAGATTTTGCAGTATCCTTCCCCTGGAATGGGGTGGAAATGGGGATTTTGCAGTATCCTTCCCCTGGAGTGGGGTGGGAATGGAGATTTTAGAGTATCCTTCCTATGCCACACCCACCAAGCCACGCCCACCAAGCCACGCCCACATGACGCCGTGAGTTGACATCCCTGGCCTAGAACTAAGAAGAAATCACTTAAATATGAACCAGCAGTGTGCTGCAGCTGCCAAAAAAGGCAACACAGTTCTAGGCTGCATTAACAGAGGGATACCATTTTATAATGCTTTGGTAAGGCCACACATGGAATACTGCATCCAGTTTTGGTTGCCACGATGTAAAAAAGAGACTCTAGGAGTGCAGAGAAGAGCAACAAAGATGATTTGGGGACTGGATGCTAAAACATAAAGAATGGTTTCTGGAATTGGATATATCTAGTTTGATGAAAAGAAGGACTGGGGTGACATGATAACAATTTCCCAATTACTCAGGGGCTGCCACAAAGAAGAGGGAGTCAAGCTATTCTCCAAAACACCTGAAGACAGGACAAGAAGCAATGGATGAAAATTAATCAAGGAGAGAAGCAACCTAGAACTAAGGAGAATTTTCCTGACAGAACAATTAAGCAGTGGAACAACTTGCCTCCAGAAGTTGTGAATGCTCCAACACTGAATGTTTTTAAGAAGAGATTGGACAGCCATTTGTCTGTCAGGAAATTTCTTCTTAGTTCTAGGCCAGGGGTGTCAACTCACAGCGTCATGGTGGCTTCATGTGACATATTGGGACTTTCCCCCCCTTCGCTAAACCGGGCATGCGCGTGGCCAGCGCATGACGCATCTGGTCCATGGGGCGGGAGTTTGACAGCCCTATTCTAGGTTGCTTCTCTCCTTGATTAGTTTCCATCCATTGCTTCTTGTCCTGCCTTCAGGTGGTTTGGAGAATAGCTTTACTAAGTTTAAAAGAAGAGGTTGAATAACCATTTGTCTGAAATGGTATAGAGTTTCCTGCCTAAGCAGCAGGGTTGGACTAGAAGACCTCCAAGGTCCCTTCCAACTCTGTTATTCCGTTCTGTTATTCTGAAAGGCAGAGCAAGTTACTAGGAAAATTCTAAATTGCATAGTTTGTTTACTCTCTCTGCCTGGAGACTGATTATTTGCACTTAGATTTTTTTCAGTTAGTTCAGAAAAAATAATAAGGCCACTGTAATGTATAAATACTGCAAATGCATTTACTTCATAATAATATATTGCAAAAGTATTCCATTACCAGATTCATGGAAGCTGACAACTATAGCTCAACACATTCAGTGACAAAATAAACAGTACATTTCCCACACATTGCACTTTCTATGTTTTTACATGCCTTTTTCTACAAGAAGATAATCTCTGTAAATATCATGTCTGAATCATTTTATATACACCTAGATACTATTTACTGATATTTATGTAATGTTTGGAAAAATAATATGCAACTACACCCTAAAAGTTGAGTAAATGATATTTTTCTTCATTCAGTTAATTTTTCATCACTAATTTTTCCCCAAAATATAAAATACATTTTTAAGGAAGTAATGGTAGAAGAGAATTAGAACAACAGAAACATAGTTAAGTGAATGCCTTCAATCCTTAATTTAAGAAAATAAATTGTACCCAAATGAAACTGTTATAGAAAAGGATTTGCAACAAAATCTCAGTTAGCTGAGAATCTGAATAAGAATTTGTCACTATATGTACCAGAAAAAAAAATAGATTTTAAAAATTAAAAAAAAATAAGAATGCCAATTCCAGAGAGTAATTGGAATAATTTCTTCTTACTGTACTTACAAAAAAGGCTTTTTAAAATTTTGAAGAGATTTGAGGAAAGGAGCAACAATTATCCGAAAGGGTCACAGAGCAAGATTACTTTATGTAAAGTTGGCTTTTTCAATCAGAGTTAAAATGGGACCTAATATTTTGGGTAATTCTTTTTGGACTTGCTAACATCTGGCCTGGAAAAATGTGCATTAACACGTTGATTTGGTGGTAAAGCTTTTTTCCCTACAGTACAGTCACTTTATGTATCCTAATCTAACAGCATCTAAATTGACATAGAAGAATCTAATTGTCTTTTCACTTAAAATGAGAGGTCTTTTCAAGCTTATTCTCTTTAAAGGAAACATTGTCGTTCAGCATTTGCTTATACTAGAACATTGAGACCACTTTATGCCTTATAAATATGGATTTGCTTACAGTTAAGAGTTGAGATATGAAATGATGAGGTTTACTTTTGTTAATGTATTATTTTAGAGCTCTATTTGGACTTTTTGCTGATCCCTCGATTGGAGAAGACATTACTAATTGGATCTGGCTAAAGTTAAAAGTTGAGTTACGGATGAAGAGTTTTGTACCTGTTAATTAAGGGGAGGTGAAAAGATAGTGAAATTGTTTAAACTTGTTATAATGAGCGTGGGAAGTCACTATCTCAGGGTTCCCCCCCTTTCTCTTTTCTTTTCTTGCACCTTTTATTCACGCTTTCTACTTTTTTCCATTTTTTAGTTTGTATTGTTTACTATTGTAATTAAATATTTTATACAATTATTAAGAAAAAGAAACAATTAATATTCACAAATGCTAGAAACTTTATTTTGAAGTATAATCTCTTGTGTTATTGAATCAATCAGTGTGTTCCACGGTTAATTTACTTTATTAAATGTGTATGCTACCCAATTCCCAGTCTCTTATAAAATTGTTAAAACATTTTCAAACAAGTAACAATGCAAAACAACACCACCACCAAAACAAAACACCAAAACAAAGCTTCTTCTGAAAACTCATGGATTCCCAGAATGTAAATGTTCTGGTTCATGACTAGCCAACCCTCTGTCATAACTTTGGGAATATGAATCCTCATTTGTTCTTAAAAATCCACTTCCCACAGATTTCCTAGAAGGAAAAAAACACCACTTTTTAATGACTGAAGCTCCTCTTATCTGAAGCCATATTTTTCTTCTGAGATCTCAGGAAAGGGACTTCTTTATTTTCTTCTCACCATGAATCAGACTGATCCTGAAGACTCAATAGACCGTGCCCTCTCAGGGAGCGCCTTGCAGTTAATATTTAGCAAGGATTCAAATCAGGGGTGAAATGCTCCCGGTTCAGACCGGATCGCCTGATCTGGTAGCAATGGTGGCGGGTGGTTCGGAGAACCGGTAGCAAAAATCCCTGCCCCCCCACCCCCCCGCCCCAGCTGAGCCGCACGATCATCTGAGGTTTTTTTTTTAACTTTTAAAAGCATTTTTTCTTCTGCCAAAAAAATTCTTTTAAAAGTAAAAAAAAAAGCCTCTGATGATTATATGGCTAAGCTGGGATCGTCGGAACCCTTTAAAAGCATTTTTTCTACAACCTCTTCGACATTTGTTTTTAAAAGGTTTTGGTGATCAGGCAACTCAGCTGGGATTGTCAGAACTCTTTAAAAGCTTCTTTTCCTCTGGCGATCCCAGCTGAATTACCTGATCATCACAGGCTTTTAAAAGCATTTTTTACAAGCTCTTCAGCTGAAGAGGTTGTAGAAACAATGCTTTTAAAAGTAAAAAAAAAAAAAAGTTGGCCACACCCACCCAGTCACATTACCCCCCCTCCCAACAAGCCATGCCCACAGAACCGGTAGTAAAAAAATTTACATTTCACCCCTGATTCAAATGCTATTTTTTTCCAGTCAGACTAGGCCTTTTGGTTTAAATCTTCTTGATCTCGTTGGGTGTAATGGTGCTTCTTGTTTGAGCTAGTTTGAAGGGCTGCCACTGGGACTCAGGGCAGCACTTCGAGTCTGAGCTTAGGTATGAAGCCCTTTTCTTCAGAGCCTATGCAGCTGCTTCAAAGACCATCCCTGCCTTTTCTACAAATGCATGCGTATTTAACATTTCTGTATGCTTACTAGCAAATTTTAACATTCTCTGCAGAGTCCTCTTTTTCAATGCCTTGCCCTTACATATGTTCCATTCCCACGCAGAATTCTTGAAGACTGAAGAAGCTTCCACCCATTTCAGGATTGTTGTTTCTCACTTGTAATAACAGCGGCCAGACAACAATTTCCTCCTACCCCCAGTCTCCCACACCCCCATTTCAGCTCCATCACTCTCAAGCAGGTGATTGTTTGCATCAGAATCCTCTGACTTTGAGTGTGAAGGGCCATCCTTGAAAGTAACTTTGAAAGCACTCTATGACAGGGGTCTCCAACCTTGTCAACTTTAAGCCTGGCGGACTTCAACTTTCAGCTTTGCTGGCTGGGGAATTCTGGGAGTTGAAGTCCGCCAGGCTTAAAGTTGACAAGGTTGGAGACCTCCTGCTCTATAATCATTCCTCTTGGAATGCCTGCAAACACTGGGAGCCTTTCCTGGAGGATTTCTTGACCAGTCATAGAGATCTGCTAGCAGTTGTTGCCAGAGTGACTCTTCAACTCTCAAGGTCTGAGGTCTTTGTTCACCATTAGTTAATGATAACAGCATTAACTCATGCTGTTAACAAAGTAAGTCAGCTAATGCTGGCAGCAAAGTAAGTGTACCAGTGATAGCCATTTGATGAAAGTGCTCTCAATATTTCAGTTTCACATTTTTTTTTTTTTTTGCATTTATATCCCGCCCTTCTCCGAAGACTCAGGGCGGCTTACACTATGTCAAGCAATAGTCTTCATCCATTTGTATATTATATACAAAGTCAACTTATTGCCCCCCAACAATCTGGGTCCTCATTTTACCTACCTTATAAAGGATGGAAGGCTGAGTCAACCTTGGGCCTGGTGGGACTTGAACCTGCAATATTGCAAGCAGTTGCTGTTAATAATAGGCTGCATTAGCCTCTTGCGCCACCAGAGGCCCATTATTGATTCCAAGGCTTCCCTACTCCAAACCCAAAAAGCGAAGAGAAAAATATTGTTCTATGTTTGCAATAAAATGGAGATGTAAATATCCTTGTTTATTGAATCTTTGGAAGTAGAAGATTGAGAAGATCATACTATAAATATGACAGCTTGTAAGTTCCTTTTTTTATATTTTTATTTAATATGTTGGAAAAGCTTAACCTTTCCCATTGATTCCCGCTACTAACTGAACAGAACTACAATAGATATTTTGAAAAATAATGAAAAAAAAGAGATGGATGACAATACCGTATTAATTAATTTTTTTTTTTTATTCAAAAAGTTTTACAAAATTTTTTTTCCCCCTTCTCCCCTCCCCCTCCCTCCTCCTTCACAACCCCCCTCCCCGACTTCCCGGAACGGGCACAAGGTATAGTTAAAAATAAAACAAACATATGCTAAAAATTTTTCATCCCAACTTAATTATACCCCTACAATCATCAATTCCTAACTTCCCCAAAAAACAATCAAGAATAATACATCATAATCATTCAAAAACATTCTGATAACTCTTAATCTGATATCTACGTTGAATATAGTCAATCCATTTTTTCCATTCCTTTAAGTATCTTTCTTGCGTATTGTCTTTCAAAAAGGCTGATATCTTCGCCATCTCAGCCAAATTGGCAACCTTCAATATCCATTCTTCTATTGTAGGTACTTCTTTTTTCTTCCAGTATTGTCCTATTAGTAATCTTGCTGCTGTTATTAGGTTTAAAATCAATTTAGTCTCAATTACTGTACAATCCGTAATAATTCCCAACAAGAAAAATTGCGGCAGGAACTTTATCTTCTTTTTCAAAACATTTTGTAAAATCCACCAAATTTTTATCCAAAAGGCCTTTATGTCCTTACAAGTCCACCAAATGTGAAAATATGTAGCATCATCACAATTACATCTCCAACATTTTGCTTGCATATCTGGATACATACACGATAATTTTTTAGGATCTAGATGCCATCTATAAAACATTTTATAAAAATTTTCCCTCAGATTCTGTGCCTGCGTGAATTTAACATTTCTAACCCAAATTTTTTCCCAAGTTTCCAATAATATTGGCTCCTGAAAATTTTGTGCCCACTTTATCATACAGTCCTTTACCAAGTCCCTTTCAGAATCTATTTCAAGTAACACATTATACAATCTCTTTATATGCTCCTGAGACTGATTTCTAATTTGCTTTACCAAATTTCCCTCGTTCTGCTCTATACCAATTTTCTGATCTTCCTTCCATCTAGCACGTAGTTGCTCATATTGAAACCAAGTATAATTTTTCCCTTCCTCTCTTAATACTTGCAGAGATTTTAACTGCAAATTACCTCTTTCAGTATACAAAAGATCTTTATATGTAATCATTTCCTGATTCTGTTCTATGTTTATATTTTCTATTGTATGTCTAGGACTTGCCCATATAGGAACCTTATAATTTAGTTTATAAGAGTATTTTTCCAAACACATGAAGGGCATTTCTTAGCACATGATTTTTAAAGGCCTTATCCACCTTTTTGTCATAAATTAAATATGCATGCCATCCATATAGCAAATCATAACCTTCTATATTCAAAATTCTGTCCTCTGTTAAATTAAACCAATCACTTATTGCAGAGAGAGCAGCTGCTTCATAATATAATTTAAAATTAGGCATTTTTAAACCTCCCTTTCCGAGAATCTTGAATTATTTTCATTTTAACCTAGCTTTTTACCTTCCCATATAAATTTGTTAATTCCTTCTGCCATTCCTCAAGATTCTTATCTTTCTTAATTATTGGTATCATCTGAAAGAGGAATAAAAATCTAGGTAAAACATTCATTTTAATAGCAGCAATTCTCCCCAGCAAAGATAATTGCAATTTTTTCCAAACAATCAACTCCTTCTGAACTTTTTGCCATAAAACCTCATAGTTATTCTTATACAATTTCACATTTGACGATGTAATATAAACCCCTAAGTACTTAACCTTCTTTACAATTTCAAATCCTGTTATTTCCTCTAGTCTTTTAATTAATTTATTTTTAAGTGAAAAATGAATGAAAAATTTAAAAAACCAAGGAAAACTCCGAGAGTTGTTCCTCTTGCTCTCATTGACTAACTTAGCATTGAAAGTGTTCTTTTATGAAAAAGGGAGAGAAAATTCTATTTGCTTAAATAATTATTAGTGTT
Source organism: Ahaetulla prasina (assembly GCF_028640845.1). NCBI lineage: Eukaryota > Metazoa > Chordata > Lepidosauria > Squamata > Colubridae > Ahaetulla > Ahaetulla prasina. Next base: position 158,292,441 of record NC_080540.1, read on the forward strand.
GCCTGCATTCTTGCAATTCTTCTCCAATAGCGAACATTTCAATATTTCTCCGAAAATGGGCAGAGTTTGATGTTTTGAGGCCGCAGGTATGAAGGTGGATGTATCTGTACAGAGAAAAAAAAGTAGGGTGAAACTCTTGCAACAGACGCAGGAAGAAAAAGCAATTTGGCCATTTGCTTTGAATAAAAGAAATTTTAAAAGGTGACAGCCTTTCAAAAGGTTTAGGAGTGCTGATCAACTGTTTCAATGATTCAAATTCAAAGAACATTACCTTGAATGGAAGATCAAAATCACAATTTATTCCTTGCATATCTTCATAGATAATAAGAATCTCTCAGGTGTGCCTGTTTTCACTTTAAAATCACTTTTGATTAAACAGTGTTACTATCTTTCTGCATCTTGTTTTGGTAGCTAGCTATGCATTGTGTCAGTATAAAACCTGGTTAAGCAATCTAATTATTTGAGCGTGTACAACCCTTGTCTTATGCAAGTGTCCCGGTGGTTAGGTTCACCTACTGTGACTGTCTAATGCATTGGACTCAAATTCTAGTGATTTCTGATGATGGGAACTTCAGTCCAACACATTTTGGGAACGTCTACCACCATAGACTCCTGCGAGTCCCTTAGACTGCAAGGCAAACAAACAAGTCAGTCCTAGAGGAGATCAACCCTGACTTGCTCTTTAGAAGGCCAGATCCTGAAGATGAAATTGAAATACTTTGGCCACCTAATGAGAAGGAAGGACTCACTGGAGAAGAGCCTAATGCTGGGAAAGATTGAGGGCAAAAGAAGAAGGGGACGACAGAGAATGAGGTGGCTGAATGGAGTCACTGAAGCAGTGGGCATGAGCTTAAATGGACTCCAGAGGATGGTAAAGGACAGGAAGGCCTGGAGGAACATTGTCCATGGGGTCACAATGGGTAGGACATGACTTCGCAACTAACAACAACAATCACCATGGAAGAAGAGGGCTATATGGAATAGAACAAGAGTCTGGTTAAGAGGGAAGCTGTACATTTTGTGAGGTTAAAACAATTGGAAAGCAGAAGCAAGAATTAATCAGGAGGATAATAAAGTTGGTTTGGGGCAGCTAGGGATTTTACACTGAAGCACTCAGAATGACTCAGACTGAGTCAGACTAATGGATCCGCAGTGCCGTGTGGGCTGTGCCGTTTAAGAATAGTGAATTCAGCTTCCCATGAATGGTTTTTATTTATTTATTTTCAAAATTTCCATTTCAAAGAACACGAGAGTTTCCTGTCTTTACTGAATTACATATATAGCACTTCTTCCTGTGCCATACCCATCATCGGACGTTGACGATCATGTTGGCAATCCTACTTTTATTAAATTAGGTTTTGCCGCCATTATCATGATTTTCCTGGGAAATATATAGTGTAATAGTCTTCCCTTTGCTTTCTACACCGCTGTGCACACGCTGTTCAAGTGGCTGTCACCACACCGTGTGCTGTCCTTCTGAAGCCGTTCCCACCATCTTCAATTGATACTGATGAGCCAGCTGCCACAGCAGTTATCAAGTCTGAAAAAGATACCCTATTAAAAGTTTGAAAAAATACAGTATTGAAAGTTCTATATAAGCTATACTGCACTTTAAAAAGCTAGATTTTTGGCTAGATTAAGGAAAGGACATTGCGACCAAGTGTTCTTTGTTTGTAGCCTTATAGAGGGTGAAGAGTTACTAAATGTGTCTCTATTTGTAATGAAAGTTGGAAGTAACTTCTTTATCTATTTTTCTTTTTCTATAATGTATTCTTCCTTTTTCTTTTTCTCCTTTCCTGTACTTTTTATAGTTTTTTTCCTATTCCTTTTCTAAAGTTTAGTTTGTATTCTTTTTTACTAATGTAATCAAAATTCTTAATAAATTTATATTAAAAAGTTTTTGATAATCTTAAGTTTCACATAAAATCTTCACAATCTAGTGAGATGCTTTCTAATGTCCAGCAAGGTCACTTGGGAAAACAATGGAAGCTAGTGATAGTTCAGTGAAATAATGTAAAATTTTGAAATTCTTGGGCAAATTCTCAGACAATTGCCAAATATCATGAGATTATTTTTACAAACTCATGAGATAACCTTTGGATTTGAAATGTCATGCCTTTATTTATTGATGTGCAACATTTGGGGGATCTAGTTAATAGATATCACATTGTTCACTAATAAGATATGTCACTTTATTTCTATGGGTATAGTTGGAGTCTTTGTTAACATGGTCCCTTCTAGTCTTCAAATCAGAATAAATTGTATTAGAATAGAATAGAATACCAGAGTTGGAAGGGACCTTGGAGGTCTTGTAGTCCAACCCCCTGCTTAGCAGGAAACCCTAACCACTTCAGACAAATGGTTATCCAATATCTTCTAAAAAACTTCCAGTGTTGGAGCATTCACAATTTCTGGAGGCAAGTTGTTCCACTGATTAATTGTTCTGTCAGGAAATTTCTCCTTCGTTCTAAGTTGCTTCTCTCCTTGATTAGTTTCCACCCATTGCTTCTTGACCTACCCTCAGCTGCTTTGGAGAATAGTTTGACTCCCTCTTCTTTGTGGCAGCCCCTGAGATATTGGAACACTGCTATCATGTCTCCCCTAGTCCTTCTTTTCATTAAACTAGGCATACCGAGTTCCTGCAACCGTTCTTCATATGTTTTAGCCTCCAGTCCCCTAATCATCTTTGTTGCTCTTCTCTGCACTCTTTCTAGAGTCTCCACATCGTTTTTACATTGTGGTGACCAAAACGTAATGCAATATTCCAAGTGTGGCCTTACCAAGGCATTATAAAGTGGTATTAACACTTCACGTGATCTTGATTCTATCCCTCTGTTTATGCATCCTAGAACTGTGTTGGCTTTTTTGGCAGCTGCTGCACACTGCTGGCTCATATTTAAATGGTTGTCCACTAAGACTCCAAGATCCCTCTCACAGTTACTACTATTGAGCAAGGTACCACATATACTGTACCTGTTCATTTTGGTTTTTTTGGTCTAAGTTTCTCAGTTTCTACTCAGTTTCTGCGCATGCGCCAAGATGGCGCGTTGAGGATTTTCGGCGGTGCGGTTGGTGGCTTTCCGGGGGTCTGGGACCGAGAGGGGCTGTTTTTGGGCCCTCTCGGTCCCGGACCCTGCCGGGTGAACATCTGAAGCGGCGTTTGGGCTGGGGCTGACCGGGACCGGAGCCTCGGAACAGCTGATAGGCTCGGCGGTCTCGGCGGCTTCGGCTCCGGCTTCCTCGGCTTCCTCGGCCTGTTTGGGCGGCGTCTCCACGGCCGGCTTGGGGGCGGTGGCCGCTCGGTGGGGGCTCAGCTGCTTGGCGGCTCCTCAGCGGCTCCTCGGAGCCTCGGAACAGCTGGTGGGCTCGGAGGCTTGGCGGCTTCAGCGGCGTCCTCGATGCCTCCACGGCCGGCCTGGGCCTGCAGTCGTTTGGCGGTGGGCTCGGCGGCCCTGTGGTGGCTCGGAGGCGGCGGGGGCTCTGTGGTTCCCTTTATGGCTCCCTCGGCGGCTCCCTCTGTGTCTCCCTTGGCCTGCTTGGGATGGCGGCCGCGGCCGGGGCGGTGGCTGTATGACTTTCGGGTCTGGCGGCGGCGGCCTTCCCCAGGGGCTAAGACTTTTTCATCGATGCGGAGGGGCCTGGCGGACTTCCTCCCTCGGCTCTTGGCGTTTCTCTGTTTCCTCTGTCCTCTGGTGGGCCATGGCTGGGGTGATGGCAGCGGTGGTTGCGCCTGGCCCTCGGGCTCCGCCCGGCGGTGGCAGCGGCGGGCGGCCTCCCTACTCCCAGGGGCGAGGACTTTCTATCAACGTTTGAGAACTTTTGAGAACTTTTCTCCATCATTTGCCAGAGGCGAGGAGACAGGAGAAGATCGGTCGCTGAGTGGTAGCGCAGGGGGTCAGATGTGTCATCTGGAGGGTTCGGCCCGCTGAGGGAGGAGTTGGAGGCGAGGCTGACCTTCTTTTAGACCCCCCTTTTTCTGACATCAAGGCCTAGATTGATTGTAACACCAAGGCCGTACGGACTGACTTGGAGGAGAATGGCTTGTCATCTGGACCTGGGAAAGTGGGGCCGTTTGGGTTTGGGGTAGAATAACGCCCCACGGAATCCTGGAAGTCCATGGTCCATCTCGCCAGCCAGGGAGTCTAGTCTTGCTGCAATGACATTTTGCCATCTTGACCGGCTTGGATGGACTGCTGACTGTACTGTATTTTTATTGATCGAAGATTTTCAACTGCGGACCTTCTTGCCCTCGAGATTCCCTCTCTCGCAGGTCTGGCCCTCCACACTATCGAGGCACATCTCGAGGACGGGTTTTGGAACCCGAGAGTTGGCATCTGAAATCTAGGAGGCTTAGGGATTTTTAATGAACTGTTTTAATCGTTTTTTACCAGGGAGTTTTAAGGGGAATTTTAAGGGGGGGAGGGAAACTGACGGGTTTGGTTCTGGGGGGTGGATGGGCCCGTCAGGGAAGGGCTAGGTCCACCATGTGTTCGCGGTAACTTAATAGGTCCTGGGGTTATGGCGAGGGGTGTCGTTCCAGTTTGTCAGGGTCGAGCTATTACTACGGTAAGTGGGAGAGGCAGATATGACGGAAGGGGGCCACATCAGGTTTGGGGGCTCGCCTCGCTGTTTCTGATTGCGTGCTCCGGCCCCAGAAATTTCCCGTGACCAGTGGCCAGGATAATCGGGACCTGGGCCTCCGGCTGATGTTATGTAATGCCAGGTCCATGATTAATAAAGCCCCTGATTTCAGATCTTATTCAGGAAGGGACCGCGGACGTTATGGGCGTTACGGAGACCTGGTTGGGCACGAAGGGGGTTCCCCTAGTGGAGATGTGCCCACCAGGCTTCCGAGCATTCCATCAGCCGAGGCCCAGGGTAGGGGTGGAGGGTGGCGGTTATCATCAAGGAGAGTCTGGGCGAGGGAGACCACTGTGCCTCAGATAGCTGGGTGTGAATCCTCTTCGTGAAGTGGGGTCGTAGAACTCAGGTGGGCTTGTTGATCACGTACCTGGCTCCTTGCTGCGTGACTACAGCCCTGCCTGAGCTGTTGGAGTTGCTGGCCGGGTTGGCAGTTGAGACCCCCAGACTGCTGGTCATGGGGGATTTCAATTTGCCATCAGCCGAGCATCCTCGACAGCCCAGGAGTTCATGGCTTCCATGACGGCCATGGACCTGATTCAGTTAATTGACGGCCCTACCCACGTCGGGGGAGGTACCCTAGACCTGATTTTTATCTCTGGCCAGTGGTTTAATGATCTGGTTTTAAATGATTTAGTTGTGGAACCTTTGTCATGGTCAGATCATTTCTCCTTCGTCTAGACTTTCTGACCGCTACCCACCATCGCGGGAGGCGGAACCAATGCGTTGGTTCCGTCCCAGGCGCCTGATGGACCCGGAGAGGTTCCTGGCGGAGCTTGGGCGTTTCGAACACCTGTCCCACGACTCAACTGAAGAGCTAGTTGCGGCCTGGGAACGGGCGCGGCTGGAGCTTTGGCCCGTGTCGTGCCTTTGCGGCCTCTGACCCGGCGTCGGTCTCAACCAGCCCCTTGGTTCTCCGAGGAGCTGAGGGAGATGAAGCGCCGGAGAAGACGCCTAGAGAGTGCCTGGAGATCCAGCCGCTCTGAGGCTGACGGACACTAGTTAGGTCCTATAGTAGGACCTACCTAGTGGCAATGAGGGTTCGGCGTTCTCGTTCCTCCCTCATTGCGTCGGCAGATAACCGCCCGGCCGCCCTGTTTGGGTGACCGCTCGCTCCTCCAACAGGAGGCGGGAGGACCCTACAGGCGTGCCGAGGAGTTTAACGGTTATCTATATGACAAAATCGTTCAGCTTGGACGGATTGGATCAAAATTGGGTAGATCCAGGCGAGGTTCGAGGCCCGTCTTGTTGAGGTGGTTTGGGATGACTTTGATCCTGTGACTCCCGAGGACATGGACAGGTTGCTGGGCAGGCTGAACGCCACCACATGTTTACTGGATCCGTGCCCCTCCTGGTTAGTACTGGCTACTCAGGAGGTGACACGAGGCTGGCTCCAGGGGATTACAAATGCTTCTCTGCGGGAGGGGGTCTTTCCCGCAGCCTTGAAAGAGGCTGTGGTGAGACCCCTCCTCAAGAAGCCTTCCCTGGACCCAGCTGTTTTAGGGAACTACCGGCCAGTCTCCAATCTTCGCTTTACGGCGAAGGTTGTAGAGAGTGTGGTGGCATGTCAGCTACCCCAGTACCTGGATGAAGCTGTCTATCTAGACCCGTTCCAGTCCGGCTTCCGGCCCGGATACAGTACGGAGACAGCTTTGGTCGCGCTGGTGGATGATCTCTGGAGGGCCAGGGATAGGGGTTACTCCTCTGCCCTGGTCCTATTAGACCTCTCAGCGGCTTTTGATACCATCGACCATGGTATCCTGCTGCGCCGGTTGGAGGGGTTGGGAGTGGGAGGCACCATTTATCGGTGGTTCTCCTCCTACCTCTCTGATCGGACGCAGGCAGTGTTGACAGGGGCAGAGATCGACTCAAGGTGCCTCATGTGTGGGGTGCCGCGGGGTCGATTCTCTCACCCTCCTGTTCACCATCTATATGAAGCCGCTGGGTGAGATCATCAGTGGCTTTGGGGTGAGATACCAACTGTACGCTGATGACACCCAGCTGTACTTTTCCACCCGGCCACCCCAGTGAAGCTGTCGAAGTGTTGTCCCGGTGTCTGAAAGCCGTACGGGTCTGGATGGGGAGGAACAGGCTCAAACTTAATCCCTCCAAGACGGAGTGGCTGTGGATGCCGGCACCTCGGTACAGTCAGCTGCAGATGCGGCTGTCTGTCGGGGTGAATCATTGGCCCCGATGGAGAAGGTGCACTTGGGCGTGCTCCTGGATGGCGGTTGTCCTTTGAAGACCATTTGGCGACCGTCTCCAGGAGAGCATTTTATCAGGTTCGCCTGATCCGCCAGTTGCGCCCTTCCTGGACCGGGATGCCTTATGCACAGTCACTCATGCCCTTGTTACCTCTCGCCTGGACTACTGCAATGCTCTCTACATGGGCTCCTTGAAGAGCACCGGAGACTTCAGCTAGTTCAGAAGCGGCTGGCGGGTTATTGAGGAGCGTCTCGGGCTCCCACATAACACCTATCCTGCGCAGACTGCACTGGCTACCTGTTGTTTCCGGGTGCGCTTCAAGGTATTGGTTACCACCTTTAAAGCGCTCCATGGCTTAGGACCGGGCTATCTACGGGACCGCCTACTGCCGGCTTCTATCTCCCATCGTCCGTGCGCTCCCACAGAGGGACTCCTCAGGGTGCCGTCAGCCAAACAGTGTCGACTGGCGGCCCCAGGGGAGGCCTTCTCTGTGGGAGCTCCCTGTGGAACGAACTTCCCTCGGACTTCGACAATTACCTGACCTTAGGACCTTTCGCCGCGAACTTAAAACTTATTTATTTCATATGGCTGGACTAGCCTGATTTTTATTTTTATTGGATGGGGTTTTTAAAAGTATGTTATTTTACAGGGGAGTATGTTTTTTAACGTTTTGGGCATTTAAATTAGTTTTTTAAGGGTTGTTTTTAAATTATTGTGTGTATTTATATTTTATCTGCCTGTTCACCGCCCTGAGTCCTTCGGGAGAAGGGCGGTATACAAATTAAAATATTATTATTATTATTATTATTATTATTATTAAGTGTAGAACCTTACTTTTTTCATCATTGAATTTCATTTTGTTAGATAGTGCCCAAAGTTCCAAGTTTGTCAAGATCCTTCTGTATCTTAAGCCTACCTTCTGAAGTGTTGGCTATTCCTGCCAGTTTGATGTCATCTGCAAATTTGATGAGTTCCCCATCTATCCAATCATCCAAGATATTGATAAAGATGTTGAAGAATTCTGGAGTTAAGCGTATTGGGTACTGGCATTGTGCCACTTGCTGAATCCTTTCTACTTTGTTAACTAAGACAATGATTGGGGCTGTCCTGAAAGTTTTAATGTAGTGTAAGTTGCACAGTGGATGGATTCTTCTGGCATTGTTTCTCTTCTCAAAGACACTTGCTGATGGGAAATACAATTACCTGCAGCTCCCCTTAATATGCTTTTGGCAAGTGAAGGTTTCTGTTTATGTCTAGTTGCCTGTAATGGTTCATACTTGCATAGATAAAGATTCAGACTGATTGGTAAACAACCAGCTGGAACCTCCTTTTTATTAGCAAAAAGCATGCCAGTTTTCTAGTTCAATGGAAGGCAATTAAAAAGAAAATAAAGAAATTTCTATTTTGGTGTTGTTTCAAGATACATTGTTTTTTTTTGGTGGAATTCTTGCAATCCTATGCTCAGTTTTTTCTTCAGTAAGCTAATGGGAAATAAATGCTAAATAGACGCCGTGAAAATTGTGCTTGGAAAAAAAAAATCACATTTTGATTTTGACAAATACCAAACAGCTTGACACTACCTTTCAAGCTGCCTGAGTGAAAAGTCAGAGATGCAGAAGGACTCTGCATCTGTGACCTGTTCCTTGGGTTATTCTAGAAATAGGTCTGGCAGTGTTTTGAAAGAGCATTAAATCTTCATCCCATAATTGCCTCACCAAGAAACCATAGAGGCAAAGGAAAGATGTAGGAGAAAGTTGGAGAAAAGTCTAATCAGAATTCCAGTTCTGTATTTCACAAGAGTGCTAAAACTCATCCTAAAGAAAGCAGGACTCTTGTTTTTTAAAAATACCATTAAACCTGTAGGCATACTGTACGTATAGGTGTAGATGTAGATTTATGAAGCCTGCATAAAATATGAGAAGTGCTTTGGAGGCTACCCATCCGCCATTACTTTGGCAAATGTTTCTGGGGCAGACAGATATTTGGTCTCTCTTGCAGCCCAAGCTAAAATGCACATGAAAGGAAGTGAAAGGAAGTGCCTATTGACAGAAGAGCACAGTGTGTGCCCACAACCCTGTGGGTTGGGCTGGGAGAGAAACTGGCCCAAAATCACCCAGCTGGTTTTCATGGCTAAGGTGGGACTTGAACTCATGGTCTCTGGCTTTCTAACCTGGGGCTTTAACTACTAGACCTAATTGGTTTTAAAACATAAACAGCCAAACAATTTTCTCTCTGCTGTATGGATGAGACAAAGACAACGTAAAAATGGTTAGCAAGGCTTTGTTCAGTTCGAGGGACACGAGAATACCCTGCATGTGTTGTGACAATTGAAAACCTTCCTTTTTAACTAAACCTTTGTTGCCACCTCATTCATGTTTATTGCTTTTTTCCTGCTCTTTACCTTTTTAGTAATGTTATGAGAGAATATTAATTTTATTTTTTTCCTTCTGTTTATTGTAAGTATTTTAGCTACTATATTTTAAGAGCAGAAACTCCAATGTGCATTTTGTATATATTAATAAAATCTTTTAAGGTCTTACTGTTAAGTTCGGGCAATGAAGAAGCAGGAGACGATACAAGTGACAACAGCTCTTTGGTTTATTGTGATCCCAGCAAAAGCCAACAGGCAAAACCCCCTCTTTAAATAGTATTTTGGCTGAGGCATCAGCCAATCAGCAACGTGCATTTTCCCGCCCAAATTTCCCTCCTAAAATTCAAATACATTACACTCCTCCCCTCCCAGAACACTTTTTACCATATTTACATAGTTTTTGCATAACATTTGCATGTTATTAGTCATGCAGGTAGACAGGGCGTCTCCTAACTCTTTCTGACCTGCGCAATTCATTCCCTGGGAGTGAGTCGAGCTGGTCGGAGGGACTGTTTGTTCCTCCCAGCTCCTCCTCAGAGCCATCCGGCCCTGGATTATTGGCAGAGTCGTCCCTGCTGTCCTCCGGAGGAGCCAGTTGGCGTCGCTGGACTTCTTCAGACTCAGCTAAGTCCTCCGATCGCCTCGGGGTTGAGTTAGCTGTTGGTTCAACTATTGTGTAGTCAGGGTCTGGCTGTTTGGTTTCTGGATTGTTTTGTATTCTTTTTCGTAATTGATCTATGTGGCGTCTCCACACTCGGCCGTCCCCCATGTCCACTATGTATGACTTTGGGCCCGTCACCCCTACAATTGTTCCCTTTAGCCACGCTGGGCCCTCACTATAGTTATGTGCCCATACAGGGTCACCTGTTGTCATTGTTCTGGTTCTTCCCTTTATGCTTTGGTACCCATCAGGGGCGTATGTTGGGTTTAACCGATCTAGGGGGCACCGGAGTCTTCTACCCATTAATAACTCCGCTGGGCTGCGGCCGGTGGTCACACAGGGGGTTCTATGTTGGACTGCCAGGAAGGTATCAATTTTGGATTGCCAATCTCCTGGGCTAATTCTAGATAGCACTTCCTTGGCACTGCGTACGAAACGTTCTGCAAGTCCGTTCGTCACCGGGTGGAAAGGTGCCGAGAGGACATGTCAGATGTCCCCTTCTGCCAAGTACCCCTCAAACTGGGTGGCCGTGAACTGTGGGCTGTTATCGGACACTAGAGTGTCGGGCAACCCGTGTGTCACAAATAGATGCCTCAAGACTGTGATTACAGCTTCCGCTGTTGTGGTTTTCATGAGTAAAATTTCTAACCACTTCGAGTAGGCATCTACCACAATTAAGAAGGTTTGCCCATGGAACGGCCCGGCAAAATCTATGTGGATCCTGGACCAAGGACCCTGGGGTTTCTCCCAATCCCTTATGGGGGCTGTTGGGGGTAGTGGCCTTGATTCTTGACATGCTTGGCATTTCCCTACCTGGTCGCTAATGTCTTTATTCATTTGTGGCCACCACATGTAACTTCTCGCTAGGCTTTTCATCCTCACAATCCCCGGGTGGCCCACATTCAATAGTTCCAACACATGCCCTCGTAATTTGTCCGGAATAACCACTCTATCCCCCCATAACAGACAACCCCCTTGTACCGACAGTTCCGAACGCTTTTTTGTAAACTCTTTGAAACGATCCCCCGGTGCAGCGGGCCATCCCCTCTGCACCCAACCGATCACAGTTCTTACGGCAATGTCTTTGTAAGATGCCCTAGTCACTTCCATAGATGTGACTGGGCCAGAGTCCAAAAAGTCAATTAACAAGACGGGTGTCCCTGGGGTCGGGTCTTCAATAGTCTCTGGCAACGGGCATCTACTTAAAGTGTCCACATGTCCCAAGTCCTTGCCCGGTTGGTGAGACAGTTTGTACGAATATGCTGCCAGGAAAATAGTCCAACGTGTCAGCCTGGGTGATAATGCAACTGGTGTTGGACGGTCCCCCGCCAAGAGTCCCAATAAAGGTCTGTGGTCTGTGATTATTTCAAATTGCCGCCCAAACAGGTACTCGTGGAATTTTTTAATCCCAGAAACTATAGCCAGGGCTTCCCGGTCCAGTTGGCTATAGTTCCTTTCCGCTGTGGACATCGTGCGGGAAAAATATGCGATAGGAGCTTCTGAACCGTGTAACCTGTGGCTGAGGACAGCCCCTACCCCGTAGGGTGATGCATCACAAACTAGTACTAGTGGCAACGTCCCATTGTACTGAATTAGAAGGCTATCGCTGGACAAGAGATTCTTAACGCCTTCAAATGCCTTAGCCTCAACCCTGCCCCAAGTCCAAACAGATTTTTTCGCTAGCAGTTTATGTAGCGGTTCGGCTACCGTTGCCTTATTTTTTAAAAATACCGCATAGAAGTTTACAAGCCCCAAAAATGCTTGTAATTCTGTTTTGTTTTTTGGGGTTGGAGCCTTTCTAATGGCTCGCACTTTGCTCTCAGTTGGGTGGATGCCTTCCTTATCTATCCGGTAACCCAAGAATTCTACAGATTCAACTCCTATCTGGCATTTGTTGAGTTTAACCTTAAGCCCCGCAGACCTGAAAATGCCCAAAACCTTCCGCAATTTGACCCCTAATTCTTCCAAGTTTTCTGCTGATACCAGTACATCGTCGAAATATGGAACTACTCCCGGTAGACCCTGTAGGAGTCGTTCCATTAGGTTTTGGAATAACCCGGGGGCTACACTAACTCCGAACTGAAGTCGAGTGCATTTAAAAGCGCCCCGATGTGTGACAATCGTCTGCGCTTCGGCCGTTCCGTTGTCAACCAGTAATTGTTGGTAGGCTTGAGCCAGATCGAGTTTGGCAAAGACCTGTCCCTGCCCTAACGAGTGCAACAAATGTTGCACTACGGGAATGGGGTAAGCACTCTTTTGCAATGCTTTGTTATGCGTTGCCTTATAGTCAGCGCAAATCCGGACTGATCCGTCTGGTTTGACTGGGGTCACTATTGGTGTCTCCCATTTTGCATGGTCGACGGGAACTAGTATTCCCTGGATTACTAATTTATCTAGTTCCCTGTCAATCTTGGGTTTGAGGGCGAATGGGACCCTCCTAGCTTTTAATCTAATGGGAGCCACCTGGGGGTCCAAATTGAATGAAATGGGGGTCCCCACGTATTTGCCCAGGCTGTCTTGAAAAAGTCCTCGAATTCCTTCAACAATTTGTCCTTCATGTTGACTCCATTGTTGTGGCTCCCGGTTATGCCCATTCCTAGGGCTCGAAACCAGTCCAGTCCCAGTAAACTGGGCAGGTTTCCGACAACGATGGTGATCGGCAGGGTTTTCTTGAATTGTCCATATCTTACTCTGACCGTTGTGGCTCCTTTAACGGGGATCCGGTTTCCCTGGTAGTCTTGCACTCTCAGCTTTTGGGGTTGCAGCTGTCGTTTCACGACTTCTGGCAAGTCCCGTGCAACCGTGTCCCAGGACATAATTGTGATTGATGAGCCGGTATCCACCTCCATTTTACACTGCACTCCTTCGATGTAGGTCTTAGTGAATATTTTCTTTTCTAGTCATGTCGATGCGTGGCCCGCTCGCACAGTGGTGTGATTCGACTTCGCGCCTTTTTTGAACTGGCCAATCCCTGGCCGCTTCGCTGAACCAGCGCCCTGTTGATTGGCCGGTTTGAATCTTTGGCGGGAAGGTTGGGAGGCTCGACAGGCCTGAGCTATGTGTCCTTTCTTTTCACACCGCCGACAAATCGCGTCTTTGAACCTGCATTTCTGTCGTTGTTGTTGGACTCCGCAACTCATGCACTCGTCCCGGTCGCCTCTCTCCGGCCTCCCGGTGTGGAAAACCTCTTCCTCTTCCTCACCGTCCGATTCGGCCTGGATTTCTTCGCTGTGGACTGGCGTTGCTTTTGCCGCGGCATTCGGCGTGTTTGGCTTTTGTAAGGTTTCCGCCGCTTTGGTGGACATCTCGTGTGCCCTGGCCTCATCCAGGGCTATCGCCAGGGTTAGGTTGCTTTTCGATAGCAGCCGCCTCTGTAGTCGGATGTTCCTGACCCCACAAATGAGTTGTCCTAATAAAGAGTCCTCCAAGTCTCTATACTCACAGTGGTTTGCGGCTTTCCTTAATGCGGCCATGTACACGCTTATCGATTTGCCCTCTCGCTGAACTCTTTGCCTCAACTCGTATCGTTGTACAAACTTCGATGGCACCGGCGCGTAGTGTGCTCGTAGCGTCATCTGTAGCATTTGCCATGGCACCGACTGTACCGGTGTTGGTTCCGACAGCGATTCAGCGGTATCGAAGACTTCTGGCCCACAGTGGCTCAGGAAGTAAGCGCGCTTCCCATTATCCGATACTCCTTGCAGTTTGTTAGCTTCAAGGAAACACTTGAAACGAGCCATGTACGACCCCCATTTTTCCTTGGCTGGGTCGAATGGCACTGGTGGCGTATAGCTAGACATCGCTATGTATCCGCTCTTGATACTGGCTGGGTTTGAAATTACGTTGCTCCTTCAGCTCTTTTCCTAGTCTCACTGCCTTCAATATCCCATCCTCGTCGCCAATGTTAAGTTCGGGCAATGAAGAGGCAGGAGATGATACAAGTGACAACAGCTCTTTGGTTTATTGTGATCCCAGCAAAAGCCAACAGGCAAAAAACTCTCTTTAAATAGTATTTTGGCTGAGGCATCAGCCAATCAGCAACGTGCATTTTCCCGCCCAAATTTTCCTCCTAAAATTCAAATACATTATACTTACTAACTGTATTTATTTATTAAAATTCTATACTGCCCAGGTCACCTAAGTTGGACAGTTTACAACATCATAATAAAACCATATAAATGCAGGAATAAAAACATAGATTAAAAACAGATTTAAGAACAAGTTACAACTTACAAGTAAAAATAAAAAGTCAAAGTTAAAAATTCAGAAGGTTAAAAGCTCTCATCTCTCCTAAGAGGAGTGCAGTTCCGATTGCAAAAAGCATATTTCAACATTTCTTACATTTCTATTATAGGAAACAGAATCTAACCATCTTGAAATCAGATCCTGGGGTTTCTTCACACTTTTCTATGATCAAGTACTAAAACTTGGGGGGGGGGGAGGGGGAGAGATACAAAAAGATATGCTGAGATGTGATTCTCAGTTATTATGAGAAGAAGAAAAAAGAATTATTCCCCGCAGGATTATTGCCAGGTGAAGACGGGTGCTCACTTCTCCATGGATCTGTGAATATCTAGATAAAAATATGGCAAAAATGCACATGGTGTCTTTGTGAATCCTGTGCCGCAACTGGAATGTCAACTCTGCTGGGATTGAACCATAAAGGTCTGGGTGCAGTTCTTCACTTGACTTGACACAAGCCTACCAGGCAAGTATAGTGGAGAATAGCCGGCTCTTTGAAGAATGAATCAGTCTTAGATGCCCACGGGGAGTCACCTGACTCCTGAGAACCAATAAAGGAAAAGAAGGGTGGGTCAGTTGGGTGGGTGGGGAGAGATTTGGGTTGGGGGAGCTGGCTGGAGTCCTGGATGGACAAGGCTGGAAGTTGAATTGTTTAGTTACAGTTACACATAGGCTATATAAATTTGATTTAAAAATAAATCATAAATAGTTGGAATCGTGTTCCAACTCCAGATCCTGGAGCACCAGGGAACTACCAGAGGGATGGAAAAGGGTGGATGTAGTTCCTATCTTCAAAAAACGAAAAAGAGAAAATGGACTCAGGAAACTACAGACCTATCAGCCTGCCATCAATACCTGGAAAGATTCTGGAAAAGATCATCAAGCAATGAATATGTGAACACCTAGAAGCAAATAAAATCATAACCACAAAAGCCAACGTGTATTTGTCAAAAACAGATCATGCCGTACAAATCTTATTGCATTCTTTGACCAAGTGACAAAATTAGTGGACCAGAGAAATGCTGTGGATGTAATTTACCTGGACTTCAGTAAGGCATTTGATAAAGTAGACCAAAACCTACTACTTTCTAAAATAAAATAAAAAAAGTGGGTTAGACAGCATCACCATCAGATGGAGTCGTAACTGGCTGACCAATCACACTCAATGTGTAGTCCTCTATGGAACTGCATCTAATGTACATGGAAGGAAGTATGCAATGGGATACCCAAGGCTCTGTCTTAAGCCCAGGACTCTTTAATAACTTCATCAATGATTTAGATGAGGGGATAGGTGGGGAACAGGGTAGGTGAGGATTTTAGTTTTCTGGCTCCCTTGAGGGCTGATGAGGAAGAAAAAAAATGGCTTGTAACAAAGGGAGTTAATGTGGCATCAAGGGGACTTTTCTAATCACTGTTCCTCCCATGGTGTGGGTCACCTCGGAGTTGAAGGGCCTTTTCCCTCATTATAGATAATTTCCTTCTTTCTCACACATGGAGCCTAAAGTTCTTCACACAAAACCTTTGCATTATTTTTCAGTAGTTGTCAGATCACGTGGTTTCTTATTCTTATTTATTTTTCATAAAACTCAAACTGTGCATTAAATTTGGGATTGTAACCAACTTGGGATAAGGACATGACTTATGCAGAATGCCATGTATTTTGTTATTGAAGAAATAATAGTAATAATAAGGCCGATGTGTTCATTTTTATATATTTTAGTTTGTATAATTTATACTGAAAAAGTAATATGAATGGAAAGACAGTTCCCCCCACCCCCGAGATTTTCAAGTTACGGCAATAGCACTTAGCAGAGATGCTGATAGAACAAAGTTTCCATTTTGGTAAGGAGTTGGAATAGAAACTGCTCGATATTATGATTCTGTAGTTGAGAAAGTGTATTATGATGAATTTGGAATAATCAAGAATCAGGTATGCTACCTTGAGCTCCTTGCTGGAAGGACAGCAGATATACAGGCTATCTTTAACTACATTTTTTTTTTTTTTAGAAAAATGGTGCTGAGAAATTTTTTTTTTCTCCTACTGAGAAATCAGACAGATTCTTGAAGGATTTCTTCCTTTTATTTCAAGAAGAAAAAAAATCCAGGAATGAGTGGTACACTCCTTGGGTGTGGATTTTTTTAAAAAAATTTTCTGGAACTTGCTGAAAAGAATAATCTGCCATCAGGTTTAAGAAAAAGAGAGGGATTAGAATATGTCTTAAGGCATTATTTTTTCCTGCAGGGCTAAAGAATGTCAAAGAAACTTGCCAAGCCCTACCAATACAGACAGTAGTCATAGCAGCATCTAACCTCCATTGACAGAAGAGTGATGCAGATAATCTGGGGTTGCCTAGAGTTCACAGTCAGACACTTTAGCTCCTTTGGGGTGTGTTTCAGGGAAGGTCAGTTTCTGGCACTGTGCAAGAGGGAGGGTTCGAAGCACACCTAAGCCCAGGAATACAATAAAAAAAAAAAAAGATTTTCCACTCCCCTCTCACCCAAGCCAACTCTCTGAACAGATAAAAAGGAAGATTCTCGCCTTGCTGGGATAGGGGCTCAGTTGTACTCCGAACTGGGAACACCTTTCTTGAAAAAGTCACTGCCACCAGCCAACTATCCCCTAATCATCATGTCTCGTCAGTCTTTTGGGATAAGCGTGTCAGGAGGGAACAAGGGATTCAGCTCCAGCTCAGCTTGCTTCTCAGGTGGACAGAGAATGAGTTTCAACAGCGTTTCCACAAACCGTGGGTGTTCTGTCCGTAGTGGAGGCGGAGGGCCTGCTTTTGGGAGCAGGAGCCTCTATAATCTTAATCAAGGGGGCAACAAGAGAATCTCCTATGGCGGAGTTGGCAGTGGCTTCGGTGCAGGTTTTGGTGGGGGTTGTGGCCAAGGGGGTGGAAGCTTTGGAGCTGGTGGTGGCTTTGGAGCCGGTTTTGGAGCTGGTGGTGGCTTTGGAGCCGGTTTTGGAGCTGGTGGTGGCTTTGGTGGCTTTCAAGGTTGCCCACCGGGAGGCATCAAGGAGGTGACTATCAACCAGCATCTCCTGCAGCCCCTCAACTTGGAGATAGATCCAGAGATCCAGAAAGTGAGGGTAGAAGAGAGAGAGCAGATCAAGACCCTTAACAACAAGTTTGCCTCCTTCATTGACAAGGTGAGACAGTTGCAAAAAAAAATTTTTTTTCTTATTTTTCTAAACCTTTCCTTACTTTCTTTAGCATAGTACTTAAAAACTTACAGTAGATGGGATTTATGAATTGCTTTAAAAACAGTAAACTTCAAGATATATGGAGTGGTTTTAAAAGCTTTACAATGAATTATATTGTCGCTAAATCTCAACTCCTAGTTTTCTATAGTATATATACTTTGGGGAGAAATGATAAAATGTGGTTCTTGAGGGGATAATAGATAGCTTTTTTTTTTAGAAATGTAAGAGAATAAGAACAGAAATGAAGGAGAGAAAAACCCATATTTGCTGGGCATGTCTACTGTGATTAAATCTGTAACTGTCATGGTTCATTCTCTCAAAGTATTCTGGGAACTGTAATTTGGTGAAGTGCTAGAAATTCCCAAATATTGCTCTAATTCCCAAAGATTGCTCTAAGCCTAAAGGTAAAATAATACTACTACATACCAGGATGCTGGGGAGAAAGTTGACTATCAGTCTAGCTGAAATGTATGCTATTGATATGCTATTACTTTGCATTTCATGCTATTTTCTTATGCTGTCAGAATTAACATATAGTCAATAAGACATCAATAAAGAAAAGACAGGCCAATAAGAATCAGGAATTTTAGTTGTCCAGTAATCATTATGTCAAAGGGCAGAAAAGTAGATAGTATTGGACTTCAGTTACAGGATGTGTACTAGATATATACGTAACCCTTAGCTAGGCTGCAAATCACTAAGCATACTCATTAACGGTTCATTCACAGTAGTGACAGTACACCTGATTGTTCTTTCCGATGACTTTTATTTGCAATTTCAGTACTCTTATCTCTCAGCCAACTGCGAGGATCCTATGGAAGAATAGGAAGTAAGGCCCGTAATTCTAAATATGAGGGGTGACCCCGATTGTGAGCCATGTACGGGAAAATACAGAAAAAAATAAAACATCCAAAATGGTTTGGTGAGAGCACTGAAATTAGTGCTAGTAGATGCAATGATTGTGCCTTTGTGGTAGATCTGGATTAGCAGTCATTGTGAGTGTTCTATGGAAGATGTAAGGCTTCGTGGTTCCTGTGGTTTGACTTATTTGGAGGCTTAGTGGTCTGAAAACTTATTTTAGAGATGCGGTTGTTATCATCAGACAGGCAATTTCAGGAAAAGAGAATAATCTCACTAGTATAAAAAAGAAAGACACATTTCTTTCTGCTGCAGAAAGTATTTTAAGGCCATGGTTGCTGACAACATGTAGCATGATTTTAAATTACTTTTGGTATGATAATTGCTGTGTTGTGCCCAATACTTTAGCTACTTTCCTTTCGTTATATCCAATTAATATATTTATTTTATAAATAATATAATAAATAAATAAATAAATAAATTAATATGTTTATTATATAATATAATTTATTAATATAGTTAATATAGTTATTACATACATACTTATATATATGCTTATATATTGTATAGTTATTTCATGCTTATGCTTATATATACTGTGTGACAAAATAAATAAATAAATAAATAAATACTTTGTCCATAAGTCTTAATATTAATTTTTATCATTAACAGAACTTGGTGATGTGATTTCCAGGCTAGATAGTACTGATATGTACATGTAACACACAGTCCCCCAGACCGTTAGTTGACTTACCACATGTTCTTTAATTCAAAAGGCAAAAAGAAAAAAAAACCTTAGATTATAAACTCTAAGTATGCAAAGTACTTTTTCATTAGTTACTGCATTGCTTACCTGCAATAAAATGTTTAATCTTACCAAGTTGGAAAGGAATCTTCTTCATTTGGGCATCTTCTATAGTTTAGTCAAGAAGACTGCCCCAAGGATTACACTGAGGTGAATCAGGCTCAGATGTGAAGATATATGCAAATTTTTTAGTTGAGGATTTGCTGGTGTTGGAGGCAGATATTGGTAGACTTCTTGTAGTGGAGTACAGTAAGTTAGTATATTTCTTCTAAGGTTTCATTGATGTAAAATGAGACAAGTCTATCACATTCCATACTTAAGAACTGTTACTGATGTAGTCTCCTCAATATTCTTTGTTTTAATATAGCTAATAGTTCAAAATACACATTTGCAGTGGCAGTGAATAAAATAGCACATTGCCCTGTATGACGTGTCTTCACTATAATGAGAAATCCATCCGGAATTCTAACATTTTCCTTTGGGTTGAGGAATATTTATCCATCTGGTTTAAAATTCTGTTCACTGCTGCCTCGGTGTCAATCACTGACTGATGAGACTTGGAGTCTATCAGTAAATAAAGGTCTGTGTTCTGGAGAGACAGTGAAGAAGACTGAATTCTGGTGGCTCAGGGCCACTAGGGCCTCTGGTGGCTCAGCAGACTACGTCTGTCTGTTATTAACACAGCTGCTTGCAATTACTGCAAGTTCAAGTCCCACCAGGCCTAAGGTTGACTCAGCCTTCCATCCTTTATAAGGTAGGTAAAATGAGGACCCAGATTGTTGGGGGCAATAAGTTGACTTTGTATATAATATACAAATGGATGAAGACTATTGCTTAACACAATGTAAGCCGCCCTGAGTCTTCGGAGAAGGGCGGGATATAAATTCAAATAAAAAATAATAATTCTGACACTCAGTAATAGTAAGAATTTGTAGAAAGAACATTTCTAAACAATCCACTCTGAGTAATTCTAGAAGGCAAAGAAATAAGATAATATGACAGAACAATTAATAAGTGGAACGACTTTCCTGCAGAAGTTGTGAATGCTCCAACACTGGAAATTTTTAAGAAAATATTGGATAACCATCTGTCTGAGATGGTGTAGGGTTTCCTGCCTGGGCAGGGGGTTGGACTAGAAGTCCTCCAAGGTCCCTTCCAACTCTGTTGTTATTATTATTATATCTTGGAATCAAGTGCTTAAAAATACAGAGATATCCCTGCTACATGCAACCTATTAGAATATGGCTAAATAAACCTTTTGCTCTGCTTTTCTGCTCTCTGCTCCATTCTCTTTTTAGGTTCGTTTTCTAGAGCAACAAAATAAAGTACTGGAGACCAAGTGGAAACTCTTGCAAGAACAGGGCCATGGCACTGGCGGTCAAA
Organism: Ahaetulla prasina; assembly: GCF_028640845.1. NCBI lineage: Eukaryota > Metazoa > Chordata > Lepidosauria > Squamata > Colubridae > Ahaetulla > Ahaetulla prasina. Next base: position 158,312,812 of record NC_080540.1, read on the forward strand.
AAAATCTGGACCAATTCTTTGAAGCTTATATCAACAATCTAAGGAGGCAGCTGGATGGTCTTCTGAACGAGAGGCGAGGACTTGACTCAGAACTGAAAAACTTCCAAGATCTTGTGGAGGATTTCAAAAACAAGTAAGGGAACAATTAATCCAAATTAATAGTTCTTGATATTCTTTCATATAAATTCATGAAAATTGGGTTTCATTAGATAAATGTCCAGTACTTCTTCTTGTGTCTCATGAAGAATCTGGAACAATCTAATGACATTTCAAGACGGGGTGTGTGTTTTTCTTTACAAGAAGACCCATTTCCCTAAAAATGACAATCATGTTTTCTCCTTCTTTTCAAAGCACATGCTTAATTATCTACCACATGTATTGGAAATTTATGCCTGTGAATAGAAAGACATACCTGAGGTCAGGGATCTCCAATCTTGGTCCCTTTACGACTTGTGGACTTCAACTCCCAGAGTCCCTCAGCCAGCAAAGCTGGAAGTTGAAGTCCACAAGTCTTAAAGGGACCAAGGTTGGAGACCCCTGCCTTAGGTCATCTCTCTCTTTCCTTTCTTCCCTCAGTGTGGGCTACATTCACCGAATTTTACCAATAATCTGTTTCATGAGACATTTTTCATCTTGGCTGCTGCGCACTGTCCAATTTTTAGGGAATGTATATAGGGTTGGGGAAGGCTTGCTCCTTTAAAACGCTTATAATTTAGATGAATATAATATGGTCGAATTCCAGAAATTTTTTAGTATAGCATCTTTTGCTTCATATTGCTCAAAACATAGGTGTCATCTTGAATTACAAAGTAATGCTGTACAAAGAGCCTAAGCTTGAAAAACCTATGTTCCTCCACATCTAGAACAGTGTTTCTCAACCTTGGCAACTTTGAAATGTGTAGACTTCAGATTTCCAAATTCTTCAGGCAGCATAAACTGGAGAAACGCTAATCTAGATGAATTTTTTTTAAAAGCATTTTGATTGTTAGGACATTTTAGACGTCATGGCTAATCCTATTCCACTTTCCATATCTAAAAAAAGAGAAGTAAAATAGGGGATCACAAATATGGAAAAATAAGCGTTTTTGATTTCTTGGTTAAATATTACATTATTATGGTTGGTCAATCAGATTATTATTATGGTTCATCACACAGTCCGCCAATGTTTACACTGGATTTGGATTAACTCCAAAGTAAAGATTATTGCAAGGGGGTGCAATGGCTCAGTGGTTAAAGATGCTGAGTTTGTCGACTGGAAAGCTGACAACCCAGCTTCAAGGCTTGAGCTCCGCGCAATGGGATGAACTCCTGTTCTTGGCTCAACTCCTGCCCACTTAGCAGTTCGAAAACATGCAAATGAGAGTAGATTAATAGATACCGTTTTAGTGGGAAGGCAACAATGTTCATGTGCCTTTGGCATATAGCTGTGTGATCACATGACTATGGAAAATGTCTCCGGACAACACTGGCTCCTTCGGCCAAGAAACAGAGATAGCACTATGTCCTAGAGTCGGATATGACTGGACTGGGAAACTTTTACCTTTTAAAGATTCTTAAAGAATTTGGAATAGTTTGGAAAGTATGGATGAATGGATGATACATTAGACACCCAAAAGGAGAAATGTAACCTTTCTTTCTCTTTGTCAGATATGAAGAAGAGATTAACAAGCGAACTGCAGCAGAGAATGATTTTGTGATCTTGAAAAAGGTAAGGGCTTCAACTGTAATGGTGAAGGGATGAAAAGGAAAATTGGTTTGAGTTGAGGAGCCGTTGATTGTAGCCATAGGCTCAGCTTGTTGAAAGTTTTAGGATATTCCCTCAGTGCCCTTCCCATTAAATTATGCTTGACTTCAACACTGTTTGCAGTAAATCCTACTCCTTCTTTATGCGTTGAGGGAAAAAAGTTCTAAAATGGTACCTGAAGGAGATAACCAGGCTGAGCCCAAGGGAGGGGATCAAGCTTGTCATCAGTTTGGAGTCCTTTCACACCCAGAAGAGACCTAAGTCCAGCCTTCCATGAATTCCTTTGACTCTTATCTGCCGCCAATTTGCCTTGACCGTTAGTAGCTCAGATTTTTGTTTAGGGATAGCGTGGAATAAACTTGTACTAATTTGGACAACCCTGGTTCCTGATTTCTTGTGCCTGATGATATCTGTTTCCTATAATATCGACTTCTATGCTGCTGCTTGTAAAAGATTTGCTTGAGCACCGGGTTCACTATTTTAGAGATTAATATAAAATAGCACTGACCAAGAGTAACTATACTATCTAGGAAGCTGAAAATGTCCACAGCAGGTTAATAAGTACGGAAGAGAAGTAAGACGCTATTAGTTGATATTGATAAGACGTATATCTGCTTTTGATGTTTGGTTAAGAGGCTTAGATGCTTTCATGCCAGACTGAAAATTGCACTTTGAAGGAAGACACGAAAATAATAATAATAATAATAAAAAAACAGAGAATGGGAGTCTTTTGCTACCATTCCCATTTATCCATTACAGATATAATTTCTATGAAACAGAACGACATTCCTGGCTCCTTGTGTTGTGGTTTAATTCTGAAACTGCCATTTTTAGAAGAAATAACATTCCTTCTTTAAACCAAGATGATTTTCATCCTCTTCAATATCAGCTGTGCAGAAGACTGAACCATCTTCTGTCTGTTTCCCGCCCCCCATCCCCCGCCCCCAGGATGTAGATGCTGCTTACATGAACAAAGTGGAACTGCAGGCAAAACTGGATGCCCTTACAGATGAAATCAATTTCCTGAGGTGTCTGCATGAAGCTGTAAGTAAATATGCTGACCGCTAATACAAGTAACATGGCACGTTACTTGTATTAGCACAGCATAGAACCCTTGTTTTGACACACACACACACACTCTCACACACACTTTCCAGAGTTCAAATATGAACATGGGTTTGATGTAGTGGTTAAGATGCTGGAATAGAACCTGGGAGGAGATGAGCTCTGTCTTGACCTTATGCATGGACGCCAGCTAGTTGACATTTGACACACATGACAGAATTGCTACTGTGGGGAAAAGAAAGCATTGTGTATACCACCTAGAAGTGACACAATAAACGCAAGTTATAACAAAAACAACAACAACAAATACATTGGGAGAAAATTAATATGTTCAGGTTGGATTAATTAAGATGACTGGATTCCCTTTGCAGGAACTGAACCAAATGCAGCAAACTGTTTCTGATACCTCCGTTGTCCTTCAAATGGACAACAACCGAAACTTGGACTTGAATAGCATCATTGCTGAGGTTAAAGCTCAATATGAGGACATTGCCCAGAAGAGCCGGGCAGAAGCAGAATCTTGGTATCAGGGCAAGGTGAGCTTTCAAGGGTTGTTCTTTTCAGGCTTTTCTAATATAGAATAATCCTCAACTGGGACACAGGTATGTGATGTGCAATAAATCTGAATAAGTTCTCTTGGAGTGCTTTGACCACTGAATTGTGCACTCTTAGGAAACACAATAAACAGCGGGTGGACATTAAAAGCTGCCTTATACTGAATTAGCCCATGGGTTTATCAAAGACCTGAAACATCCTCCTGGGGAAAGCCTAAGGGGTTGCTAAGAGCTGTCACCAACTGGATGACATATAATTACTCAATCAGTCAATGGGTTCATCGGGCTGAAGGCATCTTCCAGAGTTTCAGAGACAAGCTCCTATTTGTAGGAGCTCTGCATTGAACCTATGCCTCTCTGCTGCCAAGGACTAAAATGCCAAGAGGTCTTTTGGTCAAATTGGCCAATGATCCATCTGCAGTACTTCAGAAAGTTGTATTGTAGACAAGACCTTGTTTGAAAAAGTGCAATTGCTATAAACACATCTGTTCTGGAGACAGCTTTGTAAAGATCACAGCATTTTGGAAAACCTTAATTTGTTGGGCCTTGCTACCAAAGATTTTCAGGTGTAATCTTTGGCCTTCTCTTTTTTTGTGTGGAATGCTAGTATGAAGAACTGCAGGTGTCAGCTGGGAGACATGGTGACAGTGTACGTGATACCAAGACTGAGATCGCTGAGCTGAACCGGACAATTCAGAGGATGAGGGCTGAAATAGAAAATGTGAAGAAACAGGTAAGTCCAGAAGATTTTTGTAGGACTAACTAGAGGAAGGGGAAGTTTCTTTAGAATTTCCTAATGTGTAAAAGGGTATGTGGTGGCTCAGTGGGTAAGATGCTAAGCTTGTCGATCGAGCTTGTCGAAAGGTTGGCAGTTCAGCGGTTCGAATTCCTAGTGCCACATAATGGGGTGAGCTCCCGTTGCTTGTCCCAGCTTATGCCACCCTAGCAGTTCGAAAGCACATAAAAAATGCAAGTAGAAAAATAGGGACCACCTTTGGTGGGAAGGTAACAGTGTACCTTTGGCGTTTAGTCATGCCAGCCACATGACCACGGAGATGTCTTTGGACAGCGCTGGCTCTTTGGCTTTGAAACGGAGATGAGCCGTGCCCCCTAGAGTTAGGAACGGCTAGCACATATGTGCGAGGGGAACCTTTACCTTTACCTTAATGTGTAAAAACATCATTTGGTTAGACTGAGCTAGTATTGATGATGCTTTAATTGCAACAGTGTAAGCAGAATATAAAATAAAAAAATGTGTCAAGCAAGAAGATACAACCTCAGTGTTCTTATTTTCCATAAACTACAGTATAAGTTTCCTAGTGCATGATAACTTTGATAATTGAGTTATCAGTGGGAGGCACTGATGTCCTTTGGGTAATAGTAAAAGAGACCCTTAGAAGCATTGTCTCCTATTTTAGCATTTGTTTTCTCCTATAAGCCTGGAGATATACTCTCCTATAGAGGTACTCTCATATGGAGTTCTACTATGATATATTTTCTGATGGTGCCAGTGTCCTGCAGGCCTGTAAGAAAATGGCAGAGAGGAGTAGGGACACAATTATAATTGTATTTATGTTGGTAGTTGATGGACAACTAAGGCACCAGGCTGGAAAGTTGGGGACCATAAGTTCAAGTCCCACCTTAACCATTAAAGCCAGCTGGGTGACCTTGGGCCAGTCACTCTTTCTCAGCCCAACTCACTTCACAGGACATTGTGGGGAGAACAGGAGGAGGAAGGTGTATTAGATATGTTTGCCACCTTGAGTTATTTGTACAAATAATAAAGGCAGGGTACAAATAAATAAATGGACCCAGGAAGAAATACTTTTGCTATCTTCTCTATTCTACAGAAGTTTCCTTTATCTTTCAGTGTGAGAAGCTGCAGGCTTCTATTGCAGAAGCTGAGGAGCGTGGTGAACTGGCACTCAAGGATGCCAGAGAAAAGCTCTCTGACCTAGAGGAAGCTTTGCAGAAGTCTAAGGAAGAGATGGCCCGTCTCTTGAAGGAGTACCAGGAGCTGATGAATGTTAAGTTGGCGCTTGATATTGAAATTGCTACCTACAGGAAATTGCTGGAAGGAGAAGAGAGCAGGTGGGTGAAATGTAATAGATGGACAAGTATCCCAAATCTCCATGAAGGGACAACATAGGAATAGTAGTGGCACAATGTAGGAGACAATATAGGAATAGTGGTTAGAATGCACTATTGCTGGCTAACTCTGCCCATAGCCAAGAGTTCGATGCTGACTGGCTCAGGGTTGATTCAGCCTTCCATCCTTCCGAGGCTGGTACCGTGAAGACCCAAATTGTTAGGGTCAATATGTTGACATTTTTAAATCACTCAGAGAGTGCTGTGAAGCACCATGGAACGGTATATAAGTCTAAGTGATGTTGCTATTGCTAATGACAAAAAATTATGACAAAATCTAGTACATGTTCCTTTTTTATCCTGGCTCCATTTGTTAACTTCTGGAGGGTGGATCCAGTATGCCACTCAGAAATCAATGCCAGAGTGGCAATGCTAGACCCAGAGAAAGATTTATTGAGTCCTCTTCTTGTGAAAAATCTGGCTGAGTTCAGCCCTTTGAACACTTCAAGATGAATGTGTCGAAAAAACAGACTAAACCTAAAGCTATGTTTTTCAACCTCAGCAACCTTAAGATGTCTAGATTTCAACTCCCAGAATTCTGAGAATCGAAGTCCACATATCAGAAAGCTTCTGAGGCTGAGAAACATTGACCTACAGGGAATACATACTACAAATGTAGATGTCCCAACTCAGAAAAGGATTTATTTAAGCATAGTGGCATGGAGAGATGATCCACTAGATCAGGGGTCTGCAAACTTGGCTCTTTTAAGACTTGTGGATTTCAACTCCCAGAGTTCCACAGTCAGAAAAGCCAGCAAAACTCTGGGAGTTGAAGTCCACAAGTTTTAAAAGAGCCAAGTTTGCAGACCCCTGGCCTAAATGTTTTTATCAATCACTCAGAGTCATGACAGAGTAACACGAGATAAATATCATGCTTATCTGAACTGGAAGGACTGAAATAATAGTCTTGAATTATTTCCTAAAATTTATAAACTTACTGACCAAGCAAGGAGATTGCAGTACATTCATTGTAGTTCTATAGCAGACTGTACTAGCAAAGTTTAAAGGGATTTCTTTATACTGATTACATATTGATTTTTTTTAGCATTTTATATGATTACCCAATTGAACATAACTATTACTAACACATTATAAATACCACTTTTCCTTCACAGAATGTCTGGAGAGTGCCAAAGTGCTGTGAGCGTCTGTAAGTAAAACTAGTTTTATGTTTCTACTCATAATTTACTTTTCATAACTAAAAGAAAAATCCAGAATATGTATGGCGGCAAAGCTGATTTTTGTTGAGCATCATACGATTGTCATATTCATCTAAAACCCATCATAAGTCTAGTCTTCAGGGGAATCTAATGCAAAGTTAATGTAATAATTCAACTACAGAACTTTGCAATAGTGCAGGAGTGGTAAATTAATTGCCCTTCATGTATTTATGAAATACAACCACTAGCATACTACATGGCCAATAATGAAGAGGAGCAATAGTGAAGTGATCAACATCTCGTGGGCAGATTCTAATTCTAACAATGACCTTTGCTGCAAATGCAACGTTTTATTTATTTGTTTATATAGCCATCTACAACATACATGTTTATGGTCATGGTGCTGAATCTCTCTCTCTCCCTCACACACACACACAATGTTTACAACACGGCTGTTTATTTATTTTTATTTATTTTTATTTATTTTGTCACACAGTATATATAAGCATAAGCATGAAATAACTATACAATATATAAGCATATATATAAGTATGAATATGTAATAACTATATTAATTGGATATAACGAAAGGAAACAATAGGACAGGAACGGTAGGCACGCTTGTGCTCTTATGCACGCCCCTTACAGACCTCTTAGGAATGGGGTGAGGTCAGTGGTGGGATTCAGCCAGTTCGCACCACTTCGGGAGAACCTGTTGTTAACTTTCTGAGCAGTTTGGTGAACTGGTTGTTGGAAGAAATCATTAGGGCAGAGAACCGGTTGTTAAATTATTTGAATCCCACCACTGGGTGAGGTCAATAGTAGACAGTTTTTGGTTGAAGCTTTGGGGATTTGGGGAAGAGACCACAGAGTCAGGTAGCGTATTCCAAGCATTAACAACTCTGTTACTGAAGTCATATTTTCTGTTTGAAAAAAGCCAACTATGACCTTATAAACTACGACCTCTCATCTCTTGACTGGCAAAATCTGTTCTCAACCTGCATCACTGCAGAAGACCACTATAGAGTTTTCCTACTTGAAGTCAATAGAGTCATTGATCTTTACATACCACAAACCGCCACCAAAACCAGAAAAAACAAATTTCCCATATCAATAAAAAAGCTTCAATCCCCCCCCAAAAATCCCTCTGGAGAAGAAACAAAAAGGGCTATGTAGCAAATTTCAAAAACCGCTACAGAAATATATGCAATCAAATAAAAACTGAATGCACCAATTGATAACTTTATGTCTATGTGTGAATTTTAAAAACATTAAAACTGACATCAAGATACAGGATTGAGGTTTTCCCTCCCCCCCTTTTTTTAACATAACAAAAAGTGTCAGTTGAGCTTCATGCATAGACGTCAAGTTTTATATCAAGTTCCTGGGAAAGAATGTCTAGGACAAATCAGATTTCCTTGCTGTTTCCAGTCATAGTCAACATCATGGTTGTTTTCATTGTAACCACCACTGGGAAGTGTTTGCTTTAATGAAACTTGTAATAATCTTGGTTCTTTTTTCTTCCAGCTGTGATAGGCTCTTCCATGACTTCGTCTGGCGGAGGAATGGGTGGTAACTACGGAGGAGGATCATGCTTTGGAGGAGCCTCTGGTGGTTTCGGTGGCTTCAGTTCTGGAAGTGGGAGAGGTGTATGCAGCATAGGTGGTGGAGGAGTCTGCTCTGTAGGAGGAGGAGGGTATGGAGGAGGATATTCCTCTAACTGCGGAAGTGCCATTGTGAAAAAAACTACCACCTCCTCCTCCTCTTCCTCCTTCATGAGTACAGGCAGGAAGTAACAAGTCACACATGCAATGACAGCCCACTGCTGGATCAAAGAAACATTCTTCTGATGATCTTCACCAAGCATACCCAACCCAACCTTGGCATCTTTCAGAGAAAAGAACTTTGTCTCTTACAACCACTGTGTCTGTTTTCTCAGAATATATCTAGATCTTGCATTCTTTGTCCTTGACTCATTATTATATTTCAAGCCCATATATCAATCAGAATGACTCAGTCATAATAACAAATGTAAAACACGTTCAGGCTATGTTTGCATAAGCTAAAAGTACAAACGTAGTTTCACTTCATAGAAGTTTATGTCAAGTATGCGTGCTTATGTTGATCAATACACACATTGTTGAGTGATAGGAGTACAGATTCTGTGTTGCCTCAGCAGGGAGAATCATTTCCCTATTTCCAAAACTCTGGGATTTTTTTCTTGGTCTTTTTCTCCATGGTCAACTGAGGAAGGCCTGGAACAGGTTTAGATAGGATGGAAAAGTTTTTGATTATCGTGCACAAAGTGTAGGTTCCACGTAGCCAGGGTTAAGTGCTATTTTAGGGCCTTATCATTTCAGTGAAAACAAAATTAAGCACTTATTGTGAGCATGTCCATTTAAGAAAAAAAAAAGTGGGATCTTCACAGATTTAACTTTGTCTGAATTATGCCCCATTTTCCTTCCTTCCTTCCTTCCTTCTTTCCTTTTCTTTCTTTCTTTGTGGCACTGAAAACTACTTTGCTCAGTTTAGTTTTTGAGTTTATTCTCTTTCATGGGTGTATAACTATCTGCATCTCAATAAAGCCTCAGTAAAGAGTGTGTCGGTGTGTTCTGTTTTTTATACCCTGGCCTTGTGTCATGAAAACTCTACTGCAGAAATAGAGACCTCAGCCCCATATAGTGGGAACCTTGGAAAATGTAGCCGAAATGGAGGCAAACTCCTCAGAGCTTCTGGCATTTTCTATGAGTCTCTCAGGTGTGTCCACAGCAAATGAACTTGCTGAAAATCACTGCACCTTCATAGTATAGATGTCCCTAAAAGTAATTGACATGGTTATAATAATTCAAATTTTAATAATATTTTAAGCATTGAAAATGTTCAGAATCTTAAACTAACTCCAAATTTTTAACTTGATTTTAAGGACTACTTTAAAAGTAGGATACTAATTTATAATCTTGGGCAATCATGTTAGGTATGGACAATCCACTCTTATTATATTTGTCTTCCTTACACTCTAAACCTAATAGTCTCCATAATCTATGAAAATTGAAACAACCCCACCCTCCATCTTTATAGAGTACTGAGAAGACAGACTGCCATATAGTACTGAAGCCACAGTAGTAACACTTGTGGTATGAGGCCAAAATTCAGTATTCATGATGTTTCATTTAAAGTTGCTGCATGTATTTATTTCAGAAGGTGACAATCCTCCCCCAGGGATTGTACTTCCTTTGTTCTGCAGATGTTCTGAAGTTACACGTATATGAAGTTGACAGAATTGACAAAAAAGTGATTAGATTTTGATGGAAAACAATTTCAGAGAAGCAGCTTCCCATGTGAAACCAAGGGGTTTCTTGTACAAGGATTAAGTCTTCCCATAGAAAGACTACATATGAATTCCCCCACATTCTGTTCCAAATTAAACCAGGGATTAATGCAAATCATCTTTGTGCATAAAGAACAGTGTGCTGCAAGAACATAATGAAGGGTCCTTGGTGCTCTCTGAGCTTGGTTGTTTTTTTGTAGATGTTTCATTACCCAAACTAGGTGGTACCATCAATATACCAATGATGTTACCTAGTTTGGGTAATGAAACATTTTCAAGAATATAAATCAGCTCAGAGAACTCCAAGGATCCCTCATTTCAACCCTGAGCCACAAACAAAGATCTTTATGCTTCATGTCTCTTACACAATCACATTATCAGCTGATAATCTCTCACTATCCCAAAAGGTAAGGTTGCTGAGTTTGATTAGTAAGGATTCCTCTCACTTTATCCCAAATGTCTTGTGATACAGATGTTGTGACACCTTCTCCCTGATCTATTTTTTCATCCATGGCAGGGGAGTGGGGTAAATCAGCTGTGTTTATGTCATGGTTGGGAAGGATTTCCCTCTGAACAACATTGCCAGAAAACAGAGCATCTCTTCTCCAAAAGCTGAAATATTGGGGTGTCTCAAGAATGCCTTAGGTTGCCATTGGATGATCCAAGTGGATTTAAGTGCATGAGAATGTGTGAGTAGCTAGTTTCCCCCACCCCTTGAAGTGAGAAGATAATACTGCATCTGATTCAACATCTGCTGAGAGGGCTAAATGAAGGATAATCACTTTCATTTTGCAATTTGATATTAGTAAGTGTTTAACCACCCGCAAATAGAAATGAAAGACGTACTGCTTCCCTCAAGGAATTCCTCCCAGTCCACTAGCTTGGCAAACCTGGAGTTATGTTCCTATCACAGCAGGTACCCACAGCATAGATGATCTGATAATCAACCAGACCAACAAATAGCAGCAATACCATAGCAAAACTCTGAAATGGGAAATGGGGCAATGGAGCCATTCTGCTCCCTCTCAAAACCCACACAAGAGAAGAAGGGGCACATCCTTAGCCTAAGATGCATCATGCTTATCAGGGCTTGATCATCCACACTGAAGCTGAGACCAATACTAAGGGAGTGGCACAGGCATACTTTTAATACATCTTTTCAAGTTGATGAGCAATGGTGTAGGCTGAATTGTGTAGAGAAGGAATAAGGTCTCATATTATAGTATAACTAGGGCTGGATCATGGGGTCATGGTTTAAGATTACATAGAAGGGCTCAACCACCAAGCTTCCCCAGAAAACAATAGGTGAGAAGGCACCAGCAAAAAATCCAACGTCTGTACTATTGTGTTTGTTGAGCCTATGATCTAATCGTCCTTGCTATTACTTTTCTTCTTCTTCTTGCTCTATTTTAATTGCATTACTGGCCTCATATACACTGTCCCATTTTTAGTTTCCAAATGCTAACTAGCTCTATGATAAAATCAGAAGCTCACCAAAGATAAATTATATGCCTAGGAACAGGATTTGCAATCAAGTACTGTTTTAATTTGCGGAACACACTTTTGCTTGCAAAATTCTGTACATACCGGCTGCAAAACCCAGGCAAATTTTAGCTAGAGAAGGTCTGAGATGAAACAGACAATGCCTTTAAGGCAATAAAGAGGAGAACAACGCTCTTGGCACTTGCCTCCTTCCCTAACGCTTGTCTGATTGCTTTATAGAATTATCTAGACTCTTCTGACAACGAATCAATAGCTTGGTTTTAATTCACTGTGAAGAAACTATTTTATTTTAAATTAAAAGTATCTCTGCAGCATCTGGATACAATAGTCCAATGCATCAAATGGGACAAGACCTGCTCCCCTCCTCCAAGTAGGTTTCTTTAGCACAAAGCTAAAGCTAGAGAATACACATCTGTTTTCCAGCAATCCATCATACACATGGGCAGAAATAGAAGAGGTAATGATTAAGATGGCCATATGGCCACGTCAGCCATTGCTGACCATAAACAAACCCAGATCTCCAACTTCTCTTTAAAAAGAACCGCTTGTAGAATCAAAGGGCTTGAGCTCAATAAGCTGACACAATTTTTGTTCTGCCCAATCATTTTTGTGTGAAATGGGCCAGGTCCTTTTAAAAAATTATTATTATGTTTAGCCAGTAAGAATGTCTTGCTTCAGATCTAATAGCTTCCTTAGATTCAGTGGGGAAGAGAAAGGAGGAAAAATTGAATTGTACCTGAGATGAATATCATAAATTAATTCATTCTGCCTGAAATATGCCTCCGTTAGAAAATGAAAGGAATGCAAAAATAGAACTGGAAAAATATTAGAAAGTAAATTCTGTGTACAGAGGTGTGTGGACAAAAATGGTGATGAAATAGCCTTTTATCTGAGAACTTTTATGAGTTTAGAGATGCCATTTCAAAAGCTAGGAAAAAATATTACCCCAAATCAGAACTGATCCTAAAAGCTTTAGTGTTTTAATGCATAAGCGTGGGAAAATTATGCGTGAACCCTAGAATACTTTTATGTGGAGTTCTTGCTTTGCATTTGGGTGTGTCACTATTGCTATTGCAGTTTTGTTTTTCATGGGTCAGACGCAATATTAACATTTGTGGATGACAAGAATAATTTACGCCTATGGAGCACATGCACACAGGTTTGCTTTGTGTTGGTTCAATAGAGCAACCACATTTTTCCCCAGGCTCATATGGAAGTCTAAAGACAGATAGAGCCGCTTTGGAGAGGTGCTGAATTTGCATGTCAAACATTCACTTCTGTTCATCCTGAATTATCTTTTCCCAATGACATTAAATGGGTGCATAATCTGTGCATGCAGACACATGCATGTGCTAGCTGCCTGATTGGAACAGTTTGTGGGATGCAGAGAATCCAGAATGGTAGAATTGGATTCCATGAATAATAGAATAACAGAGTTGGAAGGGCCCTTGAAGGTCTTCTAGTCCAACCCCTTCCTCAGACAGAAAACTCTATACCATTTCAGACAAATGGTTGTCCAATCTCTTCCTAAAAACTTCCAGTTGTTGGAGCATTCACAACTTCTGGAGGCAAGTTGTTCCACTGATTACTTGTTCTAACTGTCAGGAAATTTCTTCTTAGTTCTAGGTTGCTTCTCTCCTCGATTAGTTTCCATCCATTGCTTCTTGTCCTGCCTTCAGGTGGTTTGGAGAATAGTTTGACCCCCTCTTCTTTATAGCAACCTGAGCAGCTTTTCTCCTAGCATAGAGATTCCCTAACAAGTGCTAACTGCAAGTTAACCAGCCCTGCTCTCTGACCTGAATTAGTCGATTAGTACAAGTAGTCCTGGGCTTACAACAGTTCATTTAGTGATCATTTGAAGTTACAACATCACTGAAAAAAAATGACTTACAGTATGACCATTTTTCGCACTTACCACTATTGTAACATCCCCATGGTCATGTGGACGCTTGGCAACTTACTCATATTTGTGGTGGCTGCAGTGTTCCGGGGTCATGTGATCCCTTTTTGTAACTTTCTGCCAAGCAAAGTCAACGGGGAAGCCAGATTCATTTAACAACCATGCTACTAACTTAACAACTGCAGTGATTCACTTTACAATTGTGTCAAGAAAGTCGTAAAATCGTGCAAAGCTCACTTAACAGGAATTTTGGGCTCAATTGTGGTTGTAAGTCGAGGACTACCTGTACTATCGTCCATCCTGCTGCTAAGTGAAATTGACATATCTGGTAGGTCTACCCAGGGAGAACCTCATTCTAGAGGATTTAAAACCAATGGTAAATGTAATTTGGCTGTAAACCGCCCTGAGTCCTTCGAGAGAAGGGCGGTATACAAATCAAAACAATAAATAAATAAATAAATAAATAAATAAATAAATAAATAAATAAATAAATAAATAAATAAATAAATAAATAAATAAAAATAATAATAATAAGATCAAAAGCAGGAAATTAGAAATCCAGGCTTTTTAGATGAATGTATATATAGGTTGATTGTACGCTAAAGCTCTCCACAAGAAACTGAACTACTAACGGTCAAAGAGATTTGGCAGTAGATAAGAGGCAATGGAATTCAAGGTATGCTGGACTTAAATCTTCTGGGTGTGAAAGGATTCGAGATGATGACGTGTTTGACCCCTCCCTCGGGATCAGCCTGGTCATCTCCTACAAGTAATCATTCATAAGAATGATTAATTATAATAATTAATTCTCACCATCAGTCAATTGCAAAAGACAGCTTTATTTGGAACAGCTGTGACACACTGCGACAATATCTTTAACACCATCAAAGGACATCTGCCTATCCCAGATGGTTGGGAAGGACTCGATAGGCAAATAAAAATACCAGATCCAGTCTAAATATTTGGCTGAACAATAATAATAATAATAACCATACCTCTTTTTAATAAAAACCACAGAATTGATTTGTCTATTATTTTAAAAAACAGCAATTTAATCAATCAAATCACTTAAAAACATTAGTGAGGTTTAATAAACAAAAATAATATATTAGTGCATTTGACAGCATAGTAAAAAATATGTTGCAGTGATAAAATAAGCTGAACATAAAGGAAGAGAAAAAAAGGAATCTAGGAATAAGGAAAAAAATCCATATAACATCAATGTAAGATTTCCTTATTTATTTATTTATTTATTTTTATTTATTTATTTATTTATTTATTTTGTCACAACAATATATATAACTATCATACAAAAAAGGTTATATAGTGTATAAACATATATATGAGTAAATATTAGGAGGAATAAGCATATATATATAGGAAGAAGAAAAGAAAAACAATAGGGCAGGAACGGTAGGCATGTTTGTGCTCTTACGCACGCTCCTTATGGTCCTCTTAGGAATGGGGTGAGGTTAATATTAGAAAGTTTTTGGTTAAAGCTTTTGGGATTATGGGAAGAGACCACAGAGTCAGGTAAAGTATTCCAAGCACTGATGATTCTGTTACAGAAGTCATATTTTCTGCAATCTAGATTAAAGCGGTTGACATTAAGTTTAAATCTATTGGTTGCTCTTGTATTATTGCAATTAAAGCTGAAGTAGTCTTTAACAGGAAGGACATTACAATAGATGATTCTATGAGTTAAACTTAGGTCTTGTCGAAGGCGACGGAGTTCCAAGTTTTCTAAGCCTAGGATTTCAAGTCTGGTGGGATAAGGTATTTTGTTGTTTTCAGAGGAATGGAGAACTCTTCTTGTAAAATATTTCTGGACACGTTCAATTGTATTGATGTCAGAGATGTGGTGAGGGTTCCAAACAGGCGAGCTGTATTCTAGAATTGGTCTAGCAAATGTTTTATATGCTCTGGTTAGTAGTGTAGTGTTTTTGGAAAAGAAGCTACGCAAGATTAGGTTTACAACTCTTAGAGCCTTTTTTGCTATGTAGTTGCAGTGGGCTTTGGCACTTAGATCATTTGACATGAAAACTCCAAGGTCTTTGGTCATCTGTAAGGTAATGTCCATCTAGTATGTACTTAGTGTTTGGGTTCTTTTTTCCAATATGTAAGACTGAGCATTTGCTGGTTGAGATTTGGAGTTGCCAAGTTTTAGACCAAGCGATTAGATGATCAAGGTCTTTTTGAATGGTAGATGTATTGTTTGTGGTGTTAAATAGTTTGACATCGTCAGCAAAGAGAACACAATTACTTGAGATATGGTCACAAAGATCATTTATGCATAGTATGAAGAGTGTTGGTCCAAGAACGCTGCCTTGAGGAATGCCACTCTTGACAGGAACAGGATTTGATAGAGCATTGCCAATTTTGACCACTTGTTGTCTGTTAGACAGAAAAGCAGATATCCATTTGTGAAGGGGTCCTGAAATGCCATAGGATTTTAGTTTTAGGAGAAGTTTATCGTGTACTACTGAGTCAAAAGCTTTGCAGAAGTCTATGTAGATTGCATCTACAATATTGTTTTATTATTAAATCTAGACCACATAGAAATAAATTTCTCCATCATCTCATTTTAAAACCATATGGATTGTTCAAAAATTGAATGAACACATATCTTGAATCCATTCCTTAACTTAAAAAAATAAATAAGTTCATTTTCATCCATGTAAAATAAATCATTAGGGCAGCAAAGGCAAAAGAGTAACCAGCTTTCCTGCAAGACAGGGGAAAAACATTGTCTGGACTTCTGATTTTCATAAGGACTTATATGCACCAATGTGCACCTGCTCCCCAACAGCCCTGTAGCCACCAAAATCAACGTGGACCAGCATCTGCAGGTTTCTTTTTGCAAAATTCACAAGATGGAAGGCACAACCGTGTGGCTCAAACCACGCCCCTTTTAACTGTGCATGCATGTTAATACAGATACAAAAGCAACAAGATGATTGGTCCTGCAGAGCCAGCTAGATTTAGGAACACAAAACTGTAAACCGCAAGACTAAAAAAAATAATAATAATTACAAGCGGTCTTCCTCCTTCCTCACTTGAAAAAAAAAAGCTTCTAAAATGGTTAAATTCATTTTCAGTCTGTTAGGACAGGGGTTTGCAAACTTGGCTCTTTTAAGACTTGTGGACTTCAACTCCCAGAGTTCCAAGTCTTAAAAGAGCCAAGTTTGCAGACCCCTGTGTTAGGATATTAAATTTAGAAGCAGGAACAGTAACATGTATGATGGGCCAGAACACACAGTTGTAGTTGATTGGTTGGAGAGTGCTGCATGAGGCAATCTATGCTATGATTGGTTGTTGTGGGTGTAAAGCAGGAGTTTCCCTCCCCCCCCGCCATTTTCATCTGTGTTCTTTGTATGCTATTCAATTTACCTCATGATGTTTCTGTGTTCCCAACTATCTTCTCTGCTATAAAATATAAATGTTAAATATATTTATTTACATAAAACTGCAAGTTCGTATCAGCGTCTCTGACTTTATTTGGACAGTTGCTGTGCAATTCCCTGACACAATCCAATACAAGGGCTGGCTCTATAACAAGACCAGTGGTTGCTAGTTGTCTCATGAAATGAATTGTATTGGGAAAAGGCTGGGTAAATGCCATCTTTTTTTTTCTTTTTACTTTTAAGTAGCTTTCAGTAACTTTTGGTTGTGGTCTTCTTGGAAGAAATGGGATGCGGAGGCCCCATCCGGCAGGTGTCCAACTTGGACGGCCGATTTAATGGTTTATTATTCTGCTGAAGTTGTGGACATCATTTCACTGTTGGGAGAGTTTACTCAGGAATGTGGGCTTTCTTTTTATTTAACTCAGTTGAGTTAGATTTGAACTCAGGCAGGATCAGAGCAGAGGAGCATTTCAGCAGGTTCTGACCAGTTCCGGAGAACTGGTAGCGGAAATTTTGAGTAGTTTGGAGAACCAGTAGTAAAAATTTGGACTGGCCCCGCCCCCATCTAGTCTCTGCCTTCTGAGTCCCAGCTGATCAGGAGGAAATGGGGATTTTGCAGTAATCTTTCCCTGGAGTAGGGAGGGAATGGAGATTTTGCAGTAATCTTCCCCTGGAGTGAGGAGGGAATGGAGATTTTGCAGTAATCTTCCCCTGGAGTGGGGAGGGAATGGAGATTTTGCAGTAATCTTCCCCTGGAGTGGGGAGGGAATGGAGATTTTGCAGTAATCTTCCCCTGGAGTGGGGAGGGAATGGAGATTTTGCAGTAATCTTCCCCTGGAGTAGGGAGGGAATGGAGATTTTGCAGTAATCTTCCCCTGGAGTGGGGAGGGAATGGAGATTTTGCAGTAATCTTCCCCTGGAGTGGGGAGGGAATGGAGATTTTACAGTATCCTTCCCCTGCCACGCCACCAAGCCATGCCTACCAAGCCACGCCCACAGAACAGGTAGTATAAAAAAATTGAATCCCACCACTGGATCATAGGCTGGACGAGGATCAATAAACTGAGACTCAAGACTTATCTGCAGTTGTTGAAATGAGCCAGCAGATATTTTTGAAGGATAGGAACGAATAACGTCTCTCTGGACTCACCTCACTCTCATCTCAAGTGCAAACTCAGGACCCTGTTTTTCCCCACCTTGCTTTGTATTTATCTTTTCCTTTATGTACACTGAGAGCATATATGCACCAAGACAAATTCCTTGTGTGTCTAATCTCACTTGGCCAATAAAAAATTCTATTCTATTCTTTGTATTTAAAGTATTCTTTACTACCTCATGTCAGCCAAAGCACTCCTGTTATTTTGGACCTGTGTGCCTTATTTTGTTACAGGCTAAACCCAGCCGTTCATTGACTATTGAGGCAATGACTATCATACAGGTAGACCTCCACTTACAACAGTTCACTTAGTGGCCGTTCAAAGTTGCAACGGCACTGAAAAAAGTGATTTATGACCGTTTTTCACACTTACAATCATTGCAGCACCCTATTCTGACTTAGGCTTCCCAAGGGCAGGAAGCAGACTCTTTATCCCCACAAAAACCCCTTTTTATTAAGTTACTGTGAATTCTTTTCATTCACATCCAGCAAAGTCTTTCAAGGGAGAATTTATAGTCATAGACCTTATCTGGCTTGGAGAGCTGTGAGGCCAATATCTTCAAAACTTGGCAAGAAGTCTCTGAGAGTCCTGAACCAATTAAGTGAACTAATTGTTTCCTGCAAACTCCCCTCCCCTTTCGTTCCTTTTTATTCCCTATGGGAGGGGCCATTCACCATCCACCTGTGGCTGGAAATGGGCTCCAGCTGTTCTTCTGCCCCACGGATGTCCGACTCCGAAGGCAGCTGACAACTTCAGACGGCCCTGGCCCTATCTCTGCCTCTGACACAGAGCACTCATCAGAGCCTTCCCCAGATTCCAGGACTGGCCCATGTTCCTCCCCAATCTCCTCACTGTCTGAGTCTGCCACCAGCTCCGTTGGCCGCTGGCAGGCCGCAATACACCCTCATGGTCACATAATCAAAATTCAAATGCTTGGCAACTGGTTCATATTTATGATGGTTGCAGTGTCCTGGGGTCTTGTGATCAGCTTTTAAGACCTTCTGAGAAGCAAAGTCAATGGGGAATCCGGATTCACTTAACAAGCATATTACTAACTTAACAAATGCAATGACTGACTTAACAACTGTGGCAAGAAAAGTCATAAAATGGGGCAAAACTCACTTAACAAATGTTTCACTTAGCAACATAAGTTTTGGGCTCAGTTGTGGTCGTAACCAGGGGACTACCTGTAGTCTCTCTTGTCTATTACATGGGATGTTATAAGATTGGGATTGTAAGTAGATGGTTGTTATCAGCAGATGTTTTTTAAATGCCACTTTTCTTCCCTGAGAAGAAAACTTACATTTCCCATTGCTTTTTTAAAACGTATGTCCATTGGTATACTATTCTATTTTTGTCAAGAAACACCTAGGCAATCTTAGCTGACTTCGAAAAGCTAAGCAGTCCCTCATTGCTTCGTATTTAGTTGAGATACCAAGAAATAACAAAACTTAGCTAGACTAGGAAGTTGAAAAGCATCACAGAAGAAAGCAAAGGCAAACCACTTCTATTTGGTAGCCAGGAAAACCAGTAGGGTGTGTCTTATAAAATATCAGGAGTCATATTTGACTCAGAGAAGACTTTACCTCATATTTTTAGATACTCTGTTCTGATGTGCCAGTGGTACTTCTGTGCAGGTAAAGGAGATACTTCCAGAGGCAATTCCCTTAATATTAAAATGATTGGTGTTGTGTTGATTACTGTGCTAAAACAAGTGCTCAAACCTCAATAATAATGTTCAGGTGCATAGTGGTTAAACCAAAGCAGGTTTAAATTGAGGTGGATTTTGAAACAGGATTGGTGAAATGATGATGAGGGTATTTATATATTATTTGGCTACCTGTTTTAATTACAAGTTTTTTTTTAAATGAAAAAGGAAGAAGGAAAAAAAAGAGGAAAAATCATATGGCTCCATCTAATATATAGGGAATATATAAATATCAAGTAAACAATAACAGCCTGGTACAGCTTAGACAGCATCTTCTTGATGAATTAATTTCATAATAATAGTACATACATTTCATCATAGGTTTCTTCAGGTTGATGTCATTATTGTGAGCATAAGTACATAATCCCTGTGGGTCAATAGCAATCTTGATTGAAAGTTTGCAGCCCCATCTCTACCCAGTGATGTGTAACAATTGGCTTTTCCAAACTGATTGTAAAGAGGAAGAGCTGTTCAAAGCATTTCCTTCCTCTAGGAAGATGGGTAATGGGAAATACACTGTTGAGCTCCTTCAGCGTCTCCAAGCCCCACTGATATGGCTGACTCCATTGCCACCATGGTATCACTACACAGTAGCCATCATGACTCAGCTCTGTTCTCAACTGGCTTGCAAAATTCCCGAAAATTTAACAATTGGCTCTTGCAAGCTGGTACAAGATGGCTTCAGCACACCATGGCCTATACCATTTTCAGACTCCTTTCCCGTTTCTGGCCAACTCTCTCCAAACTACTTTCCTATCTTGGGTTTTTCTTTTATACTTTCTGACTCAGGTCTGCTTGCCCACTCATATACAAGGCTTGCTTCAAGAAAGAAGTGGTGGGAAAAACAGATTTAGCTATTTCACTGTAAGCTGGGCATGAAAACTGGTATCACAAGTAATCACTTGCTATGTTATCCTGTTATTGATTTTGCTTAACTTGACAGTTCTTTGCCATTCCCCTTTGCCTATCTCTGGAAGAAAGTAGGCATTTGCAGGTCTCCATTGCTTTTAGGTTTCCTTCCACCTACCATTCCATCTCACCCAGATGTGCACAATTCCTTTTTTATCAGCAGCTGATCTTCATCTTTCGCAAGCCAGTTTCCCCCACCTAGGATTCAGATTGTATTGAAGCTAGATCTTTGATGCTCCCGGTACAAAACTGTAAGGATTGCCTCTAAAAAAATGCACTGCACTCTCTCCCTATCCTATCCGGCAAAGCTGTTTTCAAATAACGATTTGCTGAGGCGATGTTGATGCTCCATGAATTGCAAGTTGAAAAACCGCTCTTAGGGTGCCATGGGCAATTTTCCACATCGAAGCATACTCAGGCTGTAATTGTAGGCGTGCTTTGAGAATTGTGAAAGCCGGGCTATTGCTTGACAGTCTGCACAGCAGCTGCCTGCCCTGGGACGCTGCAATTTGAAAAGCAGATGGAGAGGCTGATACCATCACCATTGAGAATAAAAACGATTGCTCTGTGTCAGGTCTACTCATCAGCTACAATAATCAAGCTTAAGATATCTTAGTCACTAAATATATTGCACGATTGCTGGTCCTCCTCCTCATCTTCGTTTTCCCTTTTTTTCTTTTAGTAAGAAGGGCTGTGCTGATGGGTAGAGTCAATGTTTGGTAAACTGGAGATGAAGATCTGTCAACCACACCAAACCACGAACACAATATAATGATATCCTCTTTCCCGCCCATGCAAAATCAAATCTAACACCTCCCTGGAATATATAAAAGAGAGGCTGATCCCAGCTCTGTATCCAGAGGAATTTGGCTTTCTTTGGGAACAGCACTCTCCAGCTACTCCTTTACTTTAAACTTTGCCCCAGCTGCTACTAGGCATCTTCATTCTCTCTGTTGCTCCTTTGACCTGAACACAGCAATGTCTTTCCAGACCATCTGCCAAGGCTCCAAGGGGAGCAGAAGGGGCTACAGTTCATGCTCTGCTTTTGGTGGCGGCACTGGAGGTGGAATCAGGCGTAGCTATTCTTCATGCAGAGGATATAGTGGCGGTATGAGAGGCCAATATGGTAGCAGGAGTCTCCATAACTATGGTGGAGTTACAAGGATTTCCTATGGATCTGGCTATGGAGGGGGCATCTGCGGGGGATATGGTGGTGGCTATGGAGGAATAGGTGGTGGCTATGGTGGAATAGGAGGAGGCTATGGAATAGGGGGTGGCTATGGAGGAATAGGGGGTGGCTATGGAGGAATAGGGGGTAGTTACGGAGGAATAGGGGGTGGGTTAGGTGGTAGACTTGGCGGCCCTGGAGCTGGAGGTATTGGCAGCGTCCAAGTGGATCCAAGTCTTCTGCAACCAGTCCGGGTAGAAATTGACCCCCAAATACAGCACATAAAAAATCAAGAGAAAGAGCAGATCAAAGTCCTCAACAACCAGTTTGCTTCCTTCATTGACAAGGTAGGTTAACAGAACAGAAAGTGCTACATTTTTGATTGGTGTCATGGAATGCATGTCAGCTGGTAAAACCTGATGCAATTTGTGTTTAACAATCTAGTAACATCTAAAGTTCCTGATGTGAATTCACATACTGACCCCCTTTATTTGGAAATTATATCGAATATTCAAAGAAACTTTGATATCATGAGACCTCCAAAGACTCCTAGTGACTATTTAAAATGCTTCTGTTTGTTGGACTCTTGGAAATGGATGCATTGAATAGAAGGAAATGTCCGGGAAGTAGTAGAAAACTAGAAAAAGTGATTAGGGTGTTCATTATTAGGTGGATTTTCAAAATGATTTCAGGATAATAGAAAGGGTTGCGACTTCTAAAAACTAGTATGTGTGGAATTTTTAAGACAAAATGTAATTGATTGTCTTATATATGCTTGAATGTTTTCATACAACTTTTTTAAAAAGATATTTTGTAATGGCTCAATCAGTTGTTGGCCTCCAAACCCTCCAAACCTAAGCTGTAACTGGAGACGCCAAAGATTAAAAATGGCTCAGTGCAAATGGCAAGCCTGAAAACTATCGTAAGCTTTTCAAACAATGATGCCTTGTTACTCAAAACATTTGTGTCCATCATTTGTAGTCTATTAAAAAAGAGGCAGCATTTGCATTCCTTGGATGAGTCTGTTTGGAATATTCTTGCTCAGCACAAGTAACCACATAGGCTCTTGTAGAGTGCCTGGGCCAGAATGGAGTTTGAAGGATTTAGAACAAGCCCTTCATTGATTTCTACTGGCAGCTGAAGGAAGTCCAATGAGATTTGTGAAGTTCTCAAAATGCTTGTGTCCTTTAGCTCTTCATCTCATTCCCAGATGATCAGAGTTTCAATTTTACAAAGAAAAGAAAAGTGAAATAGAAAAGGGAACATAGTGAATTTGTTCCTGTCTCTCAAGTTAAGATTCATTTAGCTGGAAAGGTCCAATGTTGCTGTTAATCTTTCCTACAGTTATCCCAATGTATTGTGATGGCAACTCCCTCAAGTAATTTCTTTTATAGGTTCGCTTTCTGGAGCAACAAAACAAGGTATTGCAAACCAAATGGCAAATCCTCCAACAGCAATCACAAGGCATTGGCCCAGTTATGAATCTGGATGGCCAGTTCCAGCAGTTCTTGAATAGCTTGAGGAATCAGATTGAAAATATCCGCAGCCAGAAGGCACAGCTGTCAACAGAGCTCCTAAGTATGCAGCATTATGTGGAAGACTACAAGAACAAGTGAGAACCTCAGAAACAACAGACCACTGTGTCCCTTTCAGCTATTGGCACTTGCAGTCGGGTGATAGTTTGTCCCCTAGATGAGCAGCAGATCACAATTCTTGAGAAACTTTTCCACAAAGAATGCTCTTCGGATGTGCTGCTCCAAGCCCTGGAGAACATAAATATTGCAGTCCAATGTTATAGATATAAGGTTGGGGGATAACATTACAATCAGCGTAGGAAATTCCATGAATAAGGTGGGAAAATTAATTCCTTAATGCTTCTTTGATGAATTTGTTCACATTCTATTCATTGTGTTTATTATGATAGCTTTGTATTTATCTTGACTTCTTGTATTTAGTATTTAGCTTGGCTTCTGTAGTCTATGTGTGATTGCAATCAAAGTCCTGGTCAAGAAATCAATAAACTCACCTTGCTTTTTCTTCTAGGTATGAAGAGGAGATCAACAGGCGCACTACGGCTGAGAATGATTTTGTTGTGCTGAAAAAGGTGAGAGAGAAACATCTGGCAGTTTGCTACAAATATGGAAGGCGTAATCTAAGGGCAGAATTGAATTGTTCTTTAAGATTTCTCCAACTTTTAAGAACTAAGTAATCAGGGCTAACAATTTGCATGTCCTTCCAATGTAGGCCTATCTTTTTGTTGCTCTTGATGCTTTTGCCAAAAATGCTACATGATGCAGTTATAGGATTACATTCCATATTTGAATCTCGTTGCATATGGAAAAGTAGCATGGTATCAAATTATGAATCTCCTTAATACAATTGTTTTCCATCTTCAGGGAGCCTAATGTATTAAAAGTATTTTGAAATGACACAAAACCATGAATAGAAAGGAGCAAATCTCTAGATTTTTTTGTTTGTCAAGTTGCATTTGTCAAGATTAATTGATTTTTTTCTATCACGTTTATACAAAAATGTGAATGCATAATATTTTGATGCTCTTGTTTAGAATAGTATGCATATTCACTAGCAAGATTGCCCTGAAAAATATGTAGGTTTTGCAATTGATTTCCTCTCACAAAGCGTATGGTATATATTTAGTAATTCTTTCTCTCTCTCTCGCTCTCCCTCTCTCTCTTTCATCTATCTATCTATCTAATCTCTATCCTCTATCATCTCACATTTTCCTAATCTTTATATGGCTTTTGTTATTAGCAAGCTGCACAGAAAATTAGACATGTTGAATAACTAATTTTGGTCCTCAGAGTTGGCTAAAAGTAATAATTTGACATTGAAATTAAAATTTATTATCCTTTCTCCTTAACCATTAAAAAGTATTATGCACCTATTTATAAATTTAATAGCTCCTGATACGTTGGAAGAATAAACATGTTCTCCCTGTAATTCACAATGGATCCTTTTAGATTAAGGTTTACACTAGTCAAAAAGATGAAAAAATATGTTTGTCCGGTTCAACTAAGCTTTGCATGGAACCTATTACTTTTATATAAAATGAAAGGTTTCATGTGTTGAAGCTTGCTAATACCTGATTTGATCTGAAAAGGTTTGCTGTTTGCTATTGCTCAATGAAGAACAGAAACAGCAATTTTGTCCTGCTTATATATATTTTCTAGTGTATTGTTTCTTCACATGTTACTGATGAGGTCTTTCAAAAAGAGCTGAAGACTTAAAATTAAACAACCTAACAGGAACATACAAGGCTCTTTGTGTAGACTTGCTAAAAAGAGTTCAGGTATGATCCAACTGGCGATGAGACTTGTTGAAGATTTACACTGACATTCTTCTCAATCCTTTGGTAGGATGTGGATTGTTCCTATTTGACCAAGAGTAACTTGGAAGCAAGAGTTGGTGCTTTAGCTGAGCAGATTACCTTCCTGAGAAAAATCTTTGAAGTGGTAAGGAATGGTTCAGTTCCACTGGTTAGAAAGAAGAGGGTAAATTCAGATTTGTCTTTCTGTATACCATGAGTCTCTTCTCCCAAGAAAGAATCTTATTTCATAAAGGGCATGTTCACAGGATACACCCTTCAGCGATTTTGGTTACAAATGCAAAAAACCTTCACATTATAACAGCAAATGTTCTTAGAATGGCGAGATGGCTGACTTGCTCTTCCTTTTTCACCCATCTAAAAACAAAGGTGACTGGAGATCCTAGACACAGGATGGAGGAAAACCATTTCTTCTTCCAGCTCTCTTTTATGGGTAGTCGACTTACAACAGTTCCTTTAGTGATGATCAAAGTTAAACAAGAGCACTGAAAAAAGTGATTTATGATCATTTCCCACACAACTGTTGCAGCCTCTCCATGGTCACATGATCAAAATTCAGACGCTTGGCAACTGACGCATATTTGTGATGGATGCAGTATGCTGACATCATGTGATCACCTTTTGCAACCTTCTGACAAGCAAAATCAATGGGGAAGCAGATTCACTTAACAACCGTGTTACTAACTTAACAGCTGCAATGATTCACTTAATAACTGTGGCAAGAAAGGTCACAAAGTGGGGCAAAACTCATTTAACTGTCTCCTTTAGCAACAGAATCTTTGGACTCAATTGTGGTCATAAGTTGTGGACTACCTGTACTTTAAATAATCCTTTTATACATCATTATTGCTACATAAAAACAAATCCAGATGCCACAAAGTTCAGTTAACCCCTCTTTAGCTATCCTTCCTGAGTTTGAATGCACACAGGGCCATAGTGAGGTCAGTAAACAGGGTTCAATAGCCTTCCTCTTAACTCTCATTCTGAGCCTGTAGGGAGTTTGAATGTCATGCTATCTCTAACCTTGTTAGGGATCAGTGTGTGATATAAACAAGCACCATACAGGCCCACAGCTTAAAAGGAAGGAGATGAAGCATTAGATAAATGGACAGAAGATCAAAACTAGATAGTCATGAGGTGATTATCTTCACCTTTGCTTACTGAAATCCTCATTACGTCTGCCAGTCATGGTGTTTTTTTTTACTGCTTTACCACATTAGTCTTTATCGTCCTGAAGTTTAGGCATTTATTTTAAACTGAAAATCCTAATTCTGTCCTGGATTCCGTTTGTTTAAAAACCTTACTTCCTTTTATTTTGAAAAACTGTCATTTGCGATTTAAACAACTCAGATCTGAAAAATCTGTAATCAAAAAAGTGTTTGTTTTTTTTTAAATTATACAGGGAAAGGCCCAGATTTGGCCAAAGCTTTTTGTGTTACAGAATGAAATAAGCTTTTGTAGAAGAAACACCAGAAGGGGGTTCTAAATAAAATTATGAATTAAAAAAAAATCATGCCCGGTATGGGGAGTAAAAATAATAATTCACGCGTAGTGAAATAGGGGAAAAGTGAGTCAGATTGCCAGCCTAACTCATGCTTTTTCGATTCTTTATAGGAATTCTCTCAGTACCAGATTGGAGGCCAAGATACCTCAGTAGTAGTGAGCATGGATAATAATACCCACTTGAATTTGGAAGGTATTATTGATGAAGTAAGGAGCCAGTATGAAGAGATTGCTCGCAGTAGCCGAGCTGAGGCTGAGGCTTGGTATCATTCCCAGGTAAGCAATCGCACTGAGACAAGGAAATAAAATCCCCTAATTTATCCTATGCTTTTCCAGGAAGCAAGAACTCCTGAGGATTCAAACCACAGAATCACAGAACATTGCAGTAGGGATTTTCAGCTTCTACTCATTTGCTGAGACTACTATTTAAACAGTTGTTCTCTTTCTCCATGCGGTCCATGCAAATTGGACTTTAGTTTTTCTGCAGACTTCTAAATCTGAATTTGTAATCCCCTCACCAAAGTGCATTATCGATAAGTCTCTGAAGAAAGCATTTTGGCAGCAAACACCATGATTGATATTCTCAGGACAGATCAGCTTTCCCCTGTCTGGCATTTTCCAAAGTTGTAGAATACTTATCTTGCAACTAGGGAAATGCAGTCCTTCCTTATCTGGAAAAGGCCAGACTGAGGAAGGGCGGGAGTGATGAGGCCTAAAAATCTGGCCAAGGAGCAACCAGTCAGTCCTAAAGATGCCCAATCTCAGTGCTGACACAGGCTAGAAATGAACATGAATAGTGAGTTGTGGGGACCTTATTTTAATCAATCTTTTTAGGTTTTTTAAGCCTTTTCATTTTCTGAACAATGCGACAAAAAGCAGTTATCTGAGGCAAAATGGTCCTACATTATCCATCATTTGTATTGACTCTTCAACCAGCCCAGATTCGGCCAATTACAATGTGACTTAATTATTTTTTTTTATTTGCATTTATATCCCGCCCTTCTCTGAAGACTCAGGGAGGCTTACACTGTGTCAAGCAATAGTCTTCATCCATTTGTATATTATATACAAAGTCAACTTTTTTATTGCTCCCAACAATCTGGGTCCTCATTTTACCTACCTTATAAAGGATGGAAGGCTGAGTCAACCTTGGGCCTGGTGGGGCTTGAACCTGCAGTAACTGCAAGCAGCTGCTGTTAATAACAGACTGTCTTACCAGTCTGAGCCACAGAGGCCCCTGTGAAATGATTTAGCACTTCTGCATCTTGGCCCTAAGTTCTTAAGTTTGGACTCAGTACTCCCAACGCTTTACAAAGCCCTTTCTGGGAATCATGATAATCAAACTGATGTCAAATCAATATAAAGTGTGAAAGCCATGGATTTTTGGAGGTGGCTGAAGTACAGCTTCAAGCATCCTTTACCATTAACTATGCTGGCTGGGCCTGCTGGAAATTGTAATTTAGGAATGTTTGTTTGGCCATCCTTTGCCATCCCTGAGCTATTCTGTTTCCATTGTCATCCACTGGGCTGATGCAGCAAAATGTATAATTACACTTTTTCTGCCCAACAGTTTGAAGCTCTGCAGCACACAGCGGGACGGCATGGTGACAGTCTGCGCAACACCAGGCAGGAGATTCAAGAGTTGACTAGGAACATCCAGAGACTGCGTTCAGAAATGGAGCATGTCAAGAAACAGGTATGGAGTATTTAGGGAAGGATTACAATTCAATCTCCCTGGGAGATCCAGGTCACTATATGAGTGTTGAATTCACCTCTACAAAGGGAAAGAATCTCTTAGTGTAAAATCTTATTCTAGGACACGAGGTGCTTATTTTTTAAATCATTCATTTTAAGTGCCTGTTTTTTTTTTACTGCTTTACCACATTGGTCTTTATCGTCCTGAAGTTTAGGCATTCATTTTAAACTGAAAATCCTAATTCTGTCCTGGATTCTGTTTGTTTAAAAACCTTACTTCCTTTTATTTTGAAAAACTCTCATTTGCGATTTAAACAACTCAGATCTGAAAAATCTGTAATCAAAAAAGTGTTGTTGTTTTTTTAAATTATACAGGGAAAGGCCCAGATTTGGCCAAAGCTTTTTGTGTTACAGAATGAAATAAGCTTTTGTAGAAGAAACACCAGAAGGGGGTTCTAAATAAAATTATGAATTAAAAAAAAATCATGCCCGGTATGGGGAGTAAAAATAATAATTCACGCGTAGTGAAATAGGGGAAAAGTGAGTCAGATTGCCAGCCTAACTCATGCTTTTTCGATTCTTTATAGGAATTCTCTCAGTACCAGATTGGAGGCCAAGATACCTCAGTAGTAGTGAGCATGGATAATAATACCCACTTGAATTTGGAAGGTATTATTGATGAAGTAAGGAGCCAGTATGAAGAGATTGCTCGCAGTAGCCGAGCTGAGGCTGAGGCTTGGTATCATTCCCAGGTAAGCAATCGCACTGAGACAAGGAAATAAAATCCCCTAATTTATCCTATGCTTTTCCAGGAAGCAAGAACTCCTGAGGATTCAAACCACAGAATCACAGAACATTGCAGTAGGGATTTTCTGCTTCTACTCATTTGCTGAGACTACTATTTAAACAGTTGTTCTCTTTCTCCATGCGGTCCATGCAAATTGGACTTTAGTTTTTCTGCAGACTTCTAAATCTGAATTTGTAATCCCCTCACCAAAGTGCATTATCGATAAGTCTCTGAAGAAAGCATTTTGGCAGCAAACACCATGATTGATATTCTCAGGACAGATCAGCTTTCCCCTGTCTGGCATTTTCCAAAGTTGTAGAATACTTACCTTGCAACTAGGGAAATGCAGTCCTTCCTTATCTGGAAAAGGCCAGACTGAGGAAGGCCGGGAGTGATGAGGCCTAAAAATCTGGCCAAGGAGCAACCAGTCAGTCCTAAAGATGCCCAATCTCAGTGCTGACACAGGCTAGAAATGAACATGAATAATGAGTTGTGTTTAGGTGAGTGTTTTTAGGTTTTTTAAGCCTTTTCATTTTCTGAACAATGTGCCAAAAAGCAGTTATCTGAGGCAAAATGGTCCTACATTATCCATCATTTGTATTGACTCTTCAACCAGCCCAGATTCGGCCAATTACAATGTCACTTGAAATTTTTTTTTTATTTGCATTTATATCCCGCCCTTCTCCGAAGACTCAGGGCGGCTTACACTGTGTCAAGCAATAGTCTTCATCCATTTGTATATTATATACAAAGTCAACTTTTTTATTGCTCCCAACAATCTGGGTCCTCATTTTACCTACCTTATAAAGGATGGAAGGCTGAGTCAACCTTGGGCCTGGTGGGGCTTGAACCTGCAGTAATCGCAAGCAGCTGCTGTTAATAACAGACTGTCTTACCAGTCTGAGCCACAGAGGCCCCTGTGAAATGATTTAGCACTTCTGCATTTTGGCCCTAAGTTCTTAAGTATGGACTCAGTACTCCCAACGCTTTACAAAGCCCTTTCTGGGAATCATGATAATCAAACTGATGTCAAATCAATATAAAGTATGAAAGCCATGGATTTTTGGAGGTGGCTGAAGTACAGCTTCAAGCATCCTTTACCATTAACTATGCTGGCTGGGCCTGCTGGAAATTGTAATTTAGGAATGTTTGTTTGGCCATCCTTTGCCATCCCTGAGCTATTCTGTTTCCATTGTCATCCACTGGGCTGATGCAGCAAAATGTATAATTACACTTTTTCTGCCCAACAGTTTGAAGCTCTGCAGCACACAGCGGGACGGCATGGTGACAGTCTGCGCAACACCAGGCAGGAGATTCAAGAGTTGACTAGGAACATCCAGAGACTGCGTTCAGAAATGGAGCATGTCAAGAAACAGGTATGGAGTGTTTAGGGAAGGATTACAATTCAATCTCCCTGGGAGATCCAGGTCACTATATGAGTGTTGAATTCACCTCTACAAAGGGAAAGAATCTCTTAGTGTAAAATCTTATTCTAGGACACGAGGTGCTTATTTTTTAAATTATTCATTTTAAGTGCCTGTTTTTTTTTATCATTTGATTTAAGATCTTGAAGCATTTCTGTTTCTCAGGCAGATAACGTTCTGACTCAGTAAGGTAACACATTTCCTTGAAACTTGCCAAACTCCTTTTAAATCACTTCTCCCATCTTTCAACGTGGTAAGAGCTGAACAACAGCACCACATATCTTGTTGCATCATCGTAGCTGAGCTTTCTTCAATATTCACAAGATGAATTGCATTATCTTTATGTAAGTCCAGGTGTGACATTGTTGGCTTGGGTAGCAAAATGGAATGGGTGTTGCAATGTGAATTACACTGGTTTGGGGATAGAATCTTTTCTGCACGGAACCAGTGGTTGAAAAGGAAAGGCTGTGTACCAAGAAAGGGCTATAGTTCATGGTAGAAGACTGGTTTGGCAGGAATAATATCTTAGGAGTCTTCAGGCAGGGCTGGAGAATCTTCATAAATCTTCAAATCTTAAAGATCTGCTAATTGTCATTGTCAGCAATTCTGAACTGGATGAGCCAATGGTTCCTTGTTCTTAGCCTCTAAATAATTTTAATCTGCTCTTCAGTGGTTCATGGGAGAACATGTTGCAAGTGGGAAGTTCAAGTGTTGATGCATCTAGCTGAAAATAATCTGTTCTGCTACAAATATTTTATGCACCATGTAGGTAAAGAATCTCGTCATAGATTGTCAACACAGAATCGTCTTTGTTTATGAGGCTTGTCCCCCAGCCTCAGTCAAGGTCCATAGACACTCTTTGGGACTGGGAAGGGAGCAATAAGTCAAGCCTTATCCCAAAGATAATTTTTTTCAAGAGGAACTTGGACTTACTTTGTTTTCCTTGAAGATGTTTTGCTTGTCATCCAAGAAGCTTCTTCAGTTCTGAAGAACTGAAGAAGCTTCTTGGATGAGAAGTGAAATGTCTTTATTTATTTTATTTATTTATTTATTTAATTTCTATACCGCCCTTCTCCCGAAGGACTCAGGGCGGTGTACAGGCAAGAATAAAACAGACGGTACAATATACAAATTTAAAATGCAGTTAAAAAACTTATTTTAAAAATTGGCCTGAGAAATAAAATATATAATAAGCTAAAAACCCCATTTAAAATTAATTACTAAGAATTTAAAAATTTGGTAAAATCAATTTAAGCCAGCCCTGCGCGAATAAAAAGATATGTCTTCAGTTCGCGACGGAATGTCCGAAGGTCAGGTATTTGGCGTAAACCCGGGGGAAGTTCGTTCCAGAGTGTGGGAGCCCCCACAGAGAAGGACCTTCCCCTGGGGGCCGCCAGCCGACATTGCTTGGCGGACGGCACCCTGAGAAGTCCCTCTCTGTGAGAGCGTACGGCTCGGTGGGAGGCATGTGGTAACAGCAGGCGGTCCCGTAAGTACCCAGGCCCTAAGCCATGGAGCGCTTTAAAGGTAGTAACCAAAACCTTAAAGTGCACTCGAAAGGCCACAGGTAGCCAGTGCAGTCTGCGCAGGAGCGGTGTTATATGGGAGCTACGCGGAGCTCCCTCTATCACCCGCGCAGCTGCATTCTGGACTAACTGAAGCCTCCGAGTGCACTTCAAGGGGAGCCCCATGTAGAGAGCATTACAATAATCCAAGTGAGAGGTAGCAGCGCATGAGTGACCGTGCACAAGGCATCCCGATCAAGGAAGGCGCAACTGCGAACCAGGCGAACCTGGTGGAAGGCCCCCTGGAGACGGCCGTCAAATGATCTTCAAACGACAGCCGTTCATCCAGGAGGACACCTAAGTTGCGCACCCTATCCTTTGGGGCCAATAACTCGCCTCCAACAGTCAGCCGCGGCTGCAGCTGACTGAATCGGGGTGCCGGCATCCACAGCCACTCCGTCTTGGGGGGATTAAGCTTGGGGCTGTTTCTCCCCATCCAGACCCGTACGGCTTCCACACACCGGGACAGCACTTCAACAGCTTCATTGGGGTGGCCTGGGGTGGAGAAGTACAGCTGGGTGTCGTCAGCGTACAGCTGGTATCTCATCCCAAAGCCACTGATGATCTCCCCCAACGGCTTCATATAGATGTTGAACAGAAGGGGCAAGAGAATCGACCCCTGCGGCACCCCACAAGTGAGGTCCCTCGCGGTCGACCTCTGCCCCCCTGTCAACACCGTCTGCGACCGGTCAGAGAGATAGGAGGAGAACCACCGATACACGGTGCCTCCCACTCCCAATCCCCCCAACCGGCGCAGCAGGATACCATGGTCGATGGTATCAAAAGCCGCTGAGAGATCTAATAGGACCAGGGCAGAGGAATAACCCCTGTCCCTGGCCCTCCAGAGATCATCCACCAATGCGACCAAAGCTGTCTCCGTGCTGTACCCGGGTCGGAAGCCGGACTGGAACAGGTCTAGATAGACGGCTTCATCCAGGTATTGGGGTAGCTGTCGCGCCACAGCACTCTCTACAACCTTCGCAACAAAGCGAAGGTTGGAGACTGGACGATAATTACCCAAAATAGCTGGGTCCAGGGAGGGCTTCTTGAGGAGGGGTCTCACCACCGCCTCTTTCAAGGCGGCAGGGAAAACCCCTTCCCACAAAGAAGCGTTGATAATCTCCTGGAGCCAGCCTCGTGTCACCTCCTGAGTGGCCAGTACCAACCAGGAAGGACACGGGTCCAGTAAACATGTAGTGGCGTGAAGTCTCCCCAACAACCTGTCCACGTCCTCGGGAGCCACAGGGTCAAACTCATCCCAAATGGACTCAACAAGACGTGTCTCCTCTTCCTCTTCAAGGAAAAACAAAGAAAGTCCAGGTTCTTTTGGGGAAAAAAAGCATATATTTTTTTTATTTGCATTTATATCCCGCCCTTCTCCGAAGACTCAGGGCGGCTTACACTATGTTAGCAATAGTCTTCATCCTATTTGTATATTTATATACAAAGTCAACTTATTGCCCCCAACAATCTGGGTCCTCATTTTACCTACCTTATAAAGGATGGAAGGCTGAGTCAACCTTGGGCCTAGTGGGACTAGAACCTGCAATAATTGCAGGCAGCTGCTGTTAATAACAGACTGCATTAGCAGTCTGAGCCACAGAGGCTCAGGTCATGATTTGGGACAATGATTTGGGACAATCATGACCTGGACAACTGAGATTATTCAGACATGTTAAGACTTGCAACAAGACGCTTAAAGAAGCTTCTAAGACATGCCTTTTCCATGCTGATGCCTATAGATTGCTGAAGTGCATTAGGAGATTGTTAAGAGAAGTAAGAAGAGTTCACATTTCAGCTGTGCCCAGATATAAGTCCATTTGCAGAAAATTACTACATTGGTCTACCATAGTATGGCTGGAAAAACCCTTTTGAAGAGGTGCTTGATCTGGCACTGATATAAGAAAGTGTTTTACAACTCCCCCACCAACTCAGAGGTGGTATAAGGAAATCGACATCCTACTTGGAGAAATAAGGGAAAGAAAACATCCTCGTTCACAATCTCCAAATTGAAAAGCAGAAGGAATCATAGTACCAGGGTTCCATGTTTTAAAGGAATGATAATTGAAAAAAAAAAGTGGAGTGTAAAATGATTTAGCTCTCTAACTCCATTATATGTCGATGGTGCTTCAGAAAAGAATAGCAAAAAAAATTGTGTCAGAGGATCTTACATTTAGGGCTTGCCTGGACAGAAATTCAGAATCCATTAGAGTTGGCAGCTTATACATTGAAATAAATAAAAAGTAATAATACATTTTTAAAAATTGGATTGATCATTTGGGCTGACAGCTGGAACATGAGAATAAAAAAGACTGTAATATTCAGACAGAGTGCTGGGCTCTTTTACTGTTGCCAAGCACCTACAATGAACCATCAAATTCCCAGGACCAAGGAAATAGTTTGATTTGAGGTCTTAACAGTGTTTCCATACTGGGCATTCTGCCACCAAGGCAGACTCCATTGTAACATACAATATGAACAGAAGCATTTCTTAGATCCAAAGTCCACTTGAAAAAAAAAAAGGGAAAGATATATTGTATAGAAAGTATATTTCTAAAATAAGCTGCCTAAAGAAAAATAGCTTACACTGGGGAACTTATATTTTAAAAGCCTACACTGATGAAATGTAAGTTAACAAAGAATGACATCATGGAAATTAATACTAGAGATTGATATTATCTTGAGATCATTTATGTTAAAACAGAATTAGAGGTAATTATGTTAAAATATACTTGTATTTAGATAGCTAAAAAAAGGCTGAGTTTTAACAGTTCTTTTTTTAAACAAAGCAAAACAGTGAACTCAGAACACTAACATGGATTAATTATTTTTCTGATCTGGACATCTCTAGCTCCCAAGCGCTACCACGCAAGTGATAGTGCAGAAGTATCCCATTATTTACGGTGGGTTTATATTGATGCATTTATTTAGTGGGGAGAGAAAAACTCAGAACTATTGGTGGAAGCCCCTGGAAAACTTCCCAAATGAAATAAAACCACAGCATGATAAATGCTTCATCAAAAGGAGTTAAAAAGATGTTCACGGTGGCAACTAGAGCTGTTTGTTACCTCTGTTGCCTTGCAGTATGCTAAATTGCAGTCTGACATTGCTGAAGCTGAGGAACGTGGTGAACTGGCTCTCCAAGATGCTAAGCAAAAACTGCACGACTTGGAAGTTGCCTTGGCGAAAGACAAGGAAGAACTGGCTCGCCTCCTGAAAGAGTACCAAGAACTGCTGAACATCAAGCTTGCTCTGGACATCGAAATTGCCATGTACAGGAAACTGCTGGAAGGAGAAGAGAGCAGGTTTGTCTGGTGATCCCTTTAAGGAGTGGGACTGGTTTTAAATGGGCCAAGTGTCCACAAGCTAAATCTGCTAAAAATCTACCAATAGATATAAATGATGTCTATTTAAATATCTGAATAGTTGGAGATTGTTTTGTCAATATTTAACACCCTAATTTGGGGAAAGAGGTTTGATTTGGTCTGGAGCAGTGGTGAAACCCAAATTTTTTTTACTACCAGTTCTCTGGGCATGGTTTGGTGGGCGTGGCATGGCTTGGTGGGTGTGGCAAGGGAAGGATACTGCAAAATCTCCATTCCCACCCTACTCCAGGGGAAAGATATTGCGAAATCTCCATTCCCTCCCCACTCCTGGGGGAAGGATGTTGCAAAATCTCCATTCCCACCCCACTCTGGGGTCAGCCAGGGGTGGTATTTGCCAGTTCTCCGAACTGCTCAAAATTTCTGCTACCGGTTCTCCAAAACCTGTCAGAGCCTGCTGGATTTCACCCCTGGTCTGGAGCTCTGACTTGCCTTTGGAAAGATTGATGTGCTTCATGCCATGTGAGTACTCCAGGTCTCATGCTCTACCTTACCTGGATTCCAAAGGTGTTCCCTTTGTGGGTTGGTTTGCAGGTAAGACATGGAGATTCATGAGTGGGGGGATCCACCTTGCAAACAACAAATTGGTTAGGTGATTTGTGCTTGTCAGTTTCAAGCTGTAGCTCATAATTCTATGATTCATATATAGTAGACTATCATATGGAAATATCACTTGACCTATTGGGAAATTGTCTATTTCGCAAAGGAGAATTTTATTTAAAAATCACCTGTGGTTTTTTTGCTTTAAACAGGCTCTCTGGCTCAGGATCTCAAGTCCATGTCTGTAAGTAGTTTATGCCTTCCCCCCGAATATATTTACAGTTTTTAAAGTTGTGAAGATGTGAGTGCTAAATCTGTGTTTTCTTTACAGCTGTGCGGGGTAGTAGCTACGGTGGTGGCATTGGCGGCGGCATCGGTGGCGGCATCATTGGCGGCGGCATTGGCGGCGGCTTTGGCGGCGGCATTGGCGGCGGCATTGGCGGTGGCATTGGAAGTGGTGGTGTCGGTGGCATCGGCGGAGGTAGCTGTGGCTACGGAAGTGGAGGCTATGGTGGCATGATAAGTGGTGGAGGGGCTGGCGGCTCTGTCTGTGGAGGAGGAGGTGGATTCTCTCACGGCTCAGGAAGTGGTTCCAGCACTATCATCCGAAGAACCACCACGTCCAGCTCTTGCACCAAATCTAGCGGAAGATATTAGGTATCTCTCCCGGTCACCCCCAAAGGAAATGAACATCTTTTAGCTGCTTGTGTTAATACAACTCTTTCAGCCCCATTCTGGCAACCCAGAAAAGAACAAACAGTGTCTTCTAAAGCCCAAGATCTGGCCTCTATTTCCTTCCCAGAGGAAACCTGCAGCCAGCTCCCGCAGAGGAGGTCATCGTCCATCTCACTTCTATTGTTTTTGATGACCAGTCATGAAATGGTAACCAAATTCCATTTTAGGACATCCAAGAGAGAAACTCTTGAAAGAAAGGGGGGGATGAATCAACTATGAATCTGGGTTTTGCGTCCTTAAGTATGCTGTATATATTTGGCCTGGTTGGTGGCTGCCAAATAGTGATGTGCATGAAAGAGATCTTTCCTCACTGCCTGGAATCTTCTTCCCACCGATGGTTCTCTTCAGTCTTGCTATAGTTCCCTGCTTCATTGAGGAGATCATTTGTTTTCACTGTATATGTTTGGTTCATGTTAGGCAGGTCAAACTTGTACTGCTAAGTTAAATGCCAATTTTCTTAAACCACCATTGCATTTTCACTCAACAGTTGGGTTTGCAGAAAGACAGGGTCCTGCAGAATCCTGAGCAAGCAACAATTCATGGTTAGGAAATCAGGAATCAAGGACTGTACTGTGAAAACATTCAATCTTGGGCCAGTTTTGCGGATCATGTTGCACCTATCTTCATCCCTTAGGCTTTCTTTCCCATTTTCTTAGGAGCTGATCTTTTTCAATAAACTGCAGTCAAGTTAGATGTTGTCTTGGTTTTTTTTTAATGGTTGGTTTCATGCATATCATTTTACTTCAAAAAATGGACCATCTCTGCACAAACTCCATGTATTATTTTCTCTTCATGAAGATTTAGCCTTCATTTATAATTCTGTATTTGTTTATCTGAGAGTAGGCCTCACTGAATTAATTGGATTTCTTTTAGAGGAAGCATACATTACGGATGTGCACCTATCCCTAAATATGGTCTCCATAAAATGGCATATAATAAGGTTGTGCGATATGGAGTCAGAAAAAACAACTTCATGATTAATTGGTCTATTCAGTGCTACTTACTTGGAGTGTGGCGAACTCTGGTTTCAAAGAGCATTCATGATTGGATGAAACATGGATATATTGTGCACCATTTGTCAGGAACATCTCAAACTCCCTCAAAGCTGCTGCTCCTGGACCTGTGGAGCAGTCTTCTGTAGTTGATGTACAACCCTAGGAAAAGATGTGATTGACTGATGCTCTGAGTGTATCCATGTTTGCCCAGAATCATGTTTTTCATGGAAACCAGGGTTGTGCACAACCTTGATGTATTGCACTGGACAGGGCAATTAATAAAGACCCCCTTTGCCTTAAGGCCAGCAATATCCCAATTAAAATAAATCAGTGT
This sequence comes from Ahaetulla prasina, assembly GCF_028640845.1. Lineage (NCBI taxonomy): Eukaryota > Metazoa > Chordata > Lepidosauria > Squamata > Colubridae > Ahaetulla > Ahaetulla prasina. Next base: position 158,350,867 of record NC_080540.1, read on the forward strand.
AACATAAGAACAACCAAACTTAAGCATTATGATAAATGGGAGTAGTTTAAGCATGGATGTTTCATGTCAGTGAATTCAACAGCCTTTAAAAGTGCTTAACTTTGGTTGGATTTTGGTCTTTTTGGTTGATGCTGTTTTAAACTACCTACTCAAGGTCTAATTTTGAAAAAATATTGCTTTGTATTCAGAATTGTTAACGTAATACTGGTATGGAAATTTTAATTTCAGCTTGGATGCTGCATCTAGTGGTTTGTTTGTTTTTTGGAATTTGCCATCCACAGAATCTCAGGAATAGTCCTCATTTCTCAAAATGATTTTTATTGGGTTGTTTTATCTCCTGCTTATTATTGGCATCTGTTCTAAAAATTAGGGTGATATCCAGGAAACTATCTCATGTCATGCTGTGAAGTAGGCTTGATTATCCCTGAGGTAGGTCAAATAGTTGACTCCCAATGAATGAATGATATCTTGTGCACATCAGAACACAGATATACAATGTGGTCCAACCCAAGGATGCCGAAACAGTCTGAAAATGGATGGTAATTTGATTTCATGTCATTAAGAATTAAGTTGGCATTTGATTGGTTCTGTGATCATTGATCTGAAACTGCACTAAAGCTAGGTAGCTGAGGTGTGTGTGTGTGGTGTGTGTATGTATCTGTTCTTCTCAAACAACGGAAACCCAGCATTCCTGCCTCCTGCCTCCTTTCAATATCATAAATGTGCTCCATTCACCAGTAGCAACTACATGCCTCCTTTTGCTGCATCATCAGCTCAGAACTATGCTGGATGGGATGCGATGGGGTCAGGTGGGATGGGGCGGAGGCTGCAGTACAGCAAGTACATGAAGGCTATCCACACTATCTTTTTCTGTAGTAGCTAGCTTCCTCCTTTCCTCAGCTACTATTGCTGTGTCATTACAATCATTTCCTCAGGACATCTTCAAAGATACAAAGGCGTCTTCCTGTGTAGCCTTTTTAGAATCGCCCAACCGCTATTTTCTCAAAATAACAGGCTTCTGGGATAACTCAATGATGATATGAAGGCATTTAATACTTGGCAGCTACAGATCCTGGTTGGTGGTGAGCTGGAGATAAACGCATACCATACATAACAATAAAGGAGAATATTTGTAGCTCAGCGACTAGCACTGATAAGGTTACCCAGTCTGGGTAATGAAATGACTGCAAGAAAATAAGCAAGTTCAGAGAGCCCCAAGCACCCTTCCTATTGTATGTTTCAGTTAATAATTGCAGATTTTCAGTCTTGATCAGAGGTGGGTTTCATCAGGTTCTGACCAGTTCTGGAGAACTGGTAGCGGAAATTTTGAGTAGTTCGGAGAACTGGTAAAAATTCTGACTGGCTATTCTCTGCCTCCCAAGTCCCAGCTGATCAGGAGGAAATGGGAATTTTGCAGTATCTTTCTCCTGGATTGGGGAGGGAATGGAGATTTTACAGTATCCTTTTATAATATACCAATCCACGCCCATCAAGCCACACCCACAGAACCGGTAGTAAAAATTTTTGAAACCCACCACTGGTCTTAATGTTCCTCTTTCCTTCTTTCTAAATAATTGTACTACATTCTACAAATGTTGCAGTTGACATTTCTTAAAAAGAATTATATAATGGTATCTAATGTGTGGAATCTAATATAAAAAAACACCATAAATGTTAGCAGAAAACTAAATGAGTTTGTTATATAATCAGCTCCTTGTGTAAATAAAGGAAAAAAAAACCTTTTATTAAACTATCTAAAGAAAAATCATGAAAATATAAAAAGAATAGATTGAAAATTTAAATGCAAATGAAACAATTTAAGCAACAAAACTAAAAATACCCTACATATACACAGACAGAGAGAGACAGAGAGAAATAAAAAAGAAAAAGAAAAGCCTATTTAAATAAAGTTATCTTACATTTTTGCTTTCAAACATTAAAATAATTAATGTTAAATTAAATCTAGGCTGTAAGGAATCATACTGCCTGATCTTGCCTTTCTTTTAATATAAGGCTAATTCAAAAGCTAATACGTGACAAACCTGAGAAGGAGGATCTAATCATGAGTGGTATGCCAAAGGTTGCCAATTGAGAATAATTGATTGAAAGAGATCAAAGAAAGATGGAAGGAATCTGTACTGAAATACTGTTCAGTAAAAACTTCGATATCCAAGATATCTTAAAAGATACCCCCTACTTAGAATAACCTCTAATATTAGAAAATGAAGTTATATCAGCATTCTGGTCATTATCAAGTTGGCTATAGGAACCAATGGAACATCTATCGGAAAATGGCAAACCAAAGAAGAATAAATCAGTCAAGGAGGAGGGGGGAGGGGGGAGAGATGGTTTAAATTTTTGCACAATATCCTTAATTTCATATGCTGGCAAAATAATCCTCAAGGTTATTGTTAGATTAGAACCCTACATAGAAAAGAAGATGCCAGATGTTCAAGCTGGTTTTAGAGAAGACCAGGGAACATAAGACAACATTTCTAATGCACCTGGATAATTGAGAAAGCCAAAGAACACAAAAATAAGTCACTTTGTCAGTCACTGATTTTAGAAAGGTTTTTGATTGTATCAATCACATCAATCTGTAGAATGTGCTTAGACAAGAATGGGAATTTTAGATTAACTCATTATCCTTGTGGGAAAACTATATACAGTCCAATGATGAAACAGACTTGATCTACATTGGGAAAGAAGTGAGACAAAGACATATACTCTCCCCTTACTTATTCAACCTACATGTTGTATATTTTGGGGAACTGGATTGGGGAGAACCAATCTGGTCTAGTTTAGCACTTGGTTAACTAGACATCAGGCAACCCCCCTTCCCCCAGGAAACTGAATTCTAGTCCCACCACAGATATGAAAACCAGCTGGGTGACTCTGGGCCAGTCACTCTCTAGCACCACCCACCTCGCATGATAGTTGTTGGGGAAATGGAAGGTGGAAGAGTAATAGGTATGTTCACTGCCCTGAGTTGTTTATAAAAATAGTAAAGCTAGAATATAAACAAACAAACAAATAAATTGTGTAAAGATAGATATAATTGTAAACCTGGAGAAAGGAACATTAATAATTTACACTATGCTGATGAAATTGGTCTGATAGCCAAAACTGCATGGGGTCTACAAAATCTAATAATAAAAGTCAAGGAGTACAGTGAAAAAATGGGACTAAAATGAAACAGAAAGAAGACCAGATTAATGGCAGTAAGAGCCACCAGCCTTATAATTGGTAACCATAATATACATTTCATGGTCATCCCTTCCTTCCCCAACTTTTCCTTTTTCTAATGTTGATCTTTATTACATGGAGACTAGAAGGGTATCAAGAAGAACATCGAGAATTGCTTTGAAGTTCTGAATCTCACTGATAGAGAATAGAGGAACTATGCAATGAATTTAAAGGGATTGTTAAGGGCAGATGTGAAAAGAGGCTACCAAAAATGAAGGAAGAGAAGAAAAGAAACTGGATATCAGAACAAACAATGGAAATTGCCAAGAAGAGAAGAGAAGCCAATAATGATAAAAATCCTAGGAAGGAACTTAAGACTTTTAGAGAGCAAGTAGAAGAGACAAGAAGTCCTGGTAGTATTACAACAATATCTGCAAAGACATAGTATCGAGCCTTGGCCTGGGGCTCGTCATACATGGGGCAGGGATCAGTGGTGGGATTCAGCCAGTTCACACCACTTCGGGAGAACTGGTTGTTAACTTTCTGAGCAGTTTGGTGAACTGGTTGTTGGAAGAAATCATTAGGGCAGAGAACCGGTTGTTAAATTATTTGTATCCTACCACTGGGAGGGATATAGCGGGAGCAACGAGTGAGACAGCGCTTGCCAGCAGTGGCCTCACATCTGATGATGCCAAACAGCCGTGTCGTTTCCTGCTGAACATACGCCACCTAGTTGATCAGTCCTGGCAGCCTTCTGCAGTGGCCACCCGCTACCCACTGGGCCATTCTGGATGGCGAGGAGGACTTTGCTGCCAGATGGGTGTTGTCCCTGGCAGGTACCGCAAGAGCCAGACATATGCTGCCCGAACGCCAGCAGGCACCGGATGGTGGTTACTGGTGGGCATGGGTAGCTGGATGAACAGGGGGGTAGGGCCCAAAGATTTGAAAAGGTGCTGTGAGGCGGATACTCCCAGCGCTGACTTTACCTGTTACCTACTCATTGCGTTCTGAGGCTCTGGCCTGTTTGTGGGGATTAAAGCAGAGTTTTGCCACGTTTGAGTGCGTGTCCTGGCTCCCAGGTCCGGCCTAGACTGGCTGACACATAGAAGATGGAAACACACTTTGAAAAACAAGAAAAGTCTTTCAAAAGAACTCTGAGCTATCAAAGTGGCAGATAGTTTCTGCCTTTTAGGAGCAACTATTAACAGTAAAGGAACAAATATGATTAAATTTAGGCACATTTATGTCAATGATTCTAAAGTAAGGTCCAACTGATGAATGTGTTGTCAAGCATTAAACGAGAAAGAATACATTCCATTTTCAAAAAAGCTTCTCTCCCTGCTTTTAAAATTAGATGGTGGCATAAAGTAAATACTGTATGTTGGTTGAATGTACAAACAGTATGTCACAAGAGAGACCAAAACACCTTTTAAATCTTGCTTGATAAACTGCCCTGTGAGACAACAACAGTGATGACAAAATTACATTTGCCATTAAAGAAATCCCTGGCTGGTGGCCAGCCCTAAAGTGTTTTTACAAATGAAAAAGGTTGATTTCTAAGTGTGTGAATCAAGGTCTGGTTGTAGCATCTAATGCTGGTGAAATATGAAACTTGCATGACACTTGAAGTTATTAGAGGTGAATGGAAAGAGTTCTGGAAGAAAACGTAGGCCACATTTTCACTGCTTGGTATCTCCCAAATATTTAAGATTTCAACTCCCATAATCCCCAGCCAGCAAGCAATTGAACCAGTTCTATAATCCTATAATCCTATTGCATTTCTCTCTCTCTCTCTCTTTCTGTCTCTCTCTCTCTTTCCCTCCCTCTTATGTACACTCCCTTTCTTTTGGCATCCTGAATTCAAATCATTTCCCACAATGCCCAAACCCTTATTCTCACATATATGGAGTACTGGGTACAGATTGTGACCATTTGAGTTAGGGATTGAATCAGTGGTGGGATTCAAATAATTTAACAACCGGTTCTCTGCCCTACTGATTTCTTCCAACAACCAGTTCACCAAACTGCTCAGAAAGTTAACAACCGGTTCTCCCGAAGTGGTGCGAACTGGCTGAATCCCACCACTGGATTGAATCCTCAACAATATATACAGAGGAAGAGTGATCCCACTGACACATTCCTTGATTCTCACAATGCTGTCTGCTCTCCTTAATTTTACATTGTTAAATTCTTTCAATTATATAGAAGGAATAGAAAGCCAGCATGCCACAAGCTTTAAATATGAATTTCTAGTAACACATCTGGTCCCTAAAATGGTGGGTGTTGGGCATCTAGACGGCCCAAATGGTGGGTAGCTGCAGCTCAGGGCTTTGCTTTATACAGTATATGCCATTTCTGTAGCTCAGGGGTCTGCAAACTTGGCTCTTTTAAGACTTGGGGACTTCAACTCCCAGAGTTCCTAAGCCAGCTTTGTAAGTCTACAAGTATTAAAAGAGCCAAATTTGCAGACTCCTGCTGTAGCTGATAGCACTCACAATGGCAGCTATGTTGTGTGAAGGCCCATAACATGCTTTCACAATTTGAAAAGTGAATATTGGCTCAGAAGATCAGCCCCCCCCTCCCGCCTAATGGACAATGCCATGCCATTTCTTCTCAGGCTCATATTAGAATTTGCAGAGTCAGTACCGGTCACTGGAGTTAGGAGAAAGTTCAAGAATATTAGTCTGTCCTTATCAAATTCTGTGGATGTTTTTCCTTCCTGGGGCTGCCTGCTGAGTACAGAGAGTTCATCTAGGATAATAGATAGAATGGAAGAATGTGGTCCATAACTTCCACTTCAATGGTGTTCAATCTCTCTCTCTCTCTCTCTCTCTTTCTCTCTCTCTCTCTCTGTGTGTGTGTGTGTGTGTGACACAGAGAGAGATACAGAGACAGAGGGAGAGAGGGAGATGGAGGGAGAGAGAGAGGGAGGGAGAGAGAGAAGTTGGAGTTGGCAACTTCATTGCATTGGGAGATCAATGAAAGGCTAGAGCAGAATTCTCAGATTTTAGGTCCCCTTATCTTAAAGTTGCCAAGGTTAAGAGGCACTGGGTTCTGCTGCAGATAGAAAGGCATTACAGAGGGTGATGAGCACAGCACAAAAAAATCATGGGCTTCCCCTTGACCTCACTGGACGAAATCATCAGGACCCACTGCCTTAGCAGAGTGAGAAAAATCATCAGGGATGATTCACGCCCTGGTCAGCACTTCTTTACTCTCCTACCATTGGCAGGAGATATACTGTAGAAGCATAGCCAGCCAAACGGATAGACTGAAAAATAGCTTTTATCTGTGGGTCATCAGCCTTCTGAATGCAACATAACACCCCAATTAGATTTAATACGATAGACTTGCAGGGCCAGAGCAACGTGCAACATGTTCATGCCTGTGTAATATAATATAATATTATATACATATATGTATTTGGGAACGTGTGCTAGTTATTACTTATTTGGGTTTAGGGATTTCTTTTTCTGTTATTTATTGAGTTATTGAGATGTTTTCTGTGTTTCGGGGGGGCTGCGCCAAGGGAGGCTCATTCAATCTCATTGTACACATGTTGTGCATTGACAATAAAGGTTTGATTTGATTTGATTTGATTTGAGTATGGCCTTCTCTTCTTGGAATACAGGTAGTCCTCAACTTACGATCACAATCGAGCCCAAAATTTCTGTTGCTAAGTGCAACATTTGTTAAGTGAGTTTGCCCCATTTTACGACCTTTCTTGTCACAGCTGTTAAGTGAATCACTGCCATTGTTAAGTTAGTAACATGTTTGTTGAGTGAATCTGACTTCCCTATTGATGTTGCTTGTCAGAAATGCACAAAAGGTGATCAATGCCACCATCATAAATATGAGTCAATTGCCAAGCATCTGGATTTTGGTCACATGATCATGGGGATGCTACAATGGTCGTAAGTGTGATAACTGGTCATAAGTAACTTTTTCAGTGCTATTGTAACTTCGAACGGTCACTCAGTGAACTGTTGTAAGTTGAAGACTACCTGTATTGGATCTGCTATTGCCATGACTGAGCTGTAATACCACAAGTGGAAGTGGACATAGTAGTAGAAGTGCAGCTGTTACCTCTCTTTTCTTCTTGCCTGTTTCTTCTTCTGCAAAAAGTACAAAACAAAACCTTTTTTCATGGGAACAGATTGGTGCGGATGTTTGGTTTGGCCAAGCTTATTCCCTTTCCTAGGACAATGCACAATTTCCCCAATGCATATGTTGCTTCCCACCTAGGATATGTGCAACACAACTGAAGGAGAAGTGACCCAGCCCTTTAGATGACAGGATGCCCAACATTCTTAGAACTTCTCACCTGGAATAACTGCTTTGTTGGGCCTCAAGCATGCAGCTCTCTAGAAAGCCTTTCTGCCCCCAGCTAGGTGCTTTGTGTAGGTTACCTCCGGAAGGCCCTCAGCAAACACCTTAGGAAGTCTGATGCACAAGGTACTGGCAGTACCCCTTCTCCATTCATCAGTTGATATTAAGTCTGCTTATGGGAGATTGGAGTGGGTGCATTGCAATCATTGGAACAGAGGATAGGGAGCATGCTGGAGGATAATTTGGTAGAGAAAAATTATCAGGAAAGGACAGCAGGAAAGAAGGGATGATTAACAGAAGGATGAACTATATTTCTAGATTAAGATGAACCTAAGGATGAAAATAGTGCACGTGGCACTATTGTGGTGGCACTGATGCACAAGCAACGAACCCAGGACTGAAGATGAGCTGCAGACACAAAGATCAAGTAAAGGTAAAGGTAAAGATTCCCCTCGCACATACGTGCTAGTCGTTGTCGACTCTAGGGGGCAGTGCTAATCTCCATTTCAAAGCCGAAGAGCCAGCACTGTCCGAAGACGTCTCCATGGTCATGTGGCCGGCATGACTCAACGCCAAAGGCGCACGGAACGCTGTTACCTTCCCACCAAAGGTGGTCCCTATTTTTTCTACTTGCATTTTTACGTGCTTTCGAAACTGCTAGGTTGGCAGAAGCTGGGACTAGTAATGGGAGCTCACCCCATTACACGGCAGCACTAGGGATTCGAACCGCTGACCTTTCGATCAAGCTCAGCTGTTTTAGCCCCTGAGCCACCGCGTTCCTTAAAAGATCAAAGATTAAAGATCAAGTAGAACCTGTCAAAAGACACATTAACTAAAGATATTAAAGTGTCAAAGAATTGTCAATCAATCACAACTAGAGTCCAGACTCAGCCTGATATATTTTCTCACTATCATGTTTGCGCTACTTTTCCGTAATCTGCTTGCCTACAGTAAGCTTCAGGTCAGCACTAGACCTTGGATTCCTGACTGAATGAAAGGCTAGGTTGATAATTTTTAGAAAGACCTAATTTTACTTCTGGGGTGTGCAAAGAGACAGAAACTGGCATTTAAGTTTTCTTTCATGCTAGTAACAATGATAGGAATGCAAGGCACAGATGTGAAGATAAAAATAAATGGCCGAAGTTAGCAAGAGAAAAAGCAGCAAGGAAGGTGCGGATTTAGTTATTACCTGGCTTTCAGAGAATAGTTGTTTTTCAGAGGTGGTTGCATTCCTGTAGTTTCTTTTAATAGCCCTCCAGGTTGATAGACTTGTCATGCCTCAATTGGCTCAGAATGCAGGTGGAGACACAACGAGACTAGTAAACTCAAAGCTTTTGATGATTCCAAAAAGTCATGCTCAAAAGCTGGGTTCCATCACTCTATTTCAACCATTTATTCATTTTCTTTAGGAACTTCAGCTAACCGGTCCCCAAGTCTTCTTTAGCCACACCCACCACACCTCTCTTTAGCCATATGTTTAGTAGTATTATGAAGGACCACATATGGAAGGGAACTGTATTACACTAACATGTCTCAGAGGCACGGGGTGGGAGTGGGGAATCCTTTTATATTTCAATTGAGAGTATAGCAGATAGGGAGAGGGACATGGTTTATTTTTATCCCACCTTTATTATTTTTATAAATAACTCAAGGAGGCAAATAAACTGATACTTGTTCTCCCTGTTTCTCTACAACAACCACCCTGTGAAATAGGTTGGGCCGAATGAGAGTGACTGACCAAAGACGCCCAGCCAGTTTTCATGCCTAAGGCAAGACTAGAACTCACTGTTTCTAGCCTGGTGCCTTATACACTAGACCAGTGGGCCCCAACCTTTTGGGTACCAGGGGCCAGTTCAGTGGAAAAAGTTTTTTCCATTGACCAGAGGGGGCGTGATTTGCGCAGACCAGTTGCTGGCATGCCATGGACCTGTGCCAGTCCATGGACCAGGGGTTGGGGATCCCTGCACTAGACCAAACTGTTTCATTGGAAACCATATTTCGCTTTCTGTTTTAGTGGCAACCCATTACATTGGGACAAATCTATGTGCCACTTGAAAGAGATTCTGCCTGTGTAGTTGGGAAGTGGGGAGTGACTTAATTTGCAGAAAAATAAGGGGAAGCTGGTTCATATAACCCAACAGAGCATTCCTTGGAAAGCACCTTGTTGCCCAAGTTCAAGCACAACAGATCTTGATATAAAACCAGACAGCGCCCAGGGGTTCTCCCACATTGCAACTGCTACCCAGTGTGAGAACTGGTAGAAAACTATGCCAGCTTACAGAAGGACTGGCTACCCTTCGAACTCCTACTCTGCCTTGGCAACAAAGCAGACAGGAGGTTTCTCTGCCACAGAAGAGAGAGAAAGGGTGGGAAACATCTCCTTAGATACCAACAGCCACATGGGATTAGTTCTTTTCTTCCTCATCTCCCCAGCCACATTCCCCCCACCCAAGAATAAAAGAATAATGAAGTTGGAAAGGACTTTGGAGGTCTCCTAGTCCAACCCCTTGCTCAAGCAGGAAATCTTATGCCATTTCAGACAATGGTTGACTAATCTCTTCTTAAAAACCTCCAGTGCTGGAGCACCCACAACTTCTAGAGCAGTGATGGCTAACCTTTTTGCCATCACGTGCCAAAAGCGGGGGGAGTGTGTGTGTGTGGGTGTCGTGTGCTTGTATGCCCACCCCCATAATTCTATGCGCCCCCTCCATGCATGTGCCCAAAACCCCTCTGTTCTCCCCCCACTTTTGGTATGGTGGGCCCAATAGGCCTGTTTTTTGCTCTCCCCAGGCTCTAGAACCTTTCTAGGAGCCTAGGGAGGGCCAAAATGGCCTCCCACTTCCCCCCTGGAAGCTCTCCAGAGGCCATAAACAGCCTTTTTCCTGACTTCTGGTGGGCCCAGAAGGCCCAAAAATTAGCTGGCCAGCGTGCGCATGTGTGCCGGAACTGAGTTCACATGCCCACCAATATGGCTCCATGTGCCACCTGTGGCATGCGTGCCATAGGTTCATCATCATGGTTCTAGAGGCAAGTCATTCCACTGATTACTTGTTCTGTCAGGAAATTTCTCCTTAGTTCTAGCTTGGTTCTCTCCTTCATTAGTTTCCATCCACTGCTTCTTATCCTGTCTTCAGGTGCTTTGGAGAATAGTTTGATTCCCCCTTCTTTGTGGCAAGTGTTTAGATATTGGAACAATGCTATCATGTCACTCCTAGTTTGGCTTTTCATTAAACTAGACATACTCAATTTTTGCATACTAAAAAGCAGAGACATCACTCTGCCAATAAAAGTGTGTATGGTAAAGTCTATGGTTTTCCCAGTTGCAATGTATGGCTGTGAAAGTTGGACCATAAGAAAGGTTGAGTGCCAAAGAATTGAGGCCTTTGAACTCTGGTGCTGGAGAAAACTCCTGAGAGTCCCCTGGACTGTAGGCGATCAAACCTGTCAGTTCTAGAGGAGATCAACCCTGACTGCTCTTTAGAAGGCCAGATCCTGAAGATGAAACTCAAATACTTTGGCCACCTAATGAGAAGGAAGGTCACTGGAGAAGAGCCTAATGCTGGGAAAGATTGAGGGCCAAAGAAGAATGGGACAACAGAGAATGAGATGGCTGGATGGAGTCGCTGAAGCATTCAGTGTAAGCTTAAATTGACTCCAGAGGATGGTAGAGGACAGCAAAATCTGGAGGAATGCTGTCCATGGGGTTGTGATGGGTTGGACACGGCTTCGCAATTAACAAGAACAACAACACCCAATTCCTGCAACTGTTCTTCCTATTTTAAGCTTTCTGTCCCCTAATCAGCTTTGTAGCTCTAATGCTTGTGTTCCTGGCAGTAAACAGACCCTCTCCTTACAATAGAGTAGTGTGAAGAACTACTGCTCCAGCTTCAGAGAAAGTGAATCTCTATGGTGGCAGGAGAACAGGCACCCAAAAGGTCTGCTTCCTCTCAATCTCTCCCTGTTTCTTCTGTCACTCATGGCAAGAGAGATAGGAGAGGTGGCATGATTGGAAAGGAGGGCCTGACTTGGTTGCTGCCAAAAGTCAACAGGTGCTAAGAATCAGGGATCAGGAACCAATGGGATGTGTTCAGAAGAAGACTTGGGGTGGCTACCTGCAGAAAGGTAAGCCGTATCTCAGAACAATTCAATACTGATTGACTGCTCAGGAGATCTCGAATTGGCCAAGGTACAAGATGGCATTTGTAGAGGAGTGGGAAACAATGGCCTTTGCAGTGGACAAGGAGTGGTTTTAAGATGTGTTCTCATCAGTTTGTGGAGCATCTTCTTATCAGGGCAAGCAGATGTATAAATACTTATATATATGCAAATACAGCAACCAAACATTTTGGGGTTTTTTTAATTGGTGTGCTAATAAACCATTTTTCAATTTATACAAGTAAATTTTCAGTGACTAAATCACAGATGTTAAAAATATACCAGTCACACATCAATTTCTAAATGATACAATCAATAATCAGTCTAAAACCAAGGATCTAAAACTGTATTAAAAAGCAGCAGAAGTTTATTCTTTAAACACTAAAACTTTAAACACTAGATATAAACTCCTCTTGACTTCCACTTACATCCTCAAGCACGGTGCTAATCTCTAAACTCCAGCTCCAAAGCTGAAATAATGGATCTTGTATTGATTTTAATGGGAGATAATACTAAAAAAAGTAGAAGAGACACGAAGGGAAGCATCACTTCCTTATTTCCATTCACTTAGTTTCATGTTTGTTTTTAGCCACAAATATTTAGGCAGAGTAGCTGAGTCTGTCTGGTTTTTGTTTGAAGGTCAGCATCATGCCCCTAGCAACTATTGACTGAATACCTCAGAATTATGTTCTGAAAAGGTTCGAAATGCAGAAGGAAGGATCCCTGCTTAGTGGTTGCTCATAGAAATACTTGAACAAACCAGTTAAAAGTATTTAATTTTATCTACAGACTGGTAATACCTTCGACAAATCTTTTGTTATCAGCAGATTCATCTATTATCTGGCAGGTGTTTGAGGCTGGCCAATCTCCTTTGAAATTACCCTACCAATCTGTTTCCTGTGCCCGCTTTCCCCACTCCTGTTAATATAATATAATATAATATAATATAATATAATATAATATAATATAATATAATATAATATAATATAATATAATATAATATAATATAATATAATATAATATAATATAATATAATATAATATAATATAATGGCCTAAGAACCAGTGTATGATCTGATGTTAAACAAAATCTGTCATCAATAACCTTCTTACTGTGAATAATTTGGGAGATACCTCCCTCCTGCCTCAACGTTAATTGACAGATCTGATTTATGTCCATTCTTTTATTCTCTATACACATCCAATATTTTCTAAACCCTGAACTCCTGAAATATATTTCTATTATTTATTATTCAGCTACTTTAAAAACATGCTATTCTGCTGCTAATGATCACTGTCTTCAACCCAAAAAATTTCAAAATCAATTCAGGAATTCTTACTATGTTCCTTTTGAAGGAAAGGCTGGAGAGATGAATACCATAAATTGTTGTCCATTCCCGTAGATTACTAGTCAAACCTGTCAAGACTGACTGCATTGCAGAAAACAATGGAAAAGACATTTCAAAGTTTTTCAAAACATTTTTAGTTGTCAAATTTAATACCCATCTGGACAGTTAATTATATAGAGAAAGTCTCTTGAAGTTAAAATATTTGTGGAGAATTGCTAGATATAATAAGGGCGAGGTAGTCCCAAAGAAAATTAGCAATATTTAGTGGGTTTCAATAAAAATGGAATGGTGTCAAACCAAGCCCATGAATACTTTGAATTGCTTTCATTTCACTTGTCCAACCAAGTCTACTTTGGATAGTCATACATGAAGGATCACTTTGTGGAGAGGCTATAGAACTGTATATCTCTTTATGAGCTGCTACCATCACAATACAGAACTGACAGCTGAATGCAAAAGCTTTAGGATGAAGGATGGGGTCAGGTACTGGATAGGAAAGAAGTAATTAAACTTCTCCAAGGTGTAAAAGCAGAGGGGGTAAGCAGAAACTCTGGCTTTAATAGCAGAAGTCTCCATAATCTTAGTGGGGACAATAAGCATTTCCCAAGCTATGCTTTCCAGGAGGGGCTTCCCATGGATGCAAGTTGATTTGGTGGTGGCCATGGGCTTTCTTTGGGTGGGTTTGCTGGGACTGGATGAGACAATGGCAGCTTTGGTAATGGTCAACATGATCTCAGCTTTTTTAGCTGTCTGCTGAGTGGCATTCAAGAAATGATCATTAATCCAAGTCTGCTTCCACTTAAACTGGGAAACTGACTCCAAGATTCAGAATGTCCACAAAAAAGAAGAGCAAATCGAGAAGAAATTTTCCTGTTTCATCGACAAGATGGGAAATTGAATATTATGTTGGTGTTTGCACATTATAATAAACTAAGCTTCAACTGGAAAATGAGACTGGTCATACTCACTGGTTTCTGCCTGTTTAATTGAATTTCCAGGGATGTACGAATCGGGGATACTAGCTTCTTCTGCCTTCTGCCTAATACGTTCATTAGGAAAATAAATCCTAAACTAATCATGTTCCAGGAAGAAAAAACAAGAATTTGTGGTTTATACAACACAGGAAGATAGGTTAGACAAACTTTGGAAGGTTCCTAGACACACCTGCTAGTGGGCAGGTGTGTGTGAGGTTTACCACCAAGCTACAAGTAACCATAGATCAAATATTTTTGTTTTGCATCAGAGAAAATATTTAGCATTACTCCTAACTGATGGGCCCATGATTATGTATTTCCACATTTTAAAATGTTGATCTGTGTCTTATATTATGAATATTTGTCTGGGATCAACAAAGTCCTGGATCCAAATGCCTTGCAGGTGTTTCAAGACTTTCCAGAAGATATCCGATTTATAGAAGAGATGCCTGATAACTTTTGTGATGCCCTCTTTGCATCTTTGTATAAAAACAAGAGACACAAACTACAGGTATATCTCACTACTGTCCATCCCAAGCAAGAGTTTTGCCAGCATCTTCCTGAACAGACTTGCCACTCTCTCAGAAAGGAATTTCCTGGAAGCTCGGTATGGATTTCTGCCAGGCCAGAATGAAATATAGTAAACATGATATTTTCCGGGAGGCAGGTCCAGAAGTTGCTTTTTTTTTTTTTTTGACTTGAGAAAGGCATTTGACATTGTAAATAGGGAGGCTCTCTGGATCATTCTGAGATACTGTAAATCAGGGACGGAGACAGTTTTACGATCTGTGAATTTCAAGTCCCAGAATTCTTGAGCAACTCATGTGGGAGTTGAAGTCCACAGGTCATAAAGGAGCCATAGCTGTCCACCCTGCTATAGATGCCCAAGGAAATTTATGAACTTGATGCAGTTGCTCCATGCCAAAATGACAGGACAAGTCCTTTACAGCGGTGATATGTTAGCTGCACTTGCCATTTCCAATGGGGTGAATCAGGGCTGTGTACAGGTAGTTCCCGACTTATGACCACAATTGAGCCCAAAATTTCTGTTGCTAAGTGAGACAGTTGTTAAGTGAGTTTTGGCCCATTTTTACAATCTTTCTTGTCAGAATTGTTAAATGAATCACTGCAGTTAAGTTAATAGCATGGTTGTTAAATGAATCTGACTTCCCCATTAACTGTGCTTGCCAGAAGGTTGCAAAATATGACCCCAGGACACTGCGCCTGTCATCAATACATCTCAATTGTCAAGTGTCCAGATTTTGATAACATGACCATGGGGATGCTCTCAATGGTCGCAATGGTCGTAAGTCACTTTTTTCAGCATTGTTGTAACTTCAAACGGTCACTAAATGAATGATTGTAAGTCAACAACTACCTGTACTATGCATCACTGACCTTTCCGTCACCTTTCCTATGAAAATTGGCATGCAACCAAAGCTCAACATTATTGCCATTGCCATTCATTCTCTCTCTTTTTTTTTATTGAAAAAGTTTTAAAAAAACAAAAACATTTCCCCCCCTCCCAGAAAACCCCTTCCCGCCTCCTTCGGCTTCCCGGGTCAATCACAAGGTATTGTTATACATAAACCAAACATAGAATAAAATTTTCCCTTCCAATCCAATTAACCTCATCCAAAGCTTTTCATCTCCCAACCCCCTCCCCATTACATAAAATAACTTCCTAATTATTCAAAGGCAATCTGATATTTCTTAATCTGATATCTGTTTTGTAGATAATCAATCCATTTTTTCCATTCAATTAAATATCTTTCCTGCGTATTGTCTTTTAAAAAAGCTGAGATTTTAGCCATCTCAGCCAAATTAATGACTTTCAGTATCCATTCTTCTATTGTAGGTACCTCTTCTTTCTTCCAGTATTGTCCAATCAACAGAATAACTGTTGCTTTTTTTGAATTTCTTCTTCCAAGTACCTACGCTGCCTTTGTTTATTATTCCTCCATTGCCCTTCATTCTCATCATGTGAGACCTTCATGTGAGTCCTGCATCACAGTGCTTCCTGGGCTTTTTTCTATGCTGTTGATGGTCTTCTTACAGTTGCCACCAGGGAAAAAGTGCAATACTTTGTCCATATATGGAAAAACCATCTTAACCAATAGAGTTAGACAACTTTATTGTCACTTTAAATGTATACTAACCAGCATACATTAAAATGAAATTTTGTTATATTGCTCTCAAAGGGTCACCACCTCCAATATACACTACAAAAACATGACAAAAATATAAATAAATAAATTCAGTTTGGGCCTTACTATCAAGAAGACTTGAGTATGTAGAAATCAGGGAGAGCTGCTCCACCATCCAGATCAGTGGTGAACCTTTTATAAGTCATGGAGATGCACATGCCCGATTGGTCATTAGGTGATTCTTTGACAGCAATGTACAGTCCAGCAATAATAACAGAGAAAATGCTATAGTTGCATGATTTTATTTTATAAGCAGCTCCTCACTTATCACTTTAATATCAGTGGCAAATGCATGCATAGGAGACAAAAGCAAAAGTGGCAGGACACAATTAATGCAGACATGAAAAACCATTCAGTTCAGTGGTGGGTTTCAAATTTTTTTACTATCAATTCTGTGGGTGTGGCTTGGTGGGCATGGCATGGCTTGATGGGCGTGGCTTGGTGGGTGTGGCAGGGGAAGGATACTGTAAAATCTCCATTCCCTCCCCAATCCAGAGGAAGGTTATTGCAAAATCCCCATTTCCTTCCACTCAGCTGGAATTTGGGAGGCAGAGAATGGTTTCAAATGGCTAGGGTGGGACGGATCTACTGAGCCTCTGGATAATGGTGTGGCTCAGGGGTAAAATCTACTTACCTACCAGTTCAGAAGTGTGTGCACCATGCATGTCATGTGCGATTTTGGGCCATCTGCACATGCGCAAAGCCTTTTGCGCATGAGCAGAAGGTCAAAAACAGGTTACTTCCTGGTTAAAACCAGAAAGTAACAACATCCAGGTGGGTGGGCGGAGCCTCGTGCTACCGCCGCTACTGGTTTGCTGAACCACCTGACGACGACGCTACCAGCTCCTCCGAACCAGTGTGAACCGGTAGCATTTCACCACTGGTGTGGCTATGCAGCAGCATTGAAGCAAGCACAAATTTACCGAATTTCAATCCCATGGGAATCATAGATCTTGAATTTCGGACACATTCTGTAAGTTAGCCCATTTGAAGCACCTTAGCTCAGTGGTTCTCAACCTGTGGGTCCCCCTTTGGGGGTCGAATGATGATTTGGCAGGGGTCGCCTAAGACCACCAGAAATATGGGAAGTATACTTGCGAGTCGAAGAATCGCGCTCCAATGGTTGACTCCACAAGCCAGCTGCAGGCTCTTCAAATGGCTAGCCGAATTTGGCTTCAGGCACAATGAATTAAAAAAGAGAGAAATCTTTGCTCTGATGTCTCCCTCTCAAGCCAGCTGCAATCACTCCCAATTGCTAGCCTAATCTGGCTTCAGGTGCGATAAACTTAATAGGGGAGGAGTCTCCGCTTTAATGCCTCCGTCCCCAAGGCAATTGCAAGTAATTCAGATTGCTAGCCAATATGGCTTCAGGCACGATAAATTCAAAAAAACAGTTTGCCACATTTTTCCCCCTTCTGCAGCTGCTGAGGCGCATTTTACGGTTGGGGTCGCCACATCGTGGGGAATTGTATTAAAGGGGTCGCAGCCAGTAGTGAGATTCAAGTAATTTAACAACCGGTTCTCTGTCCTAATGATTTCTTCCAACAACCAGTTTGCCAAAATAGCTAAGAAAGTTAACAACCGGTTCTCCCGAAGTGGTGCGAACTGGCTGAATCCTACCACTGGTCGCAGCACTATAAAGGTTGAGAACCACTGCCTTAGCTGAAAGACTTTTGGCCTTCAATTACTGTTTTGCTTAGTTCCAGTTTACAGGTGCAAGAGTTTAGTAATACAGTATGTATGTTATTCATTTTGGCCACTGGAGATGGCTCTGTTTAGGAAAGAAAGTATCTCTGAAATGATGACCCAATGGGTTATGGATTGCCTAGTGGCAATTAAAAGTGAAAGGTTAATAATGGAAACTTACTCTTGATTATTGCCTGGTTTTACTATGGAATCCATGATGTAACTTGGTTTACGTATTCCTTAGCAAAATAGCAGAGATTACTTTCTGTTAGGGGTCCTTCATTCAGCCTGGTGTTAAAGAAGAAAAAAAAAAGGGGGGGGGAAGCAGGAAGGTGAGGGATAGGAGGAGATACCTGAAAAAAAAAGGAGGAAAAAGGGTAGCAAAGGTATTTGTGGACCAAGCCTGAGGGAAATAAGGGGATAGGATAGCAGAGACCTCTGTGGGACAAGCCTGAGGGAGAAACGGGGGATAGGACAGGAGAGGCTTCTGTGGGGCAAGCGAAGGAAGGAGCAGAGGTGGTGAAGAGCTCAGCAGGTAATTCAAGAGAGAGGGAGAGGAAAAAGAGAGAAAGGAAAAAGGACTGACCAGCCACATGAATACCATCTCATCACGTGACCCGCCGGCTAGGAAAAGACTGACCATCACCCCACCATGTGACCTGCCTGCTGAGAGGAGACTGACCACCATGACCTTACGTGACCCAGTCCAGTAGAGGTGCCTGAGCGAAGGACCAGTGTGGACTGGTGGCCATGCCAAAAAAGGCCAGGAGAACCCAGACTCCAGCGGCCCTTTTGGGGGAGTGCTATATATAGGAGACTTTATGGGCTAGAGCTAAGTAGCAAAATGGGTTTTGGGTCTGATTCCTTCCTTTCTAAAAGAAACATTCCACCTCTCCCGGCTAGCAATTTTAATAAAATTCTCCCTTTGTTACCTCAGGCAAATGGCAGTTTGAAGCAGCAAAATGACCCCAGGGTCTGGATGTTATCCAATAGGCCTCACCTGCCCCACATAGTTTGGTCTCTGCCCCCCAGCTTCTGACTTGAATGCATGCTGGTTTGTAAAATTACTGCCAATTCAACAGAAATATTGCCAAAGGCTAGGGTGGATTCCCCTCAGTTATATTAATTTCCTCCAATCTTATTGTCAAGAGAGTGATTTCTTGCCAGTTTTGAAAAATAATTTGGCATAGCTTCATTTGCCTGTTACCTTAAAAAATGCCGGAGGTTCTAATATATGGCATTAAAAGAGGGTTGATGTAGGGATTGGGGATACAGTTATAGGTTAGTGCAATATAAGATATATGTATACCAGTGGTGGGTTTCAAAATTTTTTACTACTGGTTCTGCGGGTGTGGCTTGGCAGGCGTGGCATGGCTTGGTGGACGTGGCTTGGTGGACGTGGCAGGGGAAGGATACTGTAAAATCTCCATTCCCATCCCACTGCAGGGGAAGGTTATTGCAAAATACCCATTTCCTCCCAATCAGCTGGGACTTGGGAGGCAGAGACTAGATGGGGGCGGGGCCAATCAGAATTTTTACTACCGGTTCTCCGAACTACTCAAAATTTCCGCTACCGGTTCTCCAGAACTGATCAAAACCTGCTGAAACCCACCTCTGATATATACTTATACTATATTAACATATAACATATCAAGTATAGTTTCATGAGGCTGAATGGGGATGGTTTAAGGAAATTGTGATGTTTTTTAGGTCCCCAAGGAACTCAGTCAATTATTTATATTAACTTTAAGGAAGTAGCAGTAGGTTCAATATTTTTCTTGCCTTTTGCAGATAATATGAAGATTCAATTTCAGGTTAACTATTCCTTACTGGCTAGGAAATTCTGGGAGCTGAAGTCCACAGATTATAGTGTTGCTACAGTTGAGACTTATTTATTTATATCCCACCTTTTATTATTTTTTACAAACAATTCAAGGCTGAAAACATATCCAATATACGTTCTTCCTCCTAATTTCTCCACAACAGCCCCGTGAGGTGAGTTGGGCTGAGAGAATATGACTGGCCCAAGATCACCCAGCTGGCTTTCATGGTTAAGGCATAACTTGAACTCATGATCTTCTGGTGCCCTAACTTCTATCGTAGACCAAACTGGCTCTTAGTGGTTGTTTGGGATTTCAGTATGAACCTGATGCAGCTACAAAGACCAAAGGATATGTCAATTGTTGAAATAGTCAAATAATATGAAGTTCTTAGATTAGCCAGGTTTAATATTCTGCTTCTACATCTGTATTTTCTGTATATTGTATTCCAGAGCTGCAGCTCCTGTTGCCTCCAGCTGAAGCTACTGAGTTCTTGTTTTAAATCTCTTTTTAAAAAACAGTAGCTGTTAATCATGTCCTGTCATGCTTTCCATCAAGGGTATAGCATTTTGCCTGTGAGTATTTGAATAGTAAATGATGCCTAATATATATTAAGATATTTAGATAGTATATGTGCCCACGGTTAGGATTTTGCTAGTTCAGGACACAAAGTGGGTTGCAGAAATGTACCAAGTGAGCTGGATGAAGAGGATGTGCATCATACTTTTTTTGGGGTGGTGGTTAGTAGGGTGGGAGATCTCTGGCTTGTAGCTACTCATGTTTCATCATTTCAGAAAATATGCTGCTTCCTCACCAAATATGAGGCTGCTAAATTCTGCTGTTTCCAGTGTCCTTATCTTTTTTTTTTTTTTTAAAAACCCCAAGCTTTACTGTCTTTCCTTACCACAGTCTTTTTCTAGCTCTGGACTTTGAAAGAATGAAAAGAATTGATGCCTTCCCTTTGTACACTATACTCCAAACAATTATTGTTGTTACAATTAGAGACAACAGGCCTTCAGCTGTTGCCTTATTTTTTGTGTCAGATGTCCAATGACCCTGTCGCTGGTTGATGGTTATTCATTGCAGGTTTCATGGGGAAGAAAAGTCTGCAGTTGTGGGAGGAAGATTCTACACAAGCTGATGAACTATTTGATAGGTGTAAGTTAGATTCACCTGGAAGATTGGCTTAGGCTTGTTTGGGTGATTATTCCCCAAATTAAATTAAGAAGGCATTCCGGAATAGATGAGGCATTTTCTTGAAGGTGCATCATAAATGGCTAACTTTCAGAACCCAGTACTTCTCAGATCACTGTCAACAGTCTTAGCATCTTGGCTTGACCATAAAACTTCAGTCTGCCATTCAAACTAAGGGCAACCCTCAGATTCAAAACAATGGTATGGTCTCATTCATTTTAAGGAAAGATCAGAAGCAGGAAGTGATATTTGACCTACCACTACTGACCTTTTCAATGAAAAGGTACTGAGAGTTGGCAATCCTTCCTTTTTTGCAATTCAGCTACACAGGTTTGAGGACCCTGTAGGACAGTGTTGGCGAACCTATGACCGGCATGTCAGAAGTGGCACGCGAAACCGTCCTGTGCCAATGCGCAGCATCACCAGCTCCTCGTTGCATTTCTGCGCTCAAACACACGCCGGCCAGCTGGCTGTCGCACGCATGGTGCCGGTGGACCCCAAGTGTGGCGAACCATAGCGCATGCGCGAGCCGGCACCCGGCCTTCCGGGTTGGCATCGCGCACATGCGCGATGGATCACCACACTTCTGGGGTTGCTGGCACCACGTGTGCAACAGCCAGCTGGCCGGTGCGCGTTTGAGCGCACAAACGTGACAGGAGCCAACAAGGCTGCGCATTCCGCATGGTATGGTTTCACATGCCACTTCCGACACGCGGGCCTGCACGTGAGAATGCGAAAGGTTCGCCAACACTGCTGTAGGATCTAGCTGTGGTTGAACTAAAAATCCCAACATCTTTCACCATTGACTATATTGATTACATCTGCTGGGAGTTGTAGTTCAGCAACAACAGAAGAACTGATAGGAGCATGTGTTTGATAGCAGTGCTGGACAAAAGGTAGCCTTTCTGATTCATAGGACCAGAAACTGGAGTTTTGTTGCCTAAAGCATGGATGAGATTGGCCAAGGGCTAGAAAAAGAACTGTTCCTGTTCCGAGAAATGAGGAAAGGTCTTTCAAACATATCCTGAGGAGTAAGCAAGAGAATGGCATCAAATTCCCCTCGAGGAAGCAATCAACCACCTGCAATACCTGTGCTGTGCTATAGATTTTAGATTTTCAGCCAATGGTGGCAGGGGAGATTGGAGGGTGGGAACCTCTACATAGCTTTGAAGTACAGCACCAAATAATAATCATCCACAATTAAAGCAAATTTTTTTTTAAGAATAAAAAAAATCATTGTTGTCAGATCTGTTAATTATTTTTTGGTTTATGCGTACAGGCAGTAGTGGGAAAATTAATTTGTTAGCTTACATGGGTTTTGTGCCATGTAAGCCTGCAAGCTAAGCAATTTTAAGGCAGCGCTTCACTTCAAAGGTACCTTTAAGACAAGTTGAAGGGATTTTTTATTGCTGCCAGATATAACCCAGCCCAGTAACGATCTGATTCTTAATTAATTACCTAATTCCAGCCAAGCCCATCTCCACATATTGATGTGTATATATATATATATAAAGGGGAAACCAAAACTGCACCTCGGAGTGGGGTGTGCAGTCCTTCTCTCTCTTTCTTTCTTTCTTCCTTCTCTAGCCCAACTTTTGCTCAGCCCTCTTTAGCACTCTTTGAATTTGGCACAATGAACAGGCAATTCAGTTCTAGATCTGGGGGAGGAATTAGGACTTCCCGAGGATATACCTCTTCCACTACTGTCATTCCCAGTGGAACAAAAGCTAGTTTCAGCTCGGTTTCATTATCCCGTGGGGCGAAGGGAAGTGCAGGTTTTGGTGGGGGCTTTGGTAGTAGAAGCCTCTACAATCTGGGGGGTGCCAAACGAATCTCTTTCGGAATCAGCCATGGTAGCGTTGGAGGAGGCTTTGGGAGTGGCCTAGGATATGGTGGTGGTGGTGGAGGAGGATTTGGTAGTGGCTATGGATATGGAGCTGGAGCTGGAGCTGGAGGTTTTGGTTTAGGTTTAGGAGTAGGAGGGTATGATGGTGGACTAAGAATGGGACCCATGGCTCCTCATGGGAGCATCCAGAAAGTGACTGTCAATCCCAACCTCTTATCGCCACTGCACTTGGAGATTGATCCTGAAATTCAAAAAGTGCGGCAACAAGAAAGGGAACAGATCAAGACCCTCAACAACAAGTTTGCATCCTTCATTGACAAGGTGAGTCAATTAAAGCCAATCATCAAGTTCTCTGCAGGTAGTCTCAAAGACAAAATCTGTGAATAAGATTGCAAGAGAGAAATGGATAAATGAACCATCCAAGAGCATCTTGGATGAAAATGAGGACAGATATGAGTGTTCCAAACCACACATTTAATTTCTGAAAAGACAGGAGGAGTTAAAGTAATACTTTGGCAGCCAGGAGATTGCATTTAATGTTGCATGGCTGACCAAGACCTGCAAAATTTGCATAATCTTGCAAAGTGGAGAGAGCTTTCTGGTTTGGGAGTTTCTTAAAACTTATTATATTATTATTATTATAGAGACTATTTAAGATTGATAATCACAGCTCACAACACTACTATGAGCCTCTTAAGCTGCAGAACAGTGTGAGCTGAATTTTCAGGTTTTGAATGTTGTGACCTGAGAGCCCTTTCGCAAAAATTTCAAAGATTCTAAGTCCCTGTTATTCCTCCAAGGCTGGAGGAGTGAAATTCCCATAATACATTGTTCACAGAACACATTTAGGAAATCATTCAGAGTTTCAGCAGCTACATTACTACTCAACTCACATATTTTATATAAGACTACAACTCCCAGAGTTCCTTAGGAAGAGGAGTTGACTAAAAAATCTCTTACATCTATGACATAGGATTATTTGTTTTTGTTGTCTACGGTATCTTCAAGCAGCAGTTGCTATGCTTCATTCAAAGTATCTTTTTTGCAAATTTGAATACGAGTTCTCCTGAAGACATTTTAAACTCAAGTTTGAAGATACTTTCAGGCCTGCCGCTCTTAAAATACACGTAGTCCTCAACTTACAATAGTTCATTTAGTGACTGTTCAAAGTTACAACAGCACTGAAAAAAGTGACTTATGACCATTTTTCACACTTATGACCATTGTCCCATCCCCATGGTCACATGATTTATATTTAGATGCTTGACAACTGGTTCATATCTATGAATGTTGCAGTGTCCTGGGGCCATGTGATCACCTTTTGTGACCTTCTAACAAGCAAAGTCAATGAAGTCAGATTCACTTAACAATTGTGTTACCCATGTTTCCCTGAAAATAAGACCCCGTCGTATATTTTTCTGAACCCTGAAATAAGCGCTTGGCCTTATTGCCATGTGCTCAAAAGCCCGATTCGGCTTATTATCAGGGGATGTCTTATTTTGGGTACTAAAATAAGTAGTACTAATTAAGGATACTAATTTAACCAGTGCAGTGATTTACGTAACAAATGTGGCAAGAAAAGTCGTAAAATGGGGCAAAGCTCAACAAATTTCTCGTTTAGCAACATAAATTCTAGGCTCAATTGTGGTTGTACGTCGAGGACTACCTGTAATATAGCCAGCCTTAGCAATAGTCAGAAGGCCTTTGGAAAGAGAAATTACAGCCCTCTGCACAGAATTTAAGTCCCCCATTTCCATCTCAGTTGATGAGATGCAAAATCGCTCCAAGACAGAGGCACTACATCAATTATACTTTAGCAAGGCTGTTAGACATGATGGAGCTAACCACTGATTTTGTAAAACTGCAGTTTCTCAACTGTCCTATGAGAATGTTGATGTGAAATGTCAGTAAGGAATGTTTTTGCTGGGAAATTTTCCCCCCCTGTATATTAGGTTTGTGCGAAATATAACAAGAATACATACACTTCTCTTTTTCCCTCAAAGTTAATTGTCAATCCTCACAATGCAGCCATTCATGTGGTATTTAGACTGTCATGAAAATGGTACCCATGGTTCTAGATTCATTTTTGGGATTGCCAATTGCTCATGTGGTGATAGAAAGGAAGCTATTTTCATAGCAATTTGCTACTATTTTTTCCCCCCTGGTCACTATTAGTGCCAAAGTTTTTTTTTTTTTTAAAGATAACACAGTCATTTAAAGTAATTTTGCCCAGCTCCATATTCTTTAGGGTACAGATTACTATTGGGATGATACTTTCCAGAAGGACACAACTGGAAGCATACAGGTTTAGCCTTCTTTTTTTAGCAAATAAGTACGAAACCAATCTATCCACAATCCAACAAAGTAATGTATTTTTTGTGCACGTACATAATTTAATGACGGGGCTATAAGAGTTGAGCTGCAACATCTGGATTGCTTCTGGATGACAGAAAAGAAAGGTATAAAATTTTAAATCTTTGCTGCTGTCACCTGGTTGATCTGGTAGACTATTAAGGATTTGGGTGGCCGCCTGGTTGTCTTGCTGCACTTGTGGTACTGTGGTTGTCATCCCTTGATTTGAATGCTGCTAGTCCTCATTATATAATGAGGTATGCATTCCAACATCACTCTCTCTCTCTCTCTCTCTCTCTCTCTGGAGTTCAGGTACGGTTTCTCGAGCAACAGAATAAAGTACTAGAAACAAAATGGAATCTTCTGCAACAACATGGCAGCTCAGCTCCAAAGCTCAACCTAGAGCCCTTATTCGAGGAATACATTTTCAACCTTAGAAGGCAATGTGATCAGTTAATGAGCGATCGAGTAAAGTTGGATGGAGATCTAAGAAACGTACAGGATCTTGTAGAAGACTACAGAAGGAAGTAAGTGAGATTCCAAGGCCTACTTAGCAAAGGTGGGATAAGAAGGGTCAGGATGGCAAAAGCTGTACCATTCAGTCTGCAAGTGTTTATAAAAGTTTTAAGGCCTTCCCTTATGAAAAAATAAACACAAAATGAAAAACTAAAACAGGCAGAAAATAAGCACTTTAGATGTTCCCTAACCACTGCTGACTGCCAGAAGGTTTTAGCAGAGCTGTGATTCTCAAACATTTTAGTCTCAGAACTCCTTCATATTCTTAAAAATGATTGAGGACCCCAAAGAGTTTTGGTTTATGTGGATCATATATATTGATATGTACTGGAAATGAAAACTGAGAAATATTAAAATATTTAAAATTTGACTTCGCAGAACCTCCCTCCCTCCCCCCCCCCAAAAGGTTCTGCCCAGACCCCTGAGAATCACTTTGTGAAATGCTCTTGTGGGTCAGGAGGAAGCACCCAGAGGAAGCTCTGAAGAAGCTGCAGCAGCCCATCCTACCCCTCTTCCTTGGAATTATGCCCAACCGATAGCTGTGTGGCTTTGGCATTTTGGCTTGTGGTTTAGGGTGGAGACATTTTTGATTTATCAAAGAAATGAGGACATTAAAGCAAGCAGTTACAGGTTCATTAAAATGCCTTTTGGCTCATAAAATAGGGGTTATGAAAACTTCTGATAGCAATTAAATGCACTGAGGAGACAGTTATTAAATACACTGAGGAGACAGTTATAATAAAATGAAATGGAACTGACATGATTTAATTTTTTTTAAAAAAAATTGATGGAATAGTCATCAAATATGATAATATAAATGGAATAAATGGAATAAATGGAATAATCGGTGAGAATAAGGACGTTTATAACAAAAACAACAATATTGTGTAGTGCCATCAAACTTTCTAATGCCTACCCAGACTTGTGATATATTTGAGAAAGCTACTTGCCTCCTCATTAGAATTTATTTTGGAAGATTATTATTTAAATTAATAGCTTTCAGATGTTGTTTCAGATTAAATTAAGAGTATTGATACTATCTGAAAACTGGTGAAAACACACACACACACACACACACATACACACACACACACACCATGATACAGTAGAAGTGATATATTCATGCTATATGTGCTATGTCCATATAGTATAGGGCTGTTCTTAAAACTACAATTAAAAATGTAAAAACTGCAGACTAATAAACTAACATGAAGATAAAGAAAAAGGCAAGAATAAATAGGAAAATGAAAAAAATGAATTAGTCTACTATTTTTATGCAAATGTAATTTTCATTACTATGCAGTAGCATTATGGAGCTCATGTTGTGCCAATTTGGAGAAAAATGTAAATTGACTGGAGAGGTTATAGCAGATTACTAAGACCTTTGAACTGGGAGTGCTGCATAGCCATAATGTGTTACATATGTAATATGAAGGAAGAATAACCCTTTTCCTTTATGGTATTCCAAAAGCCTGTGAAATCTCCGCTATCATGCAAAGTCTTGGAGACCACTCAGTTAGAGATTGCAGTGCCATGAATTAACGTTGATGGATGCTGACCGAATTATAGTGTGTTAATTTCTGCACTATAATTGTTTCAGTACAGTTTTTAGGTTTTTTAAAATGCATGTTCTTAGTCAAACTGCTTAGAATCAACTGTGATTAAAGTGGAATAAATCATAAGTAATAAATAGCTGCTTATTTAAACATTGACATCCAACACTTGTAATGTTGGTAGCAATGATGAAAGACGACAATTCTTCACATGCAGAAATGCTGGCCCAGTTCCAGCAGCCAACTTAATGGACTGGTAGCTTAAGTCAGACACTGTTTTAGAGGAGATAAAACTATTGAAACTCAGGTTCCTCAACCTGAGTTGGGATGTAAAATAAATTTTGGTGACTTTAGTGAAATGTCCTCTCTGAATGACCATCAGGAGTCATATTTATAATCCGTGCTTGATACTCCTTGCAGATGGTTTGATGATTCAGTATTGTAAAACGAGTCTTTTTTTTTCTTTTTACATGGCTACTGTGCCACAAATTAATTTAGAACTGATACAGACAAATTTCTTTCCCTAGAAAGAGGAGCTTTTATGACAGCCTTGTCAAGGCCATGGAAGGCTATTGATTGGCACCTTTTTATATGACATTTTCTCTGCCTGATCTTTTCTTTGAAGAGGACTGAAAGTCTATGTTCCTTCTCTTCACAGATATGAAGAAGAAATTAACAAACGCACCGCTGCTGAAAATGACTTTGTTGGTATCAAAAAGGTGACTATCCTAAAACAAAAGAATTAAGTTAAGAAAATAATAATAATAATATGTGGGAAATTTTTACACACAGGGAAAAAGCACTTTTGTTCAAAGTCTTTCTAATTTCTTAATGAGAAATTTCTAATTTAAATTAAATTAAATTAGAAATTTCTAATTTCTTAATTAGGCTGAGAAATTTACAGCATTTCAGCCATTGCTGAACACAACTCCTATAATTTCTCATTCTTCACTTTGGTTGATGGTCATCAGAGCCCATTAATACCTGCAAACCCATTCACTTTTTACTGTGCTAAAGCAAGAAACTGGGTCAAGATTATATGACAATTATCAAAATATTTTGAATGGCCTTTTCATTGGAACATTCACATTTACTATTAAACGTACACTGATTACTGATAAAGCAACAACTTAAAATTATGCTCTACATTTTACATCACTGTAAGGAAGTGTTCATTCTTTATCTATTGGTATGCGATATTAAACTTGTATTAATTTATTAGGCAGTGAGCTTGTAGAGGCACGTTCAGAGTAAGATGTTGAATTAAAAGGGACAGTTCTAAATAGAAATATGCATCGTACAGAACTTTGTAGCAATGTAGAATTGGATTGGACAATCTGTAGTCTTCCACATATGTTCAGCTACAATTCCCAGCCTTGTTTACCATTAATTGTTTTGGCTACAGCTGCTGGAGATTGTAATTCAGCCACTTTTGAAGGACCTCAATTTCTCCATCCCTTTTATGTGGTGTAAAACATTTAGAATAGGGGTCTCAAATCTTGGCAACTTTAAGACTTGTGGACTTCAACTCCCAGAATCCCTCAGCCAGCAAAGCTGGCTGAGGAATTCTGGGAGTTGAAGTCCACAAGTCTTAAAGTTGCCAAGGTTGGAGACCCCTGATTTAGAGGACTCCTGTTCTCTTTTCTTTATTGTAAAAAGGCATAACTTCAATGCCCAGTTTGTTAATTAGAAACAAAGAACTAGAAGCCTCTGTGTGACACTCTGAAGAAATGCTACCAGTTGGAGTACACTCTATGGGCTAAATAAATCAAATGTCTAAAGTGGTATGAAACAGATGTCTAGGAATCCTTGGACTGCTTTTTTGTAATTTTTGTCTGTGTTGCATTCTTGCAGGATGTTGATGTTTCATTCATGCAAAAAGTAGAGCTACAAGCAAAGTCTGATAGGCTGGCAGATGAGATCAACTTCCTGAGGGCCTTGTATGAGGCTGTAAGTGTTGAATGTTCTTGTCCTTGAATCCAAAGTAATGAAAAGGTCTTTAGGGTCAGAAATCACACTGCATCTGGGCAAGAAATGGAACGATCTTGACAGGAAAATAGATCAACTGTGACTCATTGACAATCTTATGAACTACCATATTCTATTTCAAAAATCTCCTGGGGACTTAGATCAAAATCTTGGGGCTCTTTTGTAGGAGACAGAGACCAGTATACACTATATGGACTTGGGAGTGTCCTGATTAGATTCACACATCATGCTAAGATGTGATTTTGCTAGCCCAGATTTGTTGATTAAGTCACAATTGTCTGGACAACATTTTGCAGGTACTGTTGTTTCTTTAATGGTGGCATGATGTAATGTGAGAACTGCAGTACTGCTACACATAGTTTCTTCAAATAGTTTTAAATTGACACACAATATAGAGGCACCATGGAACTACAAAGGAGAAAGAAGAAGTCAGTCAGCTCCACTAATCAATTATGTCTTCTTGAAACATTAACAATTTGATATACATGAGGCCTACTATTATTAGAAACAGGGAAGGAGACAGGCTATCTGTAAAAAAAAGTAAACTTTTTAATTGATGCTGTGAATCAGAATGCTTTTAATAATGGGTTCCCAGACATGAGAATCATATAATCAGATCAGTTAGTTTGAATGGTTATACTATACTCTCTTATAACTCCAGTCCTCATCCTCAGGTTAAAAAATCCACATTATTATGCTGACAGCCATATTCTCTTCTATTGTAAAAGCTTGGGAAATATCTAAAAAGATTGCTCAAGTTTCTTTAATTTAAGCTTTGTTTTAAGTGACAAAAAAATTTGTTGTTGTTAGTTGCGAAGTCAGTTCCGACCCATCGCGACCCCATGGACGTTCCTCCAGGCCTTCCTATCCTCTACCATCCTGTGGAGTCTATTTAAGTTCACGCCTACTGCTTCAGTGACTCCATCCAGCCACCTCGTTCTCTATCGTCCCATTCTTCTTTTGCCCTCAATCTTTCCCAGCATTAGGCTCTTCTCCAGTGAGTCCTTCCTTCTCATTAGGTGGCCAAAGTATTTCAGTTTTATCTTCAGGATCTGGCCTTCTAAAGAGCAATCACGGTTGATCTCCTCTAAGACTGACTGGTTTGTTTGCCTTGCAGTCCAAGGGACTTCTCCAGCACCAGAGTTCAAAGGCCACAATGAATGAAAAATGAAAAAAATAAATAAAACTAGACTAGAGCTAAACTGTGGTATGAAAAGATCTGATAATGGAACCCTGTATTCAACAGAAAACCAAAACTTACAGGGATTTATAGAATCTAGACCTCTGGATTATGGCCCAAACTCAATTTTCTTTATCACATTCTTACCTGAACACTGACTAAAATTACTGGTTGCCTGGGATGAGAATTCATTTGCTAGGTTTGGCTTGTTTGGTTTCCCATTAAAATGGCCCAAAATGTAATCTAGGTTCCAGATTTAATTTACAGTTTTAGAAGGGACTTATCAAAGACTACAAAAAAGGTATCTGCATGAATAGATATGAATGTGAGATGGATGTTTTGTTGCACTTGGTTTGCATTCATGATGTTGTGCTAAGGAAGCACAAATTAGTAAAAACCTGTCCTGTTTGCTCTCTTTTGATTAGTTCAGAAAACCGGCAAATACCACCTCTGGCTGGCCCCAGAGTGGGGTGGGAATGGAGATTTTGCAATATCCTTACCCAGGAGTGGGGTGGGAATAGAGATTTTGAAGTATCCTTCCCCTGCCACACCCACCAAGCCATGCCCACCAAGCAACATCACACCCACAGAACTGGTAGTAAAAAAAATTGGATTTCACCACTGGTCTGGTAGTTTGTTTGCTTGTTTGTTTTAAGTTTTCTTTTTTAATCAAAGGGAGCTTTGTAATATATTGCATTGTAACTGTCCATTCAAGAGTCTATTCAACTGTCCATTCAAGAGCCAAGATGGTGCAGTGGTTAGAGTGCAGTACTGCAGGCTACTTCAGCTAACTGCTAGCTGTAGTTCAGCAGTTCAAATCTCACCAGGCTCAAGATTGACTCAGCCTTCCATCCTTCCGAGGTGGGTAAAATGAGGACCCAGATTGCTGGGGGCAATATGCTACTTAGAAAGGACTGTAAAAGCACTATGAAGTGGTATATAAGTCTAAGTGCTATTGCTATTGGTATTCTTCTTGCCCAGAACAGAGGCCTCCCCTGATAAGCACAATTCATATGAATCAATAGAAAATTTCCTGAATGCAGCAGTCTTGTCATGCTGAGCTTTGCCAAGTCCCTGGTGAGATTTCATTTGGTGAATCTTCCAAGGGTATCTAGCCCTACCACATCTAGGCTGCAAAATCCTGAATGACCAGCAGATAGCAGCAAAAAGACAAAAACTGTATATTGTGATTCCATCTAACTCAAGGGTGTCAAACTGGTGGTCCATGGGCTGGATGTGTCACATGCAGGCCACGCCCACCCCAGCTCTGTGAAGGCAAAAAATGTTGCGATACATCATGTGACGGCAATGTAATGCGGCGAGTTCAGTGGTGAAATGCAAAATTTCTCCCTACCAGTTCTATGGGCGTGGCTTGGTGAGGGGGTCATGTGACTGAGTAGGATTTTTTACTACCAGTCCAGGCGAACTGGACTGAACTGTAGCATTTCACTCCTGGGCGAGTTTGACACCCATAATTTAATTGGTCATGTGAATTTTATTTTGTCCAAATCAATTGGCTGTCATTACGTGGCTTGCACTGACCTCAGATACTGGACCATGTTCTTTAACAGGGTATGGTATCATCTTTATAGTATAGCATGTACTATGTGCACATAACTCCAAGGTTGACATACTGTTTTTCTAGATAGGACTAGATATACCTCCATCTAGAGTCTCAGGGAGATTCTGTAGTCAATGATGAAAACACTAACTAGACAGCCTACTGACAACTTCCTGCTTTGCCAAAGCGAGGCACAACCTTTATTTTGAGTTGGCTTCCACAGAATATTTTGCTAGGCAAAGATGAACTTGAATTAGTGAGTAAAAATGGAAAACATCTGGATGGATGGATAATAGCATCTTTTTTCCCCCCCAAAGGAATTGATTCAAATCCAAGGACAAATTAGTGACACCAATGTTATCTTGCAAATGGACAACAACCGAGATCTGGACCTCAACAGTATCATTGCTGAAGTGAAAGCACAGTATGAAGATATTGCCAACAGGAGCCGGGTTGAGGCAGAAGCATGGTATCAAACCAAGGTAAGACTCTGTATAACTTTTCCAGAGATGATTGTGGAGTTAAGAGAAGTTTATCCTCTTAATCTGGAATCAATGCTCTTAACCGGAAGGAAAGTCTGAAGTGAGACGGTTGATAGTCAGACCATGAGTTTACACTTCCAATGGGCTTTTCTTTTTTCAGAAATCCTTTAATTGAATCTGATGTAGAACATTTGTCTTATATCATATATTTTTTAATAATGGGACCGTAACAAGCATTATCTTTTGGACTGCTAGGAAGAACAGAAAAATCCTAGACATTATTATTTGAGAAGCCATGATGGAGGGACCTCATGAGCTTTGCAATTTCTCATGAGAAATAATGCAACTACAAGTTCTGTACCTTTCATTTTAACCACAAAGTTATAGTGCCTACTGAGCTTTGCTGAAACATAAAGACAAATTGTGATGCCATTGTCTCAATACCTAATATATTCCTAAGAGGCAAAAATTTGGATTCCACTTTTTGTTTTGAAATCACATTTAGGTTTAGAGGTGGCAAATTCGGCAAATCTTTTATCTGCCTTTTCCAGGGAAAGGTGACACATGGAGTTCACCCCATACCCAAGGCCTCTTGTCTAATTCGTGAAGCTGTTGCTGCTTCCTATCAGTCATAAGGATTCTCTTTTGGTGTTACAGTTTCAGGAACTTCAGAGCACAGCTGTTGGTCACGGGGATGACCTGAAAAATACCAAGAATGAGATTGCAGACCTGAATCGGGTTATCCAGAGACTAAAAGCAGAAATTGACAATTTGAAGAAACATGTAAGTGGGCATTTGAATATAGCAATACACCTGTCTGCATGGGTTTATCGGTTCTCTTTTTTCATCTTTGTTACAGGTCCATTTTCTCTTAGCTTGCACAGTATTTTGCAATTCATACATGTATGTATGCTAGGAACATTTTCCCGCCGAATTTCAACAGGATTTATTTCTGAGGAAAAGTGGTTAAGCATATCCATTCAAGTTGGATAGCTTCTTGATTAAATGATCCCTGCCACCATTTTCAGGAGATTATTCCCCTACCCTGACTGTTTATAGCTCACGCTTACTAGATTGAGACACAATGTGCAGAGACGTATTCTAAGCTGTTATTTCTTCCTCTGTAGTAGAACTGGAGCAGAAATATTGCAAGAAGTGTTATGTGGAGGTGTTCTTTGATTCTCAGGACTATCTGTCAGTCATGCATTACTATCTTTGACTGTGTGCCAGCTACTGTTCTGCTTGGATAAAAATAGCTTCACTTTATTAATCTAAATTCTAGTAACCTCACGTTTAAGTTATTGCATACTTTTGAATATGAATTTGCTCTCAAAAATGCTCTTTAATACAAAACATGGCAGTTTGAATAATCTCTGTGACCCTATTATGCCAATATTAGATTCTATTTTATAGGCAAAATGCAAAATTTATTCACAAAATACATGGAAATGGACTCACTAGCTCCAGAAAGACTATGATTTGAATGAAACACTGCTCAAAGTTGAATAGCAATAGGACTAGCACAGACTTATATATCGCTTCATAGTGCTTTACAGCACTCTCTAAGCAGTTTACAGTCAGCATATTGCCGCCCCCCCAATAATCTGGGCCCTCATTTTACTGACCTCAGAAGGATGGAAGCCTGAGTTAACCTTGAGCTAGTCAGAATTGAACTGCTGGCAATCGGTAGAGTGAGCCTGCAATACTGTATTCTAACCACTGCACCACCATATATTACCGTATATTATATGACTTGCAATAACTGCATGATTCCTTGGTTCAGAGAGCTTCAGTCTCTCATTTGCAGGAAGATGCAGTATTTGATAATTTCCAGGTTTACTTTTTGTTGGCTATGCTAATAAAAGCTCAAAAAACCATCCACAATCAAACCCCCTGCACCTGTTTTTCTGAATGCATGAAACATTCAAGATGCCAGATACGTTTTTGTTATGATACTGTATGCATTTCCTCAAGATTTTTAGAAAAAAAAAAGTATTTGTCGATAATTTGAATCAAGCCTTAGGCCAAGATGATGTAGACAAGGAAAAGAGGACCATGAAAGGCTTTATTGGCATTTGGCACATCAAACCAGAGTAAACTTTTTAATTATCTAAGCACATTTCCATGTTATTAACATAAATCTTGCCCTGGCATAGTTGGAGGTTGCCTAGGAACAGAAGGTGGCACTCACTCTGAGCTAGTTTGCTGAAGAATAAATAGAAAGACCTTAGGTAGACCTCAACTTACAACAGTTCATTTAGTGACCGTTCCAAGTTACAATGGCCCTGAAAAAAGTGACTTATGACCTTTTTTTCACACTTATGACTTTTGTAGCATCCCCATAATCATGCGATCAAAATCCAGATGCTTGGCGACTGACTCATACTTATGACCGTTGCTGTGTCCCAAGGACATGTTGCGACCAAAGTCAATGGGGAAGCCAGAGTCACTTAATAACCGTGTTGGTAGCTTATCAACTGCAGCGATTCACTTAACAACTATGGCAAGAAAGGATGTAAAATGGGGAAAACTCACTTAAGAAATGTCTCACTTAACAACATAAATGTTAAGCACAATTGTGGTTGTAAGTCGAGGACTGCCGGTATTACAATTTGAGCCGTGGTGGCTCAAGGCTGTAAGAAGCCTGTTATTAAAACACAGCTGCCTGCAATTACTGCAGGTTCTAGTCCCACCAGGTCCAAGGTGGACTCAGCCTTCCATCCTTTATAAGGTAGGTAAAATGAGGACCCAGATTGTTGGGGTGGCAATAAGTTGACTTTGTAAATATACAAATAGAATGAGACTATTGCCTTATACACTGTAAGCCACCCTGAGTCTTCGGAGAAGGGCGGGATATAAATGTAAACAACAAAAAAAAACAACAACAAAAAACAGAGGGATCCCTTGAGTTACATATTTCGTTGAAATTCATTTTGCTGACATTGAATTTGCCCAGTGGTCTTTCAACCAGATTTTGAACTTTTCCACTGAAAGAGGCGCGAGTCCTGTTGAATCTGTTCACCCCGTCAATTTAATAACATATTATTTTATCAATATCCTTGTTGAGGTAGGGATTTGAAGGGGCAATTAAATGTTACCATCGGATTTTTTTCTTGAGGCTCTGAGGTGTAAATAAAAGTCAGTGTATAATAATGCGATCCTGTTTACAATCCTCTTGTAAACACTTAGCTGTCTGCTGCTATAACAGAAATGAGAGGCAAAGTGCCGAATCTTACCAATGGATTCTTAAGACATCTCAATTTAATACTTCACGAAATCATGCATGCAACAACACACACGTATCATGAAATTAGAACCTAATTAATATTAATATATTAATAATTAATTAATAATTAATAAAAAAGAAGAACCTAATTAATAATTAACTGTTAACCTCACCCCATTCCTAAAAGGTCCGTAAAGGGGGCGTGCATAAGAGCACCAGCGTGCCTACCGTCCCTGTCCTAATGTTCCCTATTTTTGTATTCCTTTTATGTATTCAGTTCATGCTTATACTTATATATATTATCTAATACGTACTTGACAAATAAATAAATAAATAAATAATAATACATCCAGATTGCCAATGTTCAAAAAGCAATTAACGATGCTGAGCAGCGTGGGGAGCTGGCCTTGAAAGATGCCCGAATGAAATTGAGCGACCTGCAACTGGCTCTGCAAAATTCGAAGGATGAGCTGGCGCGTCTCCTACGGGATTATCAGGAGCTGATGAATGTCAAACTGGCGCTGGATATTGAGATTGCTACATACCGCACGCTGCTCGAAGGCGAAGAATGCAGGTGGGTGCCATCTTGCGATGTATCGGGTCTCCGAGTGAAACATACCTATTTGCATGTTTCATGTGGGTCGATTTTACCAATCTTAAACATAGGAATATACATGCAGATACCTGTCATCGTAGCTGTTCTGCTTTTTCTATAACCGTGTATGAAATACAGCCTGTGCATCCATTGTTTTCCCCATTAAAAATTTTTTTTGTTTGTCCATCAGTTTTTTTCAGCCTGTAACAAAGATCTTGTTCTAGGTTTGGAGCCTGTATGGTTTTCTATTGAGTCAGTTTTCAGAATTCTGCAGGCTTTCTCCACTGATTGTTTTCTTAGAAAATTCATAGAATTTCCAGTCGGAGATGAATAGTACATTTGATGGATGCCAAATTAGAAAAAAAAATGCATTTAGTTCATCCATTTTAGAAGGCTGTCTTTCTTCAACCATACTGTCCCTGGGTCTGATCTTTAGTTTATTCACTTTTGAGCAGTTTTTTCTTCCTTCCTCTTTCTCTCTCTTTCAGTTTCCTTTTGCCTAGCACAATTCAGTCTGTAGGATAAAGTTCTAAAGGGCTCCAAGGAGAGGACATTAAATAGAGGGCATTTTCCCTAAACTCAGCAATAGCAAACATTTTCATTGGAAACAACAGGAGTCCTGTCAATGAAAAGTGATATCAAATATTTTGTAGCTAAAATGATTTTTCTCTTTCTGCCCCTAAATATGTTGTCTCCTTGAACATGATGTCTAACTTTATCCCCAAATCTAGAGTATATGTTATGGTATATTTAGCCAGCAAATAAAAGTGATTCTCAAGCTGTCAGTAGGAAGTTTAGAATGTGGCAGTTGTGTGTGTGTGTTTGTGTGTGTATCTGCATGCAAATATTAACATTTGTATGGCACATTTCCAACAATGTTGAAATGTCTGAATGTTCAATGTGCATATTTATGAAGCACTACATGCTGTTCAATATCATGAGCATAGTAGAAGACATTTCCACACATCCATCATTTGCATTAACATTAGCTGGGAATGCTTCTAGCATGGGGTAGGCTTTTAAGGATGTAAATAAATAATATATGCTTGTATAATTGCAAGTAAATAACTAAAATTATGTTTCCTATACAATCTGGAATTAATTGCAGTTGTTATGTCTACCATAATACTGCTTAGTCATTATTCATAGTAAGAATTGGTTGCTGACTTGGAGAAAGACACATAAAGTTATCCTTCACTCCTGGCATTTTTAATTAGTGGTGAAAATTCAGAAGAGAAAATACTGCCCAGATATAGAAGCAATCTTTCCTCAAGTATGTTTTTTATAAACGAAGTAAATATGTCTTAGGCTTGTATTCTACATAAAATGTGTGCTGGAAATTAAAACTGGTTCTCTCTGTGCAATATCTTTACATTTTAAGATTTCATCAATTTGCAATCCAAATGTGTGTACATTTACTCCTAAACTAACTCCCCCTATGTTTGATAGATTTTCTTCCAACATAGCTGCCTTGGTTCATAGCATAACTTAGTCTCCTACCATCTGATGCCCTTCAGATGGGTTGTACATATTTTAATTTCCTAGGACTAATAG
The DNA here is from genome assembly GCF_028640845.1 of Ahaetulla prasina. Taxonomy (NCBI): domain Eukaryota; kingdom Metazoa; phylum Chordata; class Lepidosauria; order Squamata; family Colubridae; genus Ahaetulla; species Ahaetulla prasina. The sequence continues at coordinate 158,388,620 of NC_080540.1, forward strand.
GGATTGGTCTACACCAGATTGGGAAAAGCTGTCCTAAACTACCAGGCCAAAAGTTGTGTTGTCTTCAACCCAGTGATTATGGTGGTGGAGAATGAGATGACTACTACCCTGTTCTTCTTTAGAAGAACATCTATGGCTTTACCAATCCCTTTCCCAGCCTATCCAAATCACTGGGCTTTTATTGAAATAGGAAGTAGAATCAATGGGCTTTTATTGAAAGAGGAAGTAGAAGATAGCTAGAAATGGAGGGCACCTTCATAATTTGTGCTGCACCAAGGGTTTGCAAGATATGTCTAAGGTATTTGGGTAAGGCTCAAAGCCCATCATGTTTAGACCAAGAAAAGATCTCTCATCCTTTTAAAAGAAAAATAGCAGCTGCATCACCACAATACAAAAAAAGATGTTGTGACCAGAGGTGGGCATCACATACTGTAACAACCGGTTTCCCTGGAACCGCAAATATGAGCGCATGCGTGAATTTAAAATCTTTGACTTCTCTGAAAGGACATTAGCTTCTATTAACCTTATGAGGAAAACTTGTTTTTAAATATGAAGATTTCCTAGTTTTCATTTTGTCCTCCTCTACTTAACTATGGTTTGAATCATGATGTGAACTAATGACAGAAGGACTTGCTGGAAGGCAACTGGGCAAAGTGAGATCTTGTGGTCACTTCTTTTGTTGACATGCTTTGAGAGCTTAACTTATTTTGTGCCCAAATGCTCCCACCAGTGCCAGGGCAGAAAGGCGGCCTTGTTTATTTTCCTCACCCCTCTGAGATATTGTGGTTCCATGGTATTCTGGGAATTTCAATGGTGGGCTGGATTTTGGCACTTAGTGTCGGTTGCAGCAGTATCTTCCATTTTGTTGAACAAGAAAACCCAGGATAGACATTAATTGTAAGATCACTCCAGAGGTGGGTTTCAGCAGGTTCTGATCAGTTCTGGAGAACCGGGAGCGGAAATTTTGAGTAGTTTGGAGAACCGGTAGTAAAAATTCTGACTGGCCCCGCCCCCATCTATTCTCTGCCTCCCGAGTCCCAGCTGATTGGGAGGAAATGGGGATTTTGCAGTAACCTTCCCCTGGAGTGGGGAGGGAATGGAGATTTTACAGTATCTTTCCTCTGCCACGTCCACCAAGCCACGCCCACCAAGCCTGCCACACCCACCAAGCCACGCCCGCAGAACCGATAGTAAAAATTTTTTAATCCCACCACTGGACCACTCCCAGAATTCTTTCAACTACTGAAGGGGGTGGGGAGTGGCCAGTGTTGTTGCCAAACCGCATTGTACTTTTCTATATTCCCCTAAAATATTGCTGCAGTTAGTTCTGGAAACCGTAAATCAACTCTGGTGCCCACACGAATGGAGATCAGGGCTCATTGTGTTCAACCCCATAGCTGTCCCTCATCGCTGAAATAATGGAGCATAGAGCACCTGATAGAGGAAGGAGGAAGGAGCACTTTTAGATAATAAAGACAATGGTTTAGTGTTTTTTACCTGCACTAATAGCCCAGGATCTAAAATTACTAAGTTACAGATCAGGGGGAAAAAAAGAATTACTATGAAATGCTGCAGGCTACTTCTGCTGATCATCAGTTGCCAGAAGTTTGGGAGATCGAATCTCACCAGGCTCAAGGTTGACTCAGCCTTCTATCCTTCGGAGGTGGGTAAAATGAGGACCCAGATTGTTGGGGGCAATAGGCTGACACTGTAAACCACTTAGAGAGGGCTATAAAAGCACTGTGAAGCGGTATATAAGTCTTAGTGCTAGTGCTATTGCTATTATCTGTATTGATGCAGTTTGTTTCTGAGGCCACTGTCTGATTCAGTACATTGGAAAAACTCTATGTTGTAGTAACCCTTGAACTAAATGTATTTTTTTCTTGGGGTGAAATAATTGCCAGTAGTTACACAGCTGAAAAAAAAGGAATAATCTGTATATAGACCAACATTTTTAGCAACATTTCTTCATGTATTTTACTCTGGTTAATGTCTGACCCTGAATAACAGCAGATGTTACGGTGAACTCCTGTTGCCATCTAGATAAGCCTGAAGGGCAATAAGAATCAGGATTGACTTCCCTCACAATGTTTTTGTACAAAGTAGATGAGCACTCTGGCCTCAGGAGGGTGCTCTTAAGACAGTCCCATCCAGGCAGCTTGTACCTGAGAGCACAATGCTAACTGGGTACAGAAAACAGGTTTGCATTCCATGAGAAGATGAGGGAAGCTGGCAGAGAGGTTGCACCATCTGTGCTGCAACACAGTCACTGATTGCTACAAAATGCTTTCTTGTGGGTTCCTGGTTGAGCCACAGAGTGGGAAGGGCCATTTTGCACCAGGTTGCTTCCTCACGTCTGAAACATAAGTTTTGCCAGCATGGGAGGGGCAGCCTCCTGTTCGCACCTTCCCAGTTAGGCCTGCAGTGGACAAGGACCTATAGGAATTTGTTTTGCTCAGCTGTGGAAGGCTGGATCCCCTGAGGGAGGGGTGAACCACTGCAAGCCGGCTGAAAAGACTACTATGCAACCTGTTTCAGTCTCCTCCCAAATCCTAATCGTTCATGTGACCCCCTCCAAGCTCAGGGGGTGTGCTTCAGAGGTGGGTTTCAACAGGTTCTGACCAGTTCTGGAAAACCGGTAGTGAAAATTTTGAGTAGTTCGGAGAACCAGTAGTAAAAATTTTGACTGGCTCCACCTCCATCTATTCTTTGCCTCCCAAGTCCCAGCTGATCGGGAGGAAATGGGGATTTTGCAGTAACCTTCCCCTGGATTGGAGAGGAAATGGAGATTTTATAGTATCCTTTCCTTGGAGTGGGGTGAGAATGGAGATTTTACAGAATCCTTCCCCTGCCACGCCCACCAAGCCACACCCACCAAACCAAACCACGCCCACAGAACTGGTAGTAAAAAAAATTGAAACCCACCACCGGTGTGCTTCAGATGGTGCATCAGTGTTATGCAGTTGCCCTGCCTCTTGCACAATCCCTCTTATAAGGGGATGTAGATTGTTTATTCCTCACAAGTTTCCCTAGGAATTTTTTCCTCCATTTTAATTTGTTTATTAAAATTGCTGTCTTTTCTATCAGGAAGGAAAGGCGGAGAAACTCTAAACTTCCTTTGGCTGGCAGAGAAAGAGAAAAAATAGAAAAAAAGAAAAATTGGCTTTGATGGGCTGGGGATCTTTGGTATAGAAGCAAACTATACCAAAGATCCCCAGCCCGTCAAAGCCAATTAATTTTTCTTTTTTTCTATTCAGTCTGAAGCTGATGTCTTTTTTGCACTAACTTCTCAGAAATAGATAGTAAGTTAAAGGATTTCTCTCTAATTGTAGAGCATCCAGTCCTGGGTGAGTTCTTTTGAACTCACCTATCTGTAGTGGCATATACAAAATCTCTATTTTATGCTTTTCATAAGAAAAGTATAACTCTACACTTTGCTCACTGATGGCACTAATCCATAATGTGATTAGTTGGAACTGGTGTGGTGTGGGTTCTTCTTTTCAGTAGTCCAGTCAAACTTTAAATGGCTTAGTTACGCGTATAAATCCTCTCTGTTGAATAACAAAAGATGAGAGGGTCAATCAAATCAAATCTTTATTATAGACAAAGATCAACAAAAATAGATCTGGTTGAAAAATAGCTAAAAAGCTAGCAGGAACATGAAGTACATGAAGAAAATATGTCAGCTGCTGGAATCTCCAGGAGTAGCAAGCTATTTTAAGGCAGTTTTGGGATATAGTCCAAAAGCAGGAAAAAATAAATGCAGCTGACATAGCTCCTTAGTGAGCTTAACTTCCACAGGGATTTCCTTATATTTAATCAGGTCTGTTTCCTGGTTATATGTATTATATGTTATATATTATATATATTAACATAACATAACATAACAACAGAGTTGGAAGGGACCTTGGAGGCCGTCTAGTCCAACCCCCTGCCCAGGCAGGAAACCCTACACCATCTCAGTCAGATGGTTATCCAAAAATTTCCAGTGTTGGAGCATTCACAACTTCTGCAGGCAAATATTATATATATGTTGTATGTTATATATATGTTATATGTGTTATATGGTTATATGTGTGTTCTGTTTGACAAATCATGTATCTAAAGCCATCTTCTTCAGCTTGGAGAACGTCTGAATTTTTTTACTTCAATAGTCCATCAGGGGAGTTGTGGTCTCAGGAGAGAAGGAGACCAAAGATGTCTGGTCCAGGGAGAACAGTTTCTAGAAGGATTTTTGGAGGTGCAACTTATATCCCTCACCCAAATACATCAATGTGCCAGTACACAAATTCCTATTTTTTACATATAGAATAGAATAGAATAGAATTTTTATTGGCCAAGTGTGATTGGACACACAAGGAATTTGTCTTGGTGCATAGGCTCTCAGTGTACATAAAAGAAAAGATATCTTCATCAAGGTACAACATTTACAACACAATTAATAGTCAATATATCAATATAAATCATAAGGATTGCCAGCAACAAGTTATAGTCATACAGTCATAAGTGGAAAGAGATGGGTGATGGGAACTATGAGAAGATTAATAGTAGTGCAGATTCAGTAAATAGTTTGACAGTGTTGATGGAATTATTTGTTTAGCAGAGTGATGGCCTTCGGGAAAAAACTGTTCTTGTGTCTAGTTGTTCTGGTGTGCAGTGCTCTATAGCGTCGTTTTGAGGGTAGGGGTTGAAACAGTTTATGTCCGGGATGTGAGGGGTCTGTAAATATTTTCACGGCCCTCTTCTTGATTCGTGCAGTGTACAGGTCCTCAATGGAAGGCAGGTTGGTAGCAATTATTTTTTCTGCAGTTCTAATTATCCTCTGAAGTCTGTGTTTTTCTTGTTGGGTTGCAGAACCGAACCAGACAGTTATAGAGGTGCAAATGACAGACTCAATAATAATATAGACAATGCAAGGAAAGAAGTCTGTGTATGTAGGGGGGAAGAGGGACACAAAGTATATTTTCCTTTATTTTGTCGCCCGTCTGAAAGAGAATTTAAAGTGACAGTTTGTTCCTTGTTTTTACTTGATACTTTCTGCCCAAATCTTTATTTGCAAGAACAGGGCCGTATAGGCTATGGGCTATACATGATAAAGGTAATTGACTTATGCACGCATTCTTTTCTCTTTCTTGCCTATAGGATTTCTGGAGAACTTACTGCCCCTGTGAGCATGTGTAAGTATTTCATTTATGTTAATTAGCTGCGAAGGCCCATGATAATACACTTGTTTGCACAGATTAATATTGTTTAATATTAATGCTGAATAATTTAGAAATCTTGAAAAAATACTCTCCATCACTGATAAGAGGATGAGGATCAAATAAGAAACATTACACTGTGCATGTATCCTGCCTAACCTATTTTATACAGTTGATGAGAATAATAATTTAGATAAAAAGTGAGACATGAGGCTTTAAGAAAAGGTAACTAAAATGGATTGTTATTATTATTATTATCCAGAATAAAAACCCAAACAATACAACATACAATTAAAACAAAATTAAAAACTTATTATACAATTTGGCCGAAAACTATTAAGTTGTGGTCAATTCAAACTGAAACAAAAACAGTCAATTTGCTAAATAGAAGAAGGAATTAAAAGGTTTTTAGCCTTATAAAATAGATCTGCAATGGCATATGAGAAAGACTTTGGGAGAAAGACCTTGGGAGTGGGGCAACTAAGATGATTGAAGGCCTGGAGATTAAAACATATGAAGAAGGGTTGCAGGAACCTAGTATGGTCAGTCTAGAGAAAAGAAGGACTAGAGTATTCCAGTACTGGAGGGGCTGCCACAAAGAAGTGGGGGGTCAACTTATTTACCAAAGCACCAGAAAGCAAGACAAGAAACAATGGACGGATCTGATGAAGGAGTGAAGCAATCTTGAATTAAGGAGAAACTTCCTAACAGTGAGAAAAATTAACCAATGGAACAGCTTGCCTTCAGAAATCGTGGATTCTTCATCACTGGAGGATTTTGAGAAGACCTGTTTAAAATGGTGGTTTCCTGCTTGAGCAGGGGGCTGGACTAGAAGACTTCCAAGGTCCCTTCCAGCTCTATTCTGATTGACTATGCAAAGAGACACTATGAAGGGAATGGTCCAGGGGTGAAATTTACCTACCTTCCCTACCGGTTCGGAAGTATGCGCTCCGCCATCGTCACGTCTGATTTTTGACCTTCTGTGCATTCTGTGCATGTGCTGAGGGTCAAAAATGGGTTACTTCCTGGTTAAAACCAGGAAGTAATGACATCTGGGCAGGTGGGTAGAGCCTTGTGTTGCCGCTGCTACCGGTTCGCCAAACCATGTGCTGCCGCCATTACCGGTTCGCGCGAGCCGGACAGAATCGACAGGATTTCACCACTGGAATGGTCAGATAAGAGATAGTATAGTGGCAGTTGGGTAGCGTGCGTGGCAACTAGACCCTCCCCAGTTTCTCAGGCTGTAAAGGAGAGTGGGGCAGGGAGGGAGGATTGAACTTTCAGACTTGCAAGATTCTGTCAACAAAGCTTTGCAATAAAGTAAAATCAGCTTGTTTGGCTATTGATTCCTATCTAGCTTACCTCGCAAGGCTGACAAGAACAGATGAAGAAACAGACACCATGTAGATTGAAAGCTACTTTTATTAGAACAGCTTTAGTCACAGAGTCTTGCAAGTCTGAATGTGCTCCCCTTTTTTTCTCCTTCTTTTATCTTCATGTGAATTAAAGTTGGTCAGTTGCAGTGGGGCTGGCACTTTCCTTGCTTGGGCTAATATCTTGCTTATCTGATCCTTGCCTTGGTAGTAGATCTTCCATTTCTTCTCCAAGGCCATCCTCTATGAGCACTACAAGTGATATCCTTTGATATTTAATCTTGAACGGTGCTCCACACTAGATGGGAAATTTGAGGGAGCAATTTGGCAGTAATTCTACTCATGTTGCCTTTAACAGGTGGCAGCACCTGTAACCTTAAAAAGCTAAGCAGGGTCCTTCCTAGTTAGAATTTGGATGGGAGTTCATTTATAATTTCAGGGCCGGGGATTATAGTGGGGAAATCAGCATCCTGGAATATGATGGGTTGCCCCCGGTTCGGACCGGTTCTATAGAACTGGTAGTAAAACCGGCAGGAGGCTCCGCCCACTGACCCGAATGTCATCAAAAGTGATCTGCGCATGTGCAGAAGAGCGTGCATGCAAGTGGAGCAAGCGCGCGCATGCGGGCACAATGCGAACCTGTAGTAAAGCTAAGTAGAACCCAACCCCGATGAGAATGACTTGGATATGCCACTATAGATCCCAAGACTTGAGCATGATGGTCATCCATCATGTCTTAGAGCAACTAAGATGATCAAAGGCCTGGAGATTAAAACATATGAAGAACGGCTGCAGGATTAGAGCTTGGCTAATCTAAAGAAAAGAAGAATTAGGGGTGACGTGATAGCAGTATTCCATTATTTGAGGGGCTGCCACAAAGAAGAGGGAGTCAAATTATTCTACAAAGCACCAGAGGGCAGGACAAGAAACAATGGTTGGAAACTAATCAAAGAGAGAAGCAACTTGGAATTAAGGAGAAACTTCCTAACAGTGAGGACAATTAACCAGTGGAGAAGTTTGCCTTCAGAAATCATGGGCGCTCCATCACTGGATATTTTTAAGAAGAGTCTAGACCAGGGGTCTCCAACCTTGGCAACTTTAAGACTTGTGGACTTCAACTCCCAGAGCTTTGCTGGCTGAGGAATTCTGGAAGTTGAAGTCCACAAGTCTTAAAGTTGCCAAGGTTGGAGACCTCTGGTCTAGACAGTCTCTTATCTGAAATGGTATAGGTTCTCCTGCTTGAGCAGGGGGCTGGACTAGAAGACATCCAAGGTCCCTTCCAGCTCATTCTATTCTAAGATCCGTTCCTTCTTATGGATTACAGCCAGTGGTTGGAACAAAGTCCATTAATGCACCTGTGTTTTTCTTGCAGCGGTGGTCAGCAGCTCATCTACCATGAGTGGAGGCAGTCGTGTGAGCAGTGGAGGATTTGGCCTGGGGATTGGTGGAGGAGGGGGAGGCAGTAGTGCTGGAAGCAGCCTGAGCCTGACAAGGGGAGGGGTTGGTGGTGGCGGCTTTGGTATAAGTGGTGGGGTTACTACTGGAGGGAGCAGTTACAGCACCGGAAGCTATGGTGGAGGAATAGCTGGAGGAATAGGTGGAGGAATAGGTGTTGGAAGTGGAGGAGGTTCTTCCAGCATGAAATATGTCTCAACCACAACCTCATCATCCAGCCGAAAAGTAGTCAGATAAAAAAAATAAATAACATGTTGCCAATTGATTCTGAAAAAGCTCCTAATCGCCAGCATCAGCACAAATCCCCAAACTAGTCATCCTTCATTTTTTCTTCCCGAAAAGTTTAATATGAACAGCCATTGTCCCTTGTCTCCTGAATGAACACATCTGAGCAGGTGTTGACCGTTCATGAGAAATGGTTCATGTCATCCCTTCTCCAGGCAGTTTCAGAGTTACAAGTCTCTTTCCCAACCAACGTGACTTGTGGCTGTCGGAGCGTCTCTGATTTTCCTCCCTCTGTTACTATAATTTTGCCTTCAGTAAAGAAGTACCATATTTCCAACAGGTTGAATGAATCAAAGCATTCCCTCCCTCCCCATTGGACAGAATTGAACGTTTCCTCCCCTACTCTCTTTCAAAAGGAGGGTGATGAGGATGCCCTTTTGTGAGAGGAATTGTCAATCAAGTTTTAAATCTGAAAAGGAATCTGGTGAAGGCTGATTTTAGTCAAAAGCAAACAAATCATAAAAGCCAAGTACAAAACCTCTGAGTATTATTCCTAAAAGGAACCTCCTTTCCCACTTCAAATACTATTGCTATAGTGCAAAACTTTAGGAATAGAAGCTGGCCACATACAGTAAAACATTTTTTAAACACTCTGCTGATTTCAGTGGGAGATTAAGTACGTAGTTTGCTCTCCATATTTGAAACCAACAGGATGGGGAAAATGCTTACTTTTTGTTTCGGTTGTTTTTAAGCACTAAAATAATCACTGAATTGTTTCCAGCTTTAGCATTCATTTTATGGTCATAGTTTCATTTCCATTTTCACATTTCTGCGATGTCTTATACTGCCCTTTTTGTTCAGTGCTTTGCACCAGCCAATAAATGCGATATAATTCTATTCTCTTAAACCTCATTGAAAGCAGGAGGAAAGTGTAACTCAAACTGGTTTTGTGTCATCAGAGCCTGTACTTTTCCCACTTAAGCCCTATTGTTCTGTTTGGTATAAATTGCTTGGTTTATTTTTGGTTTTCCAGAGCATTTAAAATGGTGATAGCCTTCTGCTAAAATGGCATTTGAGAGTGGAAAGGGAAATTTAATAGATGGGCTGATTGAAACCATGTAGTTGCCAACAGCAAACAAAGAACTCCTGTGTTTTAATTCAGTTGTAATAGTAGTCAGGCCACTTCCCACACCCCAAGGAATTTACACAGTCAAAACAACACATTGTTTAATAGGGAATTAGAAGACAAGTGCTTAGGTCAGCCATCTTTTTCAAGAATGCCTTTTGTTGTTCTGCTCCTAGAAGAAGCATAGCATTTGACTTCATCAACTACAGAAAAATAATTTTAGCATTCTTTTGGTTGACCTCCCTCCCCCACCCGCAAGATGATTTTTTAAAAACTCATTAAATTAATTTTCCAATCGATGAAGAACGTTTTAAAAAGGCATAATAGTTTGTATGGCTTATTTTGTAAGTGTCCCCAAATGCTTGATGTAAATAAAATAGCAACCGTCTGGCTTCTTTTGCTCCGTCTGTTGTTCTCCATAACTTTATGCTTGAAATTGCAAATAAACTGCATTGTGATAATTTGTTTCTTGCTGATGTCTTCCTTCTTTTTACCCCGTGGCGTTCATTACAGCTAAAATGCTTTTTTTCCTCAACGAAGAAGTCAAACATGGAGGACCTATAGCTGTATAGAGAAACGGGAGACTAGGAATATTTGGTTTACAACTTTTTTTTTGTTGCCTTGCGAAATGGTTTCAACTGATCGACTCATTTATGGTTCACCTCGTTTACCTCTAGTGTCTCACTGATGGGCAATACTACAAGTATAAGAGAGATGTATCATTGTCAACAAGGACAAGGTACTAATTTTGTACTAGAAAGTGCTTTTTCTCAAATGACAGATCTGGCCAGAGTAAACAGCTCAGCTCATATCAAGAAAAAAAATAAGTTTGAGATTATCCCGTGAAAAAAAAATGAAACCATTTTTTTTCTTCCCCCCACAGCAGACATGGCTTTCTCACAATTTAGACCAACCTTGGTCCCTTTAAGACCTTGGTCCCAGAAATTTGTTCCTAATCTCTGAAATGAGAAATGGCTTTAATTGGGAAACGTTATCTATTACAGGGGTCTCCAACCTTGGTCCCTTTAAGACTTGTGGACTTCAACTCCCAGAGTCCCTCAGCCAGCAAAGCTGTCTGAGGAACTCTGGGAGTCGAAGTCCACAAGTCTTGAAGTTGCCAAGGTTAGAGACCCCTGTAATAGATAACGTTTCCTAATTAAAGCCATTTCTCATTTCAGAGATTAGGAACAAATCTGTCTCTTCCCCAACTTGAGAGGACAAATCAGATCAAAGCTGGGCACAGAGGGTCTTGTCAAATTCCCTTCCGAACTTGTAGGCGGAGACCAATGAATTTTCAGAATTTCTCCAGGGAAAATAAGAAATTGTGTCCCGGAGTTTCTCAAGTGAGGGTAACAGCAGAATTCCTCCAGAAGAAATATAGTCATGATGATATTTATGGGGATTTAATAGGTCAAAGGAGCCAGAGCCCAGCATGATCATGGTGCAGTGAAAGGCTGGATATCAACATACACCCCATTGATCACTTTGTAGTAATATAAGCAGAAAAGCACATTGTTTCACTCATGAGAGGTTTTCCCATTCCCCCTTAGGATGACTTTCAAAAGCAAATTATCATGCTGGTAGGAAAATCAGGAAAATATCTCCTGGCATTGAACCAGATGTTATAGCAGCATGAGAAAAAACTTCTTGCCAAATGCTGATACAGCATGTTTTTCATCTCCCAAATTGCTGAGCCCCCCCCTCTTTCCTCTCAAGAAAGGTTATTTCTAATCCCAATTCGGGGTGGGGTGGAGTGGAGAGGTAACCCCGGGGAGAAATCTCCATTAAAGGATGGGTTTGAGGGGAGGGAACACAGAGGGAAGGAAAAGAGCTGAGCTCCAACACTTCCTTGCTAAACTTACAATCCATTGTAGCATTCAGAGACAAACCAGTTCCAACCTAGCAGAACTGCCCCTTCAACCTCATTGAGAAATACAAGAGCATGACAAAGCAAGAACATGGAGGGAATACCTGCAGAGTTAAAATGAAGTCTAGGAAGGACTTCATTGGAGAGATGTTTCCCTAATGAATATTTTGTTGCTGCTGCTGTTGTTAGTTGCAAAGTTGTGTCCGATCCATTGCGACATCATGGACAATGTTCCTCCAGGCCTTCCTGTCCTCTACCATCCTCTGGAGTCCATTTAAGCTCATGCCTACTGCTTCAGTGACTCCATCCAGCCACCTCATTCTCTGTCGTCCCTTTCTTCTTTTGCCCTCGATCTTTCCCAGCATTAGGCTCTTCTCCAGTGAGTCCTTCTTCCTCATTAGGTGGCCAAAGTATTTGAGTTTCATCTTCAGGATCTGGCCTTCTAAAGAACACTCAGGGTGTATGAATATTACTCTTATGTTTTTTGGGAGGTGATGGTGCTAAGAACATGGTTTTACACAGAAGACTGACTGGAAATTGCATATTCTTCAGAAGCATATGACTTTGTTCTTAGGGATGTTTTAAAAGGGAGTTTTAAAACAAAGAACAAGGGATTTACAAGAGAGTAGGTAGGACAGAATCCCCTTTGACAGGATCAATTGTCTACATCAAGTTGGAGATAAAGGTATGATTGTGGCTCAGGAGACTCAAGAAACCTTCTGTGTTGAGGGGCAAAGAAAATGCTTGACCTCCAAGTAGGCTAAGCATGTGTTTTATAAAGTTTTTTTTAAAAAAACACCCTGTAGCTATTGAAAGTCAAGTAAGATGAGAAGTAGGAGATTAGCCAAAACAACTTTTACTTATCCCTGAAGTGGGAGGATTGTCTTATATTCAAAGCAGATTCTGTTCGAAGTGAAGATGATGAGTGGGAGAATCGAGGTACCTAGCTATCAATGATACAAGCGAGTGGCAGAAAAGGGGTAACGATGGAGATGTCTGCTCCCCATTCATTTTAAAAAAAATTCATCCTCCTTATGGAGGGTAACTGGAGGAATGGGTAGGAATGGCATGCAGACCTCCTAATCCCCTTGAATAATTTTCATCTCTCTTGATGGATTTCACAGTGATCAAACAGGCCTGATAATCCCAAGAATATTCATTTGGAAAAGCCATTGATCTCAATGGGATTTATGACATTGTAATCATGTAATCATGATTACATGGGATGTGGTGGCTCAGTGGCTAGGACGCTGAGCTTGTTGATTGAAAGGTCGGCAGTTCAGCGGTACGAATCCCTAGTAACAGGGTGAGCTCCCAGCTTCTGCCAACCTAGCAGTTTGAAAGCACGTATAAAATGCAAGTAGAAAAATAGGAACCACTTTTGGTGGGAAGGTAACAGCATTCCGTGCGCCTGTGGTGTCGAGTCACCAGCGCTGGCTCTTCAGCTTTGAAATGGAGATGAGCACCACCCCTTAGAGTCAGGAACGACTAGCACATATGTGCAGGGGAACCTTTACCTTTTACCTTTAATCATGTGTAGGTTTGAATTTCCTTACAACTCAGCATGAATGCCTCTGTCAAAGTTTTTTGGTTGCACATGAAAGTGTGAATGTGTGTGTGTGTGTGTGGGGAGGGGAGGCAGCTTTTTCTCCAATGTCTTGAGACTTTGAACCCTAGTCCTTATCCATTTCCATCACCCCACTAAAGTGGTCTGTTCCCAGCCCAGCAGCAGCCTACGAACTGAATTTAGTAAGATTTCAAAATTATTACAGCATTCCTATTGTACTTGCTGGGTAAGATCCAAGGACCTACTGGGCTTTCTGTTCTCTTTCTCTATTATTTTCTTTCTTTCCTTATCCCTATCTCATTTATTTCTCCTCTCACCACCTCTCCAGCCTCCTTCCTTCCCTTTTTTTCTTCCTCATTTTGGACCTGCCTTATTTTGAAATGTGGCCTCTAGCCAGTATGTGCACACATACTGTACATGCGCAAATGCACAAACATCTACAGTACAAAAGTAATGGAGGAGGAAGCATCTGTTTCATTTGAAGCCGGCAATCGTGGTTTGAAAATGGACACCACAGAGAGCTTTAGTATATGTTTAAATATATTTTTTGTCTAATTCTACTTATTTTTTTTCCCAAAGGATCATCTTAAATCCAAGATTGTCTTCCTTTTAAGTAAATATGATATGTGAAACTTGATGCAATGACTGAATAAGTAAAGCTAAAGATGATTTGCAAAACAATAGCTAAGAATTTAAGTTCATGAGGATGAACTGAGACTTGAGTCAGTTTATTTTTACTTAGAATCATTTTTTGAATGACCTATCAATTAATTCATCATGTGAATTACATTTTCAAAGTACCTAGAATTTGCATTTAAATCCAATTCAAACTATGAATTAGTTCAATCAGTTTACTGCTGATCCATGTTTGTTAGTATTAGTTAATTAAATTTCCCAATAGTCAATTCACTTGCATGTATTCAACTCTAAATTTATTTCCTCCTATATCTGTATCAGCTGCACATTAACATAATGCATCTAATTTACATGCAGTTTCCCTAGTGTATGGATCAATGTGGACTTAGGCATTAAAAAAATTGGATTAAAAAGTTTCATTGAAAATTTAATTAACTTTTTTTAAAAAAAATGCAGAACCAATAAAATTCTTATATTCAATCTCTCTTAAAATACATATTCTGATATCTACCTAGGAATATATGTTTTGATACCTTTTTAAGACAAGAGGTTTTATAGAACAGTAGCAACTGTGAAACAGCTCCAGCTGTCCTAGTAGACCACCCCACATAAGTATGAGCCAGAAGTGTGCTGCAACTACAAAAAAAGCTAATGCAGTTCTAGGTTGCATCAACAGAGGGATAGCTTCAAGATCACATGAAGTGATAGTACTGTTTTATACTGCACTGGTGAGACCAGGGGTGAAATCCAGCAGGTTCTGACAGGTTCTGGAGAACCGGTAGCGGAAATTTTGAGTAGTTCGGAGAACCGGCAAATACCACTTCTGGCTGGCCCCAGAATGGGGTGGGAATGGAGATTTTGCAGTGTCCTTCCCCTGCCATGCCTACCAAGCCACGCCCAAAGAACCAGCAGTAAAAAAAATTGGATTTCACCACTGGGTGAGGCCACACTTGGAATACTGTATCCAGTTTTGGTCACCACTACACAAAAAAGTGCTGAGACTTAGAAAGAACACAGAGAAGAGCAATAAAGATGATTTAGAGTCTGGAATCTAAATCATATGGTTTTCAATTCAGGGAACTAGGTTTGTCTAGTGTTAATGAAGAGAAGGATTAAGGTTGATATGATAGCAGTGGTCCAGTACTTGTGGGGCTGTCACAGAGAGGAAGGGGTCAACCTATTTTTTAAAACAACTGAGGGCAGAATGAGAAGTAAAGGATGGAAGTTCATTAAAGAGAGATCCAACCTAGAACTAAAGAGAAATTTCCTGACAGAACAATTAATCAGTGGATTAATTACCAATGGAGGTTGTGAGTGCTCCATCATTGGAGGTTTTCAAGGAGGGAGTGGACAATCATTTGGCTAGGATGGTATAAGTTCTCCTGCCTTGGGCAGGGGGTAGGGCTAGAAGACCTCCAAGGTCTCTTCCGGCCCTATAATTCTATTCAATTCTTAGTTAGTTGACCAAACCACGCAGCCTACTGACAATAAAACAATGAAACCAAGTAGGCCTGTGATGGCGAACCTATGACACGCGTGCCCAAGGTGGCACACAGAGCCATCATTCTGGGCACATGAGCTGTCGCCCAACTCACTTGCAGCTATGCATGCATGCAACCCCCAGCTGGTGTTCGGGCCTCCGGTGCACATTTGCACAATTCAGGGGACCCAGCTGGTCTTTGAAGCTCTCCTGGGCATGAGCGCGCATTTGCGCATGTGCATGATAGTACTTGCTTGCAGTGTGCACATGCATAGGCACGTTTGTGCACATGAATCATACACAAAAACCACGTTCATGTGCAGATGGTGTGATTGTACGCAAAGCACACGGGGGAGCTGCGTGAAACCTGCACACATTGCAGATGGTGTAATTGCGTGTGCAGCGCATGGGTGAGCCATGTGAAATTCGTGCACATGTTCAGATGGTGTGGTTGAATGCACAGCACATGGGGGCATGTACGAAAGCCGTATGCATGCACAGATGGTGCAGTTGCGTGCGCAGCGCAAGGGGAGGAGCTGTGCGTCAGTGCGGATGGCCTGCCCGCAAAGCACACGAAGCGCATACCTGTTCGGCAGTCAATGAGTAAAAGATTTGCCACCACTGAAGTAGGCCAATCAGTCTGGCTTAACACATAAATTGAAAGGACTTTAATCTTCATAGTCTAGCTCAGGGCTGTCAAACTCATGGCGTCATGTAGTTGTCAGGTGACGTATTGCTACTTTCCCCCCATCGCTAAAATGGGAGTGGGGTGGCCAGCGCGTGATGCATCCAGCCTGTGGCCGGCGGGTTTGACACCCCTGGTAACTGGTGAAGACCTCCAAGGTCTCTTCCAACCCTATTACTCTATTTTCTGTGTTCTACTAGAAAGCATTTCTTATTTCTATTTCAAGGAAGCATATTAAAAACTGTTTGTTTATATTCCAATATGATCTGAGAGTTGCAAGCCAAGCCAGCTCATGTCAGTTTGTATCATATCCAGTCCTTAAGAATTGGATGGAGTATGGATACTGTAGAACATATTCTGTTTTATTAGTGTGACCTATATACATACCAAATCTTCTGTGTGAACCTTCTGGGAGAAAATAGATTGTGGTATGAAGCCTTTTTCTGCAATACATACACCCACTGAATGATTTGGATACAATTCCTTTGAAGCCTGATATATTAATTATAGGGTTTTGTGATGCCCACGGGCAT
Organism: Ahaetulla prasina; assembly: GCF_028640845.1. Taxonomy (NCBI): domain Eukaryota; kingdom Metazoa; phylum Chordata; class Lepidosauria; order Squamata; family Colubridae; genus Ahaetulla; species Ahaetulla prasina. Next base: position 158,404,768 of record NC_080540.1, read on the forward strand.
TTATTAATTAATTGTTTTTATCCTTGTTTGTACACCGCCCAAAGTCATTTCTTCGTAAGATGGGCAGGTACATACATTTGATAAATAAATAATAAATCTATATGGTATTCATCAATGATACGCAAGTACTCCCAAGATATTAGTTCTGCCAAACCACTGGAATTAAAAACTTACCTAAGGAACTGAGGTTTTCTTCCATTTGGCCCATGGTCAATTTGGGAGCTGCTGAAAGGAAGACATTCAGGTCATGGAAGTTTAACAGGAAATCCAGCTGAATTGGTATTCAATTTCTATGTCCGAAGAGCTTGTGAATGAGCTGTAGCTTCATCAGCAAAATGTGAAGGGCCACCGGTTCCCTTTCTCTTGAATGAATGCCCTGGGACAGATAATTTAATATTAGTTATGGTCAGTGGTGGGATTCAAGTAATTTAACAACCGGTTCTCTGCCTTAATGATTTCTTCCAACAACCAGTTTGCCAAACTGCTCAGAAAGTTAACAACCGGTTCTCCCGAAGTGGTGCGAACTGGCTGAATCCCACCACTGGTTATGGTTCAGCCAAAGGTTCACGTCCTCCTTCATAAACCTGTGCCATGTAGGTTTCGTAGCTATCTGTAAATTGAAAAATGTCCGTAATAAATGTCATGCCAAATATTTAAATAAAAGCATATTTGAAAAACAAAATCCAAGCATAATTTTCTTTTTTTAAAAAAGCATTGGTATATTTTGGAGCCATCAAGTACTGTGCTCACACATTCAGAAGTTGCAAGTATGAACTCTGCATAGCCTGAGAAATGCAGGACTAGATTGTGTCTAAATGATATCACGTGTTTCCCCGAAAAGAAGACCTGTCTTATATTTTTTTGAACCCAGAAATAAGCGCTTGGCCTTATTTTCGGGGAGGTCTTATTATTTTGGGGTGGGTGGAGCTCCTCTTGCCATCTTACCTGAATTCCAACTCTGTGTTTAAATATATTCAGGGAGGGCTTATTTTTGAGGGGAGGCTTATTTTAGGGCATGCGCTCAAAAGCCTGATTGAGCTTATTATCAGGGGATGTCTTATTTTGGGGGAAACAGGGTACACAGATATCTGATTTCTCAATTAGAGAAACAACATGCAACCATTAAAAATGAGGAAGTCCTGCTTTTAGAAGAATCTATAATCTTTCTCAAGTAGCTTCTACTTTTTTGGGGGGAATCTTACTGAGGAACTATGTTATGAATGGGAAAAAAAGCATCAAGATCCAGTTTGACTCAATTACCTGGGCCAAATGTTTTTTCTTCCAAACTTTCAGGCTCATGCTGGAGCCCATCATCAGAGAACTTCTCTCTCTCTCTCTAGATTTGGTTCCTGGCTGGGTCTGGCTTTTAGTTGTTAATTAGGATGTTGAGGGGAAAAAAAGCACCATTTTATATTTGTTTGTTGTTTGTTTGTTTATATATCAAATTTACAGGCTGCCTATCTCACTCAGAATGTCTAATCTAGTGATTACCTCACATATTCATAAACTCCCAAATCCTAGTCTTAAATACAGCACAAAGTCTGTATTCTATAGCCCACTCCTCTGCCATGATACTGTTCCAGTTCATTAGAAAGAGATTTACACCAGAGAGCAATTAGAGATGGGCAGAAAAGAGTAGACTTAGGGCAAGAAGAAACTCTACTTGAAAGGAAAAGGAAACAAAAGGAGGGAACAAAATAGAACGGAGATGGGATGAAGGAAAGAAATTACCAAATAGGGAAGCATTAAGGTTCATTGAGGAAGTGATTTTTCAAAGCTTTGACTAATGTTTATAAAACTATTGAACAGATTGATTGAATGATTGAATGAATGATAGTGTGCTGTTGAGTATTTTTTTTTTGACTCCTGGTGGTCAGACAGATGTATTTTCTCCATAATAATGCAAATTGATAAATGCAAGAAGCTTTGTAAACAAATTGCCTGAATTTATCCTCTTGTTAAACAATGGTACATTTGATATTATATTTGTTTGCGAAACATGGCTAAACTCATCCCTCCCTGACTCCATTATTTCAGATCGTGATAGCAGAGGAGGTGGATGGCTATCTTTTACAAAAAGTCACTGAATCTAAAAAATATTCAAGTTCCACATAAACTTGCTCTTCCTGAAACTATTGTATGTGACCTGTCCCTTGACATCACACTTCGATTTTTACTATGCTACAGAGCCCCTGACTACGACATCGCTCATGTGAACATGTTAACCACACTACTAACATGGGCTACCTCTTACCCATATCCTCTCATCTTCCTGGGTGACCTTAATCTACCTTTTATTAACTGGATAACAAATGAATGTACAACTGAACCCATCCATACTACTCTATACAATGCCTTTACAAACCTAGGTCTTGAACAACTAGTAACTAACAATACAAGACTCAACAACTGCCTTGATCTCATCTTCTGCAACAACAAAAACTCAATTTATAGACTACAAATAAAAGAACCGTTTTCCAACAGCGATCACAACATGATAGACTTTTGTCTCAATATATGCCCTTACAAAAATCGTCATAAGGGGAGGTTGAATGCCACCACATGTTTATTGGACCCGTGTCCCTCCTGGCTGGTACTGGCCACCCAGGAGGTTACAGGAGGCTGGCTCCAGGGAATTACCGGTGCCTCTTTGACAGAGGGAGTCTTCCCAGCCGCCTTGAAAGAGGCGGTGGTGAGGCCCCACCTTAAGAAGCCTTCCCTGGACCCGGTTATTTTGGTTAATTATCGTCCCATCTCCAACCCCCGCTTTTTGGCGAAGGTTGTTGAGAGTGTGGTGGCATGGCAGTTTCCCCGGTACCTGGAGGAAACTGTTTATCTAGACCCGTGCCAGTCCGGTTTCAGGCCTGGGTACAGCACAGAGATGGCTTTGGTCACATTGGTTGATGATCTCTGGAGGGCACGGGACAGAGGCTGTTCCTCTGTTCTTGTCCTGTTAGATTTGTCAGCGGCATTTGATACCATTGACCATGGTATCTTGCTGCGACGGTTGGGGGGCTTGGGGGTGGGAGGCACTGTTTTGCGGTGGTTCTCCTCCTACCTCTTTGACTGTTCGCAGACGGTGTTGACAGGGGGGCAGAGATCGACCGCTAGGCAACTCACTTGTGGGGTGCCGCAGGGGTCGATTCTCTCGCCTCTCCTGTTCAACATCTATATGAAGCCACTGGGGGAGATCATTCATGGTTTCAGGGTGAGTTGTCAGCTGTACGCTGACAATACTCAGCTGTACATTTCCACCCTGAACCACCCCAACGAAGCCCTTGATGTGATGACTTGGTGTCTTGAGGCTGTTCGGGTCTGGATGGGGACAAACAGACTCCGACTCAACCCATCCAAGACAGAGTGGCTGTGGATACCAGCGTCCCGACACAGTCAGCTTACCCCATTGCTGACTGTGGGGAGCGAATCGTTACCCCCAAGGGAATCGGTGCGCAATTTAGGCATTCTCCTGGACGCACGGCTGTCTTTAGAAGACCATCTGACGGCCATCGCCAGGGGAGCTTTTTATCAGGTCTGCCTGATTCGCCAATTGCGCCCTTTCCTGGATCGGGACTTGTTATGCACAGTCACTCATGCCCTCGTCACTTCCCGTCTGGATTACTGTAATGCTCTCTACATGGGGCTCCCCATGAAGAGCACCCGGAGGCTCCAACTGGTACAGAATGCAGCCGCGCGGGGGATTGAGGGAGCACCTCGTAGCTCCCATGTAACACCTCTCCTGCGCAGGCTGCACTGGTTGCCGGTGTGCTTCAAGGTGTTGGTCATCAACTTTAAAGCGCTCCATTGGCATGGGACCGGGATATTTACGGGACCACCTGCTGCCACCAGTTATCTCCCATCGTCTGGTGCGTCCAGTGCGCTCTCACAGGGAGGGCCTCCTTAGGGTGCCGTCGGCCAACCAATGTCGGCTGGTGGCCCCCAGGGGAAGAGCGTTCTCTATGGGGGGGCCGGCCCTGTGGAACGAGTTGCCGGTGGGACTCCGTCTTCTCCCTGATCTTCGGACCTTTAAACGCGAGCTCAAGACCTTCTTTTTTCACCAAGCGGGGCTGGCCTGATTGATTTTAATATTGTGGGCTTTTAACAGGGGTTTTTATCTTTTGTAATTTTCTTATTTAATATTTTTAATCATACAGCGTTTAAATTAGATTTTTAAACTTGTTATTGTATTTTAAAAATTTTTGGATTATTGTTGTTTTATCTGCTGTACACCGCCCTGAGTCTTCGGAGAAGGGCGGTATAAAAATGTGAAAAAATAAATAAATAATAATGGTATTCCAAACTACAATTTCAAAAAAGCCAACTATGACCTTATAAACATTGACCTCTCATCTCTTGACTGGCAAAATCTATTCTCAACCTGTATCACTACTGAAGACCACTACAGAGTTTTCCTACTTGAAATCAATAGAGTCATTAAACTGTACATACCACAAATCACCACCAAAATCAGAAAAAATAATTTACCCATATCAATAAAAAAGCTCCAATCAAAAAAAAATCCCTCTGGAGAAGAAACAAAAAGGGCTATGTAGCGAATTTCAAAAACCGCTACAAAAATATATGCAACCAAATAAAAATTGAATGCGCCAATTACCACACCAAGCAAGAAGAAGACCTTCTGCGCACAAATTCCAATCGTGCTTTTTATAATTTTGTAAACAACAAACTTAAAGACTCGAGATCTATCCCACCACTAAAAGAATCTAACGGCAAAGAATATAATGATGAAACAGCTAAAGCAAACATCTTTAACACATTCTTTGGCTCAGTCTTTGTTAACAGTAATGGCTCATACCCGACATTCCCCTGTCGTACCAACAATGAGTACAACGACGTAACACAAATAGATTTCACAGAAGATAATGTTGAAAAAGCTCTTCGCAAACTGAAACCATCCCTATCTATTGGACCTGATGGCCTATGTGCATACTTCTTAAAAAAGCTTTCCACTAATATAGAGAATCTCTGAAAAAGCTTTCATGACTAGTTCCCTTCCCAAACTTTGGTCACTAGCCACGGTCATCCCAGTCTTCAAAAAAGGAGACTCAGCCTAGTTGAAAATTATAGACCTATCTCTCTATGTTGCATCACCTGCAAAGTAATGGAATCAATCATCAATCAATCCATTACCCACCACCTAGAAACAAAGAACCTACTCTCTAATAAACAATTTGGTTTCAGAAAAAAAATATCATGTAATTTACAACTTCTCCACTGTAAAAACATATGGACTACAAATCCTGATCAAGGCAAAGCAATAGATGCAATTTACATAGATTTCTGTAAAGTTTTTGGCATCTCAGGACCCCTCCACAATTGGATAACAGCTTTCCTGTCAAACAGACAACAAGTGGTCAAAATTAGCAATGCTCTATCAAATCCTGTTCCTGTCAAAAGTGGCATTCCCCAAGGCAGCGTTCTTGGACCAACACTCTTCATATTATATATTAATGATCTCTGTAACCTTATTACAAGTAATTGTGTTCTCTTTGCTGACGATGTCAAACTATTTAACACCACCAACAATACAGCTACGCTTCAGAAAGACCTTGACTTTGTATCTGAATAGTCTAAAACTTGGCAACTCCAAATCTCAACCAGCAAATGCTCAGTCTTACATATTGGAAAAAAGAACCTAAACACTAAATACAAGCTTGATGGACATTACCTTACTGATGACCCCCCACCCTATTAAAGACCTTGGAATTTTCATATCCAATGATCTAAGTGCCAAAGCCCACTGCAACTACATCACAAAAAAGACTTTAAGAGTTGTAAACCTAATCTTGCGTAGCTTCTTCTCCAAAAACACTACACTACTAACCAGAGCATATAAAACATTTGCTAGACCAATTCTTGAATACAGCTTGACTGTCTGGAACCCATACTACATTTCTGACATCAATACAATTAAACGTGTCCAGAAATATTTTACAAGAAGAGTTCTCCACTCCTCTGAATACAACAAAATACTTTATGCCACCAGACTTGAAATCCTGGGTTTAGAAAATTTAGAACTCCGCCGCCTTCGACATAACCTGAGTTTAACTCATAGAATCATCTATTACAATGTCCTTCTTGTCGAAGACTACTTCAGCTTCAATTGCAACAATACATGAGCACACAATAGATTTAAGCTTAATGTTAACCGCTCCAATCTTGATTGCAGAAAATATGACATCAGTAACAGAGTTGTTAATGCTTGGAATACACTACCTGACTCTGTGGTGTCTTCCCAAAATCCCCAAAGCTTCAACCAAAAATTGTCTACTATTGACCTCACCCCATTCCTAAGAGGTCTGTAAGGGGCGTGCATAAGAGCACAAGCGTGCCTACTGTTCCTGTCCTATTGTTTCCTTTCGTTATATCCAATTAATATAGTTATTACATACTCATGTTTATATATATGCTTATATATTGTTTAGTTATTTCATGCTTATGCTTATATATACTGTGTGACAAAATAAATAAGTAAATAAAATAAAATAATAAGCAGTCCCTAGCTTGGAGTCATTCATGTCTTCCAACAGTGCTCCCATCATCATCTGATACAGTGGGTAGTAATCTTTGATGATTAATAGAGTGATAAATATACCCTGTTTTCCCTAAAATAAGACACCCCCTGATAATAAGCTCAATCGGGCTTTTGAGCACATGGCAATAAGGCCAAGTGTTTATTTCAGGGTTCGAAAAAATATAAGACAGGGTCTTATTTTCGAGGAAACACGGTATTAGACTTCAAACTAGTCCTTCTGATACTCCTTAGAGCAGGGGTCTCCAACCTTTGCAACTTTAAGACTTGTAAACTTCAACTCCCAGAATTCCTCTGGGGGAAAGCTGTCTGAGGAATTCTGGGAAATGGAGTCCACAAGTCTTAAAGTTGCCAAAGTTAAAGATCCCTGCCTTAGAGTATATCTGAAGAGATTTGAATCAGCTTGTTGACTGGGATTACTAGCATATTTTGAAACAAAGGCCGGTGATGCCTGCTTTCAGGTGTCAGAAAACTCAGTTTTGTTTCTGGTGTAGGAGTCTGACATAACTGCCATACTCAGAAAGTCCTCCTCCATAATTTAATTTCCAGCATCAGCATGAGGGAATCATATCGCCCTCCCATTAAGCTTATTTTCATTTCCATGTTTTTAAAAATGGCACTACCATTTGTCTGCAGTTGGTAATTTGCATGTTACTTGCTGCTTTTACTCTTTAACTCTTTGCTGCCTGCTAATAGAATCTAGGGGAGATTTTTAAATACTGCTTTAAAAGACTGTGTTTCTTAGAGGTTAAGAAGATTTAAAGTGAATATTAAGTTGGAAATAAATAAATAAATAATTTTATAGAAGATGGCAGCCAAACAATTAAAGTCTACTGTAACAAAGAGCTCTGGAACTTTATCAGCTGGTGCCTCTCCGGCTCATACAGCAGAGACTAGAACATTGAATTTAGAGGCGTTACAAGAGAACTTAAAAGGCTTTATAGAAGAAAAATTTAAAGTAATAACTGATGAGATGTCTGAAATGAAAGAGCAGATATCAGAAATTCAAGTGGGAAATAAAGAAGTTAAAGAAGGATTTGTAATGGCAGTACGAAGTTTGGCAACGAATGTGATTTTATTGGAAGAGGAGGTTGAAGAAATTAAGCAACATAATTTAAAATTAGAAAATAAAATGGATGAATTTCAAAGTAAAATGGAAAAAACAGAGGATGAAATAGTTTTGATACAATATAGAAATATGGAATTTGCTCTTAGAATTCGAGGTTTGAAAGAAAATAAGGAAGAGAATTTAAGGGAAATTTTTTCTGAAGTATTTGCTGAGATATTAGCAGCTTGTCCAGCAGATGTGGCTTATCAAATTGATAAAATATATCGTGTGAACTCTTGGATAGCAAGGCAAAAAAAGTTGCCAAGGGATGTTGTTATTTATTTTACAAACAGAACAGTGAGAAATCAGAAAAATATATTTTAGAATGGAAAATGTGGATTGATTATATTTAAAATAAGTATCAGATAAAAAAAAATATCGAATAGCATATGAGTAAATTTAGGAAATATTTTGTATTAGATATATTTTTGAAGGAGAGGGGAATTGAGAGTGTGACTAAGTGTGGTGTGACTAGAGATTATAATTTAGGAATTATTTTGGATTATGATTGTTAGTTTTGATACCCTGCATTTTGTTCTGGGAAATCGGGGTGGGGGTGGGGGTAAGGGAGGGAATTGGGGGTTTGGTAGAGAAGGAGTGATGGTTAATGTACAGGGATTATTGAAGAAATATAATTAATGTAGGGTCGGGTCTGCATAGTTACCATTTTAGAACGGTGAGGAGGGAGAAAAGAGAGAGTAGGAGGTAGGAAAGAGGAAAAGAGGAAGGAAGAGGGATAGTAGAGGAGAAGGAAGGTGTAGGGTGGAGGGAGGAGCGGATGTAGATAAGAGAAGGAGAGGAAGGTTTGGAAAGTAAAAGAAGGTAGAAGAGGAAGAGTGTTAAAAGGGTGGTGGTGACTGAGCAAGCCCGACTAATTGTATATAACTGTACATTGGATGAATTATTTGATATGATTGTAAAATAAAACTTTTATAAAAAAATATCGAATAGCATATGAGTAAATTTAGGTATTATTTTGTATTAGATATATTTTTGAAGGAGAGGGGAATTGAGAGTGTGACTAAGTGTGGTGTGACTAGAGATTATAATTTAGGAATTATTTTGGATTATGATTGTTAGTTTTGATACCCTGCATTTTGTTCTGGGAAGTCGGGGTGGGGGTGGGGGTAAGGGAGGGAATTGGGGGTTTGGTAGAGATGGAGTGATGGTTAATGTACAGGGATTATTGAAGAAATATAATTAATGTAGGGTCGGGTCTGCATAGTTACCATTTTAGAACGGTGAGGAGGGAGAAAAGAGAGAGTAGGAGGTAGGAAAGAGGAAAAGAGGAAGGAAGAGGGATAGTAGAGGGAGAAGGAAGGTGTAGGGTGGAGGGAGGAGCGGATGTAGATAAGAGAAGGAGAGGAAGGTTTGGAAAGTAAAAGAAGGTAGAAGAGGGAAGAGTGTTAAAAAGGGTGGTGGTGACTGAGCAAGCCCGACTAATTGTATATAACTGTACATTGGATGAATTATTTGATATGATTGTAAAAATAAAACTTTTTATAAAAAAAAAAAAATGGCACTACCACCATTTTTGACAGACCAGAACTTCTCCAGCAGTAAAATATTGGGTTGTTGTTGTGTTTCCCTGTGGCATATTGGCTTCTCTCTGATTGCAATCTGCCTCAGTTCACAAGAATAGGATAGCACCTAGTTTTGTTTTAAGGGGTGCAACAAACCTGAAATGAATAGGAGTTACTTTTTTTTCTTTCCTCACATGATTATGTCCCTACTTCAGGGGTGCTATTCAGCAGGTTCTGACAGGTTCTGGAGAACCAGTAGCGGAAATTTTGAGTAGTTCGAAGAACTGGCAAATACCACCTCTGGCTGGCCCCAGAGTGGGGTGGGAATGGAGATTTTGCAATATCCTTCCCCCAGGAATGGAGATTTGCAGTATCCTTCCCCTGCCATGGCCACTAAGCCACGCCCACCAAGCCACACCACGCCCACAGAACCGGTAGTAAAAAAATTTGAATTCCACCACTGCCCTACTTCAAGCAGGGGTGTCAAACTCACAGCCCATGTGCTGGCCACGCCCACTCCCGGTTTAGTGAAGAGAAAAAATGTCACGATACGTCAGGCGATGACAACATCTGGCTTATAATGTGTGAAGGTAGCCAACTGTACCAAACAGCTTGTGATGCAATCTGAACAACTGCAATTTATCCATTCTTGCTTATTAAAGTTGTTCATATTGTGAGCATCCACATAGTACATCAACAAAGAGCAGCACAAACAGACTAACATTACAGAGGAGATTGCTTTAGTAGGTGCCAAATTATGTCAGGTGCTCCTGGATGCCAAGTAGCTGATAATTACCCTGGGACAGTTGATAATTAATGTGTGTTGCACTGCTGGCATTCCCAAACTGTTATGACCTCTGAGTTTGACAAGGATGAGGCAGTATCTTCTTTGATCTGAGATGCCAATTTATTTTTAAATTTTTTTTAAAAAAAGGTTGTGTTTTTTTTAAAGCCTTGGTGTCTTAGCCTTGTTACACCACTGCTATCCTGGACACTGGATGCTTGCAGCGTAGAGTTCACTGCAACTCAAGACTCTCCTCTCTTTTGTTTTGTTGGCCAGAGATAGAATATCTGTTTCTTCTGCAGGCATCATAGACACCGTCACTTCTCAATGGAAGAGTATTAGAAACCCAGAGGGGCCCTGGCCAAAGGTGACTTATTGGGCATAAACCCCTATGGCCTTACAAGCAAGGATGAAATGCTCCCGGTTCAGACCGGATCACCCAATCTGGTAGCAATCTTGGCCAGTAGTTCGGAGAACCGGTAGCAATCGTGGTGTGAGGCTCCTCCCACCGGCCCGGCTGTCGTTTCTTCCTGGTTTTAACCAGGAAGTAATTGTTTTGTACCCTCTGTGCATGCGCAGAAAGTTTTACGCATGCGCAGAGGGTATGCGCATGCATGTGATGTGCGCACACGAAGAAGCGCCCCTGCACTTCCGAACCAGTAAGGAAGGTAAGTAGATTTCACCCCTGCTTACAAGAGAGCCCTAACCCTTATAAGATACTAGGCAGGACTGCAGCACATGGAACTCAAGCAAAGTAATTGACAATGACATTTGTTTCTCAATGTCTCAAGCAAATAAGTCCTTACTAAGCGGAGATACTACAGTGGAGTCTTAGAAGTTGTCTGTGCTGCACACTAAGATGTAAGCTATTCTTTTCCAGAAAGCAGAAACCCCTTAGGAGAAGATTTTTTTTCTCCATATGATGTTAACTCACTCGATTTTTTTCTAAGTGAAACTAATAACTCTTAGATCAGGGATAGGCAGCCTGAAACTCTCAGGCTTCATGCAATTTTCTGGGACTGTTTCAATTACAACTCCTGCAGATTTTTTTTTTTTAATCACCCAGTTTCTGCAAAGACTAGTAGGAACCACAGATCTTTCCAGATGCAAAATCTGGGTGGTTGCAGAAAGCACACAATCAGTGCAATGTCGATAAGTAATTTTTAGGGATGTTCCTTTTTTCTACATATTGTAGTAGATGGCAGTCAAAGGCTCTTCTTTTATTTTTCTAATTTTAATGTGCTTATTGCTCCTGCTAAGCCACTGAAATTCTGAACACTGTTAAGAGAAGCAGGCAACAATAACAGAATGATTGAATAACAGACTTGGAAGGGACCTTGGAGGTCTGCTAGTCCAACCCCCTGCTCAGGCAGGAAACGATAGACAAACAGTTGTCCAAACTCTTCTTAAAACTTCCAGTAAGGGAGCACCCACAATTTCTGGAGGCAAGCTATTCCACTGATTCATTGTTCTAACTGTCAGGAAATTTCTCCTTACTTCTAGGTTGCTTCTCTCTTTGATTAGTTTCCATCCATTGCTTCTTGTCCTGCCTTCAGGTGCTTTGCAGAATAGGTTGGCCTGCTCCTCTTTCTGGCAGCCCCTCAAATATGGAACCATGTTGCCATGTCACTCCTAGTGACATGATAGAAGAAAAGACCTATCCTTCCTCCATAACATTCTCAGCTAATTTAGATCCAGGGTCTCCAACCTTGATCCCTTTAAGACTTGTGGACTTCAACTCCCAGAGTTCCTCAGACACCTTTGCTGGCTGAGGGACTCTGGGAGTTGAAGTCCACAAATCTTAAAGGGACCAAGGTTGGAGATCCCTGATTTAGATCACTGAGCAATTTGTGGGGCTTGGGCTTCAAAGAAAGCACTTAAGTGTAAATAACACCGATATGATACCCCAGCCCACCATCCAACATTGCAGGAGGCTCTTTGTCCATCCCTGACCTAAATTAGCAAACTACACCTTAGCGGTTGTGTGTTCTGCAGCCCAATTGTAGGATGGACTTGTTTCGTCATCCTTCTATGGAGAAACACTGTGACTTTTGGCCCGACCTTGGCACCACACAGTGAAACACCGCCGTATCTATCTTGGAGTCAAACATGTACAGGCATGGCCAGGAAGGAGTTTCAGGCTTGAAAGATTTGATGCTATCAGGGGAGCACTTCTTTTTGCTCAATCATGTTCAGTCCTGTATTATTAAGCAGTAGCTGCCTATTAAGCTGGCCAAGGGTGGCTGAGAATGCTCCTATTCGCAGAAGAAAGAGAGATGCCAGTTCCCGTCCAGCCACCATAGATTTGTCATTATGACAAATAGTTCCACGGCTTTTGACCAGAACTGTAGCTCCAGATATAGCTTAATGAAAAGAGGGGTTCCCCCCCCCGCTACCTTAAGGATTCTATTCTGTAATATATTCTGCCTTCTCCTAATAGGCACATGAGGGATGCGATGGCTCTGTGGCTAAGATGCTGAGCTTGTCGATAGAAAGGGCGGCAGTTCAGCAGTTCGAGTCCCTAGTGCTGCATAACGGGGTGAGCAGTTCAATGCACAAACCTAGTTAGTTCAAAAGCATGTAAAAAATGCAAATAGAAAAATAGGGACCACCTTTGGTGGGAAGGTAACAGCATTCTGTGTGCCTTTGGTGTTTAGTCATGCTGGCCACATGACCACGGAGACATCTTCAGACAGCGCTGGCTCTTCGGCTTTGAAACAGAGATGAGCACTGCCCCCTAGAGTTGGGAACGACCAGCACGTATACGCGAGGGGAACCTTTACCTTTATCTTTAATATGCACATATCAATGGTAACAGCAGTGGGTCCAGTCTTGATACGACATCCTTCTACAGGCAGGCCTCAACTTGCAACCATTTGTTTAGTGACCCAAATTACAATGGTGTTACAAAGGTGATTTACAACCAGTCCTCGCACTTATGGCCATTGCAATATCCCTATGGTCATGTAATCAAAATTCGAGTGCTTGGCAAGGGGCATGAATTTGCAGCATTCCGGGAGCACGTGATCACCATCTGTGACCTTCCCTACTGATTTCCAACTAGTAAAAGTCAATGGGGAAAGCTGGATTCACTTAACATTGCATGATTCACTTAAAAACCGCTGTGATTTGCTTAGCACCTGGGGGAAAAAAACGGTTGTAAAGTCAGGCACAGCTCATTTAATAGCCACCTTGCTTAACAGCAGACTTCTTACTTGAGGCACCAACAACCAGGCTCAAATTATTTTTCTTTTATCTTGTGCAAAGGCCAAGCTGTCTGGAAAAGGTTCTAATGCTTGGGAAAGGTGAAAGAGGCCCATCACCAGCAAGGTGGATAGTCTCCGTTCCAGTGGTGATGAAAGCACCATTGGGAGACCTGAAGGATTAGGTTAGGAATAGATTATCATGGAAAGAAATCTATCTATGTGGTTACTAGGTGTCGAAAATGACTTGATGGCACATAATCAATCAGTCAGACAGTCAGTCAATCAATCAATCAGTCAGTCAATCAGTCAATCAGTCAGTCAATCAATCAATCAATCAATCAGTCTTTCAATTAAGCCAATAACAGTTTGAGAGATGTTTTGATATTCAGAAAAAGGCTGGGATGCATTTCTCTTGAACTTTTCATGGAGAAAGTTCTTCCTAATAAGTGGTTTGGGGGATTTCCCTCCTCTGTTGGGAAGGGGCACAGACTTGCAAAAATATGGAATAAATTATTTTTAGCCTGTATTGAAAGTATTCAAGCATGAGATTCTCCCACTTAATATTTGGAAGTGGAATAACTTAGATCAGAGGCAGAGTTTATGAGCCCCAAGGATCCTATTGGGCAGTGTATGGGATTGTGCAGTTCAAAAAGTGGGTGGGATAAGGAGAAAGGTATCAGAAGTGAGGCCAGAAGAAAAGCTAAACTTGATTTAATTGAAATGTAAATAACATTAACTCCATAATTATCCTTTTTTTAAAAAACCTGATCATCTGTTAGTAGACTACATCTCTAAAAGAAGCTGTCTGCAAGGAGTATAAATCCTTCCATTCCCCACCATCCAGTCAGAGCTGAAGAAGCTTCTTGGATATGAGAAGCGAAACATCTTCAAAGAAAAACCAGAAAGTCCAATTGCCTCTTGAAAAAAGCACCTTCTTAGCTGGTGGGATTGCAGCAATCGTATGCTGGCTTGCAAGATAGTTTTTAGTGTGCTTCTGGCCTACTGGTCAAAATGAGTGCAAATTGACCTCATTGTAGGGAATCGTGCACATGGCATGGATGTGACTAAGGTTGGTTCCCTAATGCTTCATAAAAGCTTCAGTTGACCAAGCCCATCAGGAGCAGTGGAGATCAACATTTATAGGGCCATTTGATGATGACTTGGAATTTGAAAGAATGCAACTCGGAATGTAAGAAAAGAGGAAGGATGTAATAAACTTGAATGAAGGTGGACTGCTCTTGTGAACGGGAGTTGATTAATACATGAAGGGAAGGTATAATTATAATTAAAAGAGCTGAAATGGATGTAAAATTGATTGAATTGGTGTCATCTAATGTATTATAGATTCTTCTGAAAGTAGGACTTCCTCATTTATAATAGTTGCATATATATTTTTTAACCAAATGTCTAGGGAGATTCTCAATCATCCAGGTCATGGTTGTCCCAAAGGTGCTTTTTCCAAAAGGCAACTAGACTTTATTGTTTTTTTTCTCTGAAAATGTTTCGCTTCTCATCCCAGAAGCTTTTTCAGTTCCAACCGACTGATTCTCACCTTCCATTCCCCATGAGACAGGTAGAACTGAAAGAGCTTCTGGGATGAGAAGCGAAACATTTTCAGAGAAAAACCCAAGAAAGTCCAGTTGCCTATTGAAAAAAAGCACCTTTAGGATTTTCACTGAATGGTGATAATGATAGAACCAAGAATGAGCTGGGATAAATTGCACAACTGTCAGGGTTCCAAGTAATACATCCACAGCAAGCAAAACTCCGAGGCAGGTAGATTCCTCAAAGTATAGTTTTATTGGATATGTCACATTGGCACAGTTAACCTAATTAAAAGTAAAAGTCGCCCCCCACTTTCCCAAACAATCAGTCACACGGTCCAATCAAAGTGCTTTCCAGTTGCCTGGTAACTTCACTCCTCTCTCTCTGGCCACCTATGGGAATGTCCTTGGTTCCAAGGAGAAAGTCTTTTGTTTTGTCTATAAAACCTCAGGTATCTCTATTCCGCCCCTCCCTATCCCACAGTGGCAACACTGAAGCTTCAAAATGGCTCCAGTCAGGTCAGCTTCAGAGTTGACAGCAACATTGTGAATGAAGCCAATCTCTGGGAAAAATTATGATGTCAAGCAAAGTGAATGGATGAATCTGGGAACAAAGAACAAAAAATACAGGGGAAAAAGTGCCCATTGGGCCACCGGGAATGACAAAAAGGAATGACACTTGTAACTGTCAGTGGGCAACTAAGATACATGGGGTAATTATACATCTCCTTGTCTGTATGCACAAATACGGTGCTAATGAAGAAAAATAGGTTTAATCTGAAATTTATTACGAGGGTTGAGAGAACTAATGAAGGATACAAGAGCGAGGAGAAATTTTGAATGTGGGACAAACAAATTTTTGGTACTATCAAGACAGGACAGTTCCTATCTTGGGGGAAATGGGCATATAGGAAGAGGAAGGGTAGGAGGAAGGGAAAATTTAGAGTGAAAGTAGGATAAATGGATTATAATCTTATACAGGCAGTCCTTGGTTTATGACCACAATTTAGCCCAAAATTTATGTGGCCCAGTGAGATATTTGTTAAGTGAGTTTTGCCCCATTTTACAACTTTTCTTGCCACAGTTGTTAAGTGAATCACCATAGTTGTTAAATTAGCAACACGGTTGTTAAGTGAATCTGGCTTCCCCATTGACTTTGCTTGTCAGAAGGTTACAAAAAGTGATGACATAACCCCAGGACACTGTAACCGTCATAAATACGAGACAGTTGCCAAGCGTCTGAATTTTGATCGCATGACCATGGGGATGCTGCAATGGTCATAAGTGTGAAAAACGATCATAAGTCACTTTTTTCTTGTAACTTTGAACAGTCACTACATATGATTTCTGTAACAGAATTATCTGTGCTTGGAATGCATTACCTGACTCTGTGGTCTCTTCTTATAACCCCAAAAGCTTTAACCAAAATCTATCCACGGTTGACCTCACCACTTTCCTAAGAGGACTCTAAGGGGAGTGCATAAGAGCACAAAGGTGCCTACCGTTCCTGTCCTATTGTTTCTTCCCCTATATATATATATATGTTTATACTACCTTGTTTCTCCTCATATATATGTTTATATATTATATAATCTTCTATGTTATGCTTGTATATATTGTTATGACAAAAATAAATAAATAAAATAAATAAATAAATAAAAAAGAACTGTTGTAAATCGAGGACTGCCTGTATAACATTTACAGATGGGATCTGAAATTCATACGAATGCCAGGGCCACATTACCAATATATATATATATATATATATATATATATATATATATATATATATATATATATATATATATATATATATATATATATATATATATATATATATATATATTAATACTAATCCACAAATAAAAGAATTACGAAAAACAATTCAGTAATGTTTATAGTGAATCATAATTCAACAATTAAATTAAAATTGTTGCTTTTATTCTTGGTGGTTTCATAAAAGCAAGAATGTATTGCCTCCCATAAAACCCTAATATATTTTATAGCTGTGGGTTCTCGAGGGAAACAAAAACTAAACTGAGGCATGTTTGATATTTCCTGGTTGCTTTTACAAAAGGCAACTGGACTGTTTTGTTTTGTTTTTCCTTGAGGAAGAAGAAGAAAACGTTTTGCTTCTCATCCAAGAAACTTTATCAGTTGTAAGCTTCTTGGATGAGAAGCGAAACATTTCTTCTTATAATAATAACAGTAACAGAGTTGGAAGGGACCTTGGAGGTCATCTAGTCCAACCCCCTGCTCACCCAGGAGACCTGTACTAGGGATTCAAACCGCCAAACTGCTGGCCTGTCTGATCAACAAGCTCAGTGTCTTAGCCACTGAGCCACCTAGTCATTCTTTCTCAAGGAAAAAAACTAGTCCAATTGCCTTTTGAAAAAGCACCTTTATTTATTTATTTATTTATTTATTTATTTATTTATTTATTTATTTATTATTTACATTTTTATACCGCCCTTCTCTGAAGACTCAGGGCGGTGTACAGCAGATAAAACAACAATAATCCAGAAATTTTTTTAAAATACAGTACCAAATTTAAAAATCTAATTTAAATGCCGTATGTTAAAAATAGTTAAATAAGAAAATTAAAAAAAGATAAAAACCCCTGTTAAAAGCCCACTAAAACCCCACAATATTTAAAATCAATCAGGCCAGCCCCGCTTGGTGAAAAAAGAAAGTCTTGAGCTCGCGCTTAAAGGTCTGAAGATCAGGGAGAAGACGGAGTCCCACCGGCAGCTCGTTCCACAGGGCAGGGCCCCCCACAGAGAACGCTCTTCCCCTGGAGGCCGCCAGCCGACATTGGTTGGCCGACGGCACCCTAAGGAGGCCCTCCCTGTGGGAGCGCACTGGACGCACCGGACGATGGGAGGTAACTGGCGGCACCAGGCGGTCCCGTAGATATCCCGGTCCCATTCCATGGAGCGCTTTAAAGGTGATGACCAACACCTTGAAGCGCACCCGGAAGACCACCAGCAACCAGTGCAGCCTGCGCAGGAGAGGTGTTACATGGGAGCTACACGGTGCTCCCTCAATCCCCCGCGCAGCCGCATTCTGTACCAGTTGGAGCCTCCAGGTGCTCTTCAAGGGGAGCCCCATGTAGAGAGCATTGCAGTAATTCAGACAGGAAATGACGAGGGCATGAGTGACTGTGTATAATGAGTCCTGGTCCAGACAAGGGCACAATTGGCGAATCAGGCGAACCTGATAAAAAGCTCCCCTGGCGACGGCTGTCAAATGGTCTTCTAAAGACAGCCATGCGTCCAGGAGAACGCCTAAATTGTGCACCGATTCCCTGGGGGCTAACAATTTGCCCCCCACAGTCAGCAATGGGGTAACTTGACTGTGCCGGGACGCTGGCATCCACAGCCACTCCGTCTTGGATGGGTTGAGTCGGAGTCTGTTCATCCCCATCCAGACCCAAACGGCCTCAAGACACCGAGTCATCACATCGAGGGCTTCGTTGGGGTGGTTTGGGGTGGAAATGTACAGCTGAGTATCGTCAGCGTACAGCTGACAACTCACCCCGAAACCACGGATGATCTCCCCAGCGGCTTCATATAAATGTTGAACAGGAGAGGCGAGAGAATCAACCCCTGTGGCACCCCACAAGTGAGTTGCCTAGCGGTCGATCTCTGTCCCCCTGTCAACACCGTCTGCGAACGGTCAGAGAGGTAGGAGGAGAACCACCGCAAAACGGTGCCTCCCACCCCCAAACCCCCCAACCGTCACAGCAAGATACCATGGTCGATGGTATCAAATGCCGCTGACAAATCTAACAGGACAAGAACAGAGGAACAGCCTCTGTCCCGTGCCCTCCAGAGATCATCAACCAACGCGACCAAAGCTGTCTCTGTGCTGTACCCAGGCCTGAAGCCGGACTGACACGGGTCTAGATAAACAGCTTCCTCCAGGTACCAGGGAAGCTGCCAAGCCACCACACTCTCGACAACCTTCGCCAAAAAGCGGAGGTTGGAGACGGGACGATAATTAGCCAAAATAGCTGGGTCCAGGGAAGACTTCTTAAGGAGGGGCCTCACCACCGCCTCTTTCAAGGCGGCTGGGAAGACTCCCTCCATCAAAGAAGCACTGGTAATTCTCTGGAGCCAGCCTCGTGTAACCTCCTGAGTGGCCAGTACCAGCCAGGAGGGACACGGGTCCAATAAACATGTGGTGGTATTCAGCCTCCCCAGTATCCTGTCCATGTCATCGGGAGTCACAGAGTCGAACTCAGCCCAAACAATATTCTCAAGACTTTGAGATAACTATGACCTGGATGACTAAGAATCTCCAGAGACATTCTCCTGGTTGCAAGCCCCAACTTGTGTATTATTGTATTTTTCAGCCACTTTCAGGTTCTTCATATACACCTTGGTTCCAGCACAATCATGCCTGTGCACAAGATCTGATCTTCTAACATAGATGTCCCTGTCTAAAAACATGAACAGAGAACAGAAAAGGCAGCCAGTCAGTAAAGAAAAGACCAAGATAGAAAAATCAAGGCAAGACCATAATGGAAAGCAGGGATCTCCAAAGAATAGAATAGAATAGAATAGAATAGAATAGAATAGAATAGAATAGAATAGAATAGAATAGAATAGAATAGAATAGAATTTTTATTGGCCAAGTGTGATTGGACGCACAAGGAATTTGTCTTGGCAAACAGAAATGGAAAACTCAGTGTGCTTGACTCTGCCTGCCCAACGTAACCCAACAGTGCATTTAAATGAAGATTAAAATAGGCAGAGAAACTGCAGAATGATGTTGATTGAAAAAACGTGGTTCTGGAAATGGGAGAAGAGAGTTCGATAGCCCTTGAGCAGAGTAAATGGGATTAAAAATTTAAGCCATGAAAATGAGATGAGGGAAGATCTTAAGACCTTGGAAAATTGCTTAGAAACTGACATGGGAGTGATCATGTTATATTTAAGTGTGGAATTGAAGCAAAAGCTGGTATCCCACCCACCCACCCCACAAAAGATGAAAAAATAGAAATGTTGGAAGAGGGCTGCAAAACGGAAAGGTTGCAGATACAGAATGACAAAGTGGAGAAATGTTAAATTTGATGTGATTGGCTGAGGAGTGGCTATGCAACTTTTTAAAAACATGTAGGTGAAGTCCACATCTGTGTTGATGATGGGAAGAAAAATCATTATCTTTCTGAATGAGAGGAAAAATAGCGAAGAGTGAAAGGAAAAAAAAAAGATGAATTTCTTAAGTATGCTTGGGAAGGTGTTTGGTTGAATTCTGATCCAAGTAATAAAGAGTAAAATTTGAGAAATTGCAATCTGGCCTTATGCTAGGATAGGCAGTTTAGATTTCTATTTTTCAGCAGGTTAGTAAAGAATGCATGAACATATTTTGAGCGGTGTGGTGGCCTAGTGATGAAGATGCTCACCTCCCACTCGGAAGGTCGAGAGTTCAATCCTCGGTAACGGCAGATATTTCTCTCCTAGGGCGCAAAGAAAAAATATCACACTCAACACCATCCAGTTGTGCCTTGACTCTATCATGAATTAAAGGATTAAGGGTCATAAAAGGGAATTCAGTAAAGAATGCATGAATGCAAGAAATAAATGAATAGGCTTGAATTATGGAATGTTCTGTACAAATATGAAATAAAAATTTGGATGCCAAATGTGATTGGGCTAATATATGATGGAAGAAAAGCATGTGTGAGAATAACTAGAATGTTTAATGAATGATTTAGCACAGAACAGAATACAAGACAGGGTAAGTTATGACTCCTTGGTTGTTATATGTATTAATGGAATGTTTGTGGTGACATTAAAATTTGGCTGGGGTCATGTGGATTTTATATGCTGATAATGCCATGTTGTTGGCTGAGAATATGATTGACTTTCAGCAAATATTAAATAGATTATAATATTCTTAGTGTAGATCTGAAAAATAATGTACAAGAAGCAAGGTAATTGTGTTTCACAGGAAAAATGGAGAGAATGTGATAACAAATTATACATAAATGATAAAAAAATCAAAACAAGTTATCTTTTTTGTACCTTTGTAATACCTTTAATAAGTATTAAAGGTAAATTATTAAATTAACCAGAGGGCCTCTGGTGGCTCAGGCTATTAAGACAGTCTGTTATTAACACAGCTGCTTGCAATTACTGCAAGTTCAAGTCCCACCAGGCCCAAGGTTGACTCAGCCTTCCATCCTTTATAAGGTAGGTAAAATGAGGACCCAGATTGTTGGGGGCAATAAGTTGACTTTGTATATAATATACAAATGGATGAAGACTATTGCTTAACACAGTGTAAGCCGCCCTGAGTCTTCGGAGAAGGGTGGGATATAAATACAAATAAAAAAAAAAGTACCGATAATAAAAAGATGGTGAACTGGATGGAGACATTTCAAAATTATATTAATGGTAGTAGGAAAGTATTAGTAGTCTATACTCTACTGTTTGTCACCAGAAATTAAAACGGCATTGCATAAGAGTATGCCTTGCCCATTTTGTCATATGGAATAGAGAGTTGAATACATTAGGAGAAATGTAAGAAAAGTTCAATGCATAGAAATAGGTTACCTAATAAGTCTACACAATAAAACATACAGAGATAGAGTTAACAAAAATGGTCAGAAAAATGTGCTGCTTACATACTTGAGTCAGAGATAACAATGCAAGTATGTAATTGTGTCATTTCTATCAAAATTCTATTATGTACGTGTCATCATTTTGTGGTTTGTTATGGATGCTGCTGAGGGGAAAGACAGATGTCACGTAGAGTTGACAAGATCTTCAAAATGATAAATGTTAAAAAGGAGTAGGAGAAAATTGGCCTCCTGTGAACTTTTTCTACTCATGCTTGGAGGTTCTGCAGAATTTTCTGAAACACAGAACTACCCTTCTTCTCTTCTGTTTTCCTAGTACCATTTGGGCTGTATAAATATGACAACATCTATCCCTTTAAATCTGGAAGTACAGGAACAGCATGTCCCCACTGGATGTGTTTAATCCCTCTCATCAAAGGTGACACTTTAGAAGGGAAGATCTATCTTCAAAACAGAAATTCATGCAAGGTATCTTTTTCTAGGCCATTGGTGCAGGAACTTTGTGGTTGAGAAAGAAATGAGACCTTTGAGATGCACACGAGCAATTGAGTTTCACAGTACTTGAGAGGATACTAGTCAAAGCTCAGCTCCTGGTCAAATTGTTCTTCAAGTTTAAACATTCATCAATTAACATAAACATCCATAATTTGCCCACCCAGATAATGGCTACTCTGAAAATGTGCAGGGCCTATGGGGAAAGGTGTGAAAAGCAAGTGCACACTTGTAATGTGTGCAGTTATGAAAGACTAGTTAAGAAAGACATTTTAATAGATCTGGTTCTGAACAGGACGTGTTACATTTTTCATTTTGTTTTCCCACTTTTAGCTTCTCCCTGAGATTAGAAGACCACCAAGGTCCCTCTCTTAATTATGTTGGGAAGAGTTAATGGTAAAAGGAAACCAGGCCACCAAAGAACACAGTGACTGGACACCATCAAAGTGGACACCAGCCAGAGTATAGAAAAACTCGAAGAGGTAGTGGAGAGATTCTGGTCCATAGAATTGCTAAGTGCCAGACACGACTGAATGGATAACATCATCTTCATCCATCATTATGATGATCAGCATCATCAATTCATTATTACCCTTAACAGCAAATGTTAAATAATATGAGAATTAGCAGAAGGCAGAAATACCTACAGTAGAATTCTAAAGAAGAATTCAGAAAAAAATAATTGCTACCAACCTACCTTCCATTGAGGACCTATATACTGCACGAATCAAGAAGAGGGCCGTGAAAATATTTACAGATCCCTCACATCCAGGACATAAACTGTTTCAACTCCTACCCTCAAAAGGACGCTATAGAGCACTGCACACCAGAATAACAAGACACAAGAACAGTTTTTTCCCGAAGGCCATCACTCTGCTAAACAATTAATTCCCTCAACACTGTCAAACTATTTACTAAATCTGCACTACTATTAATCTTCTCATCGTTCCCATCACCAATCTCTTTCCACTTATGACTGTATGACTGTAACTTTGTTGCTGGCAATCCTTATGATTTATATTGATATATTGACCATCAATTGTGTTGTAAATGTTGTACCTTGATGAACGTATCTTTTCTTTTATGTACACTGAGAGCATATGCACCAAGACAAATTCCTTGTGTGTCCAATCACACTTGGCCAATAAAATTCTATTCTATTCTATTCTATTCTATTCTATTCTATTCTATTCTATTCTATTCTATTCTATTCTATTCTATTAAGTTCCATAAGTGAAATATGGTCTTGATTTTTTAAAAAATATATTCAGGTCAGATAGCTTGAAGCTTTCCAAATATTCCCCCACTGGTTGAATTAAATTACTAGTAGAATGTCATCCCTTGATCAGAGGAGAAAGTTGGGGGTTGGATGGAATTGCTTGGGATTATTAATTTGCTTAGCATACTTGCAGTATAAGGCTATCGGACTCTGGTCACCATAAAACATTGAAAATATCAGGAACATTTTAACAACACAAAGAATTATATGTATTCAGAAGGGAAGACCACATGGAAAGTAGCATGAACAATCAAATAAAGAGGTTTGCTTTCTCCATTGCAACATGCCTGGGGAAAAAGCCAGAATATAGATCATATTGTGCACATTTTTTCCAGCTTTTCTAATGATGCATTATGTTGGCTGCGCTTGTTTCTATGCAAGCTTGGGAAATGTTTCTTATAAAGATCTCTGCTCCTTGCAAGTTGTGCCCAGGCAGGCAAGGATCATTATTTAAATACATAATATTTCAGGTGCAAGACATTTTTGCCCTGAAGTTTCTTTGCAATTAAGGAAACTTTTATTACTTGTTGTGGTTTAGCAGAGTATTTAGTATTGCTTGAATAGAAGCTGGAAACATTTAGGTGAAGATGGTTTTCCAAACCACCCCAAAGTCCTAAAATCACCCTTGAAAACAACTTGTTATTTAAATTGAACTTGTTGATAGTATTTCTTAAACCAAGGTGCCCACATTGTAGTGTTACACGCAATCTTCTTAGATGGCCATAGCTCTAGATAAAAGATTGTACAGCTCCAATTATGCTGTAGCCCTAAGAAAATCATGGTGTCACTCAATTGGCTCAATTTCTGAGCCGTTTACATGGATTCGTAGAAAATCAGTCATTCTCACCTTGATGCTCTTCAAGTATTTAGCCTAAGACTCGTCTCTGAACATTGTGTGTGGTAGTGGCAGCTTCTGGAAATTGCAGGTGAACACATCCAAAGAAACTAACGTTAGGAAAAACTGGCATGGAGTTGCAGCACGGTTAATTCTTCTTTTGTAGATTCCTCATGACACCATTTATGTGATTCATAATAAATACACACATACACAAATACACAAAATGGTCTTAAGAGGTTCCCCTCTAAAATGAACTTTTGAAGAGTTTTCTAGAGCCGAACGTTTCCTTAGAACTCTCTCTATGCAATCTTGCTGATTGGCTCCGAAGACTTCAACAAACTTCTGCAGAGCATCACACACCCAGATCTGTGTCTTGTTCTTTATGTGCAACAGTATTTGTTGGCACAGAGGAAGGTATCCTCAGTTGTACCCCCCTTGCATTAATCTTTGGTTGTGTACCATAGCTTAAAGCTCTTTGAAGAAAGCAAACATGATAATGGTGAACATGAAAGGAATGCAAATAAGCTGGTATTGCAAGGCAAGCAATTTGGACAAATTAAAGTTATCGGATAGGTGTGTTGCACTTGATGTTGGGCCGTTACTGTAGAACTCATTGCTTGAAGGCAAGCCAAGCCCTTGAATATCTGCCTTCCTCTTCTCATTCCCATGCAGCCAAGCCCAAGATTTCAAATGCATATAAGGAGACATCTCCCATTTCCACATCACAGGGGGGCTCTTGGTCTCCTCTAATCTCTACTCTTCTGTTTCTGCTTCACAACCTTGCCGTTCTCCCTCTCACAGACGCACCATGAACCGGCAATTCAGTTCCAGATCATTTTCAGCGGGGGGAAGGAGAAACTACTCAGTCTCCAACAGCGGCTTCCGAGTGGGCAACAGCTCGACCTCTGTCATCGGAGGAGTGGGATCTTTTGGTGGTGGCTTTGGCAGCAGAAGTCTCTACAACACTGGAGGAAGCAAGAGGATTTCTATGGGCCTAGCTTCCGGTGGTGGTGGAGGAGCTCACTTTGCAAGAAGCTTGGGTGGTGGTCTGGGATATAGCAGTTATAACACAGGATATGGAGGTTTTGGTGGCGGGGTAGCCCTTGGCGGTGGCATTGGCCTAGGTAGTCATGTTGGAGGCTTTGGTGGCGGTGGTGGAGGATATGCACTTTCAGGCTCAATGCCTTGCCCACCACCTGGGCGAATCCACAACGTTATCGTGAATAAGAACTTACTGACTCCTCTGCACGTGGAGGTGGATCCTGAGATTCAGAGGGTCCGGGTGCAAGAGAGGGAACAGATTAAGACCCTCAACAACAAGTTTGCCTCTTTCATTGACAAGGTAAGATGGAGGGCAGGGAGAACGTTGTATTACACAAAGAAACACTAGGAAGATGTGAGGGGTTCAAGACTATTCTGAAAATAAGAAAAAAAAGGAGTTTTTCTTTTAGAACCTGGAGATAGAATGCTGCTGCTCAGGATTTGTATAGCTTATGAAAATCTGATTTCATAAAGATGACAAAGAGACTGAAACTATAATGATGAGAGTTTCTGCTGTTTTAATCCTAGGGCAACGTTCCTCAATCAGGTTTCCTTCATGTATTTTGGGCAGTAATTTCTATTCATCCCTTTGTCTATGTTGGCTGGGAATGATGACATTCGTAATCGAAACCTACCTGGAGAGCACCAGATGGTGGGAAGCTACACTTGAGAAAAGAACTAGTAACTTTATTTAAACTGTACATTTAAATTAAGCCCTAGGAAGAAATTATTAGGTTGTTTCAGTAATGAAGTTAACTATAAATGTGAAAGTTTTATAGTTTTCCTTGGAAATTGCCAAAGAAGGTTGGTCAGACATTTGTAATGATACTAGATTAAAAGATATTTTGTCAGGGAATACATGGTCATTTAAGATGTATGGACTTCAACACCCAGAATTCCTTAGTTAACTCCCAGGATTCTGGGAGTTGAAGTCTACATATCTTAAAGTTGCTGAGGTTGAGATACACTGATCTAAAGATTAGTGTCTGGTATAGTATCCA